>NC_136059.1:1779473097-1780186307 GCF_964261635.1 Lissotriton helveticus | reverse complement strand
CTTTCTTTATATATATTCAGGTACATAACCAATCAAATGTCAGGTAAAAAAAGTAGAAAATGAAAGTAACATTTTAATTGGTTGTCAATTCCAACACTTCAGATGTGTTTTGTGAAGTAATTTACCTCAGGGTATTTAGAGAGGTCTACAGGCTAAATGGTTAAATGGAATTTCAATCAAATTTGTGAAAATGGTAGGCATTGGTATGTAGTATGAGGTAATCTATATTTGGTGAAATTGTCTCCAGTCGCTTTTCTGTAAACTACTTTCCCACCTTTTTTGATGGTGCGCTTCCCAGGGAGCGACCCGGTACGCGAACTGGTGAGCGCCCCGGTTCGCGAACCTTAAGCGTTACGGGAGTCCACCACTTTGTGTTTCGGTCGAATTAAGATACAAGATGGAGGGCAAATAATGTTCAGAATGGGTAGAAGGGGGCACGGTAGACTTATCTTGACCCCCTAGGTTTTCTGAGGGTGGCTGAGGAGGCCCATATGTGCGAAAAAAAACATTTTTTTAAAAATTTAGCGAGGTTAGCTCCCGGTTCGCGTACCGGGAAGCGCCCCAGGGAGCGTACTTTGTTGAAAATTAGTGAAAAAAGTTAGAGTAAAATAATAATTGTGAGTGATCAGATGTAGGGTAGCTCTGAGAAGAGCTTTTGGGTTTATGGTACATTTAGGTACTTATAAGTAGGTACCAATGCACAGTCTTAAATTCAGAATGAAAATTCTGTTGCCCTCATCTGAGAAGTGAACTCCATCTCCTCTGTAGATATCTTGCATGTAGTAACGCAAGTTATTGTTGTACAGGGAGCCCATTCCATGGTCTCTCATGTAAGCTGAAACAGATTTGTTTACATGCTTCCTCGACTTCTCAATTTGTGGACAAAATTGGTTTGACCACCTCCATTTCTGTCTTTGGCATATATTTGAATATACCAAGGCAGTCTGAGGAAAAAGTGCCATCAATTGCTCAAAGGTGTCCTTTAAAAGCATTTCCAGACCTACCCCAGTCAAAGTGCCCAAATCATTACCTCCACAGTGCACAATTAACAGGTCAGGTTTTGGCAAATGCATAAAGGTTTTCACCAATGGTATCAATTGGTGACATTTTAATCCTCTGTGGCCAAACCACTTAATTTCCACATCTTGTAAATTGAGGTTAGGTAAATTCCTGTTCTCAGCATACCTCTGAGCCCAATAGATGTAACTATGTCCAACAATCCAGACAGAAAACATGGTGAGAGAAGGTTCTCCTGCAGTCAGATGAAGTGTGGCAATGAAATGGCAGTTGAAAAAATAAGAGTTTAAAATGAAAAAAACTGTGGAGTTTCTGTGTTAATGAAGCAGTAACAGTGATTGGTGGATTTTGATTGCTGAAAACAGAAAGTTAGGGTGCATGGATGAGTTGTTTGAAAGATGTATTTTGAGTGGTCAAGAAAAAATCATTAAATGAAAGAATGCACTGGATATGAGGTGCACTGAGAGTTCAGAGTTCAATTGCAACATTGTTGTGTGAACTTGCAAACACCAGAAGTCTTCCAAGAGGTGGTTGCCATGCAGAAAAGGCATGAAATGGCAGAGGGGAGAAGGGTTTTCATTTGAAAAAAAGTGAGGGAAGAGTTTTGATTGGGTGACATGAGAGATATGTGTGAAGAATTACAGCATTTCTGTGCTTTTGATAGCTGCAGACTCTGGAGTGCATACCTTTTGCTCTGCTGAAGACACATTGGTGTGTTTCTGAGACTGTTTTCAAACTCAAAGTATTTGCTAAGGTGAGAAAATATTTCTTTAATTTAGATAGAGAATAGTGTGCTTTAAGGAGAAAATTATGAAGAAAGTTGTGTTTTTCAAATGTTGCTTTGTCTCAAGTGTTTTACAAATAGATTTTGTTTCTTTGAGAAAATGTAATTGGAGAAAATGTGAAGTATTAGTACTGACAGGGTGTTTTTCTGCATAGGAGCTGTGGAGTCTTTTCAAATTATGACTTGAAAATCGTTTTTGAGGAAAATGAATGGTTATAATATTTCTGACAAGGACATAATGGTGTATGCTTCTTTATAATGCAATTGACTGTCTCTGATGTTATTTTTCCCATTTCAATGTAAGACCTTTCTCTGTGGCGCAAATTGCTTGTAAATATGCTCCCACCTGTGCATGGCAAATTTAGATTTTGAATGTTTGTGTTACATAGCCATGTTAAAAGTGATACAAACATGCTGCAAAGGCAATCAAAAAACGCTTTTATGTGTCTTAAGGACATTTTAAGTCATTTTCCCATGTGCAGTGTTTTGAAATTATGTTTTGAAAATCGTTTTTGGGGAAAAGGAATTGTTTTTAAATTTATGACAAGGACATAATGGTGTATGCTTCTTTATAAGGCAATTGACTGTCTCTGATGTTATTTTTCCCATTTTAATGTAAGACCTTTCTCTGTGGCGCAAATTGCTTGTAAATATGCTCCCACCTGTGCATGGCAAATTTAGATTTTGAATGTTTGTGTTACATAGCCATGTTAAAAGTGATACAAACATGCTGCAAAGGCAATCAAAAAACGCTTTTATGTGTCTTAAGGACATTTGATGTCATTTTTCCCATATTACATTAAAAGACCTTTCTCCGTGGGGCACATTCCTTGTAAATATGGTCACACTTGTGCATGGTAAATTTAGATTTTGACTGTTTGAGTTACATAACCATGTTAAAAGTGACCCCAAAAAATTGCAAAGGCTTTCGAAAAACACTTTCATGTGTCTTAAGGACATTTTAAGTCATTTCCCTGTGGGCAGTGTTTTCAAATTATGACTTGAAAATCGTTTTTGAGGTAAAGGAATGTTGTTAAAATTTATGTGCGCCATATGCCCCCAAATTTCTTTTTCAGGGGTGCAGCAGGGTGTTCTTGAGACACCCCTGCACCTTTGGAAAAATTCCTAATTTGCGATGAGCTAATTGCTAATCGCAAATTGCACCTTCATTCCTATGGGCATCCTGGCCCATGGAAATGAATGGGTAATTTGCAATTAGCAATTTGCTCATCGCAAATTAGGAATGGTAAAGAATCGCTATTTATTCCTTAAAATTCGCTATTTTGGAAATGCAAAATAGTTTGATGATACATATGGCGGTTGATCTCTAACAAGATAAGAAGCTTAGGGATACATTTATGATGACTGGCGCAATGAAGTGGACATCACTTACTTCATTGGTAGAGCTTTACATGTATTATCTCCTCTGTATTCTTCATCAAGCGTAACTTTAATCTGCAATCCTGAGTAGGCCTCACCTTAAACAAACCTCTGGATAGGCCACACCTTATCGTCATCATGAATTAATCATTTAAAATGCTAGGGACAGATTTATGATAGGTGTATGCCTCTTTTGCGCCACTTACAAAACACTGCCCATGGGGAAATGACTTAAAATGTCCTTAAGACACATGAAAGTGTTTTTTTAAAGCCTTTGCAATTTTTTTGGGTCACTTTTAACATGGCTATGTGACTCAAACAGTCAAAATCTAAATTCACCATGCACAGGTGGGAGCATATTTACAAGGAATGTGCTCCATGGGGAAAGGTCTTATAATGTAATATGGGAAAAATGACATCAGAGACAGTGAAATGCCTTATAAAGAAGCATAGACCATTATGTCCTTGTCATAAATTTACAAACCATTCCTTTTCCCTAAAAACGATTTTCAAATCAAAATTTGAAAACACTGCACATGTGGAAATGACTTAAAATGTCCTTAATTCAAAATTTGCTATTCCTTATTTTGCGATTGCACTGAAGGATTTGCAAATTTTGCGATTCCTTAAATGCAATGTATCAAACAAAAAATATGCAAAAAATGCCATTAAGGATTTGCAAATTACCACCAACTTCTAGTTGGTGGTAATTTGCGAATTCTTTTCAAAAAGCTTTTTTTCCAAAAAACAAAAGGTGACATATGACGCCCATACATGCCCTTAGGGCATGTATGTGCGCCATATGCCCCCAAATTTCTTTTTCAGGGGTGCAGCAGGGTGTTCTTGAGACACCCCTGCACCCTTGGAAAAATTCCTAATTTGCGATGAGCTAATTGCTAATCGCAAATTGCACCTTTATTCCTATGGGCCTCCTGGCCCATGCAAATGAATGGGTAATTTGCAATTAGCAATTTGCTCATTGCAAATTAGGAATGGTAAAGAATCGCTATTTATTCCTTAAAATTCGCTATTTAGGAAATGCAAAATAGTTTGATGATACATATGGCGGTTCATCTGTAACAAGATAAGAAGCTTAGGGATACATTTATGATGACTGGCGCAATGAAGTGGACATTACTTACTTCATTGGTAGGCCTTTACATGTATTATCTCCTCTGTATTCTTCATCAAGCGTAACTTTAATCTGCAATCCTGAGTAGGCCTCACCTTAAACAAACCTCTGGATAGGCCACACCTTATCGTCATCCTGAATTAATCATTTAAAATGCTAGGGACAGATTTATGATAGGTGTATGCCTCTTTTGCGCCACTGTGCGTCACTTTTGTGATGCAGCGGCGGTGCAAAAGATTTGCTATGAGGCGACAAAATTACAAATTGATGCATTTAGGCAGATGTGTCATGGTGTAAAAAAAACGTGCCACATGAAACCGATGCAGCAGTGATGCAAAAGATGCACCATGTTGCAAGACAGGCCTCACTTCGGGCCAAATGTATCAAGCTAATTACCATTCGGAAAGGTCAAAATTCTGCGAATTTCGGCCTTTGCGAATGCTAATTAGACAAATGGTATGTATCAAACAAGTTTGATGCAAAATAAGGAATAGCAAAATTTGCTGTTACTTATTTTGCGAATGCACTGAAGGATTTGCAAATTTTGCGATTCCTTAAATGCAATGTATCAAACAAAAAATATGCAAAAAATGCCATTAAGGATTTGCAAACTACCACCAACTTCTAGTTGGTGGTAATTTGCGAATTCTTTTCAAAAAGCTTTTTTTCCAAAAAACAAAAGGTGCCATATGACGCCAATACATGCCCTTAGGGCATGTATGTGCGCCATATGCCCCCAAATTTCTTTTTCAGGGGTGCAGCAGGGTGTTCTTGAGACACCCCTGCACCCTTGGAAAAATTCCTAATTTGCGATGAGCTAATTGCTAATCGCAAATTGCACCTTCATTCCTATGAGCCTCCTAGCCCATGGAAATGAATGGGTAATTTGCAATTAGCAATTTGCTCATTGCAAATTAGGAATGGTAAAGAATTGCTATTTATTCCTTAAAATTCGCTATTTAGGAAATGCAAAATAGTTTGATGATACATATGGCGGTTCATCTGTAACAAGATAAGAAGCTTAGGGATAGATTTATGATGACTGGCGCATCACCAGGGATGTGCCAGTCATCCTGCGCCGCTGTTCCGCCACCCATGGTGTGCTGCATTTACAATGCGGCGCAGCATGGGGCAAAAATGGCACAGATGCGTGACGTATCTGTGCTGTAAAGGTGGCGCATTGCTGGAGTTGTATCGCAAGTGCGATGCAGCTCCAGCAAGGCTCAGGGGTGCCCCATCTCCACAATGTTGCGTCAAGACCTATGCCTGCTTAAAGCAGGCGCAGGGTTTTGACGCAGCTTTCTCCTATCTGATTGTAAATGCGGCACACCATGGGTGGCAGAGCAGCGGTGCACGTTAACTGGTGCATGCCTGGGGATGTGCCATTTAACATAAATCTGCCCCTTTACATTTAAGTATGTGCAGGGGACACAGAGTCGGTGAGGCTTATCCAAGGTTAAGAAGAGATGAGTCCTGTTCACTGAAAAATTAGACATAGGCTTCACCTGCTCAGCATCTCTGGACATGGCTAAATAATAGCTGCAAAATGTTACTCTTGTTAAACAATTTTACTATTATAATCTCTGAGATTTGTCTCTTACTCTGCAACATCTCATTGTTGTTATCTTTCTTTAAAGATAAAGACAACATCAACATGAGCGATAATCTGCAATCAGTGGATGTTGATCCCTTGGATGATTTAAATCCTGAGGATGAAGAAGAACGTGATGAGGATGCAGATTTGTCCGAATTGTATGACATAGGGTGGGAAGCTGACCTGCTTGATCCTATGGAACTATAAACATTTATTTTTAAAATTTATAATAAATAAAAAGTAAAAATGTAAACCGTTTAATTTAAAAATAAAGACACCTTCAAAAACAGGTTATGTGTAGTGTTTTCAATGAAATATTAAAATATGCTCATAAAATTAGATCAGATTCACATATAAGATAGCACAGGTAACATGAATATAAATTCCATTTCTTTTCTGCTATTTCTGTATTCTAAAATTGCCATGCACTAAAAAATCCTATATGTAAAAATGTAAAGTAGTGTTTTAAGTTTTTGATTACTGTTATTGATGTACTGTTGGGTAATAGTGGTTAATAACATTTTTTAATATATTTTACCACAGATTCAACTGCAGATCATTTCAACATTTCACCATGCCAACGAAAGAAAGACTGAGAAAGGCTGCAAAACGTCAAAGACAGCAGGTGATTGAAAAAAAGCAGCAGTCCTCTAACAAAAAGATTTGTCAAGTCAACAAGAAAGCACCGGGTAAGAGTACAAAAACATTCATAAGAAATATTTGCAGTAAAAAAAATATTACTACAGAAAATGTTTCAGTCCAGAAAAAGAGAAGCAATTCAAATGGAATGGAAAGGCCAATCAAAAATGTTACTGCTAGAGCAAGAGATAACTCTGTGCATGATAGTAGAAGGAAACAACAGTTTAGGGACATTCGTAAACGAATGTTCCGCAACAGGATAATTGGCAATTTGTTAAAAAATATTAAGAAAGGTCAACAGAAAGTGTTTTTTTATAAGAGAAAAAAAAAAGTTGAGAAAGTTATTGATCAGGCATTTGAAATTAAACGTAAGTTATTTATTTTGATAATCAATAGAATTAGGAAGCTAAACAAGGCAATTTATGATTTCAAAAGAAATAGTAGATGGAAGAGAATAGTTAATCGTAGTAATTTTTGTGAAGTTTTTTCTGGAGAATGGATGC
Organism: Lissotriton helveticus; assembly: GCF_964261635.1. Classification (NCBI taxonomy): domain Eukaryota; kingdom Metazoa; phylum Chordata; class Amphibia; order Caudata; family Salamandridae; genus Lissotriton; species Lissotriton helveticus. Next base: position 1,780,179,258 of record NC_136059.1, on the reverse strand, counting down.
ATAGTTCAAGCTGTGAGGCATTTTTCAATGAGGAGAGTTATTTCCAGGATAATGATTTGGTGCATGCAGTTGACACCAGTGGTCGTGCTTATGAAGTGAAAGATGGTTGTCCAGTTGAAAAAGAAAAACTTGTGACAACAGAGGCAGAAGAGGTGTTAGGTAATGAGGTTTTAGGAAGACGTGCTAAGGGTCCTGTGTACACCTGGAAGTGTAGTAGTATTTGCAGTGTGCAACAGGATTCCATCAATTTGCTTTGTGATTTTGTACGGTCATTTAATAGGAAAAGTTTGAAGCAGAAAATAAGGTTGTTGCAAGAATTAGATCCTTGCAGAGTGAGAGAAGTGACAGGTTTGCATGGTCATTCACTGGCTTGTCTTTCCAGGAGAGTATGCCAGAGTGTTTTTCATCATTTCAGGATGCTAGCAGTGCATCATAATAAAGTGAGGAAATTAGTTAGAATGTTGTATTATGCTAAGAGTCCAGCAATTATGCTTAAAAAATTATGTGCTGCTCTTTTGCATGGTTCTGAAATAGATGTGAAGAATATATGTGAAGAAATTGAGTTTTGTTACTTTGGAAGTAAAGAGGAGAATGTTGAAATTGACCAAGAAGAAGCGGGTAATGTGGAAGATAGTGTACAGGTTTCCAGTACAGATAATTTCCAGAGGGAAATTGCCACGTTTCAGGTCAAATCAAGTGAGAGGCCAAATTTCACTTGTGTGTGTTGTCGACGCACTTATTATAAGAATCAGACTAAGTTAGTGGATTTATATGCAAAAAGTGAAAGGGAAAATAATAGTGAATGGAAGGATTTCGCAACATACTTGATGGTAGAAAATTGTTTTGATATGGGATTGGATCAACGTGTGTGTACTTATTGTTGTTGCAAATTAAATCAAAACCAGATGCCTGCTAGAGCAGTTCATAATAATCTGGAATTGGTTGAGATTCCTTCTGAATTGAAGGATTTAAATACTTATGAATCTATTTTGATTCAAAGTATCCATCCCTTTCAGGCTATTGTAAGAATGGAGCCAAAGACAGGGAAATTGCCTCCATCAGATTTACAGAGAGGATTAAAGGGAAGAGTTGTTTATTTGCCTCTAGATTTGAAGAAAAACATTAACACAATTGGAGTAGAAAAAGTGGACGAGGAACCTCTGGTTATCTTAGTTAATGGGGTTCCGACAAAGAATAAGAAAATATGGCAAGATTTAGTAGATGTTAGGAAAGTTAAAAAGGCAACATTGTATTTGAAAAAAAATAATAAATACTATAAGAATGTATATGTTGCAGAAGAGGAAGTAAGTGAGGAAGAGGATAGCGATTTGTGTGCTGGTCAAATTGAGAAAGTAGAAACTTCTACTAGTGAAGAAATATATGAACATTATAGAGTTCATCCTTTGCATTCCAAGGAAGTCATGGGGAATGCTATTGAGTTGTTTCAAATGAAACAAGCCAAAGGGAGTCCCATTAGTGTTTGGGAGGAAAGTTTGGAAGCTCGGTGTTTCCCACAGCTTTTTCCAACAGGTCAGGGAGGAAGATATGATGAGCGACCTCATCAAATTCCTGCTTCTGAATACCGGACTTTGCTATTGTATGCAGGAGATGCTAGGTTTCGACAATGCATTCCTTATTTGTTTCATCTCCTGTTTGAAAGCGATCTGTCTGGACTGTCATATGCAGTGAACCACATCTTGAAAAGTGGTATACACATGCAAAACATCTCGGCAAGTGACTTTATGGATAAAGTCAATGTCCAAGACAGTATTTTGGATTCTCACCTGATTAATCTCATGGCGTGTCAGCGTGGTACTAATGAGTACTGGTACCGTCGTCATGGTGATTTAAAATGTATGCTGAGGAACTTAGGTACTCCCACATGGTTCCTCACTCTGAGCTGTGCCGAGTATGGCTGGGAAGACTTACTTGAATTTCTACGAGAGGCAAATGCTAACGTAGAAAACATCGAATTCAAGACACCCGGAGAACTGTGCTCTTTGGATCCAGTCAATGTATGTAGGTACTTCAATCATAGATTTGAAGCTATGATGTCTTTCATCATGAATAAGAAGAATCCACCTCTTGGAGAGGTGTTGGATTTCTTCTGGAGAAAGGAGTACCAAGCAAGAGCTGCTCCTCATATACATATGTTGCTGTGGATCAAGGATGCACCTAAATTTGGAACGGATCCAGAAGACTCAGTGATGAGTTTTATACAACAGTATTCTACGTGTGCTGTTCCAAACGCAAAGGAGAAGAAAAGCCTAAGAGAAAAAGTTCTGCGTTTCCAAAGCCATCGATGTGGAAAGTACTGTCGTCGTAAATTCCGAAACAAGGACAAGTTCTACACCAAATGTCGTTTCGGCTTTCCACGACCGGTGATTTCTAAAGGAAGAGTAAACAGTTTGATGTCTTCGCTGCGACATAATGTGATGAAGAAATCACCTAAAAACACATACAATTTGAAGAGGAACGAAGACTCCAAGTACATCAACGACTACAACCCGGTGATTTTGTCCATGTGGAATGCTAACATGGATATACAGTTTGTGGCTGATAACTGTATGGCTGTGGCTCGGTATGTGATGTCTTACATCACCAAAAAAGAGAAGACAGAATTGAAGGATATGTGGGAGGACATTTCCCATGAAAAGAGCCTCAGCAAGAAGTTGTACAGTTTCAGTCTGAAGATGTTGTCGCATCGAGAAATCGGAGCGTACGAATGTTCTGACTGGTTGTCTTCAGCAAGTCTCTATGCCAAGTCCAGGAGTATCATTTGGGCGAGTCTTGGTCTTGCTGCAACGCGTAATCGAGTTCTCAAACCTGTGCGGGAAATTGAGTATTTGGCGGAAAAGGAGCCAAACAGTACCGACATTTTGAAGACCAACATGTTGGATACATATTATCCAAATCGAAGCATTCACCTCGAGAATGTTTGTCTGTATGAGGTTCTTCAAAATTACATATTCAAGAGGAACATCAAAGAAGATACTGAGAAAGGAGTGTATGCTGTAATAGGAAGTGAGGGATGTCTGGTCAAGCAAAGAAAATGCCACTTGGTAAACCATCGAAAATTGAGTGGCGAATCTCCTGAAAAAAAGGAGTTTTTCTATTTAGCACTTTTGCAACTTTTCAAGCCTTGGCGTGCAGAAGAGGAACTGCTTGGAGATTTTCTCTGTTACGAAGACTCTTTCAATGCCGCCAAGGAGACCATAGAATGTCCTGCTTTTCCCAAATATGTACAAATGTTGAATGCGGAAATTGAGCAGGAAGCAATGATTGCAGCCGAGATTGCCAGAGACAGTTCTCAGGACAGTCAGAGTTCTGCTTCATTGAGTCAGGATCCACTAGGAGGACCTGTTATCGAAAATGAAGCTGCCACTGCTATGAATGAAGTGGAAAGAGCCATGGCACATGCTCAGGAGGATGCGGTTAACTTAGAAGAGTTGGAAAGACAACTCAACGTTGAGCAGAGGAAAATATATGACGAAGTTACCATGCAAATTGATCATGGATTAAGTCATGACAAGAAAGAGTGCTCATGTACGTCGTTGAAGCCTGTCCGACTGTACGTGAGTGGAGAAGCGGGAACTGGAAAAAGTTTCCTCATTAAAGCAATTTCATGCTATTTGCAGGAAAGGACAGAGTCATCGCTGTCTTGTGTTGTCACCGCTCCAACTGGACTGGCAGCACATAACATTAAAGGGATTACTTTACATCGTTTACTGATGCTGCCAGTGGAGCATGACAACAAATTACAATATCACAAGCTATCTGGAGATGCTTGTTTTGAAGTTTCAAGAATCTTGAGGAAAATGAAACTTCTTATCATTGACGAAGTAAGCATGGTTTCCAATGTCATGCTTGCCTTTGTGCATTTGAGAATGCAAGAAGTTCTCAAAACAGAGTATGATGTGTTATTTGGTGGCAAACACATCATTGTTTTCGGAGATCTTCTGCAGCTGACACCAGTGAAAGGGCAACCTGTGTTCAAAATGCTCACGCATGAAGATACCAGGAAGTGCCTAGGCAGCATTGGCAACGTCAATATATGGTTAAACTTCAATTATGCTGAACTGCATGGAAATATGCGTCAGGCGAAGGATGAAGTTTACAAGACTATTCTACAAGATGTTAGAATTGGAAAAGTGACCGAGCATGGGAAAGAAGCTTTACATGCACGATTACTGTCAAATTTATATCCAGAACAAGATGTTGTGCCTGAGAATATTTTTCAGAAAATTACTGAGAAGAAATCTGGAATATGTTTGATGCCAACTCTTGCAGAATGTGCCAAATTCAACAACAAAATGTTGCATTTAGAAAAGCAAGAGATTGTGAAACTGGAAGCTATTGACAGAGTAGAGCATATGGGATCAACAATTATTTTGTCTGAGAATCTGAAAACAAAATTGGATTCATTAGAGAAGAGTATATCTAAAACTGCAGGTTTTGAAAAGACTCTGAATGTGTGCTTGAACTGCCGTATAATTTTAAGAAGGAATTTACATGTTGAAAGAGGTCTGGTAAATGGATCAATGGGTAATGTTGTTGATTTTGTAAAATACAGAAATAGAGATGGAATTGAATTTTTAAAAATTAAATTTGATGGCATTGAGGAAGTACAGCTAATTGGTCGTTGTTCTGCTAGATTTTTGCTTGTAAAAGACTTATATGTTCGCCGTAAGCAGTTTCCTGTTTGCTTGGCATATGCGGTGACAATCCATAAATCGCAAGGTTTAAGTGTAGACAGTGCATTGGTGAATATTGGCAGTTCTGTGTTCAAGGAGGGTATGGCATATGTGGCATTGTCACGAGTTAGAACTTTATCGGGATTGTACTTGATTGAGTGTGATGTCACAAGCATTTGTGCGGATCTAGATTGTGTTAAGGAATACAATAGGTTAAGAAGAGAGTATGCGCCACATTTGCCTCAATATCCTTTGTTTGAGAAACGTGTGGTAGGCCGGAAACGAAGAAATGTGACCAATACTGGGGAGGTTGTAGCAAAAAGACGAAAAGTCGATGAACCTGAAATTATAAGCAGAAACAAAAAGGATTCTGTTGAAGATGTTGTTGGTTTTCAATTTGAAAACAGTTCTGGTGTCAACTGCTATGCTAATGTAGTGGTTAATGTTTTGTTTTCTCTAGAAAATGTAAAAGAAGAGATTGTGGTCAATTCTGATCAAAGATTTTGCAGTTTGTTAAATTCTGTGTTAGAGAAATGTAGCACTGATAGAATAAACATAGAAAGTGTGTCTGAAATTCGAAATCTGTTAGACAGATGTTCAGGCCAAACACAATTCTCTCAAAATATTCAGCAAGATTGTCAGGAGTTTTTAATGTATATGCTTGATGTATTGCATGCTGAAGGTGTAGATGTAGATCAGCTGTTTGGGCTTTCTTATCAATGGCAGCATGACTGCGAGAACTGTATGGTATCAAGTACTACTAGTGTAGACTCAGAAAGATTTATATATTTAACTTTGCCAGACAGTAAATCAGTCTCCTTTAATAAGCTAGTAAAAGCAGCTGATCACAACATGGAGTGTAGCCAATGTAAATCTGAAATGATGTCCACATTATTTATACGAACATATGGCCAGTATGTCATTTTAATGTTCCAACGATGTAGGCCTGATGGAACAAAATTGACAACTTTAATTAAAAATTTTGTGGCTTCGCAGTTGTCAATATCAGGAAGGACTTTTGTAACTGCAGCAATTATATATCATGACGGTCCTTCAATAACATCAGGACATTACACAGCTTATTTAAAGTCTAGAAATGGCTGGTCATTTTGCAATGATTCTGTTTTAATTTTCACAAAAAAATTGCCGTATGACCTTAAAAACTCTTACCTGGTGTTTTTAAAACCAAAATTTTAGGGAAAGAATCTCGGGATGTGCTCTGTGGAATTTCAAGAAGTTCTAATGGCTCCTACACGATTTGGCCTTGAGGATAAGTGTAGTTCAGAGACATAACTTCTAACCATAAGACTGGACGTCATGGAGAAATAAGTGCACTTTGAATGAGTTCAGAAAAACTATTTCTTTTTATAAGCTAATTGAAGCAGCCAATCAAAACATAGAGTAGAGGGAATGTAAGTCTGCAATGCTGTCTACTGTTTTACATTGCTTTGTGATTAAAAGTGATGTAGAGAATTAAATAATTGTAGTAGTCATAGAGGTAGTGTAAGTCTGCTTCATAGTAAGCAGTATCAGTGTCATAGGAAATGTAGAACATGACTGAGCAAGAAGGGGAAGATATTACTATTCCAGGATTGTGAAAATGATCTTCAACATTTTAATTCTGAAAGTTGCAGAAATGCCAAATGACGGGATTGGCTTACAACAAATCCAAGAGTTATAAATGGCTCTGACAAGATTTGGCCTTGTGGAAACTTGTGGTAGAGAGCAAGAAGTCATTTATTGCATGTAACATGTTTTTAAAAACGATGGAGGTTTTCTTTCAGAAAGTGGCGGGCTGAAAGTAATAACAGCACAACAGAGTGTAAGCTGTTCATAGGACATCCTTTGACGTCATGGAAAGTAAGTTAACTTTAAGGAGTTCTGAATTCTGATTTGTTATGTTGTATGGGTTTTTTAAACACAATCATTTTGATTGTGTTTTTTTTCCCCCGCTGTTATATGATGAATACCTTCAAGTCACTGTTTTTAGTAAATTTTGATACATTCTGAGAACAGCAAAAATAAACCATTTAACATGTATAATTAATTCTGTACTGTTTGCATTTATGATGTATATGTAGAACTGTGTAGGAGGCATGGAGAAGGTGAGGCTTCTGTAAGTGTCAAAGTTGTTGCATGCAGTGCTGCACTTCTGCGTACTCTTTCATATGCTGGACTACATCTGCACAATGAGATACCTAAGCAAAGGAAACACAAGTGATGTGATTGTGAAATGAGCAAAAGAAATTGCACGTATTTCAATTACATCACCTGTGTTTCCTATCATTACGAATCACATTGTGCAGATCAAGTTTAGATCTGTCCAGGGAAACAGAGGAGGTTTGGCCTTTGTTCAAGAGTGCAGTGGACATGACTCACTTCATTGGTAGGCCTGCAATGTATTATCTTCTCTGTACTCTTCAACAACTCTAAATTTCATCTGCAACCCTGAGTAGGCCTCACCTCAAACAAACCTCTGGATAGGACACATCCTGAAGCAATCATTTAAAATTTTAGTGTTTTGCGACACTTTTCTGAGACAACAGCAATGCAAAAGATGCACCATGTTTTAAGATAGGCCTCACTTCATCTGCAACAAGATACTGTTAGTTTAAAATGTATATCTTTAGGACTGTGTAGGGGGCCTGGAGAAGCAGAAGCTTCTGTAAGTGTCAAAGTTGTTGAAAAACTGTTTGTCCTTCAATCTTTTCCCTTGTCTTTTGTAATTTTTAAATACATGTTTTAATATTTCTCAAATGTTTGTTCTCTCTTTCACAGATTGAAAGTATAAAAACAAAAAGTGAGTAATTTAACGACAATTATAAGGTAAATGTTTTGTACTCTTTTCGTTACATTTCTATCACATTTAACTTCTATTAGTTCCACTGCTTCATTTCTTTAACCCTCAGTTTCCTGCCTTTGCTACTTCCCTCATTCCTTTCTCTATTACCTACTTACTCAACTCCTTCCACTCTTTTTCTCAGTCCCTCTCTTCTCATAGTTCCTCACTCTTGTTCACTCACTCCGTCTCTATTACTCTTAGTGTCTTTGACTGATCACTCTATCACTACTTGTTCATAATGCTTTCTCTGTGTAGTTGAAGCACACTAAGGGGCATATTATGAACACAGCCAATAAAATTATTGCTGTTTTTATTGGCAGAAAACTGGTGCAAAAGTGGTTTTAGCGGCAGTTTCCTGCCGCAAAAGCGGCTTTAGCGACACATTTCTGCCGATAAAAGCTGCAAAACTTTTATTGCCTATGTTGATGATATGGCTCTATGTTACTTACATTTCTTTGCTGTTTCAATTAATCTTTTTCTGTTATTTTTTGTTTTCTGTTTTCTATTTTTTCTCTCTGTTATTCCCCATGTTTTAATCTTATTTTAAACATTCACTCACATTCTCCAAGAAACTCTTCTTTGTTATTGTTCTACTCTCTTTTTTTTTCTTTCACTTCCTTATCTATTTTGTTTTTCACAATTATACCCTCTTCCGTCTTTTCTTCGGTAAATAGATCTATTAAACAGTATCTCTTCTTTACTCCCTATAGCTGTCTTTCTTTTAACATCACTCTCTGTTTACTTTCCTTATACTTACTCTTTTTTTTTTTTTTGGTTAGCTCCCGGTCCGCGTACCGGGAAGCTAACCGGGAAGCGAACCAAAAGAAATAGAGCTTGCCAGAGTGCTAAACATTCTAGCAATTTTTTTTGAAAGGGGAGGTAGTTCTGAAAAGAACTTTTTTTTAAATGTTTTTGTTGTTTTATATATTTTTTTTATTTTTTGAACATTTTTTGTTTTTTTTGTATTTTTTGAACGATTTTATATTTTTTTTGGTTTTTTTGGGGGGGGGAAACAACAAAAAACAGGCATTGAAAAGGGCTCAACAGGAGCAAAAAAAAAATTACTGGGGGAGGTTAGGGCAATTATGATTGTTGTAAGCTAGGTTTATTGAATTGATACTCATGTTGCCACATGCTATCAACGCACCACAGTGCATACAAGTATGTTTCATGTGGCCAAAATTCTCTTGGATGTTTGGCACAGTTTCCCGTGCCTCTGCTGGTGTCAATGATATTGACGATCTTGACCTGGCCACAGGAGTTGATGTTGGATTTTCTTCCATATCCCGTATTTCCGCCCGGCTGTAATTGAGTGGATGCCTCCTGGTCATGTGCCTATGCATGGTATAGTTCCCATAACTATACTTTTTATCAGTCCCTCTTGATAATTTATCTTTGCAGATGAGGCAGGTGACATACCTCGCATTCACTTTCTTTTGCCCTGGAGGGATTGAATAAAACTGCCAGATGAAACTGGTTTTCCTATGGGAAACCCGGGGCATCTCTTCCAAGAACTGTGGTTCTTCTCTCTCCTCTTCCTCTATTTCTTCTTCTTCCTCCTCTGTGTTGGTCATGACCTGGGGAGGTGGTCCTCTCTTCCCATGAGGAGGTGGAGGTGGTGGTGGGGGTGCACCAGCTGAAGCAACTTCTGAAGCCATTTCTCAAGTATTAATAAAGGTCTTCCTCTCACAATGATGAAAGTCAGAGTGAGGAAAGAAGGAGGGGTTTTCATCATTTGGGAAAAACAATAGTTCTCAACCAATGAAAAGTGTTATTTTTAGGTCACCTGACCTAGCCTTACATGATTATGAAACCAAAAGTGAAATGAACCAATGAAAAGTGTTATTAACAAGTCACATGACCTGTTATGCTTACGTTACGCGCTCCGGTCCGCGCCCCGGATAGCTTCCGGGTCGCTGCGCTTCGCGCCTCGGTCCGCGCCCCGGGGCACTTCCGGGTGCGCTAACGCGGTACGTCATAAGATGCATTACGCGGCAACGCGATACGTCGCGCTTTCGCGACGCGCAGCGGATCGCTTCCGGGGAGCTGCGTTTCGCGCCTCGGTCCGCGCCCCGGGGCACTTCCGGCTGCGCTAACGCGGTACGTCATAAGACGCATTACGCGGCAACGCGATACGTCGCGCTTTCGCGACGCGTCACGATGTTGATTTCTAAAGCGGCAGTTGCGCAAACGGAACGTTTACCGGTTCGCGGACCGGGTCGCGGCATCAATTTAAGCTAACGGAAAGCTTTCCGGTTCGCGGACCGGGAGCGAAACAAAAAAAATATTTAAAAAAAAATTATTAATAAACATATAAAATATATTTTTGGATTTAAAGAAGAATACATTTTACAGCTATAGATATTAGCTTTTAAAAAACCAATGAAATTCACTGAAAAAACCATAGGTTATAGACCATATATAGTTAGGAATTAGCATTTACAAAACCTTGAAAATTCACTGAAAAAACCATAGGTTATACACCATATATAGTTAGGAATTAGCATTTGAGATGTCATCAGTGATGTCATCAGTGATGTCATTTGAGATGTCATCAGTGATGTCATCAGTGATGTCACTGACCATGTCATGAATGATGTAATATGTGACATGATCAGCAGTGGATTGCGGGTGCACGATATATAGTTAGTACAACTAACTATATATGGAATTTCAATGGTTTTGTGTGAGTAAAATAAGGTTTTTTAAATGCTAATTCCTAACTATATATGGTGTATAACCTATGGTTTTTCAGTGAATTTTCAAGGTTTTGTAAATGCTAATTCCTAACTATATATGGTCTATAACCTATGGTTTTTTCAGTGAATATATATATATTTATATATATATATATATATTATATATATATATATATATATATATATATATAGAGAGAGATATATATATATTCACTGAAAAAACCATAGGTTATAGACCATATATAGTTAGTGAGTCCAACTAACTATAACGTGGGAATTTCAATGGTTTTATGCGAGTAAAATTTCCAGCTAACTATAACTGGTGTAAAACCTATGGTTTTTTCAATGAATTTAATAGGTTTTTTAAATGCTAATTCCTAACTATAACTGGCGTGAAACCTATGGTTTTTTCAGTGAATTTCAATGGTTTTTTAATAGCAAATCTTAATAGGTATAGAAAGTGAAACATTTTAAAACGAATTTTATATTGTATAAACATGTAAAAAAGAAAATTATTATTTTTTCTTTATTTGTAACCCGGGGGCGTTCCCGGGGCGCGTACCGGTGAACGCACCGGTAAGCGCAATGTTACGGCGCGCCCCGGGGCGCGTACCGGGGAGCATCCCGTTAGCGCTATTCTCGCGAACGAAAACAACATCGTGATGTTTCGCGTAACCGCCTGATGCGTCATATGACGCACAGCGTAATCGCAACCGAAAGCTTACGCTACGCACCCGCGGGCGCGCCCCGGAGTGCGACTACGGGCGCGCCCCGGTGCGCGTAGCGTAAGCGCGTCTGGTCATGTGACCTGAAAATAACACTTTCTATTGGTGCAGAACAGTTTTGGTTTCCAAATGAGTATAGCCTGGGTCTTGTGACCAGCCTGGGTCTTGTGACCTGAAAATAACACTTTCTATTGGTGCAGAACAGTTTTGGTTTCCAAATGAGTAAAGCCTGGGTCTTGTGACCTGAAAATAACACTTCTGATTGGTTCAGCACAGTTTTTTTTCCAAATGATAAAAAACCCCACCTTTCTTCCTCACTCTGACTTTGTCTTTTGACTGAGGAAGACCTGTTTCATCTACAGAGACAATTCTTTTGTACTTTGAAATGGCTACTGTAGCAGCAGCTGGAGCATCTGCACCACCACCACAACCACCAAGAGGACCACCACAACAATACATTGCTGGTGGAGAAGAGGAGGAGGAGGAAGAGGAGGGGAGCAGATGGCTGCCGGAAGAAATTACCCCATACAAGCCAAAAGAACACATTGTATGGGAGTTTTTTCCTCTTCCAGAGGGCAAGAAGAAAGTTAATGCGGCCAAGGTAACGTGTCGAATCTGTGGTGCAGAACTCTCAAGGGGCAATCCAAATAAAAAATATTCATTTGGGAATCATACCATGATTCGGCATATGACCTGGAAGCATCCTGCTAACTATTCTCGTGCAGAGATCAGGGAACTGGCCACTCACCTCCCCCACTGTTCAAGGACCAGCTCAAAAAGAAAGCAACCCAGTCAATCGGACCCAGAAACAACGGAGACGATGCCTTGCATTCAGCAACAATTTGGTACTTTTAGAATCACTTGTATTGAATGTGGCAAGCTCATTGCCTATGGTGAAAAGAGCGTAAAGCTGATTGTCCTTGCTGGTCAGAATCACATTTGCCCCAAACAAAAGAAGTAATTGTTTTCGTTTTTTGTTTTTTGCTCCAGTTGAGCCATTTTCAATTCCCTTTCTCTTTGTTTCTTCCCATAAAAAATACAAAAAATATAACACTGTTTTGAAAAGCCAAAAAAAGTACAAAATGTTCAAAAAACATTAAAAAAAATATAAAACAACAAAAAGAATACAAAAAAACTTCTTTTCAGGACTACCTTTCATTTATAAAATTAAACCTATATTTTTAAAGGATCTCTGTCAATTTTTTGTCCTTAGGGTACGCGTACCGGGGCGCGCCCCGCAAAAAAATAGAAAAAAAAAATGTAATGAAGCAGTTAGCATGAGGGAGGGACACAAAGAGAGTTATGTTAAGAGAAAAAGAGCTACAAGATGACCACAGAGGGATTATTTATTACATAGTAAAAAATAGAGAAGGTGTAATTGGATGAAAGTGAGAAAAGTAAAATGAGTAAAGGAGCGAAAGAAAGGAAGGAAGAGATAGGAAGAACACTAAAGTAGAGATAGTGTGAGACTGTGATTGGCTGTTAAAAGAAAAAAAAAGGACAGTAAAAAATGGACAATGAAGGGTAGTGGCGGAACCACGATAAATGAAGAACGATGAGGGAAAGTGAGAAAAGACCAGGTAGTATAAGTAAAGAGGGATGAAAGAGGGAGAAAAATATAACACATGGGGAGTGACAAAGAGAGAGGACAAAGAGAGTAAAGGAAACAGTACCTGAATGGACTTGAGTAAAACAGTAAAAAAAGATAAGTAATGCAGTGTGTGTGACTTACAGGGAGTCAGTGGGTGTAGGTCGGAGTGTGGGTGTGTAAGGTGTGTCTGTGGGTGTGGTTGTGTGCAGTGTTTTGGTGTGGGTGGAGGTGAGGGTGTGTGAAATATGTGTGAGAAGTGTATGAGTGTGGGGTGTATATGTGTTCGATGTATGTGTGTGTATGGAATGTGTGTGTGTGTTTGAGAAGTGTGTGTGGGAGGATATTTTGTGTGTATGAGGTGTGTGTGTGGTGTGTGTGGGGTGTATGTTACAGGTGTGTGTATGTGTTGGAAGGGGGATGAGGTGTATGTGTAGGAGTAAGGTAAATAATTAAGAAAAAGAGAATGAGTGAAGAAGCAAAGGAAGGGATTAGAGGGTAAGTAAAGCAAAGAAAAGGGATTGAAAGAAGTTCAAATGCGATAGGAAATCGGAAAAGGGGAGTAAACATGTAGAATAAGAATAAGTGAGTGAAACAGAGTAAAGACACAGGAGTGTGGTAGATTAAGAAAATGTTAGTGAGCTTAAAGCAAAGGGTGATCACAAACTACATTTTTTTAGTCATACTTACCATATAATAAATACATTTTTTAACTACACTTTGTATCTGTGAAAGAGAGAAGAGAAAATAAGTTATAATTAGTAAAATATGTATTTTAAATTAAAAGATACAATTGAAGAGGTTAAAAATCATAACACTCTATTTAGAAATAAAGTTAGAGTGAAGAACACAGAAAGGGAAATAAACTAAGGTAGAAGGACAAAAAGAGGGAAAAAGAAATAGAAGGAGAGCAAATTACAAAGAGTAAGGCATATAGATTCACTGAGAAAAAGAGAGAGAAGAACAGAGAAGTGAACTGAAGGTAAGAAATATACTAAAACAATGTGAGTTAGGAAAACTAAATCAGGAAACAGAAGTAAGTAAAAAGATAATGACTGAGACAGAAAACAGTCTAATTAAGGAAGCATTTAGAAGAATGAGGAATAGAAGATAACTGAGAGTAAGTGAAGAACAGTCATAGAGTGAAAGGATGAAGGGAGACAGGATAATATACAACGATTGAAGGAAATGGACTGAGGAAGTTATAAGGTAGACACACTAAGAGAAAAACTGAGTGAGGTGGAGTACAATGGGTGAGAAAAGGAAATGAGTAAGTGAGGAAAAAGAAGGAAAGAGAGGAGAAGACGACTAAAACAGTGGTACTGAGAAACAATAATTTGGTGATGAAAGCAAAGAGAAGGACATTGAAAGAAAGGGAATGAACGATAGTAATGGAACCAGAGTAAAAGAAATGGGATGAAGAACGATGAGAAAGGAGCAGTGAAGGTGTTGTAAAAGAAGTGATAGAAGGTATATAAACACAAGTGAACATAACACAAGTAGAGTGAGGCACTGAGCACATAGAAGTAGTGAACGAAAAACAGAGAGAAGAGGTCAAAAGTAAGGAGCAAACAAAGATAAGCTAAGGAGAGTGGGTGATTTATAGTGATAGAGTGCACTAATACTGCTGAGTGAGTAAACAGGAATTACTAAAAGAGCAAAGGAGGAAAATACGGAAAAGAAAAGAAAAACAGAAAGACTGAAAGCTGAAAAGTTATGCAAGGGAGAGACGGGATACACACAGTTGAAATGAAAATGAGGGATTGTCAAAGAAGTGGAGTAAGGGAACGGGGGTTACAGAGAGTGAGAGAAAGACATAATAAGTGAGTAAAAAGAAATGAAAGAGGATGGAAAAAGGAAAGTAAATGTCAGTGAATGGAATACAATTTAATTTACACAATCCAAAGTATAAAATAACTTGTACAACATAATACAAAGTTTTATTTTTGCTGTTCTCAGAATATATTAAATTTCACTTAAAAGAGTGAGTTCAAATTACTCATCATATGACAGCGGGAAAAAAAACACAATCTAAAAGATTGTGTTTTAAAAAAAACCTTAGATACTGACAAATCACAAATCTTCGCTATTCTTAGATTGACTTACTTTTCCTTGAGGCCAAATACTTTATCATGGTGGTCCTTTTCGCGTTGGAAAGTAGTTTGCTGTTCACTTAAAAATCCATTTCATCGACTTTCTAGAAGAAAAGCTCCAAGAACATCTGAAATATTTTCAATATTTTCATATACTCCTTTTTTCAGTCATGACTCTTTACTCATTCCTGCACCTTTCCATTTGGCCAAATAGTGTCAGATGTATGAGTATTTGTTCAAATTAATTCTAAGGCACTCTGAAATGATCTTTTTCCCGACGTTCTGAACGAAAGGCTCTACAACATTTTCACAACATATAAATATTTGTAAAACCATCTCTGACTCACTCATGTTCATCATTTTGTATAATACTAACCTCATTTATTATGAGATCCAATTACAGTACCTATATGACAATTCAATCTTTTATATTGCCTGGAACACTTTTACTCAGAATATATTTTTAAACAGCAAAATAACCTTTATAAACTACTCCCGTCTTCATATGCCAATTACTTTTACCTAAATTTTGGCTGTAAAAACACTAGGTATGAATTCATAAAGCTAAAAGGCAAACGTTGTTTGAAATTCAAATGAGTGTCGTTACATTGGGTCCAACCTTTAGAAGTTTTTAAATAGCATGTGTAATGCCCTGATGTTGTAGAAGAACCATCAGGGAAAAATAATAGCTACAGTTGCAAAGGTTCTTCCTGATATCGATAACTGAGAAGCCACAAAATTTTTAATAGAAGTTGTCAATTTAGTTCCATCAGGTCTACATCGTTGGAACATTAAAATGACAAAGTGACCATAATTTTGTAGAAATAATGTGGACAGCATTGTAGACTTACATTGGGTACACACCATATTGTGATCAGCTGCTTTAACTAGATTATTAAAAGGCACTGATTTGCAGTCTGGTAAAGTCAAATATATAAATCTTTCACTGTCTATTCTAGTAGTACTTGATGAAGCACAGTTATCACAGTCATGTTGCCATTGATAAGAAAGGTTAAAAAGATTTTTTATATCTACTCCTTCATCTTCCAATACATCAAACATATACATTAAAAATTCCTGACAATCCTGCTGAATTATCTGTGAAAATTGATTTTGACCTGAACATATGTCTACAAGATTCCTATTTTCTGAAACACTTTCTATTTTTCCTCTATCACTACTACATTTCTCTAACACAGAATTCAATAAACAGCACAATGTTTGTTCCCGATTTTCGACAATCTGTTTTTGTAAATTTTGAAGAAAAAAAACAACATTAACTACAACATTAGCATAGCAGTTGACACCAGAACTGTTTTCAAACTGAAATCCAACAACATCCTCAACAGAATCCTTTTTCCTTCTGCTTACAATTACAGTTTCATCTACTTTTTGTCTTTTTGCTACTACCTCACTGCAGTTACTCTCATTTCTTCTTTTTCGGCCTACCACACGTTTTTCAATCAGAGGATATTGAGGCAAATGTGGAGCATACTCTCTTCTTAACCTATTGTATTCTTTAACACAATCTAGATCTGCACAAATCTTTGTTTCATCACACTCAATCAAGTACAATCCTGATAAAGTTCTGACTCGTGATAAAGCCACATATGCCATACCCTCTTTAAACACAGAACTTCCAATGTTCACCAAAGCACTATCTACACTTAAACCTTGAGATTTATGAATTGTCACCGCATATGCCAAACAAATAGGAAACTGTTTTCGGCGAACATATAAGTCTTTCACGAGCAAAAATCTAGCTGAACAACGACAAATTTGTTCTATTTCATCAATGCCATCAAATTTAATTTTTATAATTTCAATTCCATCTCTATTTTTGTAATTCACAAAACCAACAAAATGACCCATTGCTCCATTTACCAGACCTCTTTCAACATTTAAATTCCTTCTCAAAATGACACGACAATTCAAACAAACATTCAGAGTCTTTTCAAAACCAGCAGTTTTAGATATAGTCTTCTCCAATGAATCCAATTTTGATTTCAAATTTTCTGACAAAATAATTGTTGCTCCCATATGCTCTATTTTATCTATAGCTTCCAGTTTCACTATCTCTTCATTTTCTAACTTCAGCATTTTGATGTTAAACATGGAACATTCTTTCAGAGTAGGCATCAAACATATGGCAGATTTCTTCTCGTTAATTTTCTTAAAAATATTCTCTGGAAGAATGTTTTCATTTGGGTACAAATTAGAAATTAACCGTCCATGTAAAGCTTCTTTCCCTTGTTGACTTATTTTTCCTACTCTTACATCTTGTAAAATATTTTTATAATCTTCATCCTTTGCCTGCCGCATATTTTGAAGCAGTTCTACATATTTGAAGTTTAACCATATATTAACGTTTCCAATGCTTCCTAGGCACTTCCTGGTATCTTCATGTGTGAGCATTTTGAACACAGGTTGTCCTTTCACTGGAGTCAACTGCAGAAGATCTCCAAAAACAATAATATGTTTTCCTCCAAATAAAACATCATAGTCTGTTCTAAGAATTTCTTGCATTCTCAAATGCAAAAAAGCAAGCATTATATTTGACACCATGCTTACTTCATCAATGATAAGAAGTTTCATTTTCTTCAGGACTCTCGAAACTTCGGAACACGCATCTCCAGATAGCTTGTGATATTGCAATTTGTTATCATGCTCCACTAGCTGCATCAGTAAACGATGTAAAGTAATCCCTTTAATATTATGTGCTGCCAGCCCAGTTGGAGCGGTAACAACACAAGACAGCGGTGATTCAGGCCTTTTCTGCAGATAAGATGCAATTGCTTTAATCAGAAAACTTTTTCCAGTTCCCGCTTCTCCACTCACGTACAGTAGGACAGGCTTAAATAATGTACATGAGCACTCTTTCTTCTCATGACTCAATCCATGTTCAACCTGTTCTGTGACTTCTTCATATATCAGTTTCTGCTCAACGTTTAATTGTTTCACCAAATCTTCTAAATTAATTACATCCTCTTGAGCTTGCTCCATAGCTCTTTCCACCTCATCTATGGCAGTGGCAGCTTCATTTTGGATAATTGGTCCTACTAGTGGATCCTGACTCAATGAAGCAGAACTCTGACTGCCTTAAGAACTATCTCTTGCAATCTCTGCAGCAATTGTTGATTCTTGCTCTATTTCTTCATTCAACATTTGCAGATAATTTGGAAAAACAGGACATTCTATGGTATCCTTCGTAGCATTAAAAGAGTCTTCATAACAGAGAAAATCTCCAAGTAGTTCCTCTTCTTCTCGCCATGGTTTAAAGAGTTGCAAAAGAGCCAAATAGTAAAATTCTCTTTTGTCTGGATTTTCACAACTCAATTTTCGATGATTAATCAAATGACCTTTTTTCTGTTTCACTAGACATCCTTCACATCCAATGATTCCATATATTCCATTATTGATATCTTCTCTGATGTTCCTCTTATAAATATATCTTTGCAGAACTTCATAGAGACAAATGTTCTCAAGGTGAGGACTTCTATTTGGATAGTATGTATCCAACATGTTTGTCTTCAAAATATCTGTACTTTCGGGTTCTTTCTCCGCCAAATACTCTATCTCTTGTACAGATTTCAAAACTCGATTTCGTGTTGCAGCAAGACCTAGACTCACCCAAATGATGGATTTAGATTTGGCATAGAGACTTGCTGACGATAATCGATCGGAACATTCATATGCTCCAATTTCTCGATGCGACAACATCTTCAGACTGTAACTGTACAATTTCTTGCTTAGGCTCTTTTCATGTGAAATGTCCTCCCACATTTCCTTCAGTTCTGTCTTTTCTTTTTTTGTGATGTAAGACATCACATATATCGAGCTACAGCAATAGAGTTGTCAGCAACGAATTGAATATCCATGTTAGCATTCCACATGGACAAAATCACTGGGTTGTAGTCATTGATGTACTTGGACTCTTCGTTTCTTTTTAAATTGTATGTATTTTTTGGTAATTTTCTCGTCACAGTATGTCGCAGACCAGACATTACATTATTTACTCTTCCTTTAGAAATGACTGGTCGTGGAAAAGCGAAACGACATTTTGTGTAGAACTTGTCCTTGTTTCTGAATTTTCGACAACAGTACTTTCCACAACGATGTGATTGAAAGCGTAAAACTTGTTGCCTTAAATTGTTTTCTTCTGTAGTTTTCGGAACAGCACATGTTGAATACTTTTCAATGAAGCTCATCACTGTCTCATCTGAATCTGTTCCAAACTTGGGTGCATCTTTAATCCATAATAACATATGTATGTGAGGAGCACCTCTCGCTTGATACTCCTTTCTCCAAAAGAAATCCAAAACCTCTCCAAGGGGAGGATTTTTTTTGTTGGTAATAAAAGACATTATAGCTTCAAATCTATGATTGAAATATCTGCATACATTCACTGGATCCAAAGAACACAGTTCTCCAGGTGTTTTGAATTCTATATTTTGTATATTAGCATTGGCCTCTCGTAGAAATTGAAGTAAGTCCTCCCATGCATACTCGGCACAGCTAAGAGTGAGTTACCATGTAGGAGTTCCTAAGTTTCTTAGCATACATTTCAATTCCCCATGGCGACGGTACCAATACTCATTTGTACCACGCTGACATGCCATAAGATTGATTAGATGAGATTCTAAAATATTATCTTGCAGATTCACTTTCTCCATAAAGTCCCTCGCCGAAACATTTTGCAGATGTGCTCCACTTTTCAGAATATGGTTTACTGCATAAGAAAGCCCAGACAAGTCACTTTCATACAGTAGATGAAACAAATAGGGAATGCATTGACGAAACCTTGCATCTTCAGCATATAATCTTACAGTTCGATATTCAGATGCAGGAATTTGAAGTGGTCGATCGTCATATCGTCCACCTCGACCTGTTGGAAATAGCTGTGGAAAACAACGAGCTTCCAAACTTTCTTCCCATACACTAATGGGACTTCCTTTTGCTGTTTTCATTTGAAACAATTCAATTGCATTCCCCATTACTTCTTTGGAATGCAAAGGATAAACAGTATAATGTTCATATATTTCTTCACTTCTAGACACATCAACTTTTTCAATTTGGCCGCCTGAACAATCACTGTCTTCATCTGCAGCTGTTTCCTCTGCTGCAACACATACATATTTGTAGTACTCATTGTTTTCGACTAAATACAACGTTGCCTTTTTGACTTTCCTAACATCCACTAAATCTTGCCAGATTTTTTTACTCTTTGTTGGAACCCCATTAACTAGAATAACTAAAGGTTCCTCTTCTACTTTTTCTATACCAATTGTATCAATATTTTTTTCAAATCTAGGGGCAAATAGACAACTCTTCCCTTTAATCCTCTCTGCAAATCTGTAGGAGGCAATTTCCCTATCTTAGGCTCCATGCGAACAATTGCCTGAAAAGGATGGACACATTGAATCAAAATAGACTCATATGTATTTAAATCCATCAATTCACGGGGAATGTCTACCAACTCCAGATTATTATGAACAGCTCTAGCAGGCATTCTGTTTTGATTTAATTTATCATAACAATATTTACAAATACGCTGATGAGAACTCAAATCAAAACAATTCTCCTCCCACAAATAAGTTGCTAAATCTTTCCACTCATAATTATCCATCTTTTCACTTTTTGCATATAAATCAACTAACCTAGTCTGAATCTTATAATGAGTCCGTCGACAACACACACAAGTAAAATTCGGCCTTTCACTTGATTTCACCTTAAACCTGGTAATTTCCTTCTCAAACTTTTCTGTATTTAAAATCTGTACATTGTCTTCCACATTACCTTGAATTGCTGTCTCAATTTCTACACTGTCCTCTTTTTCAGGAAAATAACAAATCTCAATTTCTTCACAAATCTTCTTCACATCTAATTCAGTTCCATGCAAAAGAGCACTGTTTAATTGTTTAAGCTTAAGTGCGGGACTTTTTGCATAATACAACATTCTCACTAATTTCCTCATTTTGGTATGATGCACTGCTAACATCCTAAAATGATGAAAAACACTCTGACAGACTTTTCTAGAAAGACAAGCCAGTGAATGGCCTTGCAAACCTGTGATTCCTCTCACTCTGCAAGGATCTAAGTCTTGCAACAACTTCACTTTCTGCTTTATACTTTTTTTACTATATGTACGTAAGAAATTACAAAACAAATCAATTGATTCCTGTCGCACACTACAAATACTACTACACTTCCAAGTGTACACTGGACCCTTAGTACGTCTCCCTAAAACTCCATCAGATAACACCTCTTCTGGTTCTCTAGGCACAAGTTTCTCTTTTTCAATCGGACAACCGTCTTTCACTTCATACGCTCGACCACTGGTGTCAACTGCATGCACTAAATCATTCTCCTGGAAGTAACTCTCCTCATTAAAAAATGGCTCACAACTTGAACTGTGCATCCATTCTCCAGAAAAAACTTTACAAAAATTAGTCCGATTAATTACTCTTTTTCATCTACTGTTTGATTTGGAAACATCAATTGTCTTGTTAAGTGTCCTAATTCTATTGATTATTAAAATAAATAATTTTTTCTTAACTTCAAAAGCCTGATCAACAATCTTCTCTACACTTTTCTTTTTCTTATAAAATTAAAAGGCAAAATCTTGCACCTGCCTCACAACAGGAATAAGACTGATGCAAACGCTTTCTCAT
The DNA here is from genome assembly GCF_964261635.1 of Lissotriton helveticus. Taxonomy (NCBI): domain Eukaryota; kingdom Metazoa; phylum Chordata; class Amphibia; order Caudata; family Salamandridae; genus Lissotriton; species Lissotriton helveticus. Next base: position 1,780,157,946 of record NC_136059.1, on the reverse strand, counting down.
GGAGCTTCACAATTTTACAAAATACAATTCCTCTATGCAAACAAACTCAATATGCTTCGTAAACTGTTTTAAAACACAGCTAACATCATTGTAAAGAGTCAAATTGACACCTGTGTCTAAGAATGCAGACAGGGATATGCTTCATGAAGCCTAGTCCACTGCACACTTAGATACAATCCTCACCACCTAGGCTCCCCAGGAAAGCCCAAACATGTACCTTTTTTCCCCATATTTAAAAAGTGACGCATGTATGCGTCATTTTTTAAACCTTTGCGCCACATTATACTCAAAAATGTAAAATCCATTTATTTTCCCCAAAATCGTTTTTGTCATCACATTTAGGAAACACAGCACAGATCATATTTACAACCATATGCCTCACAGCAGGGATAAGACTGAGGCAAAATCTTGCACCTGCCTCACAACAGGAATAAGACTGAGGCAAACGCTTTCACATGAAGCTTCACAATTTTACAAAATACAATTCCTCTATGCAAACAAACTCAATATGCTTCCTACACTGAGTTAACACAGGTAACATCATTGTGAAGAGTCAAATTGACACCTGTGTCTAAGAATGCAGACAGGGATATGCTTCAAGCCTAGTCCACTGCACACTTACAGCCTGATTCATGTAGCCAATAGCGCTCGCAAAAGGGCCAGATTCTGAGAATCTGGCCCTTTGCGAGTGCGATTTTTGCATTTGGTATTCATGATCCCAAATGCAAAAATCGCTATTTAAGAATTAGCAAATATGCGAGGAATAGCATTTAAGGAATCTCTATTAGAGATTCCTCAAATGCTATTCATGACACATCAAGAAATTGCGATTTAGCACTTAGGGGGCCGCTATTTACCGAGAGGTCAGACCTCTCGGTAAATAGCAAAAACTCAGAGAAATGCTTTTAAAAGCATTTTTCTAAGTTGCATGTTGCACACACACATGTCCTTTGGACATGTGTGCGCGCAACACCTGTTCAAATGTGCTTTTATGGGGTGCTACAGGGTGTCCTTTGGACACCCCTGGCACCCTTAAAATCGCTATCTTATTTGCGAGTAGCAAATTGCTACTCGCAATTAAGGGATACTCCCCTTTCATTCCTATGGGCCTCTACTCGCAAATAAAGAACATGTAGGAATCGCTATTTAATTAGCAATTCCTACATGAATGCCGTTTTGCGTGTCCTCAATAGCGAGTCGCTATGATTCGCTATTAGGGCCACGCAAAACGGCCTGTACATGAATCAGGCTGTTAGATACAATCCTCACCACCTAGGCTCCCCAGGAAAGCCCAAACATGTACCTTTTTTCCCCATATTTAAAAAGTGACGCATGTATGCGTCATTTTTTAAACCTTTGCGCCACATTATACTCAAAAATGTAAAATCCATTTATTTTCCCCAAAATCGTTTTTGACATCACATTTAGGAAACACAGCACAGATCATATTTACAACCATCTGCCTCACAGCAGGGATAAGACTGAGGCAAAATCTTGCACCTGCCTCACAACAGGAATAAGACTGAGGCAAACGCTTTCACATGAAGCTTCACAATTTTACAAAATACATTTCCTATATGCAAACAAACTCAATATGCTTCCTACACTGAGTTAACACAGGTAACATCATTGTAAAGAGTCAAATGTATTTCTATTAAACATGCACACATTCTTTATTCCTTTTAAAAAATGTAAAAACCATTTATTTTCCCCAAAATCGTTTTTGACATCACATTTACAAAACACAGCACAGGTCCTATGTAGAAGCATTCCATGTCACGACTAAAACTTCACAATTTTACAAAATACAATTACTCTTAGCAGTAAAAACTTTTTACCAAGCATTATCAAGGACCAGCTCAAAAAGAAAGCAACCCAGTCAATCGGACCCAGAAACAACGGAGACGATGCCTTGCATTCAGCAACAATTTGGTACTTTTAGAATCACTTGTATTGAATGTGGCAAGCTCATTGCCTATGGTGAAAAGAGCGTAAAGCTGATTGTCCTTGCTGGTCAGAATCACATTTGCCCCAAACAAAAGAAGTATTTTTTTTCGTTTTTTGTTTTTTGCTCCAGTTGAGCCATTTTCAATTCCCTTTCTCTTTGTTTCTTCCCATAAAAAATACAAAAAATATAACACTGTTTTGAAAAGCCAAAAAAAGTACAAAATGTTCAAAAAACATTAAAAAAAATATAAAACAACAAAAAGAATACAAAAAAAACTTCTTTTCAGGACTACCTTTCATTTATAAAATTAAACCTATATTTTTAAAGGATCTCTGTCAATTTTTTGTCCTTAGGGTACGCGTACCGGGGCGCGCCCCGCAAAAAAATAGAAAAAAAAATGTAATGAAGCAGTTAGAATGAGGGAGGGACACAAAGAGAGTTATGTTAAGAGAAAAAGAGCTACAAGATGACCACAGTGGGATTATTTATTACATAGTAAAAAATAGAGAAGGTGTAATTGGATGAAAGTGAGAAAAGTAAAATGAGTAAAGGAGCGAAAGAAAGGAAGGAAGAGATAGGAAGAACACTAAAGTAGAGATAGTGTGAGACTGTGATTGGCTGTTAAAAGAAAAAAAAAGGACAGTAAAAAATGGACAATGAAGGGTAGTGGCGGAACCACAATAAATGAAGAACGATGAGGGAAAGTGAGAAAAGACCAGGTAGTATAAGTAAAGAAGGATGAAAGAGGGAGAAAAATATAACACATGGGGAGTGACAAAGAGAGAGGACAAAGAGAGTAAAGGAAACAGTACCTGAATGGACTTGAGTAAAACAGTAAAAAAAGATAAGTAATGCAGTGTGTGTGACTTACAGGGAGTCAGTGGGTGTAGGTCGGAGTGTGGGTGTGTAAGGTGTGTCTGTGGGTGTGGTTGTGTGCAGTGTTTTGGTGTGGGTGGAGGTGAGGGTGTGTGAAATATGTGTGAGAAGTGTATGAGTGTGGGGTGTATATGTGTTCGATGTATGTGTGTGTATGGAATGTGTGTGTGTGTTTGAGAAGTGTGTGTGGGAGGATTTTTTGTGTGTATGAGGTGTGTGTGTGGTGTGTGTGGGGTGTATGTTACAGGTGTGTGTATGTGTTGGAAGGGGGATGAGGTGTATGTGTAGGAGTAAGGTAAATAATTAAGAAAAAGAGAATGAGTGAAGAAGCAAAGGAAGGGATTAGAGGGTAAGTAAAGTAAAGAAAAGGGATTGAAAGAAGTTCAATATGAGATGGGAAATCGGAAAAGGGGAGTAAACATGTAGAATAAGAATAAGTGAGTGAAACAGAGTAAAGACACAGGAGTGTGGTAGATTAAGAAAATATTAGTGAACTTAAAGCAAAGGGTGATCACAAACTACATTTTTTTAGTCATACTTACCATATAATAAATAAATTTTTTAACTACACTTTGTATCTGTGAAAGAGAGAAGAGAAAATAAGTTATAATTAGTAAAATATGTATTTTAAATTAAAAGATACAAATGAAGAGGTTAAAAATCATAACACTCTATTTAGAAATAAAGTTAGAGTGAAGAACACAGAAAGGGAAATAAACTAAGGTAGAAGGACAAAAAGAGGGAAAAAGAAATAGAAGGAGAGCAAATTACAAAGAGTAAGGCATATAGATTCACTGAGAAAAAGAGAGAGAAGAACAGAGAAGTGAACTGAAGGTAAGAAATATACTAAAACAATGTGAGTTAGCAAAACTAAATCAGGAAACAGAAGTAAGTAAAAAGATAATGACTGAGACAGAAAACAGTCTAATTAAGGAAGCATTTAGAAGAATGAGGAATAGAAGATAACTGAGAGTAAGTGAAGAACAGTCATAGAGTGAAAGGATGAAGGGAGACAGGATAATATACAACGATTGAAGGAAATGGACTGAGGAAGTTATAAGGTAGACACACTAAGAGAAAAACTGAGTGAGGTGGAGTACAATGGGTGAGAAAAGGAAATGAGTAAGTGAGGAAAAAGAAGGAAAGAGAGGAGAAGACGACTAAAACAGTGGTACTGAGAAACAATAATTTGGTGATGAAAGCAAAGAGAAGGACATTGAAAGAAAGGAAATGAACGATAGTAATGGAACCAGAGTAAAAGAAATGGGATGAAGAACGATGAGAAAGGAGCAGTGAAGGTGTTGTAAAAGAAGTGATAGAAGGTATATAAACACAAGTGAACATAACACAAGTAGAGTGAGGCACTGAGCACATAGAAGTAGTGAACGAAAAACAGAGAGAAGGGGTCAAAAGTAAGGAGCAAACAAAGATAAGCTAAGGAGAGTGGGTGATTTATAGTGATAGAGTGCACTAATACTGCTGAGTGAGTAAACAGGAATTACTAAAAGAGCAAAGGAGGAAAATACGGAAAAGAAAAGAAAAACAGAAAGACTGAAAGCTGAAAAGTTATGCAAGGGAGAGACGGGATACACACAGTTGAAATGAAAATGAGGGATTGTCAAAGAAGTGGAGTAAGGGAACGGGGGTTACAGAGAGTGAGAGAAAGACATAATAAGTGAGTAAAAAGAAATGAAAGAGGATGGAAAAAGGAAAGTAAATGTCAGTGAATGGAATACAATTTAATTTACACAATCCAAAGTATAAAATAACTTGTACAACATAATACAAAGTTTATTTTTGCTGTTCTCAGAATATATTGAATTTCACTTAAAAGAGTGAGTTCAAATTACTCATCATATGACAGCGGGAAAAAAAACACAATCTAAAAGATTGTGTTTTAAAAAAAAACTTAGATACTGACAAATCACAAATCTTCGCTAATCTTAGATTGACTTACTTTTCCTTGAGGCCAAATACTGTATCATGGTGGTCCTTTTCGCGTTGGAAAGTAGTTAGCTGTTCACTTAAAAATCCATTTCATCGACTTTCTAGAAGAAAAGCTCCAAGAACATCTGAAATATTTTCAATATTTTCATATACTCCTTTTTTCAGTCATGACTCTTTACTCATTCCTGCACCTTTCCATTTGGCCAAATAGTGTCAGATGTATGAGTATTTGTTCAAATTAATTCTAAGGCACTCTGAAATGATATTTTTCCCGACGTTCTGAAAGAAAGGCTCTACAACATTTTCACAACATTTAAATATATTTAAAACCATCTCTGACTCACTCATGTTCATCATTTTGTATAATACTAACCTCATTTATTATGAGATCCAATTACAGTACCTATATGACAAGTCAATCTTTTATATTGCCTGGAACACTTTTACTCAGAATATATTTTTAAACAGCAAAATAACCTTTATAAACTACTCCCGTCTTCATATGCCAATTACTTTTACCTAACTTTTGGCTGTAAAAACACTAGGTATGAATTTATAAAGCTAAAAGGCAAACGTTGTTTGAAAGTCAAATGAGTGTCGTTACATTGGGTCCAACCTTTAGAAGTTTTTAAATAGCATGTGTAATGCCCTGATGTTGTAGAAGGACCATCATGGAAAAATAATAGCTACAGTTGCAAAGGTTCTTCCTGATATCGATAACTGAGAAGCCACAACATTTTTAATAGAAGTTGTCAATTTAGTTCCATCAGGTCTACATCGTTGGAACATTAAAATGACATAGTGACCATAATTTTGTAGACATAATGTGGACAGCATTGTAGACTTACATTAGGTACACACCATATTGTGATCAGCTGCTTTAACTAGATTATTAAAAGGCACTGATTTGCAGTCTGGTAAAGTCAAATATATAAATCTTTCACTGTCTATTCTAGTAGTACTTGATGAAGCACAGTTATCACAGTCATGTTGCCATTGATAAGAAAGGTTAAAAAGATTTTTTATATCTACTCCTTCATCTTCCAATACATCAAACATATACATTAAAAATTCCTGACAATCCTGCTGAATTATCTGTGAAAATTGATTTTGACCTGAACATATGTCTACAAGATTCCTAATTTCTGAAACACTTTCTATTTTTCCCTCTATCACTACTACATTTCTCTAACACAGAATTCAATAAACAGCACAATGTTTGTTCCCGATTTTCGACAATCTGTTTTTGTAAATTTTGAAGAAAAAAACCACATTAACTACAACATTAGCATAGCAGTTGACACCAGAACTGTTTTCAAACTGAAATCCAACAACATCCTCAACAGAATCCTTTTTCCTTCTGCTTACAATTACAGTTTCATCTACTTTTTGTCTTTTTGCTACTACCTCACTGCAGTTACTCTCATTTCTTCTTTTTCGGCCTACCACACGTTTTTCAATCAGAGGATATTGAGGCAAATGTGGAGCATACTCTCTTCTTAACCTATTGTATTCTTTAACACAATCTAGATCTGCACAAATCTTTGTTTCATCACACTCAATCAAGTACAATCCTGATAAAGTTCTGACTCGTGATAAAGCCACATATGCCATACCCTCTTTAAACACAGAACTTCCAATGTTCACCAAAGCACTATCTACACTTAAACCTTGAGATTTATGAATTGTCACCGCATATGCCAAACAAATAGGAAACTGTTTTCGGCGAACATATAAGTCTTTCACGAGCAAAAATCTAGCTGAACAACGACAAATTTGTTCTATTTCATCAATGCCATCAAATTTAATTTTTATAATTTCAATTCCATCTCTATTTTTGTAATTCACAAAACCAACAAAATGACCCATTGCTCCATTTACCAGACCTCTTTCAACATTTAAATTCCTTCTCAAAAAGACATGACAATTCAAACAAACATTCAGTCTTTTCAAAACCAGCAGTTTTAGATATAGTCTTCTCCAATGAATCCAATTTTGATTTCAAATTTTCTGACAAAATAATTGTTGCTCCCATATGCTCTATTTTATCTATAGCTTCCAGTTTCACTATTTCTTCATTTTCTAACTTCAGCATTTTGATGTTAAACATGGAACATTCTTTCAGAGTAGGCATCAAACATATGGCAGATTTCTTCTCGTTAATTTTCTTAAAAATATTCTCTGGAAGAATGTTTTCATTTGGGTACAAATTAGAAATTAACCGTCCATGTAAAGCTTCTTTCCCTTGTTGACTTATTTTTCCTACTCTTACATCTTGTAAAATATTTTTATAATCTTCATCCTTTGCCTGCCGCATATTTTGAAGCAGTTCTGCATATTTGAAGTTTAACCATATATTAACGTTTCCAATGCTTCCTAGGCACTTCCTGGTATCTTCATGTGTGAGCATTTTGAACACAGGTTGTCCTTTCACTGGAGTCAACTGCAGAAGATCTCCAAAAACAATAATATGTTTTCCTCCAAATAAAACATCATAGTCTGTTCTAAGAATTTCTTGCATTCTCAAATGCAAAAAAGCAAGCATTATATTTGACACCATGCTTACTTCATCAATGATAAGAAGTTTCATTTTCTTCAGGACTCTCGAAACTTCGGAACACGCATCTCCAGATAGCTTGTGATATTGCAATTTGTTATCATGCTCCACTGGCTGCATCAGTAAACGATGTAAAGTAATCCCTTTAATATTATGTGCTGCCAGCCCAGTTGGAGCGGTAACAACACAAGACAGCGGTGATTCAGTCCTTTTCTGCAGATAAGATGCAATTGCTTTAATCAGAAAACTTTTTCCAGTTCCCGCTTCTCCACTCACGTACAGTAGGACAGGCTTAAATAATGTACATGAGCACTCTTTCTTCTCATGACTCAATCCATGTTCAACCTGTTCTGTGACTTCGTCATATATCAGTTTCTGCTCAACGTTTAATTGTTTCACCAAATCTTCTAAATTAATTACATCCTCTTGGGCTTGCTCCATAGCTCTTTCCACCTCATCTATGGCAGTGGCAGCTTCATTTTGGATAATTGGTCCTCCTAGTGGATCCTGACTCAATGAAGCAGAACTCTGACTGCCTTAAGAACTATCTCTTGCAATCTCTGCAGCAATTGTTGATTCTTGCTCTATTTCTTCATTCAACATTTGCAGATAATTTGGAAAAACAGGACATTCTATGGTATCCTTCGTAGCATTAAAAGAGTCTTCATACCAGAGAAAATCTCCAAGTAGTTCCTCTTCTTCTCGCCATGGTTTAAAGAGTTGCAAAAGAGCCAAATAGTAAAATTCTCTTTTGTCTGGATTTTCACAACTCAATTTTCGATGATTAATCAAATGACCTTTTTTCTGTTTCACTAGACATCCTTCACATCCAATGATTCCATATATTCCATTATTGATATCTTCTCTGATGTTCCTCTTATAAATATATCTTTGCAGAACTTCATAGAGACAAATGTTCTCAAGGTGAGGACTTCTATTTGGATAGTATGTATCCAACATGTTTGTCTTCAAAATATCTGTACTTTCGGGTTCTTTCTCCGCCAAATACTCTATCTCTTGTACAGATTTCAAAACTCGATTTCGTGTTGCAGCAAGACCTAGACTCACCCAAATGATGGATTTAGATTTGGCATAGAGACTTGCTGACGACAATCGATCGGAACATTCATATGCTCCAATTTCTCTATGCGACAACATCTTCAGACTGTAACTGTACAATTTCTTGCTTAGGCTCTTTTCATGTGAAATGTCCTCCCACATTTCCTTCAGTTCTGTCTTTTCTTTTTTTGTGATGTAAGACATCACATATCGAGCTACAGCAATAGAGTTGTCAGCACCGAATTGAATATCCATGTTAGCATTCCACATGGACAAAATCACTGGGTTGTAGTCATTGATGTACTTGGACTCTTCGTTTCTTTTTAAATTGTATGTATTTTTTGGTGATTTTCTCGTCACAGTATGTCGCAGAGAAGACATTACATTGCTTACTCTTCCTTTAGAAATGACTGGTCGTGGAAAAGCGAAACGACATTTTGTGTAGAACTTGTCCTTGTTTCTGAATTTTCGACAACAGTACTTTCCACAACGATGTGATTGAAAGCGTAAAACTTGTTGCCTTAAATTGTTTTCTTCGGTAGTTTTCGGAACAGCACATGTTGAATACTTTTCAATGAAGCTCATCACTGTCTCATCTGAATCTGTTCCAAACTTGGGTGCATCTTTAATCCATAATAACATATGTATGTGAGGAGCACCTCTCGCTTGATACTCCTTTCTCCAAAAGAAATCCAAAACCTCTCCAAGGGGAGGATTTTTTTTGTTGGTAATAAAAGACATTATAGCTTCAAATCTATGATTGAAATATCTGCATACATTCACTGGATCCAAAGAACACAGTTCTCCAGGTGTTTTGAATTCTATATTTTGTATATTAGCATTGGCCTCTCGTAGAAATTGAAGTAAGTCCTCCCATGCATACTCGGCACAGCTAAGAGTGAGTTACCATGTAGGAGTTCCTAAGTTTCTTAGCATACATTTCAATTCCCCATGGCGACGGTACCAATACTCATTTGTACCACGCTGACATGCCATAAGATTGATTAGATGAGATTCTAAAATATTATCTTGCAGATTCACTTTCTCCATAAAGTCCCTCGCCGAAACATTTTGCAGATGTGCTCCACTTTTCAGAATATGGTTTACTGCATAAGAAAGCCCAGACAAGTCACTTTCATACAGTAGATGAAACAAATAGGGAATGCATTGACGAAACCTTGCATCTTCAGCATATAATCTTACAGTTCGATATTCAGATGCAGGAATTTGAAGTGGTCGATCGTCATATCGTCCACCTCGACCTGTTGGAAATAGCTGTGGAAAACAACGAGCTTCCAAACTTTCTTCCCATACACTAATGGGACTTCCTTTTGCTGTTTTCATTTGAAACAATTCAATTGCATTCCCCATTACTTCTTTGGAATGCAAAGGATGAACAGTATAATGTTCATATATTTCTTCACTTCTAGACACATCAACTTTTTCAATTTGGCCGCCTGAACAATCACTGTCTTCATCTGCAGCTGTTTCCTCTGCTGCAACACATACATATTTGTAGTACTCATTGTTTTTGACTAAATACAACGTTGCCTTTTTGACTTTCCTAACATCCACTAAATCTTGCCAGATTTTTTTACTCTTTGTTGGAACCCCATTAACTAGAATAACTAAAGGTTCCTCTTCTACTTTTTCTATACCAATTGTATCAATATTTTTTTTCAAATCTAAGGGCAAATAGACAACTCTTCCCTTTAATCCTCTCTGCAAATCTGTAGGAGGCAATTTCCCTATCTTAGGCTCCATGCGAACAATTGCCTGAAAAGGATGCACACATTGAATCAAAATAGACTCATATGTATTTAAATCCATCAATTCACGGGGAATGTCTACCAACTCCAGATTATTATGAACAGCTCTAGCAGGCATTTTGTTTTGATTTAATTTATCATAACAATATTTACAAATACGCTGATGAGAACTCAAATCAAAACAATTCTCCTCCCACAAATAAGTTGCTAAATCTTTCCACTCATAATTATCCATCTTTTCACTTTTTGCATATAAATCAACTAACCTAGTCTGAATCTTATAATGAGTCCGTCGACAACACACACAAGTAAAATTCGGCCTTTCACTTGATTTCACCTTAAACCTGGTAATTTCCTTCTCAAACTTTTCTGTACTTAAAATCTGTACATTGTCTTCCACATTAACTTGAATTGCTGTCTCAATTTCTACACTGTCCTCTTTTTCAGGAAAATAACAAATCTCAATTTCTTCACAAATCTTCTTCACATCTAATTCAGTTCCATGCAAAAGAGCACTGTTTAATTGTTTAAGCTTAAGTGCGGGACTTTTTGCATAATACAACATTCTCACTAATTTCCTCATTTTGGTATGATGCACTGCTAACATCCTAAAATGATGAAAAACACTCTGACAGACTTTTCTAGAAAGACAAGCCAGTGAATGGCCTTGCAAACCTGTGATTCCTCTCACTCTGCAAGGATCTAAGTCTTGCAACAACTTCACTTTCTGCTTTATACTTTTTTTACTATATGTACGTAAGAAATTACAAAACAAATCAATTGATTCCTGTCGCACACTACAAATACTACTACACTTCCAAGTGTACACTGGACCCTTAGTACGTCTCCCTAAAACTCCATCAGATAACACCTCTTCTGGTTCTCTAGGCACAAGTTTCTCTTTTTCAATCTGACAACCGTCTTTCACTTCATACGCTCGACCACTGGTGTCAACTGCATGCACTAAATCATTCTCCTGGAAGTAACTCTCCTCATTAAAAAATAGCTCACAACTTGAAATGTGCATCCATTCTCCAGAAAAAACTTTACAAAAATTAGTCCGATTAATTACTCTTTTCCATCTACTGTTTGATTTGGAAACATCAATTGTCTTGTTAAGTGTCCTAATTCTATTGATTATTAAAATAAATAATTTTTTCTTAACTTCAAAAGCCTGATCAACAATCTTCTCTACACTTTTCTTTTTCTTATAAAATTAAAAGGCAAAATCTTGCACCTGCCTCACAACAGGAATAAGACTGAGGCAAACGCTTTCTCATGGAGCTTCACAATTTTACAAAATACAATTCCTCTATGCAAACAAACTCAATATGCTTCCTAAACTGTTTTAAAACACAGCTAACATCATCGTAAAGAGTCAAATTGACACCTGTGTCTAAGAATGCAGACAGGGATATGCTTCATGAAGCCTAGTCCACTGCACACTTAGATACAATCCTCACCACCTAGGCTCCCCAGGAAAGCCCAAACATGTACCTTTTTTCCCCATATTTAAAAAGTGACGCATGTATGCGTAATTTTTTAAACCTTTGCGCCACATTATACTCAAAAATGTAAAATCCATTTATTTTCCCCAAAATCGTTTTTGTCATCACATTTAGGAAACACAGCACAGATCATATTTACAACCATATGCCTCACAGCAGGGATAAGACTGAGGCAAAATCTTGCACCTGCCTCACAACAGGAATAAGACTGAGGCAAACGCTTTCACATGAAGCTTCACAATTTTACAAAATACAATTCCTCTATGCAAACAAACTCAATATGCTTCCTACACTGAGTTAACACAGGTAACATCATTGTAAAGAGTCAAATTGACACCTGTGTCTAAGATTGCAGACAGGGATATGCTTCATGAAGCCTAGTCCACTGCACACTTAGATACAATCCTCACCACCTAGGCTCCCCAGGAAAGCCCAAACATGTACCTTTTTTCCCCATATTTAAAAAGTGACGCATGTATGCGTCATTTTTTAAACCTTTGCGCCACATTATACTCAAAAATGTAAAATCCATTTATTTTCCCCAAAATCGTTTTTGACATCACATTTAGGAAACACAGCACAGATCATATTTACAACCATCTGCCTCACAGCAGGGATAAGACTGAGGCAAAATCTTGCACCTGCCTCACAACAGGAATAAGACTGAGGCAAACGCTTTCACATGAAGCTTCACAATTTTACAAAATACATTTCCTCTATGCAAACAAACTCAATATGCTTCCTACACTGAGTTAACACAGGTAACATCATTGTAAAGAGTCAAATGTATTTCTATTAAACATGCACACATTCTTTATTCCTTTTAAAAAATGTAAAAACCATTTATTTTCCCCAAAATCGTTTTTGACATCACATTTACAAAACACAGCACAGGTCCTATGTAGAAGCATTCCATGTCACGACTAAAACTTCACAATTTTACAAAATACAATTACTCTTAGCAGTAAAAACTTTTTACCACGCATTATCAAAAAGCATGACACAAAGAAACATTAAAAAGCCACAATTTGCTACCAAATCTTCTCCATGGAGTATACAAGTCTCTATGTATATTAAATGAATCATAACTCACCTTTACAAATATTTTAGGAGATTCAGAACAGTGTCAGATACACACACCAATATTTCTTTAGCAGAGCAAAAGGTATGTTCTCCAGACACTGCAAACCATAAAGGCACAGAAAACCTCTAATTCTACACACATATTGCTCATGGTAACCAATCAAATCTCTTCCCTCTGTATTTTCAAACCAACACCCTTCCCCCCCTCAGCCCTTTCTACCTGTTACCATAGCAACTCCCTCCTCACTGAGCTCCCAGGGTTAAAAATGTATTCTACAATGTTGCAAATCACCTCATCAAGGATGTTTGACCTGCGAATACACCAGCTTTTCTGGTGCAAGGTTTCTTTAAATGACTTTTTTTTAACCATTCGAATTACTTCTTACACAGAACACAGCCATGCACCCTAACTTTCAGTTTTCAACTATTTCATTCTACCAATCATTGCTTGTGATTCAAGAGCACTGAAACCCCACAGGTTTTTTTTTTGCAAACTCCTATTGTTCCAACTGCCATTTCTTTTCCACACTTCATCTGACTGCATCAGAATCTCCTCTCACCATGTATTCTGTCTGGATTATTGGACATAGCTATATCCACTGGGCTCAAAGGTATGCAGCTACCAGAAATTTTCACAACCTTGACTTACCAAATGTGAAGATTAAATGGATTGGCCACAGAGGATTGAAATGTCACCAATTGATACCATTGGTGAAAACCTTTTTGCATTTGCCACACCCTGACCTTTTAATTGTGCACTGTGGAGGAAATGACTTGGGCACTTTGACTGGGGTAGGTCTGGAAATGCTTATGAAGGACACCTTTGATCAATTGATGGCACTTTTTCCTCAAACTGCCTTGGTATATTACAATATATGCCAAAGGCAGAAATGGAAGTGGTCCAATCAATTTTGTCCACAATTTGAGAATGCACGGAAACATGTGAATAAATCTGTTTCTGCTTACATGAGAGACTATGGAATGGGTTCAACATGCAAGATATCTACAGGGAAGATGGTGTGCACTTTTCAGATGAGGGGAATAGAATATTCCTCCTGAATTTAAGACTGTGCATTGGTACCTACTTGTAGGTACCTAAATCAGCCACAGAACACAAAAGCCCTTTTCAGGGCTACCCTCTCTCTGATCACTCCAAATGATTATCTTTTTCTAACTTTTTTCACTATTTTTCACCAAAGTACGCTCCCCGGTACGCTTCCCGGTGCGCCTACCTGGCGCTCCCCCCGCGAAAATTTGAAAATAATGTTGTTGTTTTTTTGGTCTATATGGGCCTCCTAACACCCTCTCAGAAAACCTAGGGGGTCAGGGAGTGCCTACCGTGCCCCCTTATACCCATTCCCAATGCTGTTTGTCCTCCATTTTCTGTCTCAAATCTACCGAAACACAAAATGGAGGACTCCCGTAGCGCTGCCGGTACGCGTACCGGGGCGCGCACCGGGAAGCGCTCTAAAAAAAATGTTAAAAGTTAATTTACATAAAAACCACTGGAGACACATTCACCAAATATAGAATAGCTCATACTACATACCAGTCCCTACCATTTTCCCAAATTTGGTGGAATTCCATTGAGCCATTTGAGCTGTAGCACTGTCTAAATATCCTGAGGTAAATTACATGACTAAAACACATATGAAAGTGTTAGAATTTGCAACCAATGAAAATGTTACTTTCATTTTGTATTTTTATGTGCTGAAATTTCATTGGTTATGAACATGAATATATATAAAAAATTAGAGGGAAACACGGCCATTTTGAGTACTACTACTACCTGAGGTACATTTATAAAGGATTTCCTCTGAAAATATCAACTCCTTTCTGAAAGGTAATTTGTTAATTTTTAAGGGGAACTATGTTCTGCACTTTAAGTTAAATTGGAAAAACGTTTTATGATAGTTTTTTACTGTCCCTCTGTTATAGTTATAGATTCAGATAGGCTTCTCTGTTTTAGTTATGGATTGATTTAGGCTTCTCTAGTATTGCGGGCTTACGCTCAAAACAGGAAGACCCGATTTGGTTCAAAAAGCTTAAAGAGTATGACGTAGTGGCCTTACAGGAAACTTGGTCAAGGGACAATGCATTTTGGTTGGATGGCTACACTTCTTTCTTTGTCAAAGCCCAGAGTTCTCCGGTGGGAAGGGATAGAGGAGGCTTGTTGTTTTTAGTCTCCGTTAATGTAGCTGGTAGTATTAAGGAGATTAATAGCTCCTCACACTATTTTCAGCTACTGGAAATTCTTCTCCGAGATAAAAACAAGATAGTTCTTATAAACTGCTACAATGCAACACAGGGGGGTCCCCCAAATGTTGTCTGAGAAGGTTTATCTACTTTTTTAACAAACTATGTGTCAAAGCAAACCACTTTTGTGCAACTCATATTAATGGGAGATTTTAATGTTCATTTGTTTGGGTTACATTGCCAGATTGAGGTTGCAGATGGTCCTGATCACACGACTTTGCCTAATTTTGAGCACAGCTCAAAGGGTTCAGCTATGGAAGATTTGTTATCTTTAAATGATTTATATGAACCAGGTTATTTTGATTTAAATGATCGTGTGGTAACATATAATGCAAGGGGAAGTGAGTCGATTATTGATTATATCTTTATGTCACCAGGTCTTCTCCATTATGTAGTCTTTTATAACGCCACTGAAAGCGGGTTCAGTGATCATAATCCGGTGTCATTAGTTATGGATGGGTCTCTTGGTCTATTTGAAGATGCCTTGTTTGCCACTTCCGTGAAGGATGTTAAGAGCAAAGACCAAGGGAGGCGACTAAAATGGTGTAGAGGGTGCCCTGAAGACTTTTTAGCCCTGATAGAACAAGAACTAGTCGGGGAACTTGAAACCTGCGGAGACCCAGAAACGGGGGGGAAAGAGGTAGTCGCCGCCTTTGAGGCTATCTGTTCTAGAGTGGAAGAGGAGCTCACAGCTAGCCCAAGGAGGGGACCGGCCCCAGCTCATGGCTGGTTTGACCATGCATGTTCCAAAGCCCACTCTGCACTGCTGAGAGCGCTTAAACATACCCCTAGAGATAAGTCACTGGTAGCCATATTGAGGAAGAACTACGCTAAGGTGGTGAAAGAAAGAAAAAAGATTATAAAAGAAGAAGCCTGGGTCTCTTTAATGGACTCTACTACCCTTAAACAAAGTTCCAAATTCTGGTCAATAATTAATAACCCCCTTTTTGCCCAATCACGAAATACAGATCTTGAAGTAAACATCCCTGAAGCAGACTGGCTTAAACATTTTTCTGTAATTTATGGAAGCAACGAAGCCACTGAGACATTCCATATGCCTCGTCACTCCGATTTGCTACATAAAATAGAATTTAGTAAAACTGAAGTTGAGGCAGCGATAAAGGGTTCTGCTGGGAACAAAGCCCCTGGACCAGATGGGGTTCATTTGGATCTTTATAAATCTAATTTAGAGATGTGGGCAATGATATTAGCAAATGTTTTTAATTGTGTACATGTTGGGGGTTTTCCCAAAACCTGGACATGCTCAATCATAGTCCCTATTTTTAAAAAAGGACAAAGAAGTGACCCCAAATGTTACCGTCCGATATCTTTGTTGGACTCCTCTATGAAGATCCTCGGCAAAGTCTTGCTCGCTAGAATTAACAAGTGGACATTGGATAATGACATCTTGTCCAATGCCCAGTATGGTTTCCGTTCAGGAAGAGGCACAGAGGATCAATGTTTAAATTTGCATCTGATAATTTCAAAAAAAACAAAGGCGGCAAAGGGGTCAATTTTTGTGGCCTTCATGGATCTGTCAACGGCTTTTGACTTAGTAAACAGAGCTAAGCTGTGGTCCATGTTGTTAAAACTAGGCCTTGACCCTCCTCTTGTCTATTTTCTGGCCGAGCTCCATAAAGACTTAAAAGCATCTATTAGAATGAACCAAGAAGGGAATCGTACAGCCTGGTTTAAATCGAGCAGGGGTGTGCGCCAAGGCTGCATCCTCGCCCCCATGCTGTTTACTTTATACATAAATTCCCTGGAGCAGCATCTTTTAACTGCCTCCATGGACATACCGCATGCAGTAGATACTCGCATTCCTGTTCTCCTGTACGCGGATGATGCTGCATTAATAGCCCGGACACATTTGGGTCTGCAAAGACTATTAAACACTTTCAGTGAATTTATGTC
The DNA here is from genome assembly GCF_964261635.1 of Lissotriton helveticus. NCBI lineage: Eukaryota > Metazoa > Chordata > Amphibia > Caudata > Salamandridae > Lissotriton > Lissotriton helveticus. Next base: position 1,780,141,029 of record NC_136059.1, on the reverse strand, counting down.
TTCGCTTGACCTAGTGGTGAACAATTCTAAATCGCCTGCTATGGCATTTGGGGCTGTAAAAAATAACACCAAAGCTTTTTTTTGTAACGGCGAAGCAATCACTAGTGTCAAAGTTTTCACATACCTTGGAATAATTTTTGATACCAAGGGGAGCTGGCTTCCTCAAATAACAGCTAAAACTAAGGCGGTGAGGAGTTCGGCTAATGCGATTTTAAGCTTCTCAAGGAGACTTGGTGGGAAACCAACCGGTGCATTATTAGCCCTGTATAAGGCTAAAACATTAGCAATAGCTAGGTATGGAGCAGGTCTGTGGGGTTACGCGAAAAGTGAAACTATCCAAAGGGAGGAAAACAAGTTCCTTCGGTCTATGATAGGGCTCCCTCAGTTGACAGCCACTTTTTCAGTTCATCAGGAGCTTGGATTAGGGTACATCACTGATATCCTTTCCATGGCACCTATTCTTTTATGGATTAGGGTTTGGACGAATAACAACTTGGATCTAAATCATAAAATTCTGATGGATTGTTTAAAACTTGATAAATTTAAAGACATTGACTGGCTGTCATATATTCATAAGTGCTCAATAGATCTTGGTCTTCCTGAGATCTTTTCCTCTCCTTTGCGTTTAAAAAAGGCAGACCTAGTATGGGTCAAGCGTAACTTTTCTAAATTAAAGGGCCTGGACCGGGAGGAAAAACAACTAATCAAACCCTCGGTCAGAGCCCATTTCCTGACGATTACCTGTTTAGCAATTCAACCATACCTTGCTGTTGTAAATATTCCTTTTCACAGGTGGCTTCTGGTTAAATTTCGATTTAACCAGATTTACATGGTTCTCTGTGACAGTCCGGGTTGGTATAAGCCTGAGGATGCACCTGTGTGCACATGTGATAATTTTTCCATACAAGATATTATGCACCTAATGTTGTTCTGTCCTTTTTATAATATCCCTAGACAGAAGTATTTGGTCCCCATATTGAAATGTAATGCTTTCCTGCAGGCAAAACCAGCGCTTTTGTATCTACAAATGTTAGAATCACCCTTGGTCATGTTTAGTGTGGCCAATTATCTTGTTGCTGCTGTTAGGATTAGGAGGAGGAGAATGAAATTATAACATTGGGGTCGGTGTTGGAGGACAAATTGTTTTTACATATGGCATTTTTACCTTGTAAACTATTCTCATGCTTGTTTTAAACTCTGTAAATATATTGATATTGTACAGTATGAAATTTTATGATTTTGTAAACGTCCTTTTTTGATTGTAGCATGCTTTTATGATTTTTAACTAAATCGAATAAAGTGGTTTTTGACTTTGACTTTGACTTTTAGTATATTTATGAATTTACTTAAGCTTCTTCACAAGCACTTTTTTATATTTCTACTTCCTGCCTGATACCATACACTGCCCAAAGATAACTTGACGGTTAAAAACTCAAAAGTACCTCTCTGAACTTAAACCCAACAGTGCCCTATCTCTACTGATATATTTATTTTTTATGCAATTTAGAGCAACATAATGGAAGGAGATCAAAATAAATGTAATATTTCATTCGAACTTGATCTTCAGGACAACCCAGAGGAAGAGAATAACGATTCAGATTTTTTGGATCAGTCTCTTGATGAAGAGTTTCTCAAATATGTGGAAGAAATGGAATCATGTAATCCAAATGAGGACATTCCCGACGACATAATGTTGGAAGTCTTATTAAATTTTGAAAAATCAGAGCAATAAATTTATATTTAATAATTAAAAATTGTTCCAGACATTATTCTTTTTTATATGTAATCAATGAAATAGTACCAAAATGAATATAATATAATCTGAGACTTATAGAATACTGTGCAATTTTTTTTTGTGATACATAGTAAGTTTGCTCATAGTTACTTCCTTTCTCCCACTATATTATCTCCAAAGTGTATTTGACATCTGTTTTTCATCTCCTGCCTCCTTTCTCTCACAGTCTGTCTCTAATGCACGATATCACCGCCAATTTTCTATACATTTACAAGAGATTAAATGTAATACTGGAAAACATCATAAGGGAGCAGGATAGACTACCTCTGATCCCCTAGACCTTCTCAAGGTGTGCTTAAAGGATCTGTTTCTACTTTCCTGACAGACTATGCTATGCATTCCATATACCACAATAACTTCTGTAACAACATACAAATTATCTACAAAGGAGACGGTCTACATCGAATTTAAAACTCTGCATTGGTACCTACATGTTGGTACTTAAATACGCCACACAACACAACAACTCTATTCAGAGCTACCCTACCTCTAAGCACTTTAAATTATTATTTTACTGTTTCACTGAGTTTTCCCCATGTGTGGAGGGGGGAGGTGTGTGTGGGGAATGTGTGGGGTGTGTCTGTGTGGTGTGTGTGTGTGTCTGGGGGGGTGAGGTGTATAGGTGTGTGTAAGTGTGTGGGGTATGTGGGTGTGGATGGGGGTGTGGCTGTGTAAGCTGTGTGTGTGGGTGTGGGTGTGTGGGGTGTTTGGGTGTAGGTGGAGGTGTGAGTGTGTGCGGTGTGTGTGGGGGTGTGTGTGTGTGGGGGATATGTGTGTAGGATGTGTGTGTATGTGTGGGATGTGTGGGTGTGTCTGTGAGGTGTGTGTGTGTCTGTGGGGGGAGGGAGGTGTGTGTGTGGGTGTGTGGGGTGTGTGGGTGTGGGTGTGGATGTGTAAGGTGTCGGTGTGGGGGTGTGGGGTGTTTGGGTGTGGGTGGAGGTGTGCGTGTGTGAGGTATGTGTGGGGAGTGTGTGACTGTGGGGGTGTGGTGTTGTGTGCGTGTGGGTGTGTGTGGGACGTACTTGTAGGTACCTAAAACAGCCACAGAACCCAAAAGCTCTTTTCAGAGCTACCCTACCTGTAATCACTCAAAATGATTATTTTACACTATTATTTTCACAATTTTTCACCAAAATACGCTCCCCGGTACGCTCCCCGGTGCGCGTAACGGGCGCTCCCCCCGCGAAAATCGAAAAAAAATTAAAACATTTTTTTTACCCGAGGGACCCTTTTATGGACCCCACATCAAACCTAGCGGGTCAGGGGGGGTGTACCCTGCCCCCTTTTCATTATTTTCCCTTTTGTTTTTACCACCTATTGTGTCTCGATCCTACCGAGACACAAGATGGCGGCCGAATGTTTACAGACACCCGAGAGCCAATCAGCTTGCCGTGCGCAAGTCGCGTGGCGCGCCCGGAGCGCTCCCCGGTACGCGTACCGGGGCGCGGCTCTCGATATATACATTTTTTTTAACCTAAATTACTCAAAATCCTCTGGAGCACATATCTTGAGACATAGCAAAGGCACATCGGGCTACCAGTCCCTACAATTTTGCCAAGTTTGGTGAAAATCCATTCAGCCGTTCGAGCTAAAAGTGCGACAGACCGCACTATGGAAATTAACATGGGGAAAACACGTTTTGGGACCCCCCTTTTATCTCGGCCCCCGCTTGACGAATGCCCCCCAAACTTTCAGGGAAGGAGCGGAGCGCCGCGAGGCAAAGTTGCTGAAAAATTCAGGCTGATTCCTCAACCGGCGCCAAAGTTATTCCAAATAGAATGTTGCGATTTCCCTATGGAAATCGATACTAACTATAACTACCTACTGGCGACCTCCAGTAGGTAATATATATATATATATACACTGAAAAAACCATAGGTTTGACACCAGTTATAGTTAGCTGGAAATTTTACTGACATAAAACCATTGAAATGCCCACGTTATAGTTAGTTGGACTCACTATAACTCGCGCGCCCGCAATGCACTGCTAATGATGTCACATATTACATCATTCATGACATGGTTAGTGACATCACTGATGACATCACTGATGACATCTCAAATGACTATATTTTGAAAAAAAGGAAACAGTAGTGAATGATAATAAATCAATAGCCAAAGCCTAGGAGAACAACATAATTAGTATGTAAGGTGACACATGATCCTGATAATATAAAATTAAACACGACCAGCCTGATATATATAGAAAAATATTTTTTATGGATTCATTTATCTTTTTTCTTCATAGTGATTCAATATATATTAAAAATTAAAATTACAATTCAGAATACTGGTCGGTGCAACACAATAAATCATTACAATACAGAGAAAATAGACACAACCAATTAATGGAAAAAATGAATTCAAAAACACAAGAATGAATCGGTGATAATAAATGGGCAAATGAAGTAAGCAAAGCGGTAGATGCTTAAGCCTTAAGCTGGCTTATATTTTCGGTATCTGCAACTTGGATCTTTCCAACAGTACCTGTTCCTCACCGTCGTAATCTGAATTTTACATCTCGTTAACGACAGTGACCACAACTATACTGCTTTTAATACAGAACAACATAGCTAAGAAAAAACGGTGGCCATTACCATTGATCAATTTATAAACAAAATTCTCTCTTTTTGACTGCAAATGACGGACTCCTGAAGAAGGCAATAGCCGAAACGCGCGTTGAGTTCACATCTACCGCTTTGCTTACTTCATTTACCCATTTATTATCACCGATTCATTCTTGTGTTTTTGAATTCATTTTTTCCATTAATTGGTTGTGTCTATTTTCTCTGTATTGTAATGATTTATTGTGTTGCACCGACCAGTATTCTGAATTGTAATTTTTAATATATATTGAATCACTATGAAGAAAGATAAATGAATCCATAAAAAATATTTTTCTATATATATCAGGCTGGTCGTGTTTAATTTTATATAATCAGGATCATGTGTCACCTTACATACTAATTATGTTGTTCTCCTAGGCTGTGGCTATTGATTTATTATCATTCACTACTGTTTCCTTTTTTTCAAAATAATTGTTGTTAGTCCCTACCAGTAGTGACTTTATTATTAGTAGGGGTCCCTCTTTTTTTCAAAATAGACATCTCAAATGACATCACTGATGACATCACTGATGACATCTCAAATGACATCACTGATGACATCACTGATGACATCTCAATTGACATCCCTGAAGACATCACTGATGACATCATCCATTGTCTGTGTGTTTCTGTAAAGTTAAAATATATTTTACATATTGAAGAGTGAGTGTATATATGAGTGTCTGGATGAAGGATTTAGTAGGTGCATGACTGACTGTATGAGTGAGTGATTAAATGTGTCTTAGTGAATGCATGGGTTAGTGACTAAACTGTCTGAATGTGTACATCATTATGTTTGTTGTTGTGTAAGCTGCTGCATGTGAGAGTTGTCATATATAAATGACTATATATAACAGCCTGTGATTGCATAAGTGACTGTATCTATCAATATGTACTTGTATCAGTGATTGTAAAAGACAGTAAGTATGTGTTAGTCTATGTTTAAATAAGCAAGGTTTTGTGTGTATAACTGTATCGTTGTGGAAATGGGAGTGTGATTGATTCTTTACATGACTGACTAGGTGTAAGAGTAACTCCATGGATGAGTGGCAGTGTGTGAGTCTCTGTATAGGTGTATGAGTGCATATGTTGGTCTTATATTGATGAGTGACTGTATGTATGAAAGATTGTATGGGTGAACCCTCAAAGAAACAAACCTCCATTATTCCTTCATACAGTTCCTGCCTTCCGCCATATGGTCTAATAATAATAACCTTCAAATAGAAGCACCTGTTTCAAATAGCAGACTATTATCCTATTGCCAACTGTGCATCAATTGCTCCACTCTACTGTTGCGTACAAACAATCAGAACCTGCAAAATAGCCAGTCTTCAAACAATATTTCCCTAATGCCATCATACTTATCTCCCAGAGAATCTTGTTGTGCTGCACATATAGTCTTGGAAACTTGTGCATGCTGCGACCAGTTAATGTTAATGATCTGTGCTCTGTCAACCTACACCTGCCAGTTTTACAAGCTGCTTAACTTTTACACTGTCCCTCACACATTTTTAAATTCTTATAATTTTTCTACCATGATGTTAACACCTTCTCTTCTTAACTGACCCCTATATCCTCAGTGTGCATAGATTTGGGTACCTATTCTGAGGCATACGCACTTAAAATCTAGGGGCAAAGTTGCTGCGCTGTGTTGCGCCAAGGGAAGACAGCAGGACAGCGACACATCCACTAATATATGGTGCAGTTTTTCTTTTCCCCTGTGCTGGTGCACGTTAGGTAGTCTTGTGCCATAACATAGTGCACAGAAGCATGCAATGTCTAGCATAGGTTCTGTACTGAAAGGATACCTTTCCAGTACAACATACTATGCTTAGACATAGTTTACAACTGTTTCTAGTTTTAATGTGCATTGTGCAGACCTGCACACATGTTAAGTTGGAACATTCTGGAATAATGAAGATGTTTCTCGAATGTTACAGCTGCTTCAAGGACGTATACACTTTTGCTGCAAAGTCCTCTCTGCTAGTTTTAGTAGATAGGGCTTTATGTCAAAATCCATGGTAGCTTGCATAGGAACACTCCTTTGCTACCCATGACATAACACATAAAACTACTTTGCGTTACTTAAGTGAAACTTCCCAGCACAAAACAGGAAAGTAAATCCCATTCTAATATGTTGCCTCTATTTTGCATCACTTATGTGATGAAAACCTGACATAAACTGTTAGTAAAATTGTTGTAAATAAACAACTCCAGTCAGTTGGAATAAATAAGGGGATGTATTCAAGAGCACAGCAGTAAAGGAGCCAGCGCCTGCTGACCAGTCAACCAACTGTCCAAGCAGAACCTGGAGACACAAAGCTAACATGCCAATTCTAGAATGAGAAAGAGAGAGCATAGAGTAGAGTAAAGATCATAGAGAGAGAAGGAAAAACAGGCCATTAGTTGACAACACATCTTCCATCTTTATAAACAAAAGAATAACACATCAATTGCAAAAATAATCATTGAGATAAACAGGTGGTTTACGATACCTTGAAACTCTAGGATTGGAAAGAGAAGGAGGTAGAGAAGGAGAGGAATCAATGATGGTGCTTCGAAAACTAGAGGAACCAGAATCCGAGACATCACCACCGCCAAAACAAGACTTGTCAGAAGGAGAAGAAAAAGGGACACACTCTTGAGACAAAAGCATGTAACCACTACCCCTCTCTTCATTTGAAGAACCAACAAAACGACTCTGAGAAACATTAACAGAGTTATCAGATACGGATTGAGAAGGTGTTTGCACATTTCTCTGAAAAAGAGCAACCCTCCTCAAATTCCATTTCTCACCATTATCAAGAAAGACATAATTAGGGAAAACCTTCCTAACAGTAAAAGGTCCCCTAAATTTTGTCAAACCTTTAGTAAACCTACCTGGTTTAACCTTAACCAGATCCCCTTTTAAAATCTTACTACCCACAGTAACAAGGGGTAAAGTTGAATCAGAATCCACAAGATCACCCCTACTCAACAGTTGTTTGACCCAAGAAGGAACAAGCTTGGACCCTGGAGCCCTTCCCCGCATGATTTCAAAGGGAGATTTTGTGCAACTACCATGAACAGTAGTCCGATGAGCACACACCATTTCCTGGACAAGTTCAGAAACATTACCACCATTAGACACAGCCAATTGAATAGACCCCTTCACCAACCTATTGACCCTCTCACAAATCCCATCCTCGTCGCCAAAATGTTGTAAATAAACTCCTCCAGTCAGTTGGAATAAATAAGGAGATTTATTCAAGAGCACAGCAGTAAAGGACCCAGCGCCTGCTGACCAGTCAACCAACTGTCCAAGCAGAACCTGAAGACACAAAGCTAACATGCCAATTCTAGAATGAGAAAAAAAGAGCATAGAGTAGAGTAAAGATCATAGAGAGAGAAGGAAAAACAGGCAATTAGTTTACAACAAAAACATTTTATTTAGTTCTGTAGAGCGCTTGAGACGGGATTTCGTCAATTATTGCAAATACATAAAATACACTTCAATAATGGAATTCTGAAAGATGGGCCTACTCAACTTATCAGCCATTCCAAGACTTTTTCGTTTCAGTGCGACCTAACAACAGTTCTGGGAGCCTCACGTACAACACCAAAGACATTTCTCCTGGGGAACCCTCACGCTCATTTATTGTCGTTGTATGTCACCACAAAGTGCTTGGACTATGTGTTTGAGGTCAAGGAACAGGGAATAAATGCTCCGGCCAGCAGTAATATGTGAACAACAAAAAACACTGCAAGAGCTTACTAATTTCAAAAGCACACCATACACTCGCCAGTAATATTAGCAATACAATTCTGAAATGCCACCGTTACTGTAATGATAAGGAGCCTCCTGCCATCAGCTCTAACACTTTCATACTGCATCATACACACATGAGCAAACCATGTGAGATTCTGGTCGTAACTCAGAAATATTTAAACTCACTTGCAGTTTCACAACTTTACATGTAAATACTCTTTGTTTCCTGCCAAATACCATAGCTGTTGTTTTCACTTGGCTAATTTTCACACTATATGAATACTGTGGCAAATGTCGTGCAAATTCAACTTAGTTGAAAGACTAATTAGCATTTGGCCATACCCTGTGCCCAGCCAACTATAGCGTGCGAACCCCGACTGCACATGGTTTCTCAACAGCAGTTAGACGTAGAGTCTTTTATATCAACACACTCCTCTTCCACCACATAATCGAGACCACACAAATTCTTCGTAGCATAAAAGGCCACTTTATTCAAGACATATGAATTCTCATCAGATAACCATTTATTATATGATGCAATTTGGCAATTAAAATCGAAACCATTTGTCATCTTAAATTTTGAAATATATATATAACATTGCAGCAAAACCATCAATATAATTTTCTTGTGTCACAATACTGAATTAAACTTACCCAATATTTTTCTTTACATTCTTCCCCTCAATTGCTCTCTATAAACTCCCCCTATCCCTGCCCCACTAATGACTGGACAAGCCCGCTCTAGACTTCTCCTCCCCCGATTTTACGCCTCTAAACATCTGCTAGGGAATATCATGTCTTGAAGTGGCAAATACATAAAAAACTTCGTATAGCCTCTTTTTTTTAAATTTAGGGTGGGTGGGTAGGATTTAGCGTGAAGAAACGCACCTTGCCGCCCTCTCCTCACTTGCGCTTCTAACTGTCCTGCCTACGCACCTACGCAATCCTTAGTGCGCGCTACCCTGCCTAACGCTCCCTCATCTAACTAGCGTGTGGACCGCTCCATGTGCGCGAATATCCCCAGGGGGAGACAGCTCGCGCCGCTCCCCCTGAGGGCCCATCGCCCACATAATCGAGACCACACAAATTCTGCGTAGCATAAAAGGCCACTTTATTCAAGAAATATGAATTCCCATCAGATATCCATTTATTATATGATGCAATTTGGCAATTAAAACCGAAACCATTTGTCATCTTAAGTTTTGAAATTTTTAACATTGCAGCAAATCAATATAGTTTTCTTGTGTCACAATACTGAATTAAACTTACCCAACATTTTTCTTTACATTCTTCGCCTCAATTGTTCTCTATAAACTCCCCCTATCCCCCCCCCCACTGATGACTGGACAAGCCCGCTCTAGACTTCTCCTCCCCCGATTTTACGCCACCCTGGAAACCCAAAGTGTTTTCCTGGCCCCCCCTCCTAAATTGAAGTGAATTATAATTTGGAATTGCACCATAAATTGACCTGTAACTCGTGAGCCAACATATCCCTGATTTCCATTAAATAGTAAGCTACACCTAGATGCGTTAAATGGACTCCGTCCTCTCTAAAAAGGTGACGTTCTGTGCTTGTTATATTATCATGAGCAATACAATTTGATCAGCATTACCAAACAAAATACTCTCATGGCTTTATTCAGCTTTCTCCTAGCTTTCTCGACTGCTGCATGACACCTTGCTTTTCTCCAGGACTGTCTATAAATGAAATCAGGCCAAATAAGGCGAGTGCTCGGCCAATTGTTTTTCAAAACAGCTAATTTTATTTATTTATTTATTTATTTTGCAATTTATAACGCGCAGACTAAACCCGAAGGTATCAAGGCGCCTATCAAAATCAATCAGCAAAATTTGCAGAGCACCACTACGGGTATGCACGTGTGAAAAGGTGAGTTTTTAGCGCGGATCTAAAAGTTTGCAGAGAGGGACGGGATCTCACTTCCAAGGGAAGGGCATTCCACCATTTAGGTGCCAGGGAGGAAAAGGCCTTACCTCCCCATCTTGCTTTTCTGACACGAGGTACAGAAAGAAGAAGTTTATGGCTGGAACGAAGATTCCTACTGGGGTTATGCTGAGAAAGAATGGATCCCATGCTTGTAAGGCAGGATTTAGCTAAAGCTTTATACACCAGGCACATGGATTTAAAAAGGATCCGGTACTCAACGGGAAGCCAATGGAGTTGTTTTCGGGCTTCGGTGGCAGAGGCACGTTTCGGTAGGTCAAGAGCAAATCTCGCTGCCGCGTTCTGGACCACCTGCAAGCGCTGTAGATCGCTCTTGTTCAGTCCTGCATACAGCGCGTTGCAGTAATCCAGTCGCGAGCCCAAGAGAGCGACAGCAAGTTGCTTTCTTGCCTGGGGTGACAAAAAGTGCCTAATTTTCCTTAGAATGTGGATAATCCCCCAGCAGGTCGAAACAGTCCTGTTGACCTGTTGGCACATACTAAGGTTGGGGTCGATCATAACTCCCAGGTTTTTTGCTGACGAGGTGGGCTCGGGACATAAGCCTAGCGAGTTCGGCCACCAGCTAAGTCCAATTGCATCTTTTTGATGAGCGTTATGCCAGATAAATCCACTAAATCATTCTCTCCTAAATGGATGATCAGATAATCAGGGCAACCTCTTACATGAAACAAATTGGTGAGCGTCAGGAACAAGTCCTCCCATTTCATGCCCCCTTTACCCTTCCATACCAACTCATGTCCAGCGCTGGGGATACCGAGTGATCTTCCATAAATCTGTTTCTCCGCAAAAAGAGCCGCCCATTTAACAAAGGAATGACCCACCATCCACGTTTGCTTTTTAAACTTTGAGGGTGCGCCCTGAACATCACCTAAATGGGAAAGGCAGAAATTAACATGTAGCAAACACTTTACTATGAAAACATATTTATTTACGTACATATCTTTTGTAACAACTTGATTTCCATCTGCCAATACGTTGCAAAACTTCCAAACCCAAGCCCAATCTTGATGCTTCCGTAGCTGCCCCAATTCTAAACCAATGCGGGGCAAAATCTTTTGGGTCCTGACCCACTAACATTAGAGCTTTTCGCAAAACCGCCAAGAACTGTGCACTCGTTATTTTGGCCCCATCTTTGTGAATGAAAATGTGGCCCTGGTGAAATGTACTTGAAGAAGAAAAGCGTACCCTTCTTGTACTGGGCAGCATTGCGCTACCCCGCTGCCATTTAGAAAAACCCATATGCCCCTGCCCAGGTGATCAGTTTTTGATTTTTTAAGCTAGATACCTAGTTGGTGTCCCAATACTGAAACCTCATCACTGCATAAACCCCAGTCCCCACCCAAACCCAAAACTTCTGATACCCTGAATGTGCCAAAAAACATCCAAATCATTGCCAATCTGAAACGTTCTTTTTTCCACACATTATAACAACATACCGAAAGCAGCTCTAACAGTTGTTGCAATAGCTCCAACGTAATAGGAGCCCGGAGCTGCTTGGAGCTAACTTTTTCACTATTGAGCCCTCTCAGCATTTTATCAACTAAAATGTTGTCAACTGGATCGAAGCCCCATAACAATTGGCCATAAAATGACACGCCTGATAACTTTCCCGCAAAGGTTGTGTGGGATAAACCTTTATCTATTAACATTAGAACAAAATCACAAATACATGCACCACCTTTTCCTGTGGACCCTTTCTCATGCAAGCAACTCCTATAACTCAAAAATTCTTCCCATGCTTGTAGATAACTTCTTCTAGTCGAAGGTGCTATGGAATGCTCGACTAGTTGTACGATCCTCATTCCCCTAGTGCCCAAATGTTGTGTGGTACCATCGTTTTGCTGACGTCCGCCCCTGGCGCCAATGCACAAAACTTCTGCCAATGAAAATGACAGAGTGCATCAGCAATGGAATTGTTAACTCCAGGGACATGCTTAGCTTTGAAAACCATATTAAACTTAAGACTCAGAAGCATGAACATTCTAAGCAACTGCAGAACCTTCACATCCTTAGCTTTTTGGTTATTCACTAAGTTGACCACTGCTGTATTATCGACATGAAACAATACAGATCTGTTCCGGAACTCATGTCCCCATACCAACAAGGCAACGATTAAGGGAAACAGTTCCAAAAAAGCAATACTTCGGCCCTGTTTCATCCAATGCTCCGGCCAACTTTCCGCGCACCATCTCCCTTCCCAAAACAAACCAAATCCACTTGATCCCGCCGCATCAGAATATATCTGTATTTGCCAAACAAAATTATCGTCCACGAATTGCAAGGGTACTCCATTGAAACTGTCTAGGAAACACAACCAAACTCTCAAATCCTCCTTAATTCCCTTACAAATTCGGACTCTGTGGTGTGGAAGAGAAGCACCAGATAATGCCATGCCCAAACGCCTACAAAATGTCCTTCCTGCCCTTACTACTCTACAAGCGAAATTTAAGTAGCCTAACAGGCGCTGTACTTGCCTCAGCTCAATTTTCTTTTTGTCCAGCACCAACAATAAGAATGATGTAATTGCCTGCAGCTTACTAGCTGGGAGGCGCGCTGTCATTTCCAATGTATCTATCTCTATGCCTAAGAAAGTCATTATTGGACCAGGCCCTTCTGTCTTATCTGGAGCCAAAGGGACCACTAAAAATTCTGTCAATTCTTGAAATTGAGTAAGTGCTGCCATGCAATGGCCTGACTGACCCTTTCCCACGAATAGGAAATCCTCCAAATAATGACAACTGGCACCTTTGTCACATATTTGTGAAAATATCCACTGAATAAAAGTACTAAATGTTTCTAAAAGAGTGCACGAAGCCGCACAGCCCATTGGTAAAACTCTATCCACATAAAAATGGCCTTCAAAGAACATACCAAGCAATTCAAAATCTGAAGGGTGTATGGGCAGTAATCTGAACGCTGATTGGATGTCACATTTTGCCATCTCCGCCCCTTTACCCATCTGTGTCACCAATTGTATCGCCTCATCTACTGTGCTGTATGACACCGAAGTATCTATTGCTGATATGAAATCGTTGACAGAGCCGCCTTCTGACCAGGACAGATGTTGAATCATCCTATACTCCCCTCTATCTTTTTAGGAATGACACCTAGTGGGGACACCATTAGATTTTCTAAAGGACATTGTTTAAAAGGTCCCGCTATCCTGCCTTCTTTTATTTCAGCATCTAACTTGCATTGTACCACCTCCGGCAAATCCTTTGCAGAACGCAAATTATCAGCCCACCTACGTTGACGAGGGCCCTGATATCCTAGCTTAAAACCGTTTTTGAACCCCCAGAATAATCTAGCTGCTGCCTCGGTATCTGGGTACACTTCCAACCAAGGCCTTAGACTTGCCAGCTTAACTGGTGTATGTGTCCTTTGGAAAAGCAGGGAAAGGGGCGCCTCTCCCACTATATGCACCACTGTTCTGTTCACTAAATCTTTGCTGCTCACTAAATCGTTGGCCGCCAAAGCCTCCCATGTCGCCCTCCACATTGCGAACACTCATGTTTGAAATGATATAATTGTCTACTACACAATCCTCTATTGAAATTCCAGCAGGCCCCTGTCCCTGAACCATTCTATCAGACCCTTCTTCTTTGGACAACCCATCCGCTATACTAGATTGCCTATTCTGTGACCCCTCAAAACCCACTATGCTAACCCGTGTCAAAACCCCAGGCGATACTGATCTGTCCGACAACCCACCTTTCCCACCTTCAAATTTAACAACATTCTTTGTTCCAGGTTGTATTCTCCCAGCCTCCCTTTTTTCATGTATATCATCCCAAGCTGCCCACCAATGGGGCTTACCATAAGGTAACTGTTCCGCTCTTTGGTGAAACTCCGTATTAGACATCCGCTCTTGATAATCCCTCGGCGTTTGTTCTGTATGAGAAGAGTCCGCACTTGACCTCTGAAACGATAAAAAAGACTTTTGTGTTGCCACCCCTTTTTTACCCCCTTTGGTTTTAGATACCGTACCTGTTGTTTTATTAGAAACCGTTTTGTTATTAAAATTATCTTTGCCCCCTAAATTCGTCTTAAAGTGCTCTCTAATACCCTCAATAGAATTCTGCAGCGTTGCACTTGTGCTGGGACATGCTCCGTCCACAACCCCGCCATCCAAGGTTTTCCACGCAGAAACAGCTCTCCGCTCCTGAGATCTGCTCAACCGCCCAAAATCTGCTCTAGATTTGCCATTATCAGTATAATTAAGTTCCCCCATTGTCACTGAAACAGTGTGAGGAACCGCTATGTCAGATGTTATGTTAGGTGTAACACCCAATAGGTTGTCATAAAGGTCGCACGAACCCCGTGCATGACTGGAACTTGTCTTGTCAGCTCTCCCCTCTGCTGTGTCGTCCACAACTGGGCTTGAGTGCTCTACCCAGACCCACTGTCCTTCCAAGTTCTTTGGCTTGTGACAACCTACGTCATGCCTGGGAGCAGGTAGCGGGCGGGCTCGCGAGAATAGATATTCTCTGTCCAATCTTTTAACTGCTACACCTGAGGTAAATGTGTTCCTCTCAAACAGCGCATCATCTTCTCCGTCATCCTCACTATCCCCTCCCAAATCAATCTCCAAATCTCTAGGGCAACAATTCCCTTGTTCTCTGCAAGTCTGTGTCTGGATACGGGGTCTCCCACGCCTTGCCAATGGTTGACCAACATCTCTTGAACCTACATTCTCCTCAAGCCCATCGCTGTCATGCGACAAATTGCTCTGTGTCTTTGAAAATGTCACCTCTTTTGCAGGTTGCGCTGCAAACTCCTCCCCTTCTTCGCTGTCACTGGAATAGGAGACCAAAGAAGCTTCTTGTCTCCCAACCAGTACATTCTGCCCACTGGCACTTAATGCGGTATGCTGAAATGTGGTATCCATTCCCATTTGACGGCCAATGCCTGGGGGTAGTGTAGTTATCACTGCGGCCCCCAACCCACCTTGGCTGACTAATATTTTCCCCACAACTTTCCCTTGTCCTTTTCTCTTGGTGGCGGCAGCCTTCACCCCACTGTGAGCCCCAACCTGCAAAACAGTGTCCTGGATACTGGCATCATGGAATTTAGTCAGAGCATCCCCATGACTCACCGTCCTTTGAGGTGGGAGGTAAATGCCCCTGCGGAAGTCCATAACCTTCGAAACTGCGCCAGTTGTTGGTAACCTCGCCGCACTTGTGCTCCAAGAGCGTGTTCTCCTGGCTCCTCTCTTCAGGGGTGACTTCTTGCATGCTTCCACCGCTGACCGCACACCCTTTGCTGCTTTGCGCTGTGGTGCCGTGTGGGGAGGGGAGCATTTCTTGAAGCGCCTCTGGCGTCAGCATATCTTCTCTTCCTTCTTGCTGAATGACCCGCAGGGCTTCTACCAGTTTTTTACTCATATTCATCGTCTTAACTCTAATTTAAATGTGACAGTCTCAGTCAAATAATATGACAAGAAACGCCACCTCAATAAGCTATTTAGCGTGAGGAAACGCACCTTGCCGTCCTCTCCTCACTCGCGCTTCTAACTGTCCTGTCTACGCACCTACGCAATCCTCAGCGCGCGCTACCCTGCCTAACGCTCCCTCATCTAACTAGCCTTTGGACCGCTCCATGTGCGCGAATATCGCGCCGCTCCCCCTGAGGGCCCATTCCTCTTTTTTAACAAAACAATGTTGAAGTCCTGCAGATATCCCTCCTCTGTCATCCTAATCCAAGCTGTGCAGGTCTTTGGCCGAGTGCACCAGCCATCTGCCCAACCATCTACGGACAGCCAGTCATGCAGCCAACTGCCTGCACAATGGCAGTTGGCTCCAGATTCCAGTTTGCGATCACAAGTCTCTTTATTTTAAAAAATGGGATCCATGTGTTCAGGACGAGCTTCCCTAACTTGGTGCTATGACGTGTGCAAGCTTGATCTGTGAATCTGGATTCACCAAGCCCTGCACGCAATCCTTAGTGCATGGCCTACTCTGCTCTGCATGTCTCCCAACCAGTACATTCTGCCCACTGGCACTTAATGCGGTATGCTGAAATGTGGTATCCATTCCCATTTGACGGCCAATGCCTGGGGGTAGTGTAGTTATCACTGCGGCCCCCAACCCACCTTGGCTGACTAATATTTTCCCCACAACTTTCCCTTGTCCTTTTCTCTTGGTGGCGGCAGCCTTCACCCCACTGTGAGCCCCAACCTGCAAAACAGTGTCCTGGATACTGGCATCATGGAATTTAGTCAGAGCATCCCCATGACTCACCATCCTTTGAGGTGGGAGGTAAATGCCCCTGCGGAAGTCCATAACCTTCGAAACTGCGCCAGTTGTTGGTAACCTCGCCGCACTTGTGCTCCAAGAGCGTGTTCTCCTGGCTCCTCTCTTCAGGGGTGACTTCTTGCATGCTTCCACCGCTGACCGCACACCCTTTGCTGCTTTGCGCTGTGGTGCCGTGTGGGGAGGGGAGCATTTCTTGAAGCGCCTCTGGCGTCAGCATATCTTCTCTTCCTTCTTGCTGAATGACCCGCAGGGCTTCTACCAGTTTTTTACTCATATTCATCGTCTTAACTCTAATTTAAATGTGACAGTCTCAGTCAAATAATATGACAAGAAACGCCACCTCAATAAGCTATTTAGCGTGAGGAAACGCACCTTGCCGTCCTCTCCTCACTCGCGCTTCTAACTGTCCTGTCTACGCACCTACGCAATCCTCAGCGCGCGCTACCCTGCCTAACGCTCCCTCATCTAACTAGCCTTTGGACCGCTCCATGTGCGCGAATATCGCGCCGCTCCCCCTGAGGGCCCATTCCTCTTTTTTAACAAAACAATGTTGAAGTCCTGCAGATATCCCTCCTCTGTCATCCTAATCCAAGCTGTGCAGGTCTTTGGCCGAGTGCACCAGCCATCTGCCCAACCATCTACGGACAGCCAGTCATGCAGCCAACTGCCTGCACAATGGCAGTTGGCTCCAGATTCCAGTTTGCGATCACAAGTCTCTTTATTTTAAAAAATGGGATCCATGTGTTCAGGACGAGCTTCCCTAACTTGGTGCTATGACGTGTGCAAGCTTGATCTGTGAATCTGGATTCACCAAGCCCTGCACGCAATCCTTAGTGCATGGCCTACTCTGCTCTGCATGGCTGTAGGTCAGGCCATGCACTCAGTTCTCCACTGTACAAGGCAACAGCAACCAGACCCATCTTTCCCTTTATAATATTTTGGGGATTATTTAATCCATATTGGGATCTGCAGATCCAAGGCAAGCTTTCATGCCTTAATTCCACAGTCATGTGAAAGCTCCCCTGGCTGGTGTCAGAGTCAAGGATCCTCTGTGGTTCCTTGAAAGACCTTCAAATGCATAGAGGATCCTCAAATTAACACAGGATGACATGGTGCTGGGGTTTTCAGATCCTTGAGGATTTGTGGATCACATGAGTCAATGTATATTTAAAAAAAACAAGTTTAAACATTGAGGGGGATACCTTTGAGATCCCACCCGGTTGTAGCTTGCCCTCTCTGCAGGGTCATCCCCAAATGTGTTGCCTTCATAATCCTTTGTCTTCTGAATTTATTTTTGTTAGACATTAGACTCTGTGCACTTTCCCAATGCTAACAAGTGCTAAATATTTGTGATCACTCCCTTAAACATTGGCTTACACCTGATCAGCAATTTAATGTACTTATAAGTCCCATTTAAAGTGGTATGCCATATATCCCAGGGCCAGTAAATTAAATGCTAATATTGTGCCTGCAGTACTCATTGGGCCTCTCACTTAAGTAGCCCTGTAAAACATGCCTCAGGCCTGCCATTGCAGACTTCCATTAGTTTTATTCTGCCAAATTACCATTGCAATATAACCAACTTGACATATCTTAAACTCCTTTTTTATAACATATAAGTAGCCCTGTAAAACATGCCTCAGGCCTGCCATTGCAGACTTCCATTAGTTTTATTCTGCCAAATTACCATTGCAATATAACCAACTTGACATATCTTAAACTCCTTTTTTATAACATATAAGTAGCCCTTAAGGTAGACTCTAAACAGCCCATTGGGCAAGGTGCATGAAGTGTACCTTTAAGTAATACATCACTTGGTAGTCTAAAGACTCACAAATTCTTGTTTTTATCACTACTGTGAGGGCTACATGTCGCTTAGGATCACTTTGGGTAACGTATTACATTTAATGAGTGCTAACTTTTGATTGGGAGCAGGTAAGAAAGTCAAGGTGGTTGTCTGAAGAATTGTAATTTAAAATCAATGTTAATGGTAAATTCGGATTTAATTCACAATTCTGTAAATGCCACATTTACAATGTTTTGTTTGTGCTTCCAACAGAGTTTGGTTGCCTCCCCCTATGGGCACACTCTTTTGGCCTCCGTTGAAGTTAAATAGATTGAATCCAGATCAAGATCTATTTTCAATTCAGTTCCTTTTTTTTAAAAATTATTTTCATTTCATTTTCCTTTGTATACATTGTTTAATTCATTTATATTTTCATGATGCTCCAATGCATTTCGAGCGATACTGGCTCTTCATCAGGGAGAAGTTCTTCAAACAAAGACATTATGCACTGTTTATGGTTCAACGAAACTGTACATCAAATGCATAAGTGGAAAAACTGTGGTGAAAGAGAAAATTGGTGAGTGAAAACAATATACTCATGTTCGTGAACTAATGTGCCCAGTTCCTTAATGTGTACACAGTGAATGCCGCCTGTGTATATCAAACTCGCCCGTCATGCCACATATGAGCTATGACCTTGAATTTGATACTCACGAGTATGTTCCGTTTTTTTTCCCTTCCTTTGGTGGTTTGGTATGTTATCTGCGTAAGTGAGCAAAGAAAATATAGAAAAGTATGGTCCTTGCTAAAAAATGTCGGCGTACGGAACATTACGTATTTAAACGAAAGTCTGACGAAAGTCTGTGGCTCGGGCTGGACGCGCGTTGCCGAAATACACTTACTAGTAGAATGAAGTCTCAACTGCCGTCGGCGTTCTCTATCGGCATGTTCGTGGCGGCTTCAAAAGTGGTTAAACGCTTTTGTTTACATGCGTAATACGTGCATGACATCGGGTTTCTCAATGTTAGAAAACGAACTATGTTTGTATAGGTATCTTTGGCAGCCATATTGGATAAGGCTGAGAGTATGTCTTAGGCTGATGTGGTATAAATGAAAATGTGATTAATAAGTAGGGGTATATATAGTCTGGGCATTATATAAGATACTGAGATTCAGAGTGTATGTGTATGATAATACAGTTACATATATTTACATATATTAGCATATATTAACAAACTTAGGCAACCATACAGTTCCTCAGAGCAGAGCAATGCAATGACTAATTACAGTGTTGTTATTAGATTCAATTTATTTATATAGAAATATATAAATTTGATTGTTTTTCTGGTTAAATGTATGTTATTTGGCTTTAGCCATTAAGAATTGTAAAAGTCTAACCTTCATGGTATGGGTCCTATACTGACTGGGTCTGTGAAAGTCATAAAAACACATTTGAAGTTAATCAAGTGCATGATTATTCCTTTTTAACATCATCCCTTTGGGTCATTATATAGGGAAATATTTTAATTTGACATTCAAGGTGAAAATCATAGTGAATTATGTCATACTATATTATAATTACCAGATCTGCTTCATGGGTAACATCTTCTGGGAGTATTCATACAGGTAATTTACACTTGTGAATTTGTTACACATGTAAGTTTATTCCCACACTTTTGAGTAACTTTACTACTTTTCAATCAATAAATCAGGCGTTTGTTAAGCGCGACTACTCACCCGTACGGGTCTCAAAGTGCTAGGGGGGTGCAGGACCCATTACATCAAGGAGGGGGTCCGTCGAAGAGCCAGGTTTTGAGGTTTCTTGCGAAGATGGGTCGCAATGTTGTCTGTCTGAGGTGGAGTGGAAGGGTGTTCCAGGATTTGGCTGAAAGGAAGGAGAAGAGGCGGCCAACCGATCTGGTCTTTCTGGTGTGGGGGACAACGGCTTGGAGAGCTGGGCTGATTGTAGGGTCCTTTGGGGTGCGTCGAATTTTAGTCAGCTGTTTAGGTATGCTGGTCCGATGCCATGGAGGGCCTTGTGTGCGTGAGTATCTTGAAGGTGATTCTCAAATCAACGCGGAGCCAGTGTAGTGTGCGCAGGTGCTGGGAGATGTGGCAGTGTCCTGGCAGGTTAAGAATCAGTCTTGCAGCGGCGTTCTGTAGCTTGCAGGGGAGATTTTTGTTTATTCCAGTGTAGAGTGCCTTGCTATAGTCGAGTCTGCTGTTGACCAGGGCATGAATGACGGTCTTTCTGTGTTCGAGGGGGATCCATTTGCAGGTCTTAATAAGGAGGCGGAGGGTGTGGAAGCAGGAAGACGAGACGGAGTTGATCTTGTGGTCCATTTTGAGTTTGGAGTCTAGGATGATTCCCAGGTTGCGTGCGTGGTCCGTGGGGATTGGCGGGTTTCCGCGGGCGGGGAGCCACCACGTGTTGCTCCAGGCATTGAGGTTTGGGCCCGTGATGAGTACTTCTATTTTGTTGGTGTTTAGTTGTAGGCAGCTGTTTTTTATCCATTTGGCGACAGCTTCCATGCCTTCTCAAAAGTTGTGTCTGGCAGTATTGGGTTTGTTGGATAGGGAGAGGATGAGTTGGGTGTCATCTGCTTATGACACAATGTTGAGCCCGTAGGCTTTGACGATGGAGGAGATCGAGCCATGTAGACGTTAAAGAGCGTCGGGCTGAGGGAGGTGCCCTGGGGTACTTCGCAGGTGGTCGGTGTAGGGTCTGAGAGGAAAGGGGGGAGTCTTACCCGCTGCGCTTGGCTATTCAACATTTAATGTGGGTGGGTGGGGATGTGTAACAAATTGATCTGTCGGTTGAGGGGGGTGAGCCCTTCTCAAGCAACAGACACAATCCTGTCAGGGTGAAGCACAATAGTCACTAAATTAACCTGTGCTTATCCCTCTGGTAGCTAGGCATAAAATCAGTCAAGCATAACTTAGAGCCAATGTGAAAAGTATTCATGTAGCACACAAACTGTAATAAAGTGAAAAAACAAAAATTGCCACATCAATTTAGAAAAACAAAGTCCATTTTATTAAAATATTTCAGTTAAATAGGAGATATTCCATTTTTAATAATAGTAATTAAAACAAGATAGTGCCAACTGTGGTTATCTGGTCCCGCAGGACTGGGGCAAAGTCACAGGTTTAGGGCAACCTCACTGGAGTGAGGGTCAGACGTAGGCACCAGGTTAGGACCAATGAGGATTGTACCATATCTCCTTGATGTGGGGCATTGTGTTGCGCAGCAATTGTTCTGTGGAGGTATGCAGGGTCCTGCGTCAAGTTGCATTGCACTGCAACGGTTCCGATTATGAGATGCAAAGGCTGCGCTGCTAGATCTGCATTGAGTTATGTCATGCTACATTGGGTCTGATGAGTAGCTGCAAGGGCTGTGATGCGAGTTGTGTTGTGCTTCAGCGACCACAGCTGGGCTGGCATAGTACATTTATCCTCAATTACAAGGGTCCAGGACTGGAGAGCCACCACTTGGGGGCTAAGAACTCTGTGAGGGGGCTAAGGAACAGTAACCTGACAGAATGATATACTTACTGGAGACACATAGACGGCACTCTCAGAGTCTGTCTAACTTCTATCTGGGCAAAGAAAAAAATCTACATTAGGGGAAAATAAAAGAGTGACACTAAGACAGGACAAACAGGCAAACATAGAAAATGGACTCACATTTTTGCAACAAGAAGTGGTAATGGAGAATGAAAGATGGAAGTCAGGCACAGAGAAGGAGATAGAAAAGGGCAGCATGGAGAGGAGGCGATGGGGACAGCAAACGAGGAAATGGAGGAGACGCCACCAAAGAGGGAGAGAGCTAACTGTTGATGGTGGAAGATGTAGAGATCCAAGGAGTTGCAGTCTTTGTTGAAAAGTGGAGGCCAAGGGTGCAAAATGTCCAGCTGCTGGTCAAAGGATCCTGCAGAGATGGCAGGGGACTCCAAAGTAAGGAGACAACCACTTCAACCACAGTGTCTTTCAGGTGCTAGTGGGGCTGCAGAGGTGCGTCCCCAGCCATGCTCAGCAGGGAGCATGGATTGACCAGGTGGGGTCCTGCATATGATAGTGAAGAATTCTTGGCAGAGATGTAGAGGGAGGAGGGAAGCATTGAAAGGAGGCCATTCAGGTTTCTTTTTGCACCACCTTCTTTTCACCATAAAAGAGAAATTGGAATGTTTCTCAGCTATATATGTATCTTTTTCCTGAAAACGTAGTTTCTTTTGTGTTCCCTTAAAACCTCAGAGTGAGTTGTTTTTTTCTCTTGCTAGTAAAAATCATGGTAGGTAAATTTCATTTGTTTTGTTTATTGTGGACTATTTCAGTTAGTTTGAGTGAATGAGAGGAAAAATATAGAAGAGAGAGGGCCAGCTGATGGAAAAATAAAGCAAGTACCAAAGATGAGAGGAAAAAGCTGGAGTACCATAGAAAAAGAAAAATACAGGAGAAATCTCACAAAGAAAAAGAATGAAGAGAATAGAGAGGATCACGCAAGTGAATCGCAATGTACCCAATATAGTCTTGGGTAGTCTCCAAAACTCTTACCTATATTTACCCTGCCATTGTAGTAAATAATGGCTTTTAGTGCTGACCTTTTACCTAGTTAGGTGCTGCATAAATGTTGTGTGGTTTTCCCTGAAAACTAGCCTCATTTATTATGCGAGGATTCTTAGAATCACAACAGGACTACCATCTCTGCATAATACCTTTCTATAAGGTTCATCACCATCGTCATCCTTGGATGACATGACACAGCAAGGTAGAACCCTTGAGGGTACCTTTTTGGGGTGTATAAGCAGCATATGTTTGCTGGGGCAGGCAGAATAGAAATAATTATATGCTGACACACTGACGCGGGACGCTGAGGTTCCTGCATGCAGATACACAAGCACACAGTGGTCTGACATTCCTTGCGGGGTGTCCTTTCAAGACCAAGATGGGGTCCTTCATTCTCTCACAGCAGATAATGGGGTTGGTTCTTTCCTAGGGGGATTCTTGGCTCTCTACCTACATACATTCTAGGTACATGTTGATACATCTAGGCAGGATAAGCATCATAGGAGTATGTATTTTTCCAGTCATGTATCTATATACCTGCATATATCTCTTGTTTAGCACTATGGTAGAAATCTACCATTCATTTTTCTCTTTTGGTGCCTAAAATCTGTTTATATCTGTTTCTGTCTAATGGTTGTTGTACCACACATATTTTACACTAGAATGACTGTGGCTCAATAAATGCTTATTAAATATGTCCCCATTGTTTATTCTGTGCATCTCTCTGAGACAAAGTGAGCACGAGTGACTGAGGGAAAAGTACCGTAGTGTTTCCACAATCCGGGTTGTCATGTTCAAGAGTTGCCCGAAACTAATTTTTCCTTGGTAAGAGGAGTTCACAGTGGCACTATGAGCTAGCTGGTATACAGGCGAACATATCCGGAGGGGGTGTCTGGAATCAGTCTAGAAACCAGTTTATGTTGTCTAAACACGCAGATACTATATAGATTTATAGGAACGACACGACATTGTGTTGCCAATGTTAGTTTGGTTCTTAATTAATGGTCAAATGTGAGTAGTTCAGTTGTGCTTGCTTGGAGATCCGTACTCAGAAACACCCAGAGATGTCTGGGGTGGGAAGGGATAAATCAGCCACAGTCGAGTAGGCATATCCTATGTATTGGCAGTAGGTGTATTCAAGCTTAAAGGATAATCGTTCCCTATTGTGCATAAAACTTTATCTCAGTTTCCTTTAATCTCTTTCCAAAATGTCTGTCAAAGAAGACGCTGTGGCAGCATTACGTGCGAATGCAGCAGGGGATGGGGAACAAGAAGGTGCTATAAACATTTCAGAAAATGTCAGAACTGCTCTTACTTTAAAATTAGCAGAATTTGGATACACAGCAGGAGGTGGGACAGTAATCTTCGTGATTGAGGCACACGAGTCATACAGGACAGAGGTATTCTATTCGTGGATCAAATTCCCACCAGCAGATGCACGCACAAATACATTTAATTCATACACTGAAGATGAAATACCAGAGGAATGCTGTTCACATGAGACATTGAAGTTATGCTCACCTACCAGGAGCATTAAACTGGTTTAACACCTTGCCTGCAGCAGGAATTCCAGCCAGGTGCTGGACATTCCAATTGCGAGAGTGGTTGTGATGGAACCCAGCAGTCATGTGCACAGCCCACCCGTGGCTCATGATGACTGGGTTCCGTCATGATCATCGAAGGGGTTAAAGGCAACCTCCCACACATCACAGAAAAAGTGAGAATTGGTCCGCTCAGCAGAGACAGAGCAGCTTGGCTGGTTCTAGCAGCCTTATACACTGCATCCAGATGGTGACACATTGCCAATAGCAGACTTACGTCCACTTCAGAAAGAAATAAAAAAACTTTACAGAAATCTGCCACAGTTCGTTATGAGAACACTCACACTTCAACCAACAAGGGTTACACCAGGAGGACAAATACAAGGAACTGCAACTAAAATAACTCCACAAACACTGAACACAGTTATGGGTAGAATGCCCACTAAACTCTAGCAAATGCCATTCTGGATAGCTCAGAAAACCACACAGTTAAAGGCAGTGTTCCCACACACAGGCCTTCAAATAAAAAACAGAATGCTAACAATCTGCTTGCCAATGGTAATAGCTCCCCGATAGAGGATTGTACCTCTTGGGCTACAGTTATCACACCCATCTATACCAGAACACATGGTATCTCTTCAATAGCAGTAGTACCAGACCTATTGAGACAGATACAGAATGAGTATGGAACAGAACCTGCTCTGAACTTAGGGATGAAATTGTTAGGAAATGTTGCCCAGTTATCTACAATTACATTGGCAAACATAAAAGGAGAGGCAGCAGCGGTGGCAATATGCCAATGCCTGAGGGATTTCACTCCTGCACAACAGGAGCGTGAATTACCTAAATCAAAGATACATATGTAGAATTAGGTAGAGATAATTTGGGAGTAAGAGCAACAAAACCTCATCTCATGGGTGGTCCTGAAAAGGATAACACCAAACAAGCACCTGATGCTTACAAAACAAAATGGGATAATAAACAACAAAAGAATAGAGAGAATGAATCACAATCAAGGGGTGGGTCTCCTCAACAGGAGCCCTCCGAAAGGAGGTTCAACCTTAGGAATCGTGATAACATTAAGAAACGTGAAATTTATCAGGATACTGATACAAGTTCCTCTCGTTCCTTTCAGGGTTCATCAAAAAACTGAGCGAAGGAAGGATGGTCATAACCCAGACAAGAAGAGCGTACAAAGTCCAGAGACATGCAACATGCTTCAGAATATAATATCAAAAAAGAAGATAAACCAAAATGAAAACCACAATTCAAAAAGAAGGGAGTGGCAGGTCTTAAAGTAAGAAATGCCAACTATACTGAGGACTCAACTTCTGAATGGGGAATGGGCTCTGACAATGTTAGACAGTGCAACAAAGTAACAATAGGTCACCAGAGCCTGATGCATTTTCTGGTGATAGCGACGTTGAATTAACATAGCACTGTGGAAACCCCTTACAATCTGATGGGGATTACAAGTGTATCTTGGTGGAAGTGGATTCATGTTCTAGATTCCTGTGGGTTTGGCCCCAACGCTCAGCTGACACCCAAACTGATATAAAGGATTTGTGAGTCTTTATAGGGACTTATGCTGTTGGCACATTACAGTCTGACCAAGGCCCAGCGTTTAGCTCACAGGCTTACAAGGATGCCATGGGAAGTTTAGGTGTTGCATTGTGGTACTCATCTCAAAGTAGAGCCTTAATAGTCACAAATACATTCTCTTTTATTTGTGACTGTTAAATCTAATATGGAACACTGTCTCGGAGAGAAGCAGACCCCCTCTCTCTTGCATTTATGACCATAATAGAGATTACAGCTGCCACCACAACAGAATGAACAGCAGTAACCTCAACAAAGACAGAAATAGCCACCACAGCAGTCTCTGCCTTAGCAGCAACAGCTGACACCAGCAAGAATAAATGTCACACGTTCAGGTAAACATGATGGAGCACTGGCCAGCCACAAGAGCCCAGTCAGGGCTGCTGAACAAAGAAGTCCAGTAGAGTGGCAGTCCTTTTGGCAGCACAGCAGTCCTTCTTCCTGGCAGAGTATCCACAGGTCCACAGGTGTACTGAAGAGGTGGTGCCAGATGTTTAGTATTTATACCTAGTAGACACTTGCTTTTGCAAGCAGCTCACCAATCACGTTTTGTGTGTATCATGTACCACCCTAAGTGGGATGGATATGCCCAGACGTGGGTCCCATGCTCATTGTGTCACTGGAACCGAGCTGTACTTTGCTGATGAGCCCATAACAAGGGCATAACTAGTCCTGGGTTGCTTGTGTTCCAGTTCAGGGAGGACCTGACTTTGCAGTTTGGACTTATTTACAAGTAACCCAGTCCAAACTGGAGTGGCATTGTGAACAAAAGAATGATATGTAGGAGAGCTACCATGAGCGATTGTCAGTTGTTAGACTTATTGCAAGAAGCCTTCCATCAAGTTTTGTGTGTTTATACCCATTTGTGCTGTTGCAGTGGGGAGAAACTTCTAGAGGTTTCCCTTTGAAGTCCTCATTCTTCCTGCCTTCCCTGTCCTGGCTCCGGACTAACTACAGGGGGTATGCAGCCCTGGGTGTGGAGGCAGGACACAGTCAATTCAACTGTAAGTAGGGCTGGGCCTAGCTCCGCCCTGCCATCCTATCCGTAATTACCCCTCTAGACACATGTAAGCTCTCTATTTTGTGTGGCTGTTTAGGATGAATGCACAAAGTCCAACTGTCAGCGATTCCCAGTCATGTGACCCAGAGATAGGCTACAGGCAGTAAATGGTTAAGGCTGGAAAATGCCAACTTTCTAAAAGTGACATTTTCAAAACTGTAATTTAAAATCAGACTCTAGCATAGGAGAAGAATTCTCATTACAGTTACAAAGACACCAAACAAGAACTGAATACCTGATTCCATTTGGGAATTACAGTATATTCCCCACATTTGAAGTGCACTGTACACTGCCCTGTTGGTGGTTAAGGGCCTAGGGGTAATTTATATGTATGGAAAAGGAAGGTTTAGTCTTAGCAAAAGGTTTATTTTGCCAGGTCAAACTGGCTGTTTAAAAACTGCACACACTAGCTGCAATGGCAGACCTGAGATATTTTTAAAGGGCTACTGAAAGGGTGGCACAATAAGTGCCGTAGTCCCATGTGAAGAATTAAATTCACAGGTCCTAGGTAAATGTAATATCACTTTACTAGGGGCTTATAAATAAACTAAATATGCCAATTGGGAATAAGTCAATGCGGCTATGTTTTAAGGAGCCAGTACATGCTCTTTAGCTCTGGTTAGCAGTAGTAAAGTATCCAGAGTCGTAAGGCCAGCAAAATGAGATCAGTAAAAATGGAGGCGATAGGCAAAAAGTTTGGCTGACAGATCTAACAATGAGCTTATGTTTATAATATATAGCTGAGTCATTCCCCTCCTTTGCATTTATATGATGCGCTGCTTGATTAATCCATGGTGCAGAGAGGGCCTGGAGAAAGAAAGTTGTCTACAGCCTTAGCTTGCAAATTCTGATTAAATATATCCCATGAACTATTTAAAATATTTTAAGGAGATTAAGGGCAAAAGCAAAGATTTACATTTTAGTCTCTCACCATTGGTAGCCTTAAAGCAGTGATACTCAAGGTACAGCACAAGGGTGTTTTTCAGCCCTCCTGACCTTCACTTACATGCCCCTGCTGAAGGACCGCACTGGGCTGCTGTTTACATGAGACAGTTCAAACTTTCAGAAAGTTGTTAAATAAACAGGCAAGCATTTATTTACAAGATAACTAAAGTAGAAAAAAAGAAAGAGATAAGGTATCCCGCATCACTTTAGAAACACATTCATTTTTTATAACATCTTACAACAAACATGTATACAAATGATAGTCTCTTGAAAATTCAAAAACGTTTCACATTAATATGCAGAAGCTTTCACCTTAGGCCATTAAATTATATCAGTGCATGGAAAATCATTTTTCAAATGTGATAGTCTTCAAAAATTAATGCAGAAACATTCATATCTCCTCCCACCCTGACAACAATTCCAATAGTTAACTAAGAGACAAGTCAATTGTCCCGTCAAGCCCTCTGGGTGGCGCGGGATGCAATTATACATGGGCAACATTATAGTTTATTAGATCAAACACAAGAGAATGTTTTGTACAGTGCATATCCTGAACACATATTTTTCAGCCTGAGCTTACATTTGGCAATGAAAGAAAGGGAGGCAAAGTGAAATATACCAATTACCTAAGATCACACAATTTAGTTAAGTTGTGAAGACAGGATTGATGGTGTGTTTTCTTATTTCACATTGTGCACTTCTACTTTATTCCAATTCAATAATGTAGTGACTTTATTTTGCACTTGACCCTCTCAAGGGAGTGATAGCAACTAGAGAAGGCTTTACCCAAGGTACAATAAAGGGAAATTGATTCATATACTGCATAGCACAATACTGTCAAATCTATGATTCTTCTAGAGACTCGAAGTTTATTTAAGTAGGCAGTATTGGAATAAAACCCTCCAAGTAACCCATTGCCTCACTGACCACACCATGTACATGCTTCGTATCTCTAACACCTACCTTATCCCCCACCCCGCAAAGCTCTACCCCCACCCAGCTGGCATAAATGCAGCCCATGGACACACCACAGACCATACAATGTGCCCCTATGAAAATGTTTGCGAATATCCGTGCCCTAAAGTATCAGAAACCCTCCTTTAAAATCTTGCATATGAGCCTCACCAATGATCTGAAATCTGAGTCCATGAGCTCTTCACAAAAGTGCGGGAACATTTCGCATTAGGCAGTCCCATAGGTGCCCCCTTGGAACAAATTACCACCCTGACACATTTTAGTTTTCCAAATTAAGTACTGTGGCCACATGAATTTCTTACCAATTCTCAGAACTTGCACTAAATGGATCTTGGATGGGAACATATGCAAATGAGTTTGCCCAACTCAATAAGTAATTTGTAATTTTGAAGTGAAAATAGAAATGCAGCACAGTTCATAGCCATGAAGCAAGTCATTTATTACTCAGCATAATGACACTGTTCACCGCATATACTGAATATATTGACTCTATTATGTATCTACTATGAAGTAGCACAGCACTGGGAAATAGCAGGCAGTGTTGTTATTCTGTCTCTCTCTTACACAATGCAGCATAGCCTTTACTTGCTGCTCTGCTTTTTATAAATTCTACATAAATATTGCCCCTGATTTCTGCTTACCGTTCTGTTTCTTTTGCTATCTGAAATTTTATCTCTATGGTTTTTTCTCTACCTCAGCCTTTCGATGGGTATCTTGACATATGTATGTATATATTTCCAAAATTAGGTTAAACAATTCATGTTCCAGCTTGATGTGACTGCAAGACACTAGCCAATAACATTCTAGAACTTTTAAGGAGACTGCTTCAGTTTCATTCTTAAATCAACTGCCTATGTGGCCTCATCTTCAACTTTGCGTTTGTTTTAAGACATCCAATACCTTTGAATATGTAAAGCACTCTGATACCCTCACGGGTCAAGTTCGAGCTCTATAAAGCCTTAAAATGAATAAATAAATAAATATTACGGTGCCCTCTTGTCCTTTCCACCTGCACTGGAGCAGTTTCAGCAGGCTAGTGACAATCCAGGCAACCTTGAACCATGATGCAAGGGTGCCTGTATTATTGGCAGGGTTGTTTTTGTGCAGGAAGGGGCACCTCCCTGCACAAAACAATCCTGGAAGGTTTTTTCCTCTTTCCATGTGTGCTGCAGTATACATCACACGTGGAAAGAAGAAAAATGTGGAAAAATAAAGTTATTTCTCCTCATTGTGCCTCCCCTGGGGAAGAGTAAATTTGTGGCACATGCCCAGGTTTATATGGGTTTGTCAATTTGGAGAAGTGTCAAAATTCATGGGCGTTGTGTGGGAAAACCCACCACAATGCCTATGGAATGTCTCCTTAGCACAGAGTAAAACAAGGCAGCGATTTGTGCTGTCATGCTTTCTTCCCTATCTCTGAGGCCATTCAAAGTCAAGCAAAGTGGCTTTGCACAGAAAGAGACACTATCCTGCACAATAACAACCCCCTTAAACATTTACCTCGTTCTATGTATGATGCAGAATGCTTGACACATAGAAATAGGATAAATCAAGGAAAAAAAAGATATTTCTCCTCGTACGCGTAGCATTTTGACGCTTTGCCAGGTCTATCACTAATGATGAATCTGGGAATTCGCCAACATCTATGGGTAGAAACATAGGAACACCCACGCTCCACCCATTGGAACACCTCTCTGGGGAAGAGTAAAGCAACAGAGCAATTTGCGTTGTGTTACTCTAGATGTATCAAGCCATGAAGGGCCAAGCAAGGTGCCGTTGTGCGGATCGATAAATCAGACTTAGTAGTTGTGTTGCCCTTGCGCCCCCTTGCGTATCGCAAGGGCGACTCAGCTCAATAATAAAACTGCCCCCTCATGCCCCAGCATAGTTCGTCACCAGAGTTGACCAAGAGCAGAACCACAAGATGAACAAAAGCAATAGAGATTCTGCGCATTGCTGTCCAATGGGCTTAAATGTGCAGCAGTAATAAATATCAATACAGACGCGACAACCTGCATACCTTCATCTCACAAACCAGATGCTAAGTGAGTAGGGTTTGAGTAATGCATTGGAAACTTGTCTCAAACAGCAATGCCTGTTACAAAATGGCTTCTATAAAGAGAATGGCTCTTTTAAGGTAACATAATGGGGTGAGAAAATGCCATATGCCAATGAGGTATCACATTCTCCCCACAAATCAATTATGAACAAATGTGAAAGTTCGCAAAGCAAAGCAAAATTCAGAAACATTTTTCGATTGTCTGCATGGATTACCAGAGCCCTAAAAAGGTGCTAAACCAGTTTTATGCTGTCCTGCTATTTTGATTTGGGGCCCACCAGTAAGGGTGGGGAGTCAAGTCAAGTCAAGTCAAATAATTTATATAGCGCACTACATACCCGGGGGGTCTCAAGGCGCTTAGGGAGGGGAGGAGGATTACTTGTCAAATATCCACGTTTTAAGTTGCTTTCTGAATGCTAGGTGGTTCTGGGTAAGGCGAAGGTAAGTGGGGAGTGAGTTCCATGTTTTAGCCGCCAGGTATGAGAAGGATCTGCCTCCCATGGTGGTCTTGTTGATGCGAGGTACAGTGGCGAGGGCTTGGCTGGAAGAACGTAGTTGGCGGGAGGGGGTGTAGAAGGACAGTCGTGAGTTGAGGCATTCTGGTCCGATGTCGTAGAGTGATTTGTGTGCGTGGGTTAGCAGTCGGAAAGTGATCCTCTTATTGACGGGTAGCCAGTGGAGGTCTTTCAGGTGACCAGAGATGTGTTCGTTACGCGGGATGTCTAATATGATCCTGGCTGAGGCGTTTTGGATTCGTTGGAGTTTCTTCTGGAGTTTAGCGGTAGTACCTGCGTAGAGGGTGTTTCCGTAGTCCAGTCGGCTCGTGACCAGAGCATGGGTGACTGTTTTTCTGGTTTCGGTGGGGATCCAGCGGAATGTTTTTTTGAGCATGCGAAGAATGTTGAAGCAGGATTAGGATACGGCGCTGACTTGTCTGTTCATTGAAAGTGAAGAATCCAGGATAACGCCTAGGTTCAGTGCGTGGTCTGTCGGGATGGGAGCTTTTCCAAGGGCTTCTGGCCACCAAGAGTCGTCCCATGCAGAGGGGGATGTACCTAAGATGAGGACTTCTGTTTTATCTGAGTTCAGTTTCAGACGGCTTTGTTTCATCCATTCGGCGACTTCTTTCATTCCTTCGTGTAGGTTAGTTTTGGCGGTGCTGGGGTCATTGGTGAGCGAAAGGATCAGTTGAGTGTCATCCGCGTAGGAGATGATGTTGAGTATGTGTTGGCGAGCGATGGCTGCAAGGGGGCTCATGTATACGTTGAAGAGGGTGGGACTGAGTGAGGATCCTTGTGGTACGCCACAGATGACTTCAGTGGCCTCGGACTTGAATGGTGGAAGGCGGACTTTCTGGGTTCTTCCGGTGAGGAACGAGGTGATCCATTCAAGTGCTTTTCCTTGTATTCCGATGTTTCTGAGGCGTTGTAAAAGGGTGCTGTGGCAGACTGTGTCGAAGGCTGCAGAGAGGTCGAGGAGGATGAGGGCGACTGTGTCTCCATTGTCCAGTAGAGTTCGAATGTCGTCTGTTGCTGCGATGAGGGCGGTCTCAGTGCTGTGTTTTGCTCGGAAGCCAGATTGTGAGGAGTCGAGGGATTTGTTGGCTTCGAGGAAAGCGGCGAGCTGGTTGTTGACAGCTTTCTCGATGACTTTGGCCGGGAAAGGAAGGAGCGATATGGGGCGGTAATTTTTGAGTTCGGTGGGGTCCGCTGTGTTTTTTTTTAGAAGGGCGGTGAGTTCAGCGTGTTTCCAGCTTTCCGGGAAGGTGGCGGAGTTGAAGGAGCAGTTGATGACGTCTCGGAGGTCGTCATGATGGAGTCTGCTTTGTTGAAGATGTGGTGAGGACATGGGTCTGTGGGGGATCCTGAGTGGATGGAGTTCATCAGGCGGATGGTGTCCTCAGTGGAGATTGGATTCCAGTCGTTGAGGGTGTTCAAGGGGGGAGAATGAACAGCATATGGTTGGGTGGGTTGGTCTCCGGGTTGGTTGTCGAAGCTGTTGTGGATGTCTGCAATTTTGTTGTGGAAGAATAAAGCCAGGGAGTCGCAGAGGGCTTGAGAGGGGGTGATGTCGTTGGAGTTGGCCGAGGGGTTGGTAAATTCCTTGACGATGTTGAAAAGTTCCTTGCTGTTGTGGGCGTTGTTGTCTAGTCGATCCTTGAATGCTGTTTTCTTGGCCTTTCGGATTAGTTGGTGGTGTGTGCGGGTGGCGTTTTTGAAGGCGTCCTTGGTGCTTGTGGTTGGGTCTTTTTTCCAGGTCTTTTCAAGGGAGCGGCAGAGTTTCTTGGACTTCTTAAGATCATCGTTGAACCATGAGGCCTTCTTGCTGCCAGGTTTGCTTTGACGTTTTTTCAGTGGTGCTAGGGTGTCGGCGGTGTTGGATAGCCATAGGGTGAAGTTGGCGGCGGCTTGGTCTGGGTTAGAAGAGTGGGCTGGAGTGTTTAGAAGGAGCGATGAGGAGATCTGGTCGATGGTGATTTTGTTCCAGTTTCTTTGCAGAGTTGGTTGGAGGTGGTTGGTGGGTTTCGGCTTGTTGTAGGTGAAGTGAACGCAGCTGTGGTCAGTCCAAAGGAGATCCGTAGTGTGGCTGAAGGAGACATGATTGCTGGAGGTGAAGATGGGGTCGAGTGTGTGACCTGCGATGTGGGTGGGGGAAGTGACCAGTTGTTTAAGTCCGAGGTTGGCGAGGTTGTCCAAAAGGGTGGAGGTGTTGCGGTCGTTGTTCTTTTCAAGGTGAAAGTTGAGGTCTCCCAGAAGGATGTAATCTTTGGAGGGGAGCGCATGTGGAGTGATGAAGTCCGTGATGTCTTCACTGAATTTTGCGCGGGGTCCTGGTGGCCTGTAGAGGAGGGTGC
Organism: Lissotriton helveticus; assembly: GCF_964261635.1. Classification (NCBI taxonomy): domain Eukaryota; kingdom Metazoa; phylum Chordata; class Amphibia; order Caudata; family Salamandridae; genus Lissotriton; species Lissotriton helveticus. The sequence goes on along the minus strand of NC_136059.1, from coordinate 1,780,107,278 downwards.
CTCTGAGTGTGGTCTTGGGGTCGATGTGGATCTGGAAGTGAAGGTGTTCAGAGTTGGCGAGGTTGACGTCAGAGCTGGTTGAGATGTGGATTGATTTTTTATGGACGATAGCGATTCCTCCTCCTGTGTGGCCGGTACGGTCCTTGCGTGTGATCTTATAATCTTCAGGGATGGCAATGGTGATGTCTGGGGCGGAGGAAGCGTTCATCCATGTTTCTGTTAGGAAGGCGACGTCTGGAGAGATGGTGTCTAGTAGATTCCATAGGTCAATGGCGTGTCTGTGGACCGAGCGGGTGTTGAGAAGGATGCATTGTAGGTGGTCGGGGTCGGGAGTATGTGGTGTGGTCGTAGCGGAGATGTTGTCGGTGCCGATGAATTTGCAGGAGTAGCAAGAGAAAGGTCCATGGGTGTGTCCAGGAGCGGCTTGGACGCAGTTGGGGGCGCGACCGGGGTTAAGGGCTAGGAGGGTGGCGGCATCGTAGGTAATACGGGCGGGCTGGGCAGCGCGAGGGGCAGGGGGTCTGGCGCTGGGCGCGGTCCAGGCGCGGACGGGCGTAGACGGGCTTACCTTTGGCGCACCTTCGGCGCGATTTGGGTGCGGTCGCTGCGCGTGAACGCTGCGCGCGGGTGCATCTGTCATATATGGATGGTGGGGAGGGGGAGGGGCGAGGGCGGCTCAGCTGGGAGGCGGGGCGGGCACACGAGGACGACCACAACAAACAAAATGGAGGCGGAGGGGGGAGCAGAGCGGAGCGCTAGCGGCAAACGCGCTGATACACTTTTAAACAGCACAAATTAAATACACAAAGCGCTACTTCAGCAAAGCGGTAAACCAGCACACAGCAGACGAAAATAAATGGCAATTTTCTGAACAATGCAGCGCTACGATACCAGATGTCTGCAAGGGACACTGGGAGCGACCACTCAGCCCGTGAGAGAGGAGCGAGTCACGGCGCTTGCAGGGAAAGGAGCGCTATTTCTGGACAGTGGGAGGGCGGCTCAGCTGGGAGGCGGGGCGGGCACACGAGGACGACCACAACAAACAAAATGGAGGCGGAGGGGGGAGCAGAGCGGAGCGCTAGCGGCAAACGCGCTGATACACTTTTAAACAGCACAAATTAAATACACAAAGCGCTACTTCAGCAAAGCGGTAAACCAGCACACAGCAGACGAAAATAAATGGCAATTTTCTGAACAATGCAGCGCTACGATACCAGATGTCTGCAAGGGACACTGGGAGCGACCACAGACAAAAAATGGTGTGACAAAGGCCGCTTTATTGGAATCATGTGCACCCTGCGAATTTCAAACCTTGGCCTGTGCCGAACAAAACTAGACCTCACTAATTAAGTGAATGCCTAACAGCCCTCCACCCCCACCCATAAATGGATCTCCAACATTGCAACATCAACACCACATCCCATCTGCAACATACCTCCCTACCTAACTAATCGTAAATGACCTCAGTATCCCCCACCATTTGCCGAACAGCCCAGGCCTCCTGCAAATACCCCCCTTTCTTAGATAGGAAAAGCACCAAGACAAGAGCAACACACCAGCACCTGTTTCCAGCGACACAACACAATTGTCCCCCCCATAACCATCAACCCGCCGGTGCACCATCTCCCAAGAAAACCCCTTCAGACCAAACAAATTCCAAAAATCTTTTTTAAAAACCCTCTAAAATAGGGTGGGAGGGAGGGAAAAAAGCTCGTGCCAACGCTGACTCACCCTCACTCTTCTCTCCCTAGCCCAACCCTCCAGCAATCGAGCCCCCAACTCCCCCACCGATGGACGGTACCCCCACCACAGCTTCCCCATGAACGCCACCGCTGACAACTTGCCCGCAATCGTCACCCGCGACAAACTCTTGTCCATCAATTTCAACATGAACCGTACCACCTGCTCCTCCCACTGCCACCGATCCCCATGCCTTACCGCACCAGACCGCAGAAACTCCTCCCAAGCCTACACATACGCCTTCCACGTGGACGCGGCCAGCGACGCCCTTACCAGCTGAACGACCCGGCGTTTCCCACTGACCAAAGCTCCCTCGGACCGGCGTCTTGACCTTCTCCGCCTCCGAGGCTAGCCCATGGAACCTCTGCCACTGTGAACGAGACAAGGCATCTGCAATGTCATTGTCCACCCCCGGGACGTGGCGAGCGTGAAACAAAATGTCATTCTCCAACCAGCGCAGCACAAACACTCTCATCAACTTCAGCAACTGCGAGTCCCGCTCCGACTGCCTGTTCACCACCTGCACTACTGACATGTTGTCCACCCGGAACAAGACCCTCTTGTGTGCCAACTCGGGCGCCCACACCGTGACCGCCACCACCAAGGGGAACAACTCCAAGAATGTGATACTACGCCCCCTGCCTGTCAATGTGGTGGCCATTGCTCCGCGCACCACCTCCCATCCCAGTACAAACCGAAAACTCCAACTCCCGCCGCATCCGAAAACAGCATGACATCCCATTCCCAGTCCTCTGGTGGCGCCATGGGCACGCCATTGAAAGATCCCAAGAAAGCCCGCCACATCCGCAAATCCTCCTTCGTCCCCACCTACAAATGCACATGGTGATGAAGCAGAGCCAAACCCGACAACGCCAAACCCAATCTCCTGCAGAAAGAACGGCCCGCTCGCACCACTCGACAAGCAAAGTTAAGATGACCCAGAAGTACCTGTACCTCCCGCACCGTCACCTTCCGCTTGTCCAGCATGCCGCCCACATTACCAACATTGCTGACCGCTTGTCCACCGGTAGGTGTGCTTCCATGGCCGCTGAGTCAAGCTCTATACCGAGAAAGGACAACACCGTACTGGGACCGTGCGTCTTCTCTGGCTCCAGGGGGACCCCAAATTCACCAAGTATCTCAGTCAAACTGTCCAGCTGCTGCTGGCAGTCTGTCGAACCGGGCCGCCCCACCAGACAGAATTCATCCAGGTAATGCGTCACCGTCTCAGAGCCTGTGCGCCTTGAAAAAGCCCACTTCAAAAAGGAACTGAACTGCTCAAACAACCCACAGGAGATAGAGCACCCCATGGGCAGTGCCTTGTCAACAAAAATGCCACTGTCAAAATGAATCCCCAGCAACTGGTGATCCTCCGGGTGCACCGGGAGTAAGCGGAACGCCGACTTAATGTCACACTTCGCCATCATAGCACCCGTCCCCACCGCCGCCACGAGCATCCGTGCCACATCCACCGACGAGTATAACACCGACGCGAGGTCCGCCAAGATGAAATCGTTCACCGACTCTCCCTCCGGCCACTACAAGTGCTGTATCAGCCGGAACTGCCCCGGCTCCTTTTTGGGCACCACTCCGATCGGGGAGATGATGAAACCCGGCAGCAGCGGGGCCCACCATCCGGCCCTCTTTGATCTCCTTGAGCAGCTTCTCCCCCACAATTCCCTTGTGGGCATTCACTGACTTCAGATTTTCCGCCCAGCGCGCAATCCGCGGGCCCTCATAGCCCAACCGAAACCCCTCCCGAAAGCCGCGACGCAAAACAGCTGCATCATCTGCCCGCGGATACGCTGCCAACCAAGGCTCCATCTGCTCCAGTCTAACCGGCGTACAAGTCTTTTCCCAGGGATCCGGCCCCCGACCTCTCCCCGCCCCCCCACTCTGCATCCCCCCGCCCTAAGCTCCTCCCGGCACGGGCTGCTGCGCCGGCGGACCCACGACCCCCAGCAGCGAACCACCAGGTGGCGCCGCCCGCATTTTGAGCACTCGTGCCGGAAACGGCACACCTGCCGGCCACAAGCCCCCCTGTTAAAATCCCCGCAGGCCCCGACCGTGCTCTGGCTGGCTGACTCACCCTGCCCCACCCCCCCATGGGTGGGGCAGGCCGAAAAGGGGGTCGGCACGAGCGGCAGACCACTGGCCGTATAGACGGTGCGCCCAAACTTGGCCCGCCCATTGTCTGCTGGTACAGGTCAGAGTCCAGCTCCCCCCATTTTGCGTCCGGGTCGGCCGCCATATGCGTCCGGACCTCCTCATCATAGTGGGAACAAGCGTACCCACCGTATGTCACCTGAGCCCTGCGCACCACGTCCATGTATTTAAACAGTGCGATGGACCGATCTGGGAACTTCTTGCAATATACGCTTGCATATATTAGGAATGCCGCCGACCAATTGTCAATCGTCAGAGGCACTTTTTGGCGCCTCCTCCTGCTCCTCCTCCTTAGACCCCTCCTTAGAAGTCAGCTCCCTGTGCAACAGCTTCAAAATGCCTATATACTCCCCCTTCCAGATCTTCTCCTTCGTAGCCAGCGACAGGTGCACCCTCAGCTGCTTGGTCATCCCCATGTACGTGAGCTTGCGCACTGGCACCACGCAACTCTCCTTCTCCCCATCCGCGGCCTCCACCACCTTCGTGCCATCCGCTGCCGTCTCCCCGCCAGCGCCCGACCCGACGCCACCTGCCTGCGCCCTGCCGTCCGTGCCCACTCCCGTGTCCTTCACGTAGCGGCCTTTCACCAGCCTCCCCCAATCATCCCCCCCAGTATCTGTCCCCACCGACACCTGAATGCAGCGCCGCTTGCCCGCACCACTCCCCGCTCCGTCTCCAACCTTACCTGGCGTCAAGGTTGGCGTCTGAGCTGGATCCCGCCGCCTAACCAGTGGAGCTGAGGGGGCCATCATTCTGGGCGCATCCTGCCGTGACCGTACCTGCAACACACTGTCAACAAGGTTACTCATTCACCCCTCCCCCTCCCATATCTCCCCTTCCACCTCAGACTCCCCCGCACCCACATCCTGTAACCCCCGGCAGCCCCCTAGGGACTCCATCCGGCTCAACCCCGCCTTCTCCCTGCACACCCACATCAAATCCACCAGATCCACACACTCCCCCCGCCCTTCCGATGCACTCACACCAAAAGCTGAGTTAGCTGTGTCCAAAGGCACCACCCCTACCCCCGGCGGCCATCGCGACCCTTCGGGGGAGGGCTGGCGGGGAGCTGTCCCGCCCCCGTCCAACGCTGTCCCATGCCATGTCACGCGTTGGAGCGCGACCGCCTGTACAAGGCAGAGCCGGCCCATCCCCTCGGTGGAGCGGAGCCGCATGCTGCTCACCTGAGCGCCTCGCCACCAGGTCCTGCCAATGAAAAAAGGTGGAGTTCAGCATGCTGGGGAAAAAACGCCCCTCGTCCCCCCACGCGCTGCCCCCGCCCCAACCCCGCGCGTGCCCCGACCCCAACCCGCAGAGTGTCCCCCTTGCTGCGCCAGGTGCTCCAGGCCCCCGCCCGCTCTTACCGCCCCCCACCCCAACCCCTCCCACCAATCCAACCACTGCGGCCTCACCACACCCCCCGTCCCCCCAACCCGACCCCACCCCCCCACCGTGCACCCCCCCGATCGCCCCACCTCACCCCCATCCCTCACCTTCGCCCAGCTTCCCCCGCTGCACCCGGGGCCCAACTCACTCCCCGCATACGTCCCGACCCTCCCCCCGCACCCTCCCTGCGCCCTCCCCGGTGACGGAGACCTGCTCGGGCCCACCATACTCGCCCCCTTCCCCGAAGAAGACCCCCAGTCCAGCTCGCTTTCCCCCCGCCTTGTCCCCCGTCTCCCCCTCACCCCCCTCTTCCTCCAGGTCCGACTCCACCACCAAAAGCGGAGACCCCACCCCCCCAGCCTCCTGCCCCTCCCCCTCAGCTCTCCCAGCCCCCCCACCTCCCTGCTCCCGGGTCACCAGCGAATCCCCCCCGGTCCCCCACTGTCCCCTGCAGCCGTGCCATCCCCCCCACCCCCGGCCCTCCACCAGACCCCCTTCCTTGTTCCCTGGCCCTTTGTCATGTCCCCCTGAGCTTCCCCGATCTTCCCCTTCCTGCCCCCCCTGCCCCTCCCACGAACTGCAGCATTGGGCGCACCCTGGACCCCTTGCTCCCCCAACCCCTCTCCGCGCTCTCTGCCTCTTCGCGGCCTGTCCCTGCCGTCCTGCTTCACCAGCCCCCTTGCCCCCCTCCCATCGTCCGGAGCCTTCAGCGGCCGAGACCGCAGTGGCACGCATGCCAATACCGGCACCGCTTGCAGCGAGCCGCGGCGGCCTTACCTGGAGGTCGGGCCGCACCAGGTCCATGCGGCCCTCTTCCCCCAGCAGCCGCAACGCCTCCTGAACTCTTGGATCCGCCAAGGCCGCCATGACTCCTATGCCCCACGTCACCGCCGTTTCAGCCTGCAAACCACCGCAAACCAGGTAATGAAAACCGCCGCACAAAACCGCACCAAAACTCCACGACGGCTGGAATATCAGCAACGCTCCACAAAAGCTCGTGCCCCCCTGCCCTAAAACCGGCTGCTGTGTCACTGCACACCAAAATGATAGGCAGTAACACAAAATGTCCGGTGATAAAACACCCAGCCCAAAAACAGCCCAAAGGCAGTCCAAGAACCCTCCCCCAGCCCAGGCAGCCCAAAACCTACCCGCTGTTTCATATGCGCCCCCTCCCCCCTACTGCCCCAAAACTTCCCGGGGGAGGCAGGCCTCCCGCTGGTCGGCCGCCCTCCCAATCCTCAAACGCAGCACTGGCTATCGATATGCTTACCAACTAGATGTGCATTACAAATTCAAGTTAGGCATAAATAGTTATCGAGAATTCCAAGCAGTGGTCTAAATTTCAAATATCTCTTTCTTTTTAAATTACAGGACACAACCTACTTTACAGTTATACTCTGTAGCCAATATTTCTCTGAACGGCTGGCTCTCCAGTGTCAGCTTTCTTGAAAGAGAAGAATTTAGTGGCTCACTTAATAAATGATTCAAAGTAAAACCACCTTCAAGTGCTGAGCTGGGAACATTGTCTCTAACATTTACATCATGAAAAGGCTATAAAAGTGCACAGATTCGCTGCAGTTTCCCCTCAGACAAACGTTCCGTACATTTACAGACGTAGATAATTACACTTGAAATGTTTTTTTGTTTTTTTTAAAATACTTGATCGTCACAAAAAAGTCTATGAATTCGGTCCGAAAAAACAGTTCCAGACGTTATCACTTACTGATATTTTTTGGGAGTGAACAGTAAAAGGTTTGTCTTTAATTGAGTGCAAAGCAGTGTTTAATATTTAATGATGCAAATATGCGTACCGTCTTTATTCGTTATTTATTCATGTCTAATCTCAAGAGCTTGATCTTGCAGTTAACCTCAGAGTGCAGATATAATAATATTGAACGGAGGGCAGATTACATTGAAGCGAGGGTCAGCAAAGGGACAGCAACACAATGCAAAGAAGCAAGTAGCACATTTTTAACCTTACAGCAACCTAGACGACGCCTTAGGCAAATTCTCAAGATGCATGTGGTGTTCGAAATATTTTTTGTATTGTTTCATGCACTTACAATTATATATAGCATGGTATGCATGTTTTCACCTTATATTAACGTGATAGAAAAATGCTCTAAATTTGTGGTCCAAAAAAATGTGTAAAGAATATTTCTGATTCATCTACTTTACTTCAGCTACTTCAGATCTTGATGGTGTCTTCCCTTGGAAACTAAAAATCACTTTAAACCCAGATGAAAGTTTTCTAAAACTTTGAATCGGAACTCGGTATGTATGATAATAGACATTTGCATAGATTCATCAACCAAAATTGCGATCGCAATAGCTGCGAAACAGCTATTGCGATCGCAATTTCTGCTCCCGCAATTCATGAAGCAAAAAACCACCAATTTGCGAATTCGCAAACATAAATTCGCAGAATCAATGTGGAACCCCCTTAGCGATTCTGTAACAGCGATGTTCCACTTATTCTGCGAATTATTTTGCGAAATCGTAAATAAATCGCAAATTCAATTCATCAAAAATCACAAATTGCGAAAATCACCAAAATCGATAAAATGCGAGTCGCAATTTAAGGGGAAGTCAAACCAGGTGGTAACCATGAAGTTCAATTGGGAATAAAAAAACTCAAACAAGAAACAGGTGCGGGGTAAAACAAACACACTTAAGGAGACACAGTAGGAGCATGAGGACATTCACAATGCCAGGTCTCTACATCGTGGCAAGGCAGCTGAGTCTCGAGGCTGCAGCCCAGAACCGACGCAGGATCCAGGAGCGCATCTTCCGGCTGCGGATAATACTCCTGGGCCAGACTGAAGAGGAGATCTACTCCAAATACAGGCTGAATGGGGCAATGATAACTAAGCTCATCTGAGTCCTTGACCCCCTGATGCAGCACCCAACAAGGAGGACCAATGCCGTGCCCACCCATGTCCAGGTCCTGTGCTGCCTGCACATCCTGGCCTCCAGAAACTTCCAGGGGATAGTTGCTTATGCAGGGGGGATCTCCCAGAGCACACTGTCACGCTGCCTAGGGAGTTTCCTGGATGCCATGCTGAGCAGGATACACCACTACATAACCTTCCCAACAAGCCAACAGGACTTAATCCAAACAAAACTGGACTTCTATAACACTGCACTTTTCCCCCATGTAATTGGCTGCATTGACTGTACCCACATCCACATCTGTCCACCTGCTGAGACAGAATACATGTACCGGAACCGCAAGTCCTACCACTCACTCAACATCCAGATGGTCTGCAATGCAAAGACCATCATCACCGACATAGCTGGTCCAATACCCAGGGAGCACGCATGATTCGTTCATCTTCAGGCACAGTGGCATACACATCCGCTTGGCCAGGGTTGACATTGGTGAACGACATCTCCTAGGTAAGTACACATGCCCACATACAGTATGTCAAGACCATGTAGTTGCGCATTACAGGCACTGACCCTCTGCTCCCATCCTTCAGGTGACAGCATCTACGGCCTCCGTGAGTACCTCCTCACCCCATACCTCAACCCTGCTACACCACAGGAATGGCGTTACAGTGCTGCGCACATTCACACAAGAAATGTCATTGAGCGGACATTTGGGATGTTAAAGAGCCGATTCTGCATCCTACACAAGACTGGTGGGGCCCTCAAATACCAGCCTGAGGTCTGCTGCCGCATCGTGGCCGTGTGTGCCATACTCCACAATATTGCTACCAAGCGGAGGATACCTGTGGAGATCTCTGGTAGTGAGTTGGAGGGGGACAACCGGCCACCTGCACATGTGCATCATGCATGCGGGGAGAATCCTGCAGAAGGACACAGACGCCGCAACAACATCACACTGAACTATTTCTTGTGCACCCATACCCCTCACACAACACTGCACTCATGCATGCCACATGAAATAACGACCTGCGGAAGATTTGTGTTCAAAATAAATTCTTATTCTTATGTTGAACAAGATCTAGAACTTTTTTGTGTTTGAAAACAACATAACTACTGTATTGCGTAATAGAGCCTCTTGTATGCAGAGCAGGCATGCTTGGTACATCAGCATGGCACTGCTACTAATGTTCAGTCATTCAATGGTGCCTCCTGCAGGACGCACCCTGTCGCCTCTCCAAGTCCACGTCCGCAGTGTCCTGCCATGATGCTGCACTGGGCCTGGTACTGCGGCACCGTTCTGGTAGCACCGGCACAGAAAACCTGCTCATGCTCGATGTGCCCTCACTGGCATCATCAACCCCCCCTTGCATGGCCATGGCCACACACCTGTTGGTTTTGGACTGCGGTGGTGACCTGCTCCAGGGCCCTTGTTACTTCCTGGCAGCATTGCACCATTTGTATGTGCATTGCCAGTGACCGGCGAGACAGTTGGGATGTTGCATTCCCTATCAGGTGGTTCGACCGGGTATATGCTGATAGTCGGGTCAGCAGCTGGCGGTGGCGTCAGCGGGTGATGTCCTGCTGCGCCACAATCAGTTGGCTGTTCTCCTTCACTGCAGCCGTTAACTCCTGCACACTTTCGGTAAGCTTATTCACATTGCGTGCGGTCTTTCACAGCTGCAGCTGCATGGCTGCCATGTGCTGTGCTTGCTTGCGGTGCACAGCTAGCATCCAGCGTTCGATTCCTAGCCCAGGATCTTAGGCCTGTTGCTCCCTTTCTGCTCGTGTGGCCACGTTGCGCTGCTGCCTCAACCGGTCGCTTGCCTGCGACCGCACAGTGGCTGTGCGGCGTGTCTGCCTCCTGGGTGGTGGTGGGGCCTGTTCCACTGCCATGCGTGACGCCTGGGGTGGTTGCACTCCTCCTGTGGCTGCATGGGTGGCCCTGTCCATTTGGGAAGGCGGTGGTACTGGTGCAGGTGCAGGTGTATGTGACGGTCCAGATTGTGGGGCTGGATGGCTCTCTCCCTCCGTCTCCTCTGGAGTCTCCTCGATGAGGAGTGCCTCGCTGTCTGTGGTCTCAGCATCTGCAGCACCTGTGATGCGAATGGGAGCATGATTAATGATGTGAATCTTGCACATGGGATGTTGCAACATGCATGATTGCTCGCATTCCCTAACTGGCTTTAGGGATATGTTTCACTTGACAGTTCTGGCTGTGTGTGGCTATCAGGGAACTATTGTCACACTACAGTTCCCACAATGCAATAGGGGATTTCTGATGTGCAGGGACTGCATTACTGGGGTTATCAAATGGCTAGCTCTGGGGGCATGGGCATTGTTAGGAGACGGTGTCGCAGTTGCATGGCTCTTACCTTGTGATTGTTGTGTGGGTCGGGAGGTGTCCAGCTGAGTGACCCCCACGCAGGCTGCAGGGTTGAAGGGGGCCTCAACAAAGTCCTCAAGTGGTGTGTTGGCGGCAACTGTGGGGTCTCCTCCTCCCGTGGCCTGTCGCTCCCCCAGCCTCTCTGCTATGCGCTCCTTGACACGGCCTCTGAGGTCATACCACCTCTTCTTTAGGTCATCGATTGACCGCTGGGTCACTCCTACGGCGTTTACCTTCGCCCTGATGCGCAGCCAAATGCGTCTTTTGTCAGCTTTGGGCACCTTCCTGGATAGCTTCCCAAAAAGCTTGTCATGGTCCCTGCTGACTCCCTCAATCAGGAACTCCAGCTCCTGTTCGGAGAACTTGATTTTTATTTTTCTGCCAGTTTCACTGGATCCTGCTGCATCCTGGGACATTGTGGGTTGAATATTTGTTCTGTTGTGGGGCTGCAGGGTGTATCTCCTAGAGCTCAGTGCTGTGCCTCCTCCTCTCTCCAGCTCTGTGTTCCAAATGAGTAAGGGAACTGGCTACTTCCTGGTTGTGATGTCATCATTGTGCTCAAAATGCAACTTCCCGTTTTTGCGATCTCGCAATTTGCGAGATCGCTATTTGTGATTTCGGTAATTGCGAAATCGCAATTTCGGGTTGGGACAACAGGAGATTCTATGATTTTTTTTCGATTTTGGGAAATTCGCATTCGGCAATTGCGGCCGATTGCGAATCACATTATTTAGGCGCATTTTTTATACATCCCATTCTGCGAATTCCAATTAGCAATTCGGTAGTTTTCGCTAATTGGAATTCGCAGAATGGGTGCTTGATGCATCTGGGGGATTGACCAGCAGCTCATTCACACTCACATCTCTGAAATAGAGAGTGACGGCTAGCTATGCCAGTTGAAAATAGTGAGACTTTGCAGCAGCAGGATCTCAATATTCACAATCACATTTCTAAAACTATAGAGTGGCATTGAGGCCCACTGATGCATATGGGGCATTAAAGCTCAGACCAAAAAGAGACAGCTAGTGTCATTCCGAAGATTCTGAGTGAGATTCCGAAAACATTTCCGTCATGTGTTGATCGGTCGGAGCCTTCTAAGCCACATCATATTTGGCCCCTAAATATTCTTATAGACCAATACTTCAAATGACTTGCCATAGTAATGCATGCCACAAGGAAACTATGGAAAACACACACAATATGTTATTGATATGGACAAGAATGTAGTAACCGATGTGTTCAACCAGTTAGCAAATTATCATACAACTAGCTGCCCGTCCTGACGTTGTCCAGGTATAAAAGATTTACCTGAAGGATGGCAAACTTTACCGAACGCTACCCCACCGCTTTCCAATGTAGCAGGCGTCTTAGAATGCACACGCCCACACACAACAACGCTGATGGGCACGCACACCTCAAGACGTGCACAAACACTAATCTCATCACAGTGAGATTAGCGCTTGTGCACGTCGTGAGGTGTGCTTGCTGTTCAGCGTTGTGTGTGGGCGTGTGCATTCTGAGACGTGTGGGTGTGTGCATTCGGTAACGCTTATGTCCACAAAGGTTGCTTCGCAACATATGTTATTAACGCTGCCTGAATGGCAATGTGCGTGAATGCGGTGCACCTTGTGTCTTCTATACGGACGTGTGAGAAGTGATTATAACTCGTGAATGGAAAGGCGTGCTAGTGAATGATGCGGCCATATTTTTGTTATAAAATTTGTGGCACGCCCCTCCGAGAACGCTGTTGTGGTACGCCCCTCTCACAAAGTATAATGTGTGTACTTTGATACGGCTACGACCACGCCCCCGACATGCCCACGGCCCTCTCAGTGTGAAGTTTGACACACCCACGTCCCTCTGACAACGGTTACGGCCACAAAGTAAAATGTGTGTAGTTTGACATGCCCCCGACACGCCCACGCCAACGCCCACGCCCATAAGGGACTACTTTACCCCTAAGGTTCTTTGACGTTTCTAATGTATATGGTGGCCACCTGTATAGCCTATGACCATCTGCTGCAACTCCCCTTTCCAATGCTGTATTGGGTGTTGTGATTGGTGCTGTACTTCTTGAGTTTACCTGCCTCAAAGGTTTCAGCTCTCTCTTGATAATAGTAGTATGGATTGATACCCCTCGGTTCCTTTTCGGCAGAATTTGCAGCGCTCTCTCGCCGGTTCGTAAATCCCCGCGGCAGAACCACGCCGCATTTAAATCCACAACCAATTCCCCCAGCTGTGGGAAAAATGGGACGAACTCGCGTTTGTCTTCATTTATGTGCTATTTTATTAAATCCTCACAGCATGGAGTTTCTCAAGCAGGCAGGCACAAATCTACATGTTTCGAATAGCATATCCCTTGTTCACGATCAATTTGGCTCCAGACTCTCAGTCTCAATATAGTGAGTCACATTATTAAATCATTTCCTGTTTTTTTAATAATTTTTTTTATCCGTCTGCATAGCCTATGTCCTTCTGCTGCAACTGCCATTTCCAACGCTGTATTGGGTGTTGTGATTGGTGCTGTGGTTACTGAGATTACCCGCCTCAAAGGTTTGGGCTCTCTCTTTATAATATTAGTATGGATGCAATCCATTGTGGGACATGTAGTGAAAATTAATTTCCATAAGAACATACATCACTGATCATGGCATTTCCGGAGCTGTACGCGTGCGAGGTGCAAATCGGATACCTTGTTTACCTTAAATAACAAAATTATATTTACATGTAATGAAGAGGCACAATATAAATGTTCTATCCCACCAAATTGTGGAATGGCAACATACGCCAACCCCTTCCTAGAGTCTCCCACTTCGCACAGGAAACACATTACTTGTTTACTGCTGAAAAGGGAGAGATGAGGACACCATCACACTAACAGTTAAAACAGTTCAAAGACCAGACCATCACCAGTTGGGATCCCAGTGACAGCCCAACTTCTCCAACCAAAGCGCTCCTTCAACCTACATGATAAAGATACATACAGAAGGTTTCAAACCTATCAATGGGCCAGACTTACACCCCTACTACAGAGGAGTTTGGGGGCCTAGAAGAATTCCCATCACAAGTTCTGAAAAAAACTGATGGCCAGAACGAAGCTTGGATAGAAAGAATGGACCAGAATAAACATTTATCAGTTGGCTTATGGTGCGGAAACAAGAAGCATTACCGGAGTTGAACAGGTTTTCATATTAGTTGCACACACAGGGGCAGATTTGCGACTTCTGCGAATCTGTGCTTATCAGCAGAGATGCACCAGAAGAGTTGTGATGCATCTGCCGACCAGTGCGCCACCACTGATGCGCCGCATTTACAATGCGGCTCACCGTGGCGCTCGGATGGGCAGATGCATGACGCATCCTTGGCAGAAATGCAGCGCATTGCTGGAGTTGCGTCGCAAGCACGAAGCAGCTCCAGCAAGGCTCAAAATGAAAAGTAAAATCAACTTGAAAGACATTCTTGGATCCATGTTTTCACACCCTACGAAATCCGCACAGCATTCCTCTTTTCTTAAAACACATCAGAGGAAATCAGGTCGCCTGTTAATCTCAGCAACTAATGCTGTCAGCATGTCTTTTAAGATTAAACTGTTTCCTGTAAGGTGCATCTATTACCGGAACTAAAAATTTGTACAAACAAATGTCTACACTCATTGGAGAATTAGAGAGAATTTGCTACGGGCACCTAGCTGATTAGCCAGTTATCATATATCTTGGCAAGTTGCTCAGTAAGAATAGAGTCAAATACATTTCACAATTCTTTATTTTTATTTTTTGGGTTAAGAGATTTTCAGCTGAACCTGTAAAGGGTGATTAGTTGTAGTATTGGTCGAGGTGTGGGCATGAGTATGCTGAAGCATTTTTCTCCTGAAACCTTAATAAAGTTCCATAATGACACTTAGGAGACAATTGTGTATAACGTATATCAGTCTTCGGAGAGCAGAAAAAAAATACACTGTTATGTCAGGGAGTTTTACCCCATCATATTGCACTTCAGGAAAAAAAAACTGTCACTGTGTCAGAAACTATGATCCACACTTGTGCTGTCTGAGTTCATGCACTCTGTAGTTGTTTGCCATGAGTCATAAGTTCTCAGAAGATTTTGACCAGCAAACCTCAGGTCTCAGATGTTATGTGCCCAGAAAAGTATGTCCCAGAATCACTGTACAAAGAGTATGAGACACCGTATACTCTGCACCAGGAATCCCCTAAAAAAGACCTGAACCAAGAGCACACAACTACTCATCAAATGGAGTTGCACATCGCCTCAATGAGCACTGGCAGTGAGTATTAGCTGAAGATGATCGATCACATTTGTTTCTGAAAATCTCAAATCTGAGCCTTAATTGATCCCGCCCAGAGGGATAATTGACTATGACCATTTAAAGTATGCACTGTTTGTACGGCAATCAACACTGAACTCCACATACTAGAATAAATATTCCGATGTAGAAATGTAATTTGCATATTAACCAGGCTTACTTGTAGACGATGACAACTGGTTTAGTAAATTGTAAACTTCGAGCGCTCATTTATGTTGGGCATGTCAATGGGTTTTCATAAAGATGCTCAATATGCTGTGCCCATTAGTAGTATGCCTCATTGTTACTGAGCCATGGTAGATATGTTCCATAATTGCTGTGGCAGAAAATAAATGGTTCATTCATTTGGAGTATAGCTGTGTCCAAGGATGAAAGCTGTTCAAAGGGAAATGTGCTCTACGGTTGCTGCACTTCTAGAAATCCGTTAAGTTTAAGAACTGACCAATGTGTTTGTCTTGGATATCACTTCCTGTTGAGGAAGTATAGAAAGTCCATGCTTAATTTGTAAATAGAAGAATGCCTCTGCCCGAAGCTCTGGCTCTGAAGTCTTCTGCCAGTGTAATTTAACATCGCCCTCTTTAATTCACTGCCAGATACTCCTTGCAATTTAATCCATAGCTGCCAAGGTTTCAGATTGCTATGTGTGACATTTTCTTAAATTCAGTGTAAATATGAGTGACATTTCAATGACTATGAGTGACACTCGCCAGCAAGTTTACCTAGACTGAATAAATGCTACAAAAAAAACAAGTGTTAACTGTATCCAATCCCGGTGTGGAGCACATTTACAACCTGTCTGTGCATTAGCTTGTACTGTGCACAACATGAAAATAGTCTAGCGTTTAGAGTGTGAGTCTCTGCCTCGAGCCTGCACTCAGCAATGCTACAAAGTGTGCTGTTGTCCTATTCATTAGTGGCTATCCTTCAATATGTGAATGACCCATCATGACTCTACCTGAATGTATATGTCACATGATTATCAAATTATTGTCAACTTATTATAAACTTATTGTTTTACCACCATCCAGGTATGCATGTCAATTGCCTGCTGATGAAACCCTGGACATCTTCAGAGGCAGTAAACTGGGATCTCATAACTAAGTACTTCTGGCCTTGCACTTTTGTGTTTTCCATTGCAGGCAGCAACTTTGGTGTGCAAGGCTGGCTGTAGGCAGGGAGACTCAGGCCGCAAGCCACCGTTGGACGCTGCAATTGGATTTGCCGGCCCGAGAGATGAGGTGTGGACTCCGATGGGGCAGGGTTAGAGATGGAAGTGGTGTTCATCCCATCACTGCCTGAGCAGCCATTGATGGACTTGGGGTGGGACACTCCTACTCTACCTTGGTCAAACCACACAAGGTTTCTGAAGTTGCTCCTCGTGTGCTCTGGGGAGTCTGAGAAATCCCTAATGGATTTCAAAACTTCAGAACATCCGCATAGAGCTGAAAGCTCACTCAGAGAAAGGTTGGCAAAAATGTCCAAGCCCGCCCTGCTCCTTCCCTTCTTTTGCTCTCTATCTTTCCAACTATCCATTCTCTGTATCTTCCCTCTCTCTTCTGCCTCTGATCGCGTATGTCTCTCTCTAGTCACACACACTCCCTCCTACTTTGATCTGTTTTCCCTCTCAGTTCTCTCCCCCTCTTTCCCTCTGTCTCCAAAAGCCCCGCTGCCTGAGCTGCCGTTAACCTCGAGGAGCTGGAGACCAGTGTGAGCTGCGGTCCAGGACCGTCAGAGCCTGGCCTCTAGTAGCTGGCCTGCAATAGACGTTCCCTTTATGCGTGTGGCGTAATTGTTACTGTTCTTTAAGTGTCAGATTTAGTAATAAACAGCATTTCCTAGGCAGTCCTGCTAGGCTAGGGTAAGTCAGAGCGAAATATAAAAAAAATTCGATCACCCTTAATACAGATAAAAAAATTATTTTGAAATTCAAGAAAAATGAAAAAGTTGAATACTGAAAGGATACTTAACAGAGAAGTATATTCTATAACCGTGCACATCTATTAAAAAACACACACATCCTCGTAGATTTCACCCCATTATTCACCTCTCCATGCGTGTCGGTGGAGGGTTTCATTTCCATTTCTCTGGTCATACAAAACGTGGCTCGCGCTTCTGTGACAATTATCGTCAGAGCCATCAGCACCGCATGACGTTTTGATGGAAAATAGGACCATTTAAGTGCGATTTATGTTTTGAATACATGGCTTTCTTTCGCCACAGACAATGCCTTGAAACAATTCACAAACACCTTCTGGTCTCCCGGGGCTGATGGCACAACGAACAATTCATAAACGAGCCCTGCGTTGAACTTGGAGGAGGTCGGAATACAAAGCCGAAGCATAGATAATTTGGAACTGTTTATTGCCAGCAACTACTCTTATTTTACGCCCCTCTTTAATTCCGGACCAAAGCGGCCCACACACACTTGATAAGAAATTGCAACTGTCTGTTTTGCGGGGCTCAGCCGGCCCGCCACAATCAATGATTTTCATGCCCCCTCTGCCTCTTGCATGTTCGTGCTTTCTCCCGTTGTGCCAGTAGGAAGTGTGGAGATGCAGGGGCTAAGAAGGGGTGAAAAAAAAGACAAATCCCATTAACGTGCAAATGGTCTTTTAAAGACCTGTGAAGTACTCCCCCTGTCTCAGCCCGGGGGTCCACACAGGACGGTGGGGGTGTGGAGAGGGCTGAAGCACTTTGAGCACAATGGGCTTTACTTGCCTGCAACACTCTGCCTCCCGCCTGGATTTCGCACCGCTCGCGTTTTAAAAGCGGCGCCGCGACCTGTCTCATAGGGATGTCTGTGAGCTGTGTGCGCGCTTAATCCAGGACACTGCCCGCTCCGGGTGACCATCGTGCGCGCGCGCCAACACGCGCAGGTTGGTGGGAACAGTGCCTACTACCCTTTAACTATATTGAGCACTAAGGGGTATGCCAATGCCTATGCCTATATTGCCTACAAGAAGCCATATAACAACATCTTAATCTTCAATTAAAGTTAGTAATTAACTAAACTGGTTCACTTCACTCCAGAGTTCTCCCACCTAAATAGATGAAAGAATGGCTGCTAACTCTCTCAATCTACCAAAACCTTACTGCAGGGGTTCCCAAGGTGCCATCTTATTCGTGGTGGTAGTAGTAGCAGGCTAGTACCCTAACAGGAAAGGCATCAAATGAGGTCCCATTTCTGTCCAACCTAGATGAACTCCAACTGTAGAATTAATCAAAAGGATTATCCATCATAGCAACTAGAGTGAAGGAAAACACAGAATTAGTGGGTTTTAATTATATCATAACTTTATAAAGACTGAGACCAGACTACCACCATGACACAAAGAACTGATATGATAACAAAGACTAACAAAAGTAACTTCTTCTTTTAAGCAACGGGGAGCTAGACTAAACTTACTAAATCCTCAAATCAGGAAAGTGAACTCAGAGTTAAGAGTGGACAAGATTTAGTGTTCACGCAATACAAGACCTGAATGATGATGTTGACGAATGATGTTATATCTAAATTATGGATCACTTTTATGCTGTCTATTTAAGTGGGACTGGTGTGGGTTATTGCTCAGGTAATAGAAGATCCCACAGTGAGTTGGTGTTGATTTTATCACATCGGCCCCACCAAGTTTGTGATCCATTTACAGTGTAAATTAAGTCATACCTCAATAAATCGGTTGATGGGTTTGGTGCATGGATGGGAAGGGGGAGTTGGGGAAGGTGTGACAAAGACAAATACTACACAAGAACAATGTTCATCAGGGCGATGAGCATCACATCATCATCATCAAATCTGTAGTGGAAGTACATGAAGAAATGCCAGTTCAATTAGATGCATTGCAAACAGTCCTTGAGCCCCAGATACCTAAGTTATTACATATCTTAATGTTGTGTCACCTAGGTTTGAAAAATACAGGATGTGTGAACCCACACAGTGCTGAAATGTTATGATTGTGAAAAGAAAAAGTATATTGTAGATGCCAAATTGTGCGGTGCATCTGTATCCTTCTTGCAATGTCTCTCTTGGGTGCCTAACTAAACTGGTAAGGTAAGCAGGAGTCTTAGAGAGCTTTCATCTTTTGCGCAGGAGATGTGAAGGCCTGTTGGTTGTAAAACAGAAATGATATTGTAGAGTCAAGGAGTAGGACAGAAGGTAAGCTTCATGCGGAATGTGCCGAGATCCAGAGGGACAGCAAGAGCATAGGCTGCTGCAGTCAATCATTTTACAACTCAAGTTCAATAAACTGAGAAGTGAGAACAATTTACAACCAATCACGGACAAGTAGCTGCATGCACAACGCTGATCAATTTCACAACGGTCATCATAACATTTAGCCGAGTTTATACGTCATGAGAAGATGATGATACGAAATCACGTCTTTCTCTATTTACAAAGGTCCTCCGACCACAACCGCAATGTAAAGGAGTTCCACATTTACAGGAACATTTCCCAAATCAATGCACCTTTCTCCAGGCCACAGAACTCAGTAGGTCTCTTAGAGTCATCATGATGTTGGATTCCCTTTGAAATCAATGACTTTTTTCTTCTGGTTGTTGAGGTAAACCTGCCCTGAGTCTTTCCAGGCATGGGATGAAGGCCGGCATTATCTCCAATGTTCTTAAAGGGAATGGGAATTTCTTCACTGCACACTTGTTCAAATCCAATGTGGCTGTACAATTGCCAATAAGTGGTTGGGCTACATAAGTCAGACACAAACAAAATATATAATGTTCCTCTAGCCATATCCATGCTTTTCTTTTTTTTTGCAAATGACTAAAAAGTTTGACAATAAATAATGAAAAGGTTTTATGGTGGCCTACTCAGGCATGGACGTAGAGTTCATCCTCAAACTCAGGTGGTTCGAATATAAGTTTATTAGCTAACACACTTGAGTCTAATCAATTGTTCTCATCCTCCTACTCCTTCTGTGCTATGTTAGGAACTGCGTTATTTTGTGGGTGAAGTGTTGGTTCATTTTGATCGTGGTCAATCTCTAATTATTTTCAGGAGAGAGACTGGTCCTCCTCACTGTGAAAACTGTGCCAGCTGCCCCGAACATACACTCAGAGGACACCCAGGCTACTGGTCAAGCCTAAGGGTTATTGCCAGTCTGCTGAGCTCCGGCCACTGGTACATCTTCTCCTACCAATAAACCAATGGGTTTCGATCTGGTAGATCTCTTTTGGGACATCCAGCTAGTCTTGGCACATCCTCTAAATGGTCACTGGTGTTGCTACTTGCTCGCACTCTTTTGCCTTCACCTCTTCACTTAACTCAAGGGATGCCATTTGAAACCAAGCCATTGCAGATTTTGGGTCCAATACTTCTGTTCCTGCTGTAGTTGTTGCCGGGGTTCTTGTTGATGGTGTTGGCTGCTCTGACACAACATCACCACCCTCTCTGGAAGTTGAAGGCTGCCCCCGGAACTTCTGCTTAGAACTCTCACTTTCAGCTGTTCTTCTTCAAGGTCTCTTGCTTGATCAGCAATCCATGTATTGTATAGTGAAACATCTATTTCAGAAAAAGGAAGGAAAGTGGCTAGTATTTTTATTCACTGTGGATCAAGTATTGTGGCACAGATGCACGCTTTGGATGACACTGTGTCTCTTTGCAGCCTTTGATTGACAGCCAAGCAAAGGATTAGGTTCTCAACCAAGTATTGTGCCACTATGTTTCTGTCCACACCTGCGAACCCTTGTAACACCTTTTTAACTATTCCTGTAGAAGATGCAAAAAGAGATAGATTGGCTCATCATACTATCCTCCTTTCTGACTTCCAAGATGAAAGCCTAAAAAAGAAGTAATAGCGATATCAGGCTTTTGACTAGGCCCCATTTGTACGCCTCCATGATTCAGCTTTTTCCAGTTGCATCCCCCTGCCCTTTGAATGACATAGACATTGATCAGTTTGTTCTGCTCAAACAGATGTTAAAACAAATAATAGGTCAAGTTCCAAGTGTTGGCACCTCCTGTATGAGGGCTTTAACTGGTACAGTATTAGTGGACCACTGAATGATCCTCAACTGCTTCCCAGCTTTAACCCCTTCCATGCGCACCACAGCCGGGAGCCGTCGTGCGCAACGGTGCTCGTGTGCGCACAACGGGTCCCAACCGCCATGACACTGGAGCCCACTGCTGCTGCGGGTCCTTTCAGACACCACGAGGGTGTTTGAATTGAGGAAGGGAGCAGGCTAGCACTCTGCAGGGAGCTGTGAGCTTGATGCTCGGTCTGGCATCTACAAAGCGAGGCAGGCGCCCGCTAGTACTGCACGTCGACCCACTGTGGATTAATTTGGTCGTGAGATGAGGGAGAATGTAAGTGCACCCACTTGGGATTACAAAGTGGCACTACACATCCCAGAAGGCCATGCAAAATGACCGGGCCCACTGAGGCTGGTGTGTTAATAAGGGTGTGCGCGGAGAAAGGTGCTTCCATTTCCCTCAAGAGACAGTGCCGCTGAGGAAGGGATTCAATCTCACGAAACATGTCTGGCATTTGAACTTTGGACTTGTGTTGCTGGGGAGGGTACCTGTCAGCAAGTTGCCAGAAATAAAGAACAAGCTGAATTTTACTCCCTGTGGCTCCATTCAATTGGGTTCTTGCATTGGTGGTATTAAGACGGCCTGCCCGGTCGTGAACTGGAGCCTACTGCTGCTGCGGGTCCTTTCAGACACCACAAGGGTGTTTGAATTGTGGAAGGGAGCAGGCTAGCACTCTGCAGGGAGCTGGGAGCTTGCTGCTCGATCTGGCATCTACAAAGCGAGGCAGGCGCCCGCTAGTACTGCACGTCGACCCACTGTGGATTAATTTGGTCGTGAGATGAGGGAAAATGTAAGCGCACCCACTTGGGATTACAAAGCGGCACTACACATCCCAAAAAGCCATGCAAAATGACCGTGCCCACTGAGGCGGGTGTGTTAATAAGGGTGTGCGCCGAGAAAGGTGCTTCCATTTCCCTCAAGAGACAACGCCGCTGAGGAAGGGATTCAATCTCCCGAAACGTGTCTGGCGTATGAACTTTGGACTTGTGTTGCTGGTGAGGGTACCTGTCAGCAAGTTGCCAGAAATAAAGAATGAGCTGAATTTTACTCCCTGTGGCTCCATTCAATTAGGTTCCTGCATTGGTGGTATATATATATATATATATTCACTGAAAAAAACATAGGTTTCAGGCCTTATATAGTTAGGAATTAGCATTGAAAAAACTATTGAAATTGCTCCTATATAGTTAGTTGTACTAACTATATTTCGCGGACCCGCAATCCACTGCTGATGATGTCACATATTACATCATTCATGACATGGTCAGTGACATCACTGATGACATCTCAAATGACATCAATGATGACATCACTGATGACATCATCCAGTGAATGTGGTTTGCTTCGTTATTTAAATATGCATTATATATATAGCAATTAGCATTGAAGTATGAGTGGATATATAAAAATAAATATTTGGATGGAGGACTTTAACAATTTATAGTGTCTCACTAAATATAGTGGATAGTGACTAAACTGTGTGAATATCTGTATCACTTTGTCAGTTGTTGTGTAAACTGGTTTTCCAGTTGGTTACTAGTTATCTGAAAGTCTATGTTAGGTATTGATTAGTTAACTGAGTATTTGTATGGGAGAGTGAATGTGTGTGTGGTTCAGTAGAGGGTGTGTGACTGCCCAAAGATGTGTGAATAGTTGATTCAGTAGATATATGAAGTTAAAACTACATGTTCTAACAGTTGTTTGGGTGAATGAATATCTTTATGGGTGTGGTGATGAGCAAATATATTTCTCAATGGTACATGTCCAACAAACTAGAAAAATAAAAGGTAGTGTATGTGTCAGTTGTTGTATATTAATAAGTATACATAAGACTCAATGATTGTGTGAGTGACTGTATGGATAACTGTTTACTTGTAATAATGATTTTATAATATACTAAATATGACTTACTATCTAAATGAATAGATGAAGTGGTGTTTGTATAAGTGTGTAGCTAAGTAAGTATGTAAGTATGATCCATTGTTTGCATAAGTGAGTAGGATAACTTCATATGTGAATAGGTTGTGTGCTGGTGTAATGTCGGTATAGGTGTATAAGTATTTTTGATAGTGTTCTATTGTTCATTGACAGCATGTATGAGTGAATCTACAGGTAAGTGATTAGATGTGTGTATACATCTAGGAATCAATGAGTGGGTTTTTAAATACTTGTATTGCTGTGTCAATGGATTCAAATATGATACTCTATTTTACAAAGAGTGATGAAAGATTGAACTAGTGTATGAAAAGGTGTATGTGATTGTCACGTGGATGATGTCATCAGTCATGTCATCATTGATGTCTTTTGAGATGTCATCAGTGATGTCACTGACCATGTCATGAATGATGTAATATGTGACATCATCAGCAGTGGATTGCGGGTCCGCGAAATATAGTTAGTACAACTAACTATATAGGAGCAATTTCATTGGTTTTTTTAAATGCTAATTCCTAACTATATAAGGCCTGAAACCTATTGTTTTTTCAGTGAATTTCAAAAGTTTTTTATATGCTAATTCCTAACTATATAAGGCCTGAAACCTATGTTTTTTTCAGTGAATTTGCAAGGATTTTTAAATGCTAATTCCTAACTATATAAGGCCTGAAACCTATGGTTTTTTCAGTGAATTTGCAAGGTTTTTTAAATGCTAATTCCTAACTATATCAGGCGTAAAACCTATGTTTTTTTTAACAAATTTCAAAGGTTTTCTAAATGCTAATTCTATTAGCGGATAACGTTAAAATATGTTAATATCGTTGTGGGACCACCTGAGCAGCCCTAGGGGGTGAGGGTGCTTCTACCCTGCCCCCTTTTTGCATTCTACACGTTTGTTTTTCTGCTTCTTTTGTGCCTCGGTCTACCGAGCACAAGATGGCTTGCCAAACTTCCTGGTTTGGAGTGTTCACAGCCAATCAATGCAGCCCATGGTCAGAAAGGTCTGCACGCACTCCTGATTGGCTGGCAGTCATCCGTCAACATTCCAAACTGTCCAAACCAAGAAGTGTTGGCCACCATCTTGTTTCTCAGGAGAACTGAGGCACAAGAGAGCCCAAAACAAGAGTGGAAAACGCGGGGTACGCGTTTTCGATTTTTTTTTTGGGCCTTTGGGGTTCTTCTGGGACCCCCTGAGAAGGGCTAGATGTCCTATGGAAAATTACATGGCGAAAAACATGTTTTGGGTCCCCCTTTTTCACTGTTTTCCCCTGTGGTACGCTCAGGGTACGCGTACGGGTAAACCCACCTGTACGTGCACATGTACGCGCACATGTAAACGCGCCCTGAGCGTTCTCTGCAAATTTATTTTTTTTAAATTGCTTTTTTGCCCTTCGGGGTCCTCCTAGGCCCCCCTGAAAAAACCTAGGGGGTCAGGGGTCTCTACCCTGCCCCCTTTTAAAGTTTTCCCCTTTTGTTTTTCGCCTCTTGTGTCTCGGTTCTACCGAGACACAAGATGGCGGACTCTCCGGACTGTTTGGAATGTTCACACACACCCGAGAACCAATCAGCTTTCCGCTCGCGCACTTCCGTGGGGCGCCTGGTGAGCTTACCGGTACGCATACCCAAAGCGCTCGAAGCGCGCATATAGATATATATATATTTTTTAAGTTAATTGTCATAAAAAGCACTGGAGCGATTTTCACCAAATATGGGAAAGGCCCTACTGCGTACCAGTCCCTACCATTTTGCCAAGTTTGGCGTAATTCCGTTCAGCGGTTCGGGCTGTAGCCGTGTCTAAATGTCCTATGGAAATTAACATGGGAAAAACACGTTTTGGGACCCCCCTTTTTTCACGGCCCCCGCTTGACGAATCCCCCCGAAACTTTCAGGGAAGGAGCGGAGCGTAACGGGCCATCTTCTTTCAGAAAATCTGGTACATTTATTAACCGGCGCCAAAGTTATTCCCAATAGAAGGTTGTGGATTTCCTATGGAAACTAGGTCCTAACTAGATATACCTACTGGCTATCGCCAGTAGGTAACATATATATATATATTCACTGAAAAAACCATAGGTTTTACACACGTTATAGTTAGGAAGTAGCATTTACAAAACCTATGAAATTCACTGAAAAAACCATAGGTTTGACACCAGTTGTAGTTAGCTGGAAATTTTAGTGATATAAAACCAATGAAATTCCACGTTATAGTTAGTTGGACTCACTATAACTTGCGCGTTTAATGCACTGCTGATGACGTCACATATTACATCACTCATGACATGGTCAGTGACATCACTCATGACATCAAATTTACATTAAATGGAGCCGAATGTAATGCACTGCTGATGACGTCACATATTACATCACTCATGACATGGTCAGTGACATCACTCATGACATCAAATTTACATTAAATGGACCCAAATGTCTTTTTAAACTTTCGTGCGTGACCGAATGTACACACCTTGCTATTTTAAAAAAAATATATAAAATGTTTTATACTTTAACAATTGTATGCTTGAATCGAGCTCAGAAGATATATTAAATCCGGATGTGTTTGGATTTACTCCTTTTCACGTTTTGAAACTTCGCTGAATTAGACCGCTACTTCCAAATGGCGTACGTGACCAGATACTGTCACCGCATACACGTTCATGTGAAGTCATGTGACTCGAAAACAACACTTCCAATTGGTTCTTAGTAGTTTCTATTCTGCAATTTACACGGAGGACTCAACCCACTTCCCTCACTATCTTTTGTACTCTCAAAAGAGAACAACGTTCAACATCTTTCGGAAGACTTTCTTTTCACGCGATAATGTGAAATACTGAGATTGTTACAGGATTTTCTATCAGATATATGTTCCCATTGCTGTAGAAGCACTAACACCGTGGAAAATTCCACCGATAGCAGTAATATTTTTAACGCCGAGCACCGGCGATTTTTATCACTTAGAAGCCTTCCTATTATGAAGGTTTATCTCCTAAGTCTCTGATTCTCAAACTGTGCAACGCGGCTCCCCTGTGTGCCGTAATGAAGTGCTAGGGGCGCCGCCCACACTCTAGTGTGACTAACCATCTATAAATTCCACAGACATCTCTACCCTGTTATCTACAATTGTGAACATCAAAAGGAGCTGCGCTACGCCCCTGTGAGAGGCCTCACTCCCACTGCTGCAACGGCTTGGCAGTCCTCCAGATGCACAGGAACAGCCCCTCCGATCCATTGAAGTTCTGTGTCGGTCTCAATACCACTTACGAAATGAAAATAAGCACTGAAGAATATTCAAGTATGTAGTACTCCTCCTGCTACAGCATACAAAATGCATTCTATTACCTATAAAAAAGTCAAACACCCACGCTACAATCATATAGAATACTTCCTCTAAAGAAGCCTGTGAATAACTTTAAAACATCAGGTTAACCTTTTTTTACTCTCATCATTGTCAAAAATTTTAAATGAAACGGTTTACATTTTTACTTTTTATTTCCAGTAAATTTTAAAAATAAATGTTTATAGTTCCATAGGCTCAAGCAGGTCAGCTTCCCACCCTATGTCATACAAATCTGACAAATCGGCATCCTCATCATGTTCTTCATCATCCTCAGGATTTAAATCATCTAAGGGATCTACTTCCACTGACGTTTCAATGACAAGTTCAACGATAAGATCGACATCAACGGATTGCTCATTATCACCCATGGTTGATGTTGTCATTATCTTTAAAGAAAGAGAAGAACAATAAGCTGTTGCAGAGTAAGAGACAAATCTCAGAGACTATAATAGTAAAATTGTTTAACAAGAGTAACATTTTGCAGCTATTATTTAGCCATGTCCAGCGATGCTGAGGAGGTGAGGCCTATGTCCAAGTTTTCAGTGAACAGGACTCATCTCTTCTTAACCTTGGATAAGCCTCACCAACTCTGTGTCCCCTGCTCATACTTAAATGTAAAGGGGCAGATTTATGTTAACTGGCGCATCCCCAGAGATGCACCAGTTAATGTGCACCACTGCTCTGCCACCCACGGTGTGCCGCATTTACAATGTGGAGCACCATTGAGCAAAAACAGCACAGATGCGTCACGCATCTGTGGCGCAAAAGCGGCGCATTGCAGGAATCACGTCGCAAGTGCAACATGTCTACTGCAATGCACAGGAGCAAGCCACACATTGCATGGTGCATCACTCCTTATGCCTGTTTCAAACAGGCGTAAGGATTTGATTCAGCAATGCTATAAAGCTGACTCAGTGAAATCTTCTAAATTTCACTGTGTTAGTTTTACAGGGCTTTCATACATGCACCTTTCGTCATTTTGTCGGTTTTGGCGCGTTTTTTTTCCCTTACACAATAGCATAACAGAAACGTGATAGTGCTTCGCATGCAGAGAGCTGATTGATAAAGACATAATGTCTAACCACTAGCATTTTTATATATCGTTCCTAAACTGAAAGGCCAGAGACCTTCTTCCATTTATTAAAATATAATATACTTCCTCATAAGAGTGTATAATTAATTTTGCAAAACCATATTCATTTTTCATCAACTATACCGTTTGTATTCTATGTACTACTGACTATACCGATTACTTTGTTTTTTGCAATGTCTCTACTCGTATTAGATTAGAAACTTGCCTTGAAAACAGTGCATTTCTGAATAAACATTTCAAATATACACGTTCTCTCTTTTAATCCATAATCTCAACTAAAATGATTGTATACTGAAACAGTATTCATGTGTTCCACTTAACTTCAGCTGTACTAACTTAATATTTTTATTTTGTCGACCTGATTTACTCATACTAGAACCCACAGGCCTATAACAGCCCATGAACCCTTTCTTAGTAGGTCGCGCACCATGCAGACAGTTGTACCTCTGTAAAAAAATATTTCATTACTCTTCTCAAGCACCGTCGCAGTTCTGCTTCACTCAGTGTTAATCACTGCTCCCACGCTTCTACAGACCAGACGCTATGTCGTATTTCACTCCTTATCACGCTTTAATCTCCACAATAACAAACACTTCTCTGCCAGCCACCAGAGAACAGAGTGCAGATGCAGAGGCACTAAGTAGTGAAATACAACATACCCTCTGCTCTATGGAAGCAACCGAGTGGTAATTCTGAAAGAAAACATTCACTAGCGCTTCAAAAAAGCATTTCAATTATATAAATAGTTTTTTGAAAACTTTCCAATTACTTTGATGCGACTATCTGTGTGTGCCTCCACAGCAAAGTTCCTCAGCCCGGACTGAAGGCAGACACACACACAATAAGATAACACAGGGCAACGGAGACGGAAAACAGAAGAGAGATGAAGATGCAGTCAAACAGCAGGAGTGAGAGAGATATTTTTATACTCCGTTTGGTACCTCAATTTACGAACACATTTACTGCACAAATCTGTGTACAACCTCATGGTCAGAACTTTTCATTTTATTTTACTCGACCACCTCCCCCTCTCACCCCACCAGTACAAGCCACGGCCACAAACTACAATGTAATTTTGTCGTCTGTCAGAAAGTTTAAGAATTCATTAAGCATTACCACTTTTTGAAGACGATATCACATGTAATATACCATTTCTCTCTCTATCTGCATTATCTGTCTCTCTGCTAATATCATTTTTTCACTTCATAAACAACTTCTCTCATTATATATAAAGGTTTCAAAATCACACAAATAATTACTCTTTATATTAAACATATTTTATACTTCATATATCACATTTAAATTAAAAATAGTTTTAGAAATGCAACACATTATGACAGCCAAAAATGACTTTAGTTTCAAACTATGAGGAAAATCAATCATTGTTTGTGAGTAAACCATATTTTACGGTACATGACAAAACAAACAGTTACAGACTTACCTTTACCAATGCTTTGTACGATGTACAACAGTGACAGTCACAAAATAGATATTCGTTTGACGGAATCTCAATTATGCTGCTATCACTGCAACCAAAATTCAATGGCACAGATATACAGTCAATACAGACTCATATATGTCTCTTCAGCCAATCATATTTCCTCCCGCAAAATTTTGTATTCAAATTTACATTTCAGTTGGTTGTCCCTCACAATATTTTCAATGTCACATAAAACTCACCCATCACCCACTGCCATCTCTGGCTGTTTCCATGGTAACACCTCATTCTGCACCTGGCTGAAGGCACAGGTCAAAAGTTCATATCTCAATGTTCTACAGCAAACTAACAACACTGTTTTCCCTCCAGAAACACCTGCCTATCCACAGCTCTGTTACATGTCATTTTTTTCACAC
The DNA here is from genome assembly GCF_964261635.1 of Lissotriton helveticus. Taxonomy (NCBI): domain Eukaryota; kingdom Metazoa; phylum Chordata; class Amphibia; order Caudata; family Salamandridae; genus Lissotriton; species Lissotriton helveticus. Next base: position 1,780,078,131 of record NC_136059.1, on the reverse strand, counting down.
CCAATACTACTTTTTCTTTTACATAACATTAACATGCAACGTAGTGTTCAATCTTCACGTATTAGAATCAACCAATCATTTTTCGTTTTTCAACCACACCAAGCTTCATCCATTTTTTTATCCTTACTTTCAGCTTCTAACTGCCATTCCACTTCCAGAACCCATCGAAGTACGAGTGCATCTGCCTTGAAAATGAAGGTTTGGCTTTTACGACACAGCTATATTCACTGGAGTGGAAAATATGCAGCAAGCAGACGAATTTCCAACCTTGATTTACCAAATGTGCAGATAACGTGGATCGGGCAAAGAGGATTAAGATGTCACCAATTAATACCATTGGTGAAAACTTTTATGCATCTCCCAGAACCAGACCTTATAATTGTGCACTGTAGTGGGAACGATCTTGGCACATTGACTGGGGTAGGTCTGGAAATGCTTCTAAAAGACACCTTTCGACAATTGATGACACTTTTTCCTCGAACTGCCTTGGTATATTCCAATATATGCCAAAGACAGAAATGGAATTGGTCCAATCAACATTGTGCACAAATTGAGAAAGCAAGGAGACATGTTAATAAATCTGTTTCTGCTTTCCTCAGAGATTATAGCATGGGTTCTATTTACCACAACAACTTGCGTTACCACATGCAAGACATCTATAGGACAGATGGTGTTCATTTCACGGATGAGGGAAACAGAATCTTCCTCTGCAACATCAGACTCTGCATCGGTACTTACTTATAAATGCAGAAAAAACTCAATTAACACAAGGGCTCTTTTCAGAGCCACCTTATATCAAAGCACTCAAACTTCTGATTTATCTCCATTTTCACACTCTTGTAAATAGGTGTGCGCGCCCGGGTGCGTGCACCCCGCAACTTTAAAAAAAAAATATATATATATTTTTGCGTTTAAGGGCCTTATTGCACACCCTGAGAGAACCTACGCAGCAAAACAATCTCTACCTTCTCCCCTTTCCATGTTCCAACGCTTTGAAATGACAATATATTTACTCGTAGTGACAAAATGGCGGTCAACACTTCCTGATTTCCTTCGAATCGAACGTTAATAGACGTCACGCAGCAAAAAAAAATTCCGCTCGCGCGCAGCCGCTTGAGTGCGCGCACCCGTGCGCGCTTATAGATATATAATTGACTTTAAGTTTAATTTTCTCAGCAACTACTGAACAGATTTACACCATTCCAAAAAAAGCGTAATCTGCGAGCCGGACTCTACAGTTTTCCCAAATTTCTTATAAATCCATTCAGCCGTTCGACCTGTAGCCGTGTCTAAACGTCCTATGGAAAATAACATGGAGAAAACACGTTTTGGGACCCCCCTTTTATCTCAGCCCCCACTTCACCAATCCCCCCCAAACTTTCAGGGAAGGAGCGCAGCAGACCGAGCCATCTTCTTTGAGAAATTCGCAAAGATTCATCCACCACGGCCAAAGTTAATCCAAATAGAATGTTGAGGATTTCCTATGGAAACTAGGTCCTAACTATAACTACCTACTGGCGACCGCCAGTAGGTAATATATGTATATATATATATAACAGCAGTAAATCGTCACACCTCGTACTTCCAGAGAGCTTCGAGAAAGACGATAGCGGACCCAAGATGAAAAGTGCTATTATTTTATTGTAGAAAACCCCGCACCTCTGCCATGACGCGTTTCGAGCCTCAACGGCCCTTGATCACATGACACGCTATGGAGTGCTCACAGGCTAGTGACGGTGCATTCAATGTGCTGATTACTAAATCAAGCGTCATCATAGACATAGAAGTTGCCAATTTGACTCCTGGTTATCTTAAAAAATTTAAAATAAATGTTATTTTAAAAAGTAGCCATTTTACAAACAATTCATAATGTTCACAAATAATTTATGCATGACAAAAAAACGGACATTAATACTAAAATAGTAATTAAAAACCATTATAACAATGATAGTGCAAAATTGCGCTGAGCTTGTTATGCATAAGTGTACCGATGTTAAATACAAATTGCTTTGGCAGATATTTGAAAATATTCAAATTTTGAAGATATCCACACTCACAATCAGTATGTGAACCACTATTCAGCCCAAGTGGCCAGTCAAAATGAAGCTCTTGATTAAGTGCAAAATGTGCATACAATTATAGTGCAAACCAACCTGTGCAAAGTATAAAGAATGTGCAAAACACTCAATTCTTGTTTTGAAAATTAAATTATATATACAACAACGGAAAAGGCATAGATGTTAAAATAACAGTGTTCATATTCGAGACATGTCAATGATGTAAGACCTGAAAACCACTATCAATTAAATGAGTTGTCATAAGAGCAAAGTACGTGTAGAGCCAACCATTTATAGACACGTGTAAAAATCCTCACTGGCATTAAGACCTGATGGGTATTTGCTATCGAGATCTAAAATGTAATGCGTTTCAAGTTTCCGTAGGATCCCTTCTCTGTTTCCTCCCCTTCTGAGAGGACTGACTGCATCAATCACATAAAACTTTAAAAGTTTCAGATCCCTCTGATGACAGTCATTAAAGTGTCTGGCGACTGGGTATGTTTCATCGCAGTTGGTAATTGCCCTCATGTGCTGGAGCACCCTTTTATGAACCTGAAGTTTGGGGCTCCCTACATATCTGAGAGCACAAGGGCACTCCAGCACATAAATGGCATACTCAGTTTTGCATGTGAGATATTTAGTGATTGGGATGGCCTTATCTTTAAAAGGTGTAGTGTAAGAAAGCATATTGACTCCATGTTTGCATGCCTTACAGGATGGGCATTTAAAGAATCCTGTACGTGAGCTGAGCCAGTTCGTCTTAGCCAAGACTTCTGGGCTACTGCTAACTAGGCTATTATGCATTGAGGCCGCTTTTCTATATGTAATGGTGGGAGATATACACGATCCCATCTTAAGACTAGGATCATTTCTGATGAGAGCCCAATGCTTCTTCATTATGTTACGTATGGCAAAGCGTTGTTTACTGTATGTAACAACTAATCTAGTTGGTTCCGAATTTGAAATAGAACTAGTGGCTTTCTTCATTGTTTTGGTTGTGAGTGCCTCATCTCTTGTTAGGGCATCTGGACGTTTCATGGCTGCTTTAATTGTCTTATCCGAGTAGCCTCTAGCTAAGAAACGTAGACGGCATGCTGCCTGAGCTTCTTCAACATCCTCCTGCTTGCTGCATATTCTCTTAATGCGCAGCATCTCCCCATAGGGGATGCTATGGATTAGATGTCTTGGATGATGGCTAGAGGCATGCAGCACAGTGTTGCCCGCAGTGGCCTTGCGATGGAGTTTGGTTTGGATCGTGTTGTTATCAATGTAAACCTCTACGTCCAAAAAGTTAACAGACGTGGCACTCAAGTTAGAGGTAAAATGCAGATTCAGTGAGTTACAGTTCAACTCCTTGATAAAGGAACATGCTAGACTTCCCTCTCCCTTCCAGATAATAAACAGATCATCTATGTATCTGAACAGGCACACTACATGATCATTCATGGTTTCAGCGTGAAGGACTCTGACAACCTGCTTCTCCCACAGTCCCATATGCAGGCAAGCATAACTAGGGGAGAAGAAGGATCCCATCGCCACCCCTCTAGTTTGCTGGAAACATATTTGTTGGAACATGAAAAAGTTGTTCTCTAGGCATATTTCAATCATGCTCAACAACATCCTGTTGTGTGTAAAACACTGTAGTGGCCTACTGTCTAGAAAGTGCTGAATAGCTTGGAGACCATCAAGATGATTAATGCTCGTATAGAGCGAAGTTACGTCCAATGTTACGAGCAATAAATCATCTTGTCATGTTATTCCCTTCAATTTCCTTAGGAAATCTCCCGTATCCTGTACAATAGAGGGCAGGTTGGTCACATGTTCCTGCAAGAAGAAATCAATGTACTTAGATGTGTTTTCCAAGAGGCTGTTACAGGCTGAAATAATGGGTCTGCCTGGAGGCTGAGATAGGTACTTGTGTATTTTAGGTATAAAATAAATACACGGAATGACCGGGTTGTTATTCTTAAGAAATTTAAATTCATCTCCACTTAGCAGCCCTAAGCTTTTCCAAGCTACTAATTTCAAGTAGTAGTTATTCCAAGATGACTTGACAGTAGGCTATCTACCCTCTTGTAGCAATTTTTATCATTAAGACGCTGCCAAGCTTCTTCTAAGTACATGACCCTACGCCCTAGGCCAAATTACAATATTGCCACCTTTGTCAGATTGACGAATAATCACTGATTAGTCATTTTGCAAATTTTTAATTAACTCATGATACAATTTATCATGCTTAGAGTAATTAAACTGACAACGTGCAACTTTATGGTGTACTTTCTTTACATCTGCAGTTACCAGTTCATGATAATAATCAATATTATCTTTGATCATCAATGGGCAAAAAGTCGATTTTGCTTTAAATTGAGAAAATACACGTACTGTTCCAGAGTTTACCAAATCAATGTCATCATTCGAGGACTGGGTACGTTCACCTTGCAACTCCAATAGATCTTTCCGTAATCCCATGTCCCTGGCTGTCAAAATGTCTGGACTGTTGGACTGGGTAATCACGTCTCCCACAGAGTTATCTTTATTCTCTTTTAACGAAAATAATTTTTTCAATTTGAACTTTCGAATGTACTGATAGATGTCCACTCCAGTCTGAGCATAGCGAAAATTACTTTCTGGACTAAATGACAACCCCAAAGATAAAATTTGCATTTCCCCTGCATTCAGCTCAATTGTAGAGAGATTTATAACAGAGTTACTGCAGGTTGAGTTGCCTACTGAGGCGTTACTTTGCGTTTCCAGTTGTAATTCTTGTTTCTGGTTCCCCTTCCTCGCCCTGTTACATTTGCAGCGGTTGATGGCGTTTGAAATTTTTGCCGCTCCTGGTTTTGACTGGCTGGACCATAGTAAATCGAGGCGATCCCGTCTCATGCAGTCTACTTCTTGGCCTAGGGAGTACCACTGAAACCCAGAATCACCACTGAAACCTGCTTGCTCGTTGTCCGAACCACTGTCAGGTATTGAGCTTAAATCAGATAGGGATGTTGTCGAGTTGGCAATGTTAGGCGGATTACCCGATGCTTGATTGATGGGAGGTGTTGCCACAGGTTTTAAAATGTTTTTCTTTACAGCGTCGAAACGTTTGGCAAACGTGAAAATGTGCCCCCGTTCATAATCTTGTTTGTCGCTCAGAAATTTAAACGCTTTTCTTTTTCTGATTGTTTCCTCCTCTTTTATTATTCGTGCCAACATCTCATCTTTTATTTTCTTTATTGGCAGCATTTTGCTCAAAAGTATCAAGCTCCAACTCAAGTACCCCTATTTGTTGCTCATATTTCGCGCTGTCAATTTCAGCATACTTCACAAGAATTGTCATCAGATTCATTGACTACTGCAAGTTGCACTGCGCCCATTCAGTCAGCAATTCGGGATTGGGTGCTTCATACGTGGGGACCAGCATGATTCGAAGCCCCCGGGGAACTCTCACCACTTCCAGATAGTGGGAGAGTGAACGGTGCTCCCACCATTTAGCTTGCTCACCTTTTTTAAGCTTTTCCAACCTTTTAATTGAAGCGCGGTAGGTCACACTTGCCCCATCATTGGAGCTAGATGGTTTATTTAGCAAAGTCGCGCCAGACAGTTCATCATTGAACATGTCAATAGCTGTCTCTTCCCGACTCCTTAGCGCGCCCACGGCCATGGTGCATGTAGGGGTTAAATAATAAAAAAAAAGCTCCCACTCCGCAGCTAGAGCACTATAGTTTGTTCAGGGGCAGAAACAAGAATGAAAACAAAACCCTTGCAGGAACGAAGAAACTGTTTCCGGACTCCAGAAACGTGGCTTAGGAATCGTTCCGCCCAACTTGAAGGAGGGGTTCCGCTAGACCGAGAAAGCCACTCGGTAACTTGACAGCAGTAAATCGTCACACCTCGGACTTCGAGAAAGACGACAGCGATGAAAAGTGCTATTATTTTATTGTAGATATATATCTATATATATATATATAGCAGGAATCTTCACAACCTCCACCACTGCGGCGAAATGAAGAGACGGACCCCACGGCTTCAGGCAAGGTAAGATTTTTATTTCAACCTTTCATGGGTGACGCGTTTCGAGCATCCATGTGCTCTTGTTCACACACCGTGCACCGTGTCAGCTCTGTTAAGTATATACTTTTTTTTGCTTATGTGTTCCACCTCCTTTGTGAGTCACGTGATCAGCCATGAACATAGACAAAATAATGTTGTTTACATCGGTCATAAAACAGCCCTTCCTTCACATTTGTTACAATGTATTCTTTGTATGTGAAGCTGTTAAACATTTTATAAGAAAAAATGACATAAACACCATTTGGCATTTAGCATAGCGGAGATCGTCGATTTGTAATTTTCACTGCTTGAATGCATATTGGTTTTTTGACTGAACGACATATACAAATGGATCTTTACTGCTTCAATACAGGTATGCGATATAGGTACCAGTGATCAAAGATGTAAAATATATTACATGTAATTTACAATCTATATACAAATTACAAAAATATTTCCAGGTTTCTAACAGCATGAATGCATGTTGTACTAATTAACACATCGTCTAATCACCCTGAAATTGCTATAATATCGCGTAATCAATTTACTTTACATCAAGTACATTAGTGTATGTCGTCACTGTAAATCAACACCCCCGCTATTTGTGTCATAAATAAATGTTTGGCTGAAACATTAATCAAGCCATTGATTACCTTTGAACTATGGACCTGGAATGACCTGTGTATATAGAAATAAGTGACTTTGAAACGTGATACCCTCCAAGTCATATCTACAACGGTCAATTGATTTATACCATGAAATATTTGTACTACTCAGACCAGTGTACACTTATCCTCATGAAAGAAACAAGAATTTATATATATATATATATATATATATATATATATATATATATACACTGAAAAAACCATAGGTTTTACACACGTTATAGTTAGGAAGTAGCATTTACAAAACCTATGAAATTCACTGAAAAAAACATAGGTTTTACACACGTTATAGTTAGGAAGTAGCATTTACAAAACCTATGAAATTCACTGAAAAAAACATAGGTTTGACACCAGTTGTAGTTAGGTGGAAATTTTACTGATATAAAACCAATGAAATTCCACGTTATAGTTAGTTGGACTCACTATAACTTGCGCGTGTAATGCACTGCTGATGACGTCACATATTACATCACTCATGACATCACTGATGGTTTTTAAAATGCTAATTCAGAAATATCTCGTGTATACAACCTATACTTTTGTCAATAAAGGTCTGGCAATATTTTTTTCGGAAACAAGCCAGTTTCTTCACTGTTCAAGTTGCATAGAGACTCCTTGTAAAGCGATACAGAATTAGAAAGTCTGTACCTTGCCTTTTTTTGAACGCATTAAAATTTGTCTGTAAATAAAAATAGCCTTTCTAAACTTTCGTGCGCGACCCGGTGTGCGCACTCTCGGCAACAGTTCTCAATAAAATGGATAGCGCATTTCCAGGCTTTCGTGCGCGACCGACTGCGCGCACCCGCCTATGTATTTCGTGAAAACTTTACATTCTGAACGTATTGAATTTCTTCATAGACCCATCAAAGAACTTATACTACGTCAAAGACACTAAACCTAGGCTTCTTTTTTATTATTATGAAAATTTACATTAAATGGAGCCGAATGTCTTTTTAAACTTTTGTGCGTGACCGAATGTACACACCTTGGTATTTTTAAAAAAAATATAAAAGGTTTTATACTTTAACAATTGTATGCTTGAATCGAGCTCAGAAGATATATTAAATCCGGATGTGTTTGGATTTACTCCGTTTCAAGTTTTGAAACTTCGCTGAATTAGACCGCTACTTCCAAATGGCGTACGTGACCAGATACTGTCACCGCCTACACGTCCCGAGATGCGCATGTGAAGTCATGTGACTCGAAAACAACACTTCCAATTGGTTCTTAGTAGTTTCTATTCTGCAATTTACACGGAGGACTCCACCCACTTCCCTCACTATCTTTTGTACTCTCAAAAGAGAACAACGTTCAACATCCTTCGGAAGACTTTGCTGAAATGGCTGCCGCCCTGCATTCATCTTCCGAATCTGAAGGAAATGAGCGACTACCTTTAAAAAGAAAAAAGGAATCTTTTATTTGGCAATTTTTCACTTATCCTGAAGAACAAAAGAAAGTGAATGCGCCAAAAGTTACCTGCACGATATGCAATTCGGTTCTCTCAAGAGGAAATCCAAGAAAAAAATATTCCTTTTCCATACATACCATGGTGCGGCATGTCAAACAAGTGCACCCTGTGGAATTCGCACAGGCATCGACAAGAGCCCTGGCCACGCTATTACCATCAGAGGTGGCCAGCACATCTTCTGATCGACGACCTGTATCTCCATCGAGTGCTGTGATGGACTTGAGACCATATCTTGCAAAGGTGCACATGAAATGCAACGAGTGTGGAGAAATTCTTCTGTACGGAGAGCAGAGCCTCATTCTTACTAAACTAAAAATTGAGAGTCATAAATGCCCCAAGAAAAGATAAATTTCTTCATTTCATTTCGATCCTGTGTCACACATGAAAATGTTGTTGCAAGTTTAAAAAATCAAAAACAACATAACACTTGTTTAAAAAAAAAAAAAAAAAAAAAGTTCTTTTCAGAACTAACTCATTCTACCAAAAAGAGCTCCAGGAGCATATTATAAAGGGGGTTTATCTCCGCTTTTTTGGCTTTCGTTCGTGCGGGACCGTGTGCGCGCACCTGCATATATATTTCGTGAAAACTTTGCAATTGCAACTTATTACATTTCTTCATAGACCCATCAAAGAACTTATACTACGTCAAAGACACTAAACCTAGGCTTCTTTTTTATTATTATGAAAATTTTCATTAAATGGAGCCGAATGTCTTTTTAAACTTTCGTGCGTGACCGAATGTACACACCTTGGTATTTTAAAAAAAATATATAAAAGGTTTTATACTTTAACAATTGTATGCTTGAATCGAGCTCAGAAGATATATTAAATCCGGATGTGTTTGGATTTACTCCTTTTCACGTTTTGAAACTTCGCTGAATTAGACCGCTACTTCCAAATGGGGTACGTGACCAGATACTATCACCGCGTACACGTCCTGAGATGCGCATGTGAAGTCATGTGACTTGAAAACAACACTTCCAATTGGTTCTTAGTAGTTTCTATTCTGCAATTTACACGGAGCACTTCACCCACTTCTCTCACTATCTTTTCTACTCTCAAAAGAGAACAACGTTCAACACCCTTCGGAAGACTTTGCTGAAATGGCTGCCGCCCCGCATTCATCTTCCGAATCTGAAGGAAATGAGCGACTACCTTTAAAAAGAAAAAAGGAATCTTTTATTTGGCAATTTTTCACTTATCCTGAAGAACAAAAGAAAGTAAATGCGCCAAAAATTACCTGCACGATATGCAATTCGGTTCTCTCAAGAGGAAATCCAAGAAAAAAATATTCCTTTTCCATACATACCATGGTGCGGCATGTCAAACAAGTGCACCCTGTGGAATTTGCACAGGCATCGACAAGAGCCCTGGCCACGCTATTACCATCAGAGGTGGCCAGCACATCTTCTGGTGGACGACCTGTATCTCCATCGAGTGCTGTGATGGACTTGAGACCATATCTTGCAAAGGTGCACATGAAATGCAACGAGTGTGGAGAAATTCTTCTGTACGGAGAGCAGAGCCTCATTCTTACTAAACTAAAAATTGAGAGTCATAAATGCCCCGAGAAAAGATACATTTCTTCATTTCATTTTGATCTTGTGTCACACATGAAAATGTTGTTGCAAGTTTAAAAAATCAAAAACTGCATGACACTGTTCCTGTCAAGGTAGCATAGCTGGCGGCCTAGGGGTGGAGGACCGTTGTGCAAATACCCCGGGGAGGACTCTGGATATGCTTGGTCCCTGAGATTCTTCGATGTCACTGCCTTCCACAAATGGCATAAGTCCTGGATGTTCGGTGCCATACTTGAGGGTTTGACCTAAAGACACGTCCTGCGGTGCCCTGATCCAAAATCAAAAACAACATAACACTTGTTTTAAAAAAGAAAAAAAAAGTTATTTTCAGAACTTACTCATTCTACCAAAAAGAGCTCCAGGAGCATATTATAAAGGGGGTTTATCTCCGCTTTTTTGGCTTTCGTTCGTGCGCGACCGTGTGCGCGCACCCGCCTATATATTTCGTGAAAACTTTGCAATTGCAACTCATTAAATTTCTTCATAGACCCATCAAAGAACTTATACTACATCAAAGACACTAGACCTAGGCTTCTTTTTTTATTATTATGAAAATTTTCATTAAATGGAGCCGAATGTCTTTTTAAACTTTCGTGCGTGACCGAATGTACACACCTTGGTATTTTAAAAAAAATATATAAAAGGTTTTATACTTTAACAATTGTATGCTTGAATCGAGCTCAGAAGATATATTAAATCCGGATGTGTTTGGATTTACTCCTTTTCACGTTTTGAAACTTCGCTGAATTAGACCGCTACTTCCAAATGGTGTACGTGACCAGATACTATCACCGCGTACACGTCCTGAGATGCGCATGTGAAGTCATGTGACTTGAAAACAACACTTCCAATTGGTTCTTAGTAGTTTCTATTCTGCAATTTACACGGAGCACTCCACCCACTTCTCTCACTATCTTTTCTACTCTCAAAAGAGAACAACGTTCAACATCTTTCGAAAGACTTTCTTTTCACGCGATAATGTGAAATACTGAGATTGTTACAGGATTTTCTATCAGATATGTGTTCCCATTTCTGTTGAAGCACTAACACCGTGGAAAATTCCACCGATAGCAGTGATATTTTTAACGCCGAGCACCGGCGATTTTTATCACTTAGAAGCCTTCCTATTATGAAGGTTTATCTCCTAAGTCTCTGATTGTCAAACTGTGCAACGCGGCTCCCCTGTGTGCCGTAATAAGGTGCTAGGGGCGCCGCGCACATTCTAGTGTGACTAACCATCCATAAATTCCACGGACATCTCTACCCTGTTATCTGCAATTGTGAACATCAAAAGGAGCTGCGCTACGCCCCTGTAAGAGGCCTCACTCCCACTGCTGCAATTGCTTGGCAGTCCTCCAGATGCACAGGAAGTTCTGTGTCGGTCTCAATACCACTTACGAAATGAAAATAAGCACTGAAGAACATTTATGCTGTAGCAGCAGGAGTACTACATGCTTGCAGAATGCATTCTATTACCTATAAAAAAGTGAAACACCCACGCTACAATCATATAGAATACTTCCTCTAAAGAAGCCTGTGAATAACTTTAAAACATCAGGTTAACCTTTTTTTACTCTCTCATCATTGTTAAAGATAAGTATTTACAATACTATATTAAACAATGCCATGGTTGTTGCTTTTTAATTTTAAAAATATTGCAATCTTTCACAAACCCAATACTCATGGCTTCTTTTTCGTGACAAAAATATTGCAATATTACATACCTACATAGAATAACAGAAAAAACATAAAACTACAAAGGCCAAACAGTCTACTAAACGCGGATTTGTAACCTATGGGGCAGATTTATGTTAACTACTTCATACCCAGATATGCACCAGTTAATGTGCACCACAGTATGCTAGTGCTCCATTACCCATAGTGTGCCACATTTGAAATGTGGCGCACCATGGTACAAAAACACCATACATGCGTAACACATCTGTGCTGAAAAAGTAATACATTGCTAGAGTTGCATCGCAACTGTGATGCAGCTCCTGCAAGGCTCACCAATGCACTATATTCACAATGCTGCGTCAAAACCTTCGCCTGCTTCAAGCACATGCACAGTTTTGAAACAGCATGGGCCTGAAAGTCACTGAGTGAAATATCATACATTACAGTCAGCCACTTTCAAGACGCATTCCTTCAGAGGAACACTTACCGTTTATTAGAGGTAGATCGTCCGACTCCACCGGAGGACACCCCTAATAAAAAAGACATATATATAAAATGCGGACTAGCCGCTGTATCGTGCTAGCAAACTTTAACTTAAAAATAGTTAGAAAAAACAAAAGGAATCGAGCAAAATCAGTAGGCCACTGATAGGATCTCTTTTTGACCTCGCTAAAATAGAAACATTAGGAACAACCCCTCATGAGAAATATGAAACTAGTGAGAGAAACCGAGCTCGACGCCATGATGGCTGCAAGATAGCTCGGCTCCGCCGCCCACCCCGCCCACCCCGCCCAAAATAACGACAAACCCTATGCAAATATTATAAATAAATACAACACACCAGCAAAGTAACAGGGTAAAACATTTTATTAAATAACTATTTACATGGCAGCCTGCTGCAACATGAAAACAACACTTCCAATTGGTTCTTACTAGTTTCTATTCTGGAATTTACACGCAGCACTCCACCCACTTCTCTCACTATCTTTTCTACTCTCAAGAGAGAACAACGTCCTACATTTTTCGGAAGACTTTGGTGAAATGGCTACCGTATCTCATTCATCTTCCGAATCTGAACAAAATGATCGACTACCTTTAGGAAGAAAAAAAGAATCTTTCATCTGGCAATTTTTCACTTATCCTGAAGATCAAAAGAAAGTAAATGCACCAAAAGTAACCTGCACGATATGTGACTCGTTTCTCTCAAGAGGAAATCCAACAAAAAAATATTCCTTTTCCATACATACCATGGTGCGGCATGTCAAACAAGTGCACCCTGTGCAATTTGCAGAGGCATCGACAAAAGCCCAGGCCACGCTATTACCATTAGAGGTGGCCAGCACATTTTCTGATCGACGACCTGTATCTCCATCGAGTGCAGAGATGGACTTGAGATATTTAACTATATATCGTCTATAACCTATGGTTTTTTCAGTGAATTTTCAAGGTTTTGTAAATGCTAATTCCTAACTATATATGGTCTATAACCTATGGTTTTCTTCAGTGAATTTGCTCCGCCGCCCACCCCGCCCAAAATAACGACAAACCCTATGCAAATATTATAAATATACACAACACACCAACAAAGTAACAGGGTAAAACGTTTCATTAAATAACTATTTACGTGGCAGCCTGCTGCAACATCGATCCAAATGCATGACACTGTTCCTGTCAAGGTAGCATAGCTGGCGGCCTAGGGGTGGAGGACCTTTGTGCAAATACCCCGGGGAGTACTCTGGATAGGCTTGGTCCCTGAGATGCTTCGATGCCACTACCTTCCACAAATGGCATAAGTCCTGGATGTTGGGTGCCATATTTGAGGGTTTGACCTAAAGACACGTCCTGCGGTCCCTGGTCCAACCATCACATATACCTCCGCCAGGAGACAGCGTGGGGTGCACTGGAAGGGAAAGGCGGCGCGAACGAGCCTCCCCCACCTCCCCAGGTGGAGGTTTCTCAGCTACACCCCTAAAGACACGTCCTGCAGTGCCCTGGTCCAACCATCACATATACCTGCGCCAGGAGACGGCGTGGGGTGCAATGGAAGAGAGAGGTGGCGCGAACGAGCCTCCCCCACCTCCCCAGGTGGAGGTTTCTCAGCTACACCCCAGCGCTTCACTGATCTCCTTGTCCTCGGTCAAGCATCAATAGTAAGATTTTCATAGGTGAGTGTAGGTTCATAGTTTGCCATCCACAGACTAAAAGCCTGGAGTGGGAGTGAAAAAACCATAACTAGGTAAGAAGGAATGCAGAGGCTGTAGGAAGGACTCTGCATATGCTTGGTCCCTGAGATGCTTCGATGTCACTACCTTCCACAAATGGCATAAGTCCTGGATGTTGGGTGCCATAGTTGAGGGTTTGACCTAAAGACACGTCATGCGGTGCCCTGGTCCAACCATCACATCTACCTGCGCCAGGAGACGGCGTGGGGTGCACTGGAAGGGAGAGGCGGCGCGAACGAGCCTCCCCCACCTCCCCAGCTGGAGGTTTCTCACCTGCACCCCAGCACTTCACTCGACATAGGCGTCCGGCTCCCGGGGTCCGGCGGAACTTTTAGCCTTTTGGTGACTCTTCCATTCTGGACCTTGTCCCACAATCCGTTTGACCTGAAGACACGTCCTGCGGTGCCCTGGTCCAACCATCACATATACCTGCACCAGGAGACGGCGTGGGGTGCACTGGAAGGGAGAGGCGGAGCGAACGAGCCTCCCCCACCTCCCCAGGTGGAGGTTTCTCAGCTACACCCCAGCGCTTCACTCGACAAGATGAGTTCCGCCCGCTCCTGCGGCACATTGCCTCGCTCGGCCAGCTGAATTACGCCTGCTCTTGCTATTACAGCGTCTCACCCGCCATCCGGCTGAATTGCACCCACTCTTGCGGTACAGCGACAGGCGGCTGCCACGGAGCTCAGGAAATGGCGGTCGGCTCCACAGACTTGGGCCTGGCCTGCAAGGAGGCTCTGGACAACCCTGGAACTCGGACGCTTGACTGCTACGGCATGGGCCCCATTCCCAAAAGCGTCCCATCAGCCTTGATGATTCTACAGTAGGGAACTTCTGCCATGATTGCTCGCAGAATGGCCACGACGTAGCCACGGGGTGCTCTCATGCTGACGCCAGGTTCAGTCTAAAACTTCCAGAAACACTGTAGACTACCAATTCAATCAGTTCCGGTGGAGCCCCAACGACGTATCGCGTTGTTGCATAATGCGTCATATGACACGCCGCGTTAGCGCACCCGGAAGTGCTCCGGTGCGCGAGGCGCGAAGCGCAGCTTCCCGGAAGCAATCCGGGGCGCGGCGCGGAGCGCGTAACGTAAGCATAACAGGTCATGTGACTTGTTAATAAAACTTTTCATTGGTTTAGAAATACTTTTTGTCCCAAATGATGAAAACCCCTCCTTGTTTCCGCTTGGCTTCTGCCCCCTCCCCAAGTCTTGCTCGGCCAGCTGAGTTTCGCCCACTCTTGCGGCCTACGACATGGATACGCCGGGGCGTTATGGATCAGTATGAGCAAATATACACTTGGGGATTCACAAGCAACAACAAGCCTTTGTATTTGGGGCTCTAAATCAACAACAGTGACAGAGAACAGAACCGAACTAAGCACTCAGGGGCTACGTTTAAACGTAACATCATCTCCCCAGAGGTACATCACCTTACACACACATGCACTCTGATCTCCTTGGCCTCAGTCAAGCATCAATAGTATGATTTTCATAGGTGAGTCTAGGTTCATGGATTTCCATCCACAGACTAAAAGCCTGGAGTGGGAGTGAAAAAACCATAACTAAGTAAGAAGGAAGGCAGAAACAGAATCTTCCTCTGCAACATCCGGCTCTGCATCGCTACTTACTTATAAATGCAGAAAAAACTCAATTAACACAAGGGCTCTTTTCAGAGCCACCTTATATCAAAGCACTCAAACTTCTGATTTATCTCCATTTTCACACTCTTGTAAATAGGTGTGCGCGCCCGAGTGCGCGCACCACGCAACTTAAAAAAAATATATATATATATATTTTCGCCTTTAAGGACCTTACTGCACACCCTGAGAAAACCTATGCAGCAAAACAATCTCTACCTTCTCCCCTTTCCATGTTCCAACGCTTTGAAATGAACAATATATTTACTCGCAGTGACAAAATGGAGGTCAACACTTCCTGATTTCCTTTGAATCGAACGTTAACAGACGTCACGCAGCAACAAAAAAAATTCCGCTCGCGCGCAGCCGCTTGAGTGCGCGCACTCGTGCGCGCGTATAGATATATAATTTACTTTAACTTTAATTTTCTCAGCAACTACTGAACGGATTTACACCATTCCAAAAAAAGCGTAATCTGCGAGCCGGACTCTACAGTTTTGCCAAATTTCCTATAAATCCATTCAGCCGTTCGACCTGTAGCCGTGTCTAAACGTCCTATGGAAAATAACATGGAGAAAACACGTTTTGGGACCCCCCTTTTATCTCAGCCCCCACTTCACCAATCGCCCCCAAACTTTCAGGGAAGGAGCGCAGCGGACCGAGCCATCTTCTTTAAGAAATTCGCAAAGATTCATCCACCAGGGCCAAAGTTAATCCAAATAGAATGTTGAGGATTTCCTATGGAAACTAGGTCCTAACTATAACTACCTACTGGCGACCGCCAGTCGGTAATATATTGCCACTCAATCACTTGCATATGAAATAATCCTAAGACACCGCGGGGTAAGTTTCAGGAGCCCTTTATTCACTGCAGTATACAGCATAATTCATTTAGGCGATTATGCCTTCTTCAGATGCTGGTAACCGCCAGGTGATGCCTTCTCCCTCTTTTGAAAATCCTTGGGCACTCCCAAAGGGGGGAGATCAGCTGATCCCATTGTAGTCCAGGCAGAGGCATTCCAATTTCCAACTACCTCTCCCAGCATGCACCAGATGTTGTCAGTGTGGCAGCCGGATCATGCTCACATGTGCACTGTGTTTTGCCCCGCAAAACAGGGGCCGTATTGCGGCAGGTGAGCCTGGATATCATGTGTCCAGGGCTACCTCCCGTCCCTAACGCCTTAGTCTCCAGCAATGAAACAAGTCAGGCTGTGAAGTGGGAGGGATTTGACGTGCCTCCCCGTACCGTCACGGTCTGCCACTAACAGCGCTGACTGAGCACGCTCGTTCCTGGGGCGGTCACAGGGAACTATTGATACCTCGATTCCACAACAGTTTCTTTGCCAGCAATGTCCCTGTACTCTTGTAAGACGGGTCCTAGTACCGCGTTCCTGGCAGATGCGGAAAATATCGCCACTCAACCACTTGCATAGGAAGTAATCCTAGGACACAGCGGGGTAAGTTTCAGGAGCCCTTTATTCACTGCAGTATACAGAATTATGCATTTAGGTGACTATGCCTTCTTCAGATGCAGGTAACCGCCAGGTGACGCCTTCTCCCTCTTTTGAAACTCCTTGGGCACTCCCATAGGTGGGAGATCAGCTGATCTAGTTGTAGTTCGGGCAGAGGCATTACAATGTCCAACTACCTCTCCCAGCATGCATCAGATGTTGTCAGTGTGGCATCAGGATCATGCTCACATGAGCGCTGTGTTTTGCCTCGCAAAAGAGGGGCCGTGTTGTGGCAGGCGAGCCCATATCTCATGTGTCCAGGGCTCCCTCCAGTCCCGAACGCCTCGTCCTCCATCAATGGAACAAGTCGGGCCGTGAAGTGGGAGGGATTCGACCCGCTTCCAGGGGCAGTCATGGTCTGCCACTGACAGCAGCCACTGAGCTCGCTCGTTCCTGGGGCGGTCACAGGGAACTATCGATACCTCAATATGTTTATATATATATTAGAACTGGGGGTCTCTGGTTGGCAAAGGTATACACCTTTGACCAAATAGGGACCCTTGCTTCAAAGTCAGGGAAATGGGATTACACTACTGGCTAACCCCTGCTCACCCCCTTGGTAGCTTGGTACGAGCAGACAGGCTTATCTCAGAGACAGTGTGTTAAGTATTTGTGAACACATGCAGTAATATAGTGAAAACACTACAGATGGACACCACACAGGTTTTATTAAAATAAGTATACTTTATAGACTTATCACAAGACCATAAACAACAAAAATCCACAATAGTGTACTCAATAAGAATTCTTCTAGATTGTAAAAAAAGTTCAAAAATAGGTTATTCACTTAAAAAAAGTCTTTAGCAACAGGTAACCCTGACTGGAGTTATAACGATGTCAAGGTCAAAGAAATCCCAAAGTACATGCCGACCAAGAGGCGTGCAGCATCGTGCCCGGAGTCAAAACAGACCCACAAAGAACAGTACCTTGAAAAAGCGAAAACAAAGACAGCTCACAGAATCAGGGAGGTGTGGAGTTGTTGGCGCGTTGGGGCATCGGTTCCTCTTTCGCGAGAGATGATGCATCGGGGTCTTGGATGCTTGCGCAGGCAGGGGAGTTGTCGGTTCCTGACCAGAGAGGAGGTGACATCAAGATGATGAAGAAACCACGGTTCTGTACAATATCTTTATGTCAATGGATTCTTGACCTCCTACGTTGACGATTGGCTCCACGATGATGTTGGCTTCAGAGTCAATACGGCACAGCAGCAGGCGTTAGACCGGCATCACAAGTCGGAGCAGTGCTCCCGGCTATGGCAGGCTTACGATGTCGTTCGCTGGCGTTGATGTGGCAGGGCGGGCCGCATCGGGTCTACGTTGCCAGTTGGAGCACCGCTCACAAACTTCATTGCAAATTACTGCGTCGCTAGCTGGCATCGGTATTGTAGATTCCTTCTCTAGCACTAAAACAGCAAGTTTCAGATGCAGGCAACAAGAGGGGGGTGAAGTCTGGTATCCCTGAGATTTCGGTCAGGAGGCACTCCAAAATCAAGCCCTTAGAGTAATATTATGCAAGATTATGAAAGTTCTTTAAAAGTTAATTCTCCTTTCCTTGAGACTACTGCAGGTCAACCAATCAAACAGCACACTGGCAGAGGGGCAGTTCGAACTCCTGCAGCTTCCTTGGTTCTTCTCCTTGCAAAAGGTTTGTCTTGTTCCCAGAAGTGATCGAAAGTCTTTGGGTCTGGGTCCCCATATTTATACTCATATTCTATTTGTTTTCTGATGGCAGAGAGTCCTCTACCTAGTCCAAACCAGTTCTGGTCAGTCCTGGAGCACTTTGTTGACAAGACTCCTTCTTTCCTTTCACAGTGTAGGCCATGGACATCAGACACACCACAGGAGGTGGAGATAGCATTGGGGAGGGAAGGCACAGCCCTATTCAGGCCGCAGGTGTAATTACTCTAACCCATCTACATGCAGATCTCTCTATTCAGCCCTGTGCTGACTTACCCTGTCTCCTAGAATCCCCCAGCCCCTGTCATTCAAACTCCAGACAAGGAATACACAACCTAGCAGAGGCAGATTTGGATAGTTAGGCAAGAAAATACCTACTTTCTAAAATGGTATTTTCAAACACAGAATGTTAAAACCAACTTTACTAAAAGATGTATTTTATCATTCTGAGGTCGGGCATACTAAACTCGAATTTCTACCTAGTTCCCTGAGTTAGTTAGAATTATTAGATGTAATAATCAAACAGCCCATTCTGGCCTATGGGGAACAGGTAGCCTTGCAATAGTGAAAAACAAAAATGGCTGTAATTCACTATTAAGACATGCCACACACACCAGGGCATGTTCTACCCTATACTTACAATGCACCCTGCCCCTGGGTCTACCTTAGGGGTGTCTGATATGAACAAAAAGGAAGGTTTAGGGACTGGCAAGTGGGTGCACTTGCCAAGTCGACATGGTAGTCACAGACTGCACACAGACCCTGCAACGGCAGGCCTGAGAGACACATTATAAGCTGCTTCTCTGGGTGGCACAACCAGTGTTGCAAGCCCACCAGCAGTATTTGATTTACAAGATCTGGGCACACATGGTGCACTGTACTAGGGTCTGACAAGTAAATCAAATAACCCAATCATTGAGTCACTAATTAGTACATCAATTTAACATGGGGGACACTTGTACTGTGGCATTGAATAGCAGTGGCACAGTGCCCAGAGCATCTAAAACCAGCAAACAGATCAAAAACAGAGGAGGCACTCAGTAAAAATGGAAGGGAGACTCACGCCAATGATACCATGTCTAACATGTGTCCCCTCCAGCTGAAATGTGGGGAGAACTACCCTTCCCCTTGGGAGTTCTCTTCACTAAGGCGGAAAAATCTGGACTGACCATCAGCATTGGTGTGTTTTGTACCAGATTGGTGTTCCACCGTAAAGTACATCCCCTTTAGGGAAATGGACCATCTCAACAACTTTGGGTTCTCACCCCTCATCTGCATCAACCATCTGAGAGGCCTGTGGTCCGTCTGAACCAGGAAGTGAGTCCCAAACAAGTATGGTCTTAACTTCTTCAGTGCCCAAACCAAAGGAAATGCCTCACGATCAATGGCATTCCACCTCTGTTCCCGTGGAAGTAACCTCCTACTCATGAAGGTTACAGGTTGGTCTAGGCTCGCTTCATTAATCTGTGATAGAACAGCCCCCACACCATGCTCTGAAGTGTCTGTTTGAACAATGAATTCCTTTGAGAAGTTGGGCACCTAAAGCAAGGGTTCTCTGCACATGGCAGTCTTTTTTTCTTTTTTTTTAACTTTATTTATAATTTTCCAAATAATAAGCTAAAGATGCATCATGAGTTACACATTATAGCGTATGAACAATATCAAAAGAGGAGAGGTAGCACAAATACCACATATCAAAATACATCATCGTGCTAAGGCACTGCAAATCGTTCAGCGTATCACTAGCTGTACAATAATACTAAATGGCAATACTCGAGAGGAAGTGAAAAAGGAAAAATAAAAAAATAAAAGAACAAAGGCCTGTACAATCATATTAACACATCTTCACACATGCTACGATCAAACAATCAATATAATCCAGGGGACCGCACAAAGGGCCATCAGTAACTAAAAAATATAAATGCATAATTATAAACATGCACAACATTTCAGCCCACTCCCACCGGGACTATGTGACTCTCCGAATGAGACTGCTGAGCAGCCGTGATCTTAGTAATGTAGGAGCAGTATGGACCCCAAATATCAATAGGGCGGGACGGCCCAGGGACCTGTGTCGAGTATTCTATGCAGTTAACATTGCAAAAAGCCATGCTCCTGATCCAGGACTTCAGACTCGGGGGCCGTTGCGCACACCAGAGTAATGCAACCTCCCTTTTTGCCAACAGGAATCCTAATGCTGCAAGATTGCGAACAGTGCGTGGGAAGTTGGAAACATAACCCAGCAATGCTATTTCTGGGGTGGGGATCAGGTTCAGTCCTAGCATGTCTCTGAAGACGTGGTGTACCTGAGACCAATAGTCATGTAAAAGGGGGCAGGTCCAAGATAGGTGGGCGAAGTCGGCATAGGGGGCCTTATATTTGGGGCACTGATGAGAGCGAATAAAGTCTACGGAGGAATTTAAAGTGAATGAGTTTATGCCTGCTGTTTAGAGATACTTCCCTCATAGCTTTGCAGCACTGTGCCCATTGATCGTCCGTTATAGGCTTTGCCAAATCCTCCTCCCACGCAGTGCGAACCTTGGTGTCCAGAGTGGGAAGTGAGGCGCTGCATAATCTATATAATTTAGAAACCAGGTGCAGTCCCAGTGGGTGTTGGATGATAAGTGTGATAGGGAGACGTCCTCAGGAGCGGATGGGAATGTGGGAAACACAGCTCGCAGCATGGATCGCAGTCTGGTCAAAACAAAGGAGTCCATGAATGAGCGATCAGAAAATCGTTGGTCTTCAGATGTAGAAAAAGCGCGCCCTTCAGGGAAAAGGTCGCCGATAGTGCGTGTGTGAAATTTGGGCAGGGTGTGTTTGACCACTGCCTCCCCAGTAATCGGGAGCCAATATGCATTGGGCAGTGGAAGGGCAGGAGAATACAGTTGGTCCAGGCCAAGGAGCCTGCGCACTCTATCCCAGGCCCAACAGGTGGATGAAACCGCCTGTATGTCTTGCGGGTCCCGGGGGAAACCCTTAGGCAGAACCGTGGAAAGCGATCCAGGCAGGACCAAGTCCGCCTCGGATTTTAAATATAGAATGCGGGCGTCCGGGTGGAACCAAGAATATGCAAATAGGCATTGTGCAACTAAAAAATATAAATAAAAATCAGGAACGCCAAAACCACCCCTATCATATTGGAGGGTCAAAACCCGCCAGGACACCCGCTGATTTTTGTCCCCCCAAACTAACCGCAACAACATTGAGCGCAATTGGGAAAAGAAAATCTTAGTGAGAGGAATCGGGATGTTATTAAAAAGATATAAAAAACGAGGAAGTACAGTCATTTTGATTATGGCAATCCTCCCAGCCATAGACAGAGGGAGGCGGATCCACCTTTCAATCTGGCCCTCTAAAAATTCCATTGCACTGCCATAATTTAGCCTAATGATGGCTACAGTATCCAGATGGACATGCACCCCCAGATTCTTGACTGAGTCGTGACTCCATTCAAGAGGAAACAGGCATTTCCACTCCGTGGTACTCGGGGTAAGCGGAAAAATGATTGATTTGTGCCAATTGATGCGGAGACCAGAAAATTTGCCGAAGCGGGTTATTTCCAAAATCATAGGTTCCAGATTGATGTGGGGCATTCTGACATACAAAATGGTGTCATCCGCATATAGAGAAACCAAAAGAGGACCAGTGCGGAACTGGAGTCCCCGGTGCAGATGTTTTTCCTGAAAGTGACGGACCAAGGAGTCCATCGCCAACATGAAAAGCAGCGGGGATAAGGGACACACCTGACGTGTGCCGCGTGACAAGGAAAACTGTTCAGTTATGGTGCCGTTGAGACGCAGTCTGGCCGTGGGTGCAGTGTATAATAATGCAACCGTGGAAACAAAGCACTCCGGCATACCCTTGCGTCTCATGATGGACAGGAAGAAGGGCCATTCTAAGGAATCAAACGCTTTCTCAGCGTCCAGAAGGATTGCGGCAGCCGGTGTGGACGGGTCTATATGATGCAAAACAGAGAACAGGGTCCTCAGGTTCAAAGAAGTGGAGCGATGTGGGACAAATCCAGACTGTGCTGGGAATATGATAGACTCCATCAGCTAAGAGAGCCGAATGGCGATGACCTTAGCCAAAATCTTGTAGTCCAGTTCAAAATACTTTATTCGGTTTATACAGAAAACCATAAAAGTAAACATATCACGATAAAAGAAAAGAGACATTCAGAGTACAATATGAATTAATTTTCAGAAACAATACATTATCAATTAAAAAAGAGATACATTATGAAAAATAAAAGTTTTAAAACTACAGCGATTTGTCTAATTTAAGAGCCCATAAATCAGTTATTTAACATTATCCTTGGTATCGTCTCCAACTATTTAATTAATTCCCTCATTCTCATAGCTGTATTCAAGAAAGTGATTCAGAAAAGGGGGTGGTGATGAACAGAGTGCCTGAATTAAGCAGACCACTCTTACCCAGTCCAAAGATCAGGGCTTGATCCATCACCGTTTTTTAGCTCACTGCACCATCCCAGCTCAGAACTTGGCTATATGCAAATTAGTCTGTTCCTGTCCCAGTGCATGATGGGAACAGGGCAAACCAAACTACCAAGCCAATTCTTGTACTGGGAAGGAAACAAGCTTCCGGGGACCGGTTTCTGCCATTTCAGGCGTCGTCGGCCCGGCTTGCTTGAATCCTGATGGTGCAATGAGCAAGGGACTCACTCAGACATGAGTCCCTTGCTCACTGCTCCATCAGGATTCAAGCAAGCCGGGCCGACGAGGCTGAAATGCCAGAAACCGGTCCCCGGTAGCTTGTATCCTTTCTGGTGAAGAATTAGCTTGGTAGTTTGGTCTGCCCTGTTCCCATGATGCACTGGGCCAGGGACAGACTAATTTGCATATAGCCAGGTTCTGAGCTGGGATGGGGCAGTGAGCTAAATAACGGTGATGGATCAAGCCCTGATCTTTGGACTGGGTAAGAGTGGTCTGCTTAATTCAGAAACTCTGTTCATCACCACCCCCTTTTCTGAATCGTATTCAAGAAAGTGGCAACATTAAAAATTTCCCATGTGTTGGACAACAATTGGAGATATAAAAGCGCAGGTTTCACTTGTTTAAACCCCTTGTCCTTTAACAATGGTACAATACATTTTTTCCGTATCTCCCTGAGGTGCCCACAAAAGAACATAAAGTGGGCCGTGTCCATTATTGAGAAACCGTCGCAGGTACATACTTTCAGGTCTATCTCCCTAGTCCAACATGTCCTCCCAGAGATAAGTAGATGAATCTTATTTAATCTGAACTTAGTTAAAAGATATCTATGGTTGGCATTGTTGACAACTTTCAGATATAATTCTAAATCGTCATCCGATGTAACAACCAACTGATGGGATCTCACAGATGGCTTGACCAACTCCAAACCCTCTCTATTCATCCCTCTGTGCATTTTAAAGTTGGTCTTAACCCATTTTATATCTGCTTTAACCAGTTTAGATGGTTCCTCAAAAAGTTCCAGGCGTCCTAATGAGACTGCAATTTTTTTCACATAGCTTAACCATGGAATAGAGTCCCAGTGTGCTAGTCTGAGGCAATCCTTCAAGATCTCATGATTTACCTCAATCTCTTGGTTTAACCATACCGAGATCCACTTCAAAAGGGGGGCAATAGCAATTCGATCTTCTAAATAGCCCACTCCACACTCTTGGTGGACAATAAAACATGGTGTCGATTGGGGGACTGAGAGGATAGACTTTAAAAATTTGTCCTCTGCCACTTGTAGCTGCTTGACATTCTTGAATCCCCATAAGTCTGCACCATATATTGCGATAGAGACGCATTTGGCGTCGTAAACTTTTAATACTGCTTCCAATGGTTTTACTCCCAGTTTACGAGAAAAGCTCAAAACAGCCGAGATAGATCTTACGAATGCGTTTCTCTTCTCCACTAATTGGGGGAGCCAGGTGGATTTTTCATCAAAGACTACCCCTAAATATGGGAATTTGGATACCCTGGATAGCCTATTTCCATTGCAATGTAAGGTCATCAGCTTCCTTTGCCTGCCCCTCGTGCCCAGGGCCATGACATGGGATTTAGTATAATTGACACCAAGGTCCAAAGCGGACATAAACTCATAAAATGAGTTTAAAAGACTTTGTAAACCCACTGGTGTGCGCGATATAAGAGCGGCATCATCCGCATATAACAGAGCGGGCAATAAAACTTGCCTGCCTTTGGAATATCTTTACAGGCTATTCCCAGAACGCTTGCTAGTTCATTAATATATAAAGTAAATAATATTGGGGCTAGTATACAACCTTGCCTGACCCCATTAGATATTCCAATTTCACCTGTCCTATTCCCCTTCCGATCGTATCTCACTGTAGCAGTGAGATCCCGAAGGAGATCAGCAAGAAAGTATACTATGTTCTCATCGATGCCCATTTTGAGAAGTAATTCCCAAAGCTTGGACCTGTTTACTCGATCAAAAGCTGAGGACAGGTCCATAAAGGCTATATACAGGCATCCTGGCTTTGCTAAGGTATACTTTCCGATTAACAATTGAAGGTTAAGGCTCTGGTCAATGGTACTATGTCCCTTTCTAAACCCGTACTGTACGGGAGCGAGGGTGTTTGTCTCCTCGAGCCAATCGGATAATTTAGATAATACCACCCTACCAAGTACCTTTACTGCAGAATCTATAAGGGAGATTGGGCGGTAATTACTTGGCTCTCCTCTGTTACCTTTTTTAAAAATAGGGACAATTACCGACTGCGACCAGGTCTTGGGAATCCCTGTTGTTGGAATTCTATTAAAAATATTGGTGAAAACTTTAGACCATGTCTCTATATCAGATTTAAAAAGGTCTGCTGGCACACCATCAGGGCCAGGGGCCTTATTACTGGTCATTTTATTGATAGCTTCGACCACCTCTGCCTCGTTCACTTCTAGGGAATAGGAGGAAGTAGACCCCCTGCTACTATTGTCGCCTCCTACGGACATGTGTTCGTAAACTAGTTTAAAATGTGAAAACCACTTGTCCTCTTGGATGGCGCAATCTAAGACATTATTGCTTGAATCTGAGAAGTATGGTTTGTTGTAGTCAAGATTTAATAAAAAAAAGGGGTCTATATGAGCTGCACAAAGGGGCGTCCCTACCTGGCTTGGGGAGGAGAATAATGACTTCTTCTCTGAACGTGGGCGGCAGGCATCCCGTCTCAAGTGCCTCCGCATACACTTCCACCAATCGCAGAACTAATTCCTCTTTGTAGGCTTTGTAAAATTCGGCAGAAAACTCGTCTAGGCCTGGAGCAGAAGAACCCCTCAACGCCTCAATGGCTTCAACTATACTATCCTGAGTGATGGGTGTGGCTAAAAATTCCTGCATGTGTTTTTCTAGGTACACCATAGCGATCTCGTTGAGGTATGCACCCTGGTCTCCCCAGGCCCCAGTTAAAGTGGACGTGTAGAGGCGCTTGTAATAGGATAAAAAGGTATTGCAGATTTCTGGTGTGGAAGAAGCACCTCTCCCTGCGGGCCTATGATCTCTGTGATATAAGAGGTATGATAAGGGGGGCGGAGTATCTGCGCCAATAGTTTGCCGGGTCTGTCACTTTCCCCATACTGTTGTGCTGTGTACTGTTTGGTCAGAAACCGTAGCTCCCTGTCTGCCTCCTCCCTAAACTCCATCAGTAACGACAAGCGACTGACCTCGATTATTCTGTGATAACTCACCGTCTAGTGCAGAGATGTCTTTTTCAATGCGAGATAGTTTGGAACGAATATCTCTTAAAGCACCCACATGTTTGGCGATGCAGACACGGCGAATAGTTGCTTTAAACCCCTCCCAAAGAACCGCCCATGACTCCACAGACCCAGTGTTTAAATCGAAATAGTCCACAATAGCCTGTCGTATTTCCTCTGTGAAAACAGGGTCAGTCAATGCTCTCCCGGGAAATCGCCACTGCCTCTCATACCCACCCAACCTGGGGATCTTCAATTTCGGGATTATTGGAGAGTGGTCTGACAGCATGCGCGGGAGACTGGGAAGGTTCTCGACCCAACCAGCGTTCCCAGGGGCAAGGGGCCAATAATCAAATCTGGTCCAGGTGTTGTGGAATCCAGAGTGGTGTGTGTAATCAGGAAGCTGTGGGTGCAGTCGTGCCTCTATGTCAATTAGGGAGAAGTGTGGGCATAGATCGAGCAACATTGAACGTGATCTAGTTTTGGCATCAGGGGAGGAGGAAGTACTGTGCTTCGTCGGATTCATCAATAAGTTAAAGTTTCCTCCAACAATCATTAGCCCAGGATCAAGCATGAGGAGCTTCACTGGTAAATCTTGAAAAAAGGAAGGAGTGTCGGCATTGGGGCCATATATCCCCACCAGAGAGACCTCATACACTAAGAGTGAACCCATGACAATCAGGTAACGACCCTCTCTATCCACAATGCTGGAGGATAAAGCAAATGGCACTCACTTGTGTATAATAATGGCTACCCCTCTTGAATATCTGCTATAGTGAGAAAAAAAACGATGAGTACCCCAACTTTTGGCAAGTAAAGATGAGTCAGAGGGGGCCAAATGCGTTTCCTGTAGAAAAACAATATCAATCCTGTGTCTAGTTATATAATTGAAAACCTGTCTAAGTTTTCTGGTATTATTCAGCCCCCTAAAATTCCAGGACATCAATGAAAGCCCGGAAGGACCGAGCTGAAGACCTAACTTGGCCATCTGGAAAACCATAACATAAATGGTCTGGACTGTGTGCCACTCCATCTCAACTCAGATGCATGATAAATGATGTAACAATCACGAACAAAAAGGAACAAAGCAAACCTCACCCCCACCCACCACCCAGCCTCATATCAACCCCATAGAGGCCAACCCAGTGCAATCATACAGTAAAACGCAACAATATACTTGTCACTTACCTAATAAGGAGGAAATTGACAATGTCAAGGAAACCCCCAAAAAACAAGGATACAAAGGCATCCGCCATGGGGGGCAGCAACACTACGCCGGTCAGACATACTAGTAAATCAAAATATGAATAAACCTAGAATGTACATAATCATGCAATGTCAAGAAAAGGGCAAAAGGATATGCAATAATGGATCTTCAGCCAGTCCCGGGTTCCGTAAAAAGTTCTACTCTGTTTTGCGAATCGCCATGGACCGGTGAAAGCGAATCAGTAGCGGAAGCCGCACTTGACCCCTGCTTCTTGTAGTGCTGGCAAAACTCCTGAGCCTCCGCGGGCGTGTAAAAAATGCGGAATCAGCTGGCAATCTCGACCTTTAGTCGTGCTGGTTATAGCATACCGTACTTAAGGCCCAAGTTCTGGAGCGCAGCCTTGACACCATAATATTTCCGGCGCGCCTCCTGGACCAAGCCCGGAAAAAAAGACAAGGTGCTGCCCTGCCACTGGATCTCATCCTTTTCACGCGCTGCAGTCACGAAAATTCATGAGTCTGGCAATGATAGGGCGAGGAGGAAGACAAGGACGAGGCCTTGGACCCAAGGATCTATGGGCTCGCTCCACCACAACTCCTGCGTGAACACTTCTCTGCCAAACAGGTCGACAAGCAGCTTTTTTACGAAGAGATCCATCCGTCCAGTCGACGTCGTCTCCGCCACGCCGAGGATGTGGATATTGTTGTGACGGCTACGCGCCTCAAGGTCCTCATTCTTGATGGCTACTTCCTTGAGGATCTTTTCGACACGCTCCAGCCGTTTTAGCGATTTCGATGAGTTATCCTCAATGTCCGAGACTCTAGATTCTTCC
This sequence comes from Lissotriton helveticus, assembly GCF_964261635.1. Taxonomy (NCBI): domain Eukaryota; kingdom Metazoa; phylum Chordata; class Amphibia; order Caudata; family Salamandridae; genus Lissotriton; species Lissotriton helveticus. The sequence goes on along the minus strand of NC_136059.1, from coordinate 1,780,049,848 downwards.
ACATCCAGCCGTCGGGCGTGGGCCTGGACCTTAGATCCCATGTCCGCCAATTTTTGTTCGAGACTGTCGAACCGGCCGTCCAATGACTTGAAGCCCGCCCTCATCTCATTCATCATGGCAGTGACCAAGGAGGATGCGCCGTCGCAATCCGCAGACTCCACAGCGCCTGTGGAGGAGCCTGGCTGAGCATCAGTGGTGAGGAGGGATACTTTGTCAAAGATGATTTTGCGCTGGTTTGGGTCCCTTTTCCCCATGGTGGGAGTCGAGGGGAGCAGAGCGGTGTGTATGAAGCAACGTGGCCAAGGGCGAGGGCCCCGGACAACAAGGGAGGATCTCATACCAGGGCAGGAAAGTCCACTATTGCAGTCAACTGAGTGGTCAAGGCAGCGATTGGCGCGCAGTAGGTGACACAATGACGTGGGGGCGTCAGCAGAAAGGCGGAGGAAATAGGCCCTCCCGCCCGAGGCCCATCTCGTAGCTGGTCAGGGATCGCCTATAATGCATAGCCCCACTGTGAACTCAATTGGTGGCAATGAAAGGTCATGGCTGCAGCTGTAATAATAGGGCCGAGACACCAAAATGGCTCCGCAATAAGGGCCAGCAGACACGTCACCAAGCAGTCTCAGGGGACTTCTTAAGGGCTACCCAGGACTAGGTTGACCCTATATAATGGGCGTTGATGGGTCAATTGCGGGAGGATCGCCAAATCAAGCCATTTGCACAGGCCGGGGAAGCGCCTTCAGTCCAATCAGCCCGTTCACCACAGAAGGGCAGATGTAGGTTGGGGCATCGCGGCAGGAAAATAAGACAGTCAGACACCAGGGCGGGGCTGCCACAATGCAGGGGGACACCGGCACCAGCAGCGCCCGCCGCCGCTCCCAAACACCCCCGCGGCCCACAGAGCACTCAGCCCAGACCCCTGGACCCAACGGGCAGGGACACAACTCAAGGCCCTGGAACAGGACCATGCCGCAGGCCCAAGAGCCGCTAGCACGTCCCCGGAACCTGGAGCAGTACCGCCCGACCCGGAGAGGAACGGGGAGAGAGGCAGGGCAAACCAAGCGCCGCGAGCGGGCGCAGAGCGCGGCAGGGGCACGACAGGCGCAACACTCACCGTCCGGCCAGGCGCAGTCAGGGATTCCTCCCACAAGGGTGAGAGGCGCTCGATCCCCTCCGCCGCTTCTCCTTCTCCCACTGTCCTCGGGAACCGCACAGGTATCAATGAATGCCAAACTGTGGCCGCCGCAGGATGTGAAAGTCTTGTGGGTTTAAATGTGGATAATCACATGATTAAATGCTTATACGGGAGCCCGGCCGGTGGAGCTTCATGCAGAGGCGGCCATCTTGGTTGCCTCCTTGGCCACACCCCCCACACGGCAGTCTTTAGGGCATCAAAAGCCTTCTGACAGGTGTCAGTCCAGTTCACTTTCTTGGACTGCTTCATTGAAGTCAGCTCAGTCAAGGGTGCAACAATGTTGCCATACACCTTGACAAACCTCCTGTAATACCCCGTGAGTCCTAAAAAGGCTCAAAGCTGAGTCTTTGGGAGTTCCTATGCTAGGATGGTATCAATCTTGGGTTGTAGGGGTGCCACCTGGCAGCTCCCTACTCGGTGCCCCAAGTACACCACGGAACCCTGCATGATTTGGAACTCACTTGCCTTGATCAAGAGGCCTGCCTTTTGCAGTGCCATCAGCACTTCCCAGAGGTGGTGAAGATGTTCTTCCCAACTGGCGCTGAACAATGCAGTGTCATCCAGGTAGGGGGTACTGAAATCCTACACTCCAGCCAACACCTGGTTGACCAACCTCTGAAAGGTGGCAGGGGCATTCTTCATACCAAAGGGCATAAACCGGAATTGGTAGTGCCCATCTGGTGTGAAGAATGCTGACCTCTCTTTGGCCCTATCAGTCAAGGCAATCTGCCAATACCCAGATGTCAAATCAAACGTGCTGAGGTACCGTGCAGCCCCTAGCCTATCAATGAGGTCATCAGCTCTGAGGATGGTGTGTGAGTCAGGCCTGGTGCTTGAAGTGAGTCCTCGGTAGTCCACACAAAATCGGAGTTTGGGTGTGGTACCAGGCACGGCAGCCTTTGGGACCAAAACCATTGGGCTGGCCCAAGGACTGTTAGAGGACTCAATCACCCCTAAGGCAAACATCTTGGAGACTTCCTCCTTGATGTAAGCTATGACCTTGTCAATCACTCTGTAAGCCTTGCCCTTCACAGGAGGACTGTCCCCAGTGTCCACAACATGGACACACCACTCTGTGACACCAGGAATCAAGTAAAACAAATTAGAAAATTGTCCTAACAGTTGGCGACAATCTTGCTGCTGATCAGGGGTCAGTGTGGCAGAGAGGCTGACACTATCCACTGACCCATCTTGCTCTGTTTCAGACAGGAGATCAGGAAGAGGCTCTGTCTCCTCCTCCATTTCATCATCTGTCGCTAGGAGCATGCCCACTTCGGACCTTTCTAAGTGGGGCTTCAGGCGGTTAACATGCAGGACCCGAAAAAGGGCTCCACGGAGACTGGTAGTTCACCAAATAGGTGGCATCACTCTTGTGCTCCACCACTTCAAATGGCCCGGTCCACCTGTCCTGGAGTACACAAGGCTCTACAGGGGCCATGCCCCAAACTTACTGTCCAGGTTGAAGCTCAATCAGAGTGGCATTCTGATCGTACCACCACTTCATGTCCTCCTGGTTGGCTTCCAGATTCGCCTGAGCGAGTTGTCTGAATCGCCGAGTCTGGTTCCTGAAGGCCAGCATGTAACTGTAAACATCCAGGGGAGGTTTTCTGGGAGATTGCTCCCAGCCTTCCTTGACCAGACTCAAAGGTCCTCTTACCGGGTTACCATACCACAGTTCAAAGAGACTGAACCCTAGGGACTTTTGTGGCACCTCACGGTAATCAAAAAGAAGGCATGGCAAGAGGACGTCCCACTTACACCTCATGGGTTCCTCAAGACCCATAATCATGCCTTTAAGGGTCTGGTTGAATCTCTCAACCAGCCCATTACCTTGGGGGTGGTAAGGAGTGGTGAACTTGTATGTAACAATACACACCTTCCACAGGGACTTCATATAACTGGAAATGAAGTTGGTACCTCAGTCAGAGACCACCTCTCTGGGGAACCTCACTCTGGAGAAAATCTCCATTAGTGCACATCTCACCACTGATCCATCACTGTCCTGAGTGGACTGGTACCGGGTAGCATGTGTAGAAGAGTAGGGTCAGCTTCCTATGGTTACCCCATCTTTTTGCTGTATTTCACTGATTTTTTGACTTTAGTCTGGCTGTGGCCCTGCTAATCAGAACCACAGCCTAGCTGTTCTCTCTCTAAATGGATTCAATGTACATTAGGTACATACCAGATTGGTTACTGAGTTACCTTGTGAGCCCCTAGTATATTGAACCTTAGGTACCAAGGGCATAGGTACCCCAGAGGCCTACCAGGGGCACAAGCATGTATTATGCCACCCCTTGGAAGCCTTCCAAAATGGTACCACAGGTCTGCACTTGCAGCCTGGGTACGGTGGTGTAAGCACCCCTTACTGGTATATAGTATACCTATATCCACCATTTAAAACAGACACATATTACCCTATAAGTCACTCCCATGGCAGGCCCTGACAATCCTGAAGGCAGCGTGTTTGGTTTTGTGTGAGAGGGTGCCCTAGCATGAGCCGAGCCCCTCACCAGCTTTCGGAATCCCTTCCTTATAGCTGTTCTGTGATATGGCCATACCATATACTCTAAAGTGCATTATTATCAAAACATGTCGTGTTTGGTGTTAAACACTTTGGAACACTACCCTCCACCAGTTCTGGCGGCGGGGGTAGCATTCCACCTTTCTAGAGGGAGAAGACATGTATACACTGGTATACCCTGGTTAAAGTTTTAGAGAGCCTCAGCATCACAAATGGATGCTGCTGCCACAGACACGAGTCTGACCTCCTGCTTCTGGATGAAACTATGGCAGAAGAGGCCTGGACAATAGGTTTCCTGTCCAGAGAGGTACCAGCACCTCCCCAGACAGGCTTTAGTATATTGGGGCAGGATGGGTTGCATTCAGTGAATGCATTTCAGACACTGCCTGGGGCACACAAGGTGCTCCATGCATTTCCCTGTTCAAACGGGATGCTGGGGTACTCTGCCCCAGCTCTGGCACAAAACTGGTCAAAGGGGAAGTAGTGTAACCACCCCCATCGCTGGTCCTCCCATAGGTGGGACCCTAAAGTTAGTCCATCCCCTAAACTTTGTATAAGTATAGGAACCCAGTCCCTAGGACTTTAGATTACCCTGGATGAAACTCTGAAGAAGAAATCCTGGACCTTCGAAATTCCATATCGACCTAAAGACGGAAGAAATCTCCCTTGGGGTCAAGGACTGACCTCCCTGTTCAAACTGGCACCTAAGAGCATATTTCCAGTCTGCATTTTCGAGGCTCCTGCCAGAACCTGAAGAATCTACAACACAGGACATGGACTTCCAGACTTCTCTGAGGCCAACACGAGATCCCAGCAAAGCTGAGACCCGCAGCCCACACGAGAGATGTGGGACCGATACTCCTGGACATCCTGCAATTTTGCAAATGCACCTACTTCCCGAAGATTCCTGAAGTTGTGCATTGGTCTATTTGTTGCCTTTGCCCCACGCACCTTTTGCACTGAAGCTGAGCGGCCTACACTCCACAAGTGTCCCGTGAGTCCACTTTCTTCACTGCAGCTTGAGGCTCCTTTGTGATCCCTAGTCCGTTGGCTAGTGGGTCCTCACGAAGGACAATCCTTTATTTTTTGAGTTTTCCTGGTTGCTCCAGACGTGCTCTGACTCCCCTCAAAAGGGTGAGTCCCTCAGACCTTGCTGGTCTGTACCGAAGTCAATCTTATCATCTTGCAAGGGTTGCTTTTGCCAACGCTTGTTGGGTCCAATCCGGATACTGATAATACAGCACTCGACATCCTTTGTGGGATAGCTCGAATCTAGCTCCTGGTTGTCATTGATGCCTCCTGGTCCTCTTGGTTTGAGTGTCAAGCTTCACCTACTTCACTTTAAACACCCGACATCGGCTGGTATCTTCCTGTCGCCATCCTGGTCACTGACTAGTGACCCAGTCTCTGTCTCCTCTGCTTTCAGGTTCTTCAGATCTCCGATCCACCCTTGGATCCACCCAAACACTTTTCCTCTGGCCACCTGCAGCACTTCTTTGCAGCTCTCCATTGGAATCAATGAAGAAAACCGACACCAAAAGACACCTATGCACCCAGCTTCCCTGGGTGAGGTAACCTGAGTACTCCGGTGCTCCGGTGGGTCTTGAATTTTGAAGTATCTAAGTCTAAAGGGGTTCCATCATAGTTCACTATGAAGTGTCCTTAATCTTTAAAATTGTAACTTGCTTTTCCTCCATAGAAGTCAATGGTGATACGCAGCTGTGTTTAGACACTGCACACGTCCCCGGTGGGTCTCCTGCGTCCCTACCTTGGATGGTTCATGGTTGCCCCAGCGGTTCTACAGGCCCTAGGCCTCACCTCTATCCCTCAAGTGGTTGTTATACCACTATTTTAGTATATGGTTTGTGAGGCCCCTAGGGCAAAACAAATAATGTGCTATTTACTGTGTGCTATTTAAAGTTCTTGTGTTGTACTTTTCCCTCTAGCCTCACAAGGAGACTAGAGGGGTTGTGTTTAGAATAAATACATATATTTTATATATATATACCTTGAGTGGTGTACTTTAATTTGATTATTCAAGAGATTATAGACTGGTAAAACAAGCTGCTTTACATTCCTTCAAGACTTAGCCTGAAGTCTGCTCTCCACAGCTACCACTAGGATAGCTTTCTTTAAAGATTGTCTTAAACCTACCATCAATAAGGGTTGTTTGGACTGGTGCAAGGTGCCCACTAGAATAGTGGACATCAGATGCCAGGCCAACTTCTCACAGCATAGTCCACCAAGACCAGGATAAACCTGTTGCCCATGGCTGTCTTGGGGTCCAGTGGCCCCACAATGTCAATGCCCACCCATTCAAAGGGGGTACTGACTCCAGGGAAATGTTGGAGAGGAGCCAGGTGCTTCCTTCCACTTTTCCCACTTGCCTGGAAAGTTTGATAAGTCCTACAATGAGTATCTAAACTCTTCAGCTTCTGGGGCCAATACAAGTGGGTGACAAGCCTTTCAAAGGTCTTGTCCTGCCCCAGATGTCCAGCTAAAGGTACATCAAAACCCAATCCCAGCAGGAAGGCTCTGAAGAGCTGGGATACCACCAGCACACAGGCTGACCCAGGCTCAGCAACCTTAGGCTCACTATACAGAAGGTTGTTCTCCCAGTAGATCCAATGTGATCCAGACTGATCGCCTGCTGCTTGATTTATGGCCTGTTGCAGCAAACCCTCAGAGAAGGGCGCTTCCTCTGTTCTGCACAAAATTCCTCCCTGGAGGGTCCTCCTTCTTGCTGTCAATGGGTCAGCTCAGGTAGGTCTCTCAATTCAGCAATTTGTTCCCCTGTAGGTTCAAGGGCATCCCCCTCAAGGTCTGCCTCCTCCCGGACCGTGGGAACAAAGGGGGCCGTTTTCCCGCACCCCCTACCTCTCCTCTTTAAGGCAGGCTCATGGGCCATACTTTCAGGCCCCAGGATCTCTTGAACACCCCTACTGGCTGCAATTGACCGAGTATTCACACGCGCCCACTCAGGCACAACCAACATCTCCAAATGAACCTTCTTCTCCACTTTATCCTAAGGGGAGCTATCTAAATCATTACCCAACAGACAATCAACAGGCATGGCTGGCCTCGGCGCTACTTGGAGAGTGCCTGAGACACCCCCACGCAAGGGGAACTTGATCCACCTCACACTGGCTCTGTGAGTTGTCCGCTGCAACTACAGGGAAGAATGCATAAGGGATAACCTGCTCCTTGGACACCAACTGGCAACTGACAGCTGTCACACTAGCTCCGGTGTCCCTCAGAGCCTCCACTCTATGGCCATTGATGGTCACCCACTGCCTGTACTTTTTAGTGTTATCAGGCAGCTGAGTCTTAGGGACCATCTCAAAGTCTCCTAATGAGTCAAGGGACATTTCTGCGGGACCCCACCCACATTGGGCACCCATCTCCTCCCCACCCAGGCTACACTGGCTATTTGATGGGGTGGTGCATGCGGTGGCACATACTGACCCTTTTGGGGACACTGGGGATCATACCACTGGTGTCCCACTTGCTTACACTGAAAGCATGTAGCGGGCCCCCTATGAAACAGTTTTCCTGTTGGGTGCTTTGACTTTTTGTCAGAGGGAAGCTGGGAACCATTCCCTTGATTCTCTTGAGAATTACTTTGGGGCCCTTTCTGGAACTCTCTCTGTTTACCCTTGCCCCCATACGCTTCTGCTGGGGACCCTGCCCACCTTTGGCAGAGTCTCCCACATGACCCTTGTGGACCCTGGTACTGACCCAGTGATCTGCCTCCTCAGCAAGCTTCCTAGGGTTAGTTAACTTGCTATCAATAAGGTGCTGGCGTAGCTCTGGAAAACAGTTAACAGACAAGTGCTCCCTTGCAACCAAATCATAGAGCGCTTCAAAAGTATCCGCTTTGCTACCCTTCACCCAAGCATCCATAGCTCTGCAAAAGAAAGATACATATTCTACCCAAGTGTTTCCCTCCAGCTTCTTACAATTTATCAACCTCTATCTATAGAGTTCTGGGGTCAAACGATACCTTGTCATCAGGGCTTTATTCATGTGGGCATAAGACACCCTATTCTCACTGGGTAGGTCTAGCAAAGTATCCCTCCACTAAGTCACAAAGCGGCCCCACAACCCAGCTCCCCAATACTTCTTAGGGACCCGGTGGGCCAACATTGCTATCTCATAGTCTGCAAACCACTGCCCAATATCTTCATGCTTATGGAAATCTTTGATGACATTCTTGGGGATATATACCCTGCCTTCTGAAGGCACAGATGGTGCGCTGCCACCAGAGGTATGGATCTCTAAGCCCTTTGGCTTGGTCTCTAACTCCCTCACAATTCTCTCATGGTCCATTCTCATTCTCTCCCTCTCCAAGGACAATCTGTTATTTTCTATTTCCCTCTGACCCTCCATTTTAAGCTTAGCCATATTCAGCTTGTGTGTCCTATTTCTCTCCCTGTCTTTCAGCTCTCTGGGGGATAGGTCTTTGGAAGAGGTACTACTTTCAGTGGAGGACGGTACCCCTCCCCTGGCTGGAAACACTGGCCTTTCCAGTTGCCCATCCTCATCCCCAGCTGGCTCCACCACCAACTCAGGGGCATTTCTTGCTTCTACCCAGGCTCTCAGCGCCTTTGGGTAGTCATCCTTTTTGGAAAGGCCTGGTGTAGCAACTTTCAATTTCTTGCAGAGATGTTTGAGCTGTTTCAAAGTGTAGGCTTCCAACCTCCCTTCCTCAAAATCTAGATCCATAGATACAACAGATGCTGGTCTACTCATGGCAGTAAGAATTAACTGTTCTCAAGAAAAATAACAATCCAAGAAAAATAAAATTTGACTAAGAAAGTATGTGGTCGCGTTTGATCTGCACTCATTAGTAGTGTACACCAATTACTGTATATGAGTCACAAATGCAGGTCCAAATCCCACAGCTGCCACCAATGTTAGAACTGGGGGTCTCTAGTTGGCAATGGTATACACCTTTGACCAAATAGGGACCCTTGTTTCTAAGTCAGAGAAAGGGGATTACACTACTGGATAACCCCTGCTCACCCCCTTGGTAGCTTGGCACGAGCATACAGGCTTATCTCAGAGGAAGTGTGTTAATCATTTGTGAACACATACAGTAATACAGTGAAAACACTACAGATGGACACCACACAGGTTTTATAAAAAATAAGTATTCTTTATATAGACTTATCACAAGACCATAAACAACAAAAATCCACAATACTGTACTCAATAAGAATTCTTCAAGATGGTAGAAATAGTTTAAAAATAGGTTATTCACTTAAAAACAGTCTTTAGCAACAGATAAACCCAGCTGAAGGTATCACGACGTCAAGGTCAAAGAAATCCCAAAGTATGGTGCCAACCGCGAGGTGCCCAGCATCAGGCCCGGAGTCAAAACAGACCCACAAAGAACAGCACCTTGGAAAAGCAAAAACAAAGACAGCTCACAGCTTTGGGGAGGTGTGATGTCGTTGGCGTGTTGCGGCGTCGGTTCCTTACTTCGGGGGAGATGATGCATCGGTGTCCTGTATGCTTGCGCAGGCAGGGTAGGCGCCGGTTCCTGACCAGAGAGAAGGTGACGTCACGATGGTGCCGAAAGTACGGTTCCTTATCATGTAACGATGCCGATGGATTCTTGACCACCTACGTCGCCAATCGGCTCCGTGATGATGTCAGCTTCGGAGTCGATGCGGCACAACAGCAGGCATCGGGCCGGCGTCGCAAGTCGAAGCAGTGCTCTCGGCTATGGCCGGCTTACAATGTTGTTCACTGGCTTTGATGTGGCATGGCAGCCGGCGTTGGGTCTACGTTGCAAGTCGGAGCAGTGCTCATGACTTCTTTGCAGATTATGGCGTCGCTCACCAGCATCGGTATTGCAGATTCCTTCTGTACCACTAGAACAGCAAGTTCCAGATGCAGGCAAACAGAAGGGGGTGAAGTCTGGTATCCCTGAAACTTCCGTCAGGAGGCAAGCTCAAACCAAGCCCTTGGAGTAATATTCTGAAAGATTAGGAAAGTTCCTTCTCCTTTCCTTGGCAATGAAGAGACCACTGCAGACCAACCCAGCACACAGCACACTGGCAGAGGGGCAGTCCAAACTCCTGCAGCTTCCTTGGTTCTTCTCCATGTCAAAAGGTTGTCTTGTTCCCAGAAGTGATTTAAAGTCTCTGGGTCTGGGTCCCCATATTTATACTCATATTCTCTTTGTTCTCTGAAGGCATAGAGGCCTCTGTCTAGTCCAAACCAGTTCTGGTCAGTCCTGGAGCACTTTGTTGACAAGATTCCTTCTTTCCTTTCATAGTATATGATAGGGACATTAGACACACCACAGAAGGTGGAGCCAGCATCGTGGAGGAAGGCACAGCCGTATTCAGGGCCCAGGTGCAATACCTCCCACCCATCTACATGCAGATCTCTCTATTCAGCCCTGTGCTGACTCACCCTGTCTCCTGGAATCCCCCAGCCCCTGTCACTCAAACTCCAAACAAGGAATACTCAACCTAGCAGAGGCAGGCTTGGATAGTTAGGCAAGAAAATACATATTTTCTAAAAGTGGTATTTTCAAACATAGAATGTTAAAACCAACTTCACTAAAATATATATTTTATCATTCTGAGGTCTGGCATACTACACTTCAATTTCTTCCTAGTTCCCTGAGTCAGTTAGGATTATAAGATATAATAATCACATTGCCCATTCTGGCCTATGGGGAACATCTAGCCCTGCAATAGTGAAAACGAAAATGGCTATAATTCACTATTAGGACATGCCACACACACCAGGGCATGTCCTACCTTATACTAACAATGCACCCTGCCCTTGGGCCTACCTTAGGGGTGTCTGATATGAAGAAAATGGAAGGTTTAGGGACTGGCAAGTGGGTGCACTTGCCACGTCGACATGGCAGTCACAGACTGCACACAGACCCTTCAATGGCAGGCCTGAGACACACTTTACAAGCTGCTTGTGTGGGTGGCACAACCAGTGTTGCAAGCCCACCAGCATTATTTGATTTACAAGCCCTGGGCACACATGGTGCACTGTACTAGGTTCTGACAAGTAAATCAAATAACCCAATCACGGAGTCACTAATTAGTACATCAATTTAACATCGGGAGCCCTTGCACTGTGGAACTGAACAGCAGTGGCACTGTGCCCAAAACATCTAATGTATATATATATATATATATATTACCTACTGGCGGTCGCCAGTAGGTATATATAGTTAGGATTTTTTCCCTATGGGATTTTTGAAAATTCTATGTCTAATAACTTTGGCGTTTGAGGACGGAATTGGCTGAAATTTTCTGGAAAATGGAACATTTTGTTTCTGAGCAGCCCCTGAAAATTTGGGGGGGGGTTCGTCCAGGGGGGGCCGAGAAAAAAGGGGGGTCCCAAAACGTGTTTTTAACATTGAGTTTTCCATAGGGCGGTTGGCCTCACTTTTAGCCCAAACGGCTGAATGGATTTGCACGAAACTTGGCAAAATTGTAGGGACTGGTAGACCGATGTGCCTTTTCTAGGTCTCAATATATGTGCTCCAGTGGATTTTGAGAAATTAACGTTTAAAAAAAGATATATATCTGTAAGCGCGCTCCGGGCAGCGCTCCGGTCCGCGGACCTTAAGCGTACCGGAACTTCGCGTAGCTAAGCTGATTGGCTCTCCGGTGTCTGTCAACATTCTAAACAGTCTGGAGCGGCCGCCATCTTGTCTCTCGGTAGGATTGAGAGACAAGAGGAGGCCAAAACAAAGGCGAAAATGACCATAAGGGGGCATACTAGATCCTCCCTGACCCCCTAGGTTTAATGTGGAGGTTTTAAAAGGGCCCCGCGGGGCAAAAAAAACAACAACAAAAAATTTTTTTTTTTTGCGTGGGGAGCGCCCGGTCCGCGAACCGGGAAGCGTTCTGGGTAGCGTACTGCAATGAAAAATGAATGATAGACTTTTCAAATGCTGTATGTTAATTGATTGTTGTTTTTGTTGATTATTTTTTATTTTCTTTATTTTTTAAGCATTTCTTTTTAATGTGATTGTGTTTCATAATTTATTAAACTTTCTAACATTTCATTGTCAGAAATTTCATAATTATCATGGAATATACATTGTAGTCTCTGAGGGTGTAAAATGTCCTCATTTGCAAGGAGGTTATCTACTGCTTGTACACATTGCAGTAGTTCATTGTCCCAAGTTTCATCGAAAAATTCAATGTCAATTTGATCAATTGTATCAATCAATTCTTGGCTGCTGTCTTGCAGGTCCATTTCAAAAGAAACTTGGTTTTCGCCTTCCATTTTGCCTGAAATTTGAATTAAAAAAAAATATATTAGTAGAGATAGGGCAATGTTGGGAATAATTTTAGATAGGCATTTTTTATCAGTGAATTTATCTTTGGGCAGTGTATAGTATCAGAGTGGAAGTAGGAATATAAAAATGTGTATGTGATTTAACGTAAGTAAATTCATAATTATACAAGAGAAGCCTAACTCCATCCTTAACTATAACAGAGAAGTCTCTCTAAATCTATAACTACTACAGAGGGATAGTATATATCTATCAGAAAAAGTTTACCATATTAACTTATAGTGCACAATATACTTCAGTTTTAAAAATAAAAAGTTACCTTTAGAAAGAAGTTGAAGGAATTAGTGAAAATACTATTGAAATGTACAGCAAGAAGTAGTAGTCAAAATGGCTGTGTTTTCTTCTCTTCCTTTATATATATTCAGGTATATAACCAATGAAATGTCAGGTAAAAAAAATAGAAAATGAAAGTAACATTTTCATTGGTTGTCAATTCCAACACTTCAGATGTGTTTTGTGAAGTAATTTACCTCAGGGTATTTAGAGAGGTCTACAGGCTAAATGACTAAATGGAATTCCAATCAAATTTGTGAAAATGGTAGGGATTGGTATGTAGTATGAGCTAATCTATATTTGGTGAAATTGTCTCCAGTGGCTTTTCTGTGAACTACTTTCCCACCTTTTTTGATGGTGCGCTTCCCAGGGAGCGACCCGGTACGCGAACCGTTGAGCGCCCCGGTTCGCGAACCTTAAGCGTTCCGGGAGTCCACCATTTTGTGTTTCGGTCGAATTTAGATACAAGATGGAGGGCAAATAATGTTCAGAATGGGTAGAAGGGGGCACGGTAGACTTATCTTGACCCCCTAGGTTTTGTGAGGGTGGCTGAGGAGGCCCATATGTGCGAAAAAAAAACATTTTTTTAAAAAATTTCGCGAGGTTAGCTCTCGGTTCGCGTACCGGGTAGCGCCCCGGGGAGCGTGCTTTGTTGAAAATTAGTGAAAATGTTAGAGTAAAATAATAATTGTGAGTGATTAGATGTAGGGTAGCTCTGAGAAGAGCTTTTGGGTTTATGGTACATTTAGGTACTTATAAGTAGGTACCAATGCACATTCTTAAATTCAGAGTGAAAACTCTGTTGCCCTCATCTGAGAAGTGAACTCCATCTGCCATTAATTGCTCAAAGGTGTCCTTTAAAAGCATTTCCAGACCTACACCAGTCAAAGTGCCCAAGTCATTACCTCCACAGTGCACAATTAACAGGTCAGGTTTGGGCAAATGCATAAAGGTTTTCACCAATGGTATCAATTGGTGACATTTTAATCCTCTGTGGCCAAACCACTTAATTTCCACATCTTGTAAATTGAGGTTAGGTAATTTCCTGTTTTCAACGTACCTTTGAGCCCAGTGAAGATAACTATGTCCAACAATCCAGACAGAAAACATGGTGAGAGAAGGTTCTCCTGCAGTCAGATGAAGTGTGGCAATGAAATGGCAGTTGAAAAAATGAGAGTTTAAAATGAAAAAAACTGTGGAGTTTCTGTGTTCATGAAGCAGTAACAGTGATTGGTGGATTTTGATTGCTGAAAACAGAAAGTTAGGGTGCACGGATGTGTTCTTTGAAAGATGTATTTTGAATGGTCAATAAAAAATCATTAAATGAAAGAATGCACTGGATATGCAGGTGCACTGAGAGTTCAGAGTTCAATTGCAACAAAGTTGTGTGAACTTGCAAACACCAGAAGTCTTCCAATGAGGTGGTTGCCATGCAGAAAAGACAGAAAGGGCAGAGGGGGGAAGGGTTTTCATTTGAAAAAAAGTGAGGGAAGAGTTTTGATTGGGTGACATGAGAAATATGTGTGAAGAATTACAGCATTTCTGTGCTTTTGATAGCTGCAGACTCTGGAGTGCATACCTTTTGCTCTGCTGAAGACAAATTGGTGTGTTTCTGAGACTGTTTTCAAACTCAAAGTATTTGCTAAGGTGAGAAAATATTTCTTTAACTTAGATAGAGAATAGTGTGCTTTAAGGAGAAAATTATGAATTATGTGGCGCAAATTGCTTGTAAATATGCTCCCACCTGTGCATGGAAAATTTAGATTTTGAATGCTTTGTGTTACATAGCCATGTTAAAAGTGACCCAACCATGCAGGAAAGGCAATCAAAAAACGCTTTTATGTGTCTTAAGGACATTTTAAGTAATTTTCCCATGTGCAGTGTTTTGAAATTATGAATTGAAAATCGTTTTTGAGGTAAAGGAATTGTTTTTAAATTTATGACAAGGACATAATGGTGTATGCTTCTTTATAAGGCAATTGACTGTCCCTGATGTTATTTTTCCCATTTTAAGGTAAGACTTTTCTCTGTGGCGCAAATTGCTTGTAAATATGCTCCCACCTGTGCATGGTAATTTTAAATTTTAAATGTTTGTGTTACATAGCCATGTTAAAAGTGACCCAACCATGCTGGAAAGGCAATCAAAAAACGCTTTCATGTGTCTTAATGACATTTTAAGTCATTTTCCCATGTGCAGTGTTTTGAAATTATGATTTGAAAATCGTTTTTGGGGTAAAGGAATTGTTTTTAAATTCATGACAAGGACATAATGGTGTATGCTTCTTTATAAGGCAATTGACTGTCCCTGATGTTATTTTTCTCATTTTAGTGTAAGACCTTTCTCTGTGGCGCAAATTGCTTGTAAATATGCTCCCACATGTGCATGGAAAATTTAGATTTTGAATGTTTGTGTTACATAGCCATGTTAAAAGTGACCCAACCATGCAGGAAAGGCAATCAAAAAACGCTTTTATGTGTCTTAAGGACATTTTAAGTAATTTTCCCATGTGTAGTGTTTTGAAATTATGATTTGAAAATCGTTTTTGAGGTAAAGGAATGTTGTTAAAATTTATGTGCGCCATATGCCCCCAAATTTCTTTTTCAGGGGTGCAGCAGGGTGTTATTGAGACACCCCTGCAGCTTTGGAAAAATTCCTAATTTGTGATGAGCACATTGTTAATCGCAAATTGCACCTTCATATATATATATATATATTACCTACTGGCGCCAGTAGGTATATATAGTTAGGATTTTTTCTCTATGGGTTTTTTGAAAATTCTATGTCTAATAACTTTGGCGTTTGTGGACGGAATTGGCTGAAATTTTCAGGAAAATGGCACATTTTGTTTCTGAGCAGCCCCTAAAAATTGGGGGGGGGGTTCGTCCAGGGGGGGTCGAGAAAAAAGGGGGGTCCCAAAACGTGTTTTTAACATTGAGTTTTCCATAGGGCGGTTGGCCTCACTTTTAGCCCGAACGGCTGAATGGATTTGCACGAAACTTGGCAAAATTGTAGAGACTGGTAGCCCGATGTGCCTTTTGTAGGTCTCAATATATGTGCTCCAGTGGATTTTGAGAAATTAACGTTTAAAAAAAGATATATATCTGTAACAGCGGACCGGGCAGCGCTCCAGTTCGCGTACTTTTCGCGCAACGGAGCTTTGTGAAGCGAAGCTGATTGGTTCTCCGGCGTCTGTAAACATTCCAAACAGTCCGTAGCGGCCGCCATCTTGTCTCTCGGTAGGATCGAGAGACAAGCGGAGGCCAAACCGAAGGGGCAAATGACCATAAGGGGGCATAGTAGATCCTCCCTGACCGTTTAGGTTTGATGTGGAGGTTTTAAAAGGGCCCCGCGGGGCAAAAAAAATTAAAAAATAATAATAATCGAACAGCTGAATAGATTTGCACGAAACTTGGCAAAATTGTAGGGACTGGTAGCCCGATGTGCCTTTGCTAGATCTCAATATATGTGCTCCAGTGGATTTTGAGAAATTAACGTTCAAAAAAAGATATATATCTGTAACAGCGCACCGCTTCGCGTACTTTTCGCGTTACGGAGCTTTGCGAAGCGAAGCTGATTGGCTCTCCGGTGTCTGTAAACATTCCAAACAGTCCGTAGCGGCCGCCATCTTGTCTCTCGGTAGGATCGAGAGACAAGAGGAGGCCAAAGCGAAGGGGCAAATGACCATAAGGGGGCATAGTAGATCCTCGCTGACCCCCTAGGTTTGATGTGGAGGTTTTAAAAGGGCCCCGCGGGGCAAAAAAAAAAAATAATAATAATAATCGAACGGCTGAATGGATTTGCACGAAACTTGGTAAAATATTAGGGACTGGTAGCCCGATGTGCCTTTGCTAGGTCTCAATATATGTGCTTCAGTGCATTTTGAGAAATTAACGTTCAAAAACAAGATATATATCTGTAACAGCGCTCCGCTTCGCGGAGATAAAATTATATCTGTATTACCTAGCTGTTGCTAACACCAGTTAGCGACGGCTAGTAGGAGATAGCGACCATCTTGGGCCCCACTTTGCATATGAGTGATATTTATCACTAATGACATGCAAAGTGGGCATGCCAAGATGTTAGCGACTGGAAACAGTCGCTAACATCGCTATCTCCTATTATCAACTTTTGGAAATATTCGAGATAAGCGCGAATATCTCCAAAAGCTAGCACCTGCCCTGAGCAGTTCTTAGCCATGTTATCCAATGGGAGGTGGATAACATGGCTAAGAGCATTAGCTCGGTAATGCATGAATATCGCTGAGTTTTCAGCGATATTAATGCATTGCGGTCGTTTTTTATCGTATTTGCGATAAACCTTGATAATAGCAAGGTTTATCTGCGATAATTTCTGACGGTAAAAAAATCGTTGCTAAGCATCGTTAGGGATAAATATCGCTTAACTTTGGTAATATGCCCCAACGTCTGTTAACGTTCGATTCGAAGGAAATCAGGAAGTGTTGAAAAACATTGTCTGCGCCATCTTGTCTTTTTTCAAATGCCACACTTTTGTCGTGCACGGCAGCCATTTTAGATGCCTTGACCAGACCCACTCTGTGCACGCTGTCGATCCTTAGCATGGCTCCCCACCCTCGCAAGCATCTCCCCCAGGCAGTGGTCACCCCCGCTCTCTGTCTTATGCATGGGTAATAAACCTCCCCCCATCTGCGCTGCTCTTCCCTGAGAATCACACCCTGTGCCCGCCCGACACCTCCCTTTCGCCCTATTCACTACCGCACCCTCTGACACTCCTTTTCCTCTGTGTCCGATTGTCCAGGCTGGTCCTAGGGTATCAGCTAGCCCTGCAGATGTAGTTTATGGCCACAGCTGTAAAGAATCACCCCTCTTCAAAGGAGTTATAGTAGATCAAGGCCCACACTCGATGAGATCCGTCACAGCAGAAGCGTTGCTATTATCTGAAAACCATCCTGTATTGTGATTGGGGAGGGGACCGAGCCTGAAGCGGAAGATTCCAGGGATGACTCTTTGTACATCAAAGTTTTTACAATTATGTGTCACATTAAAAATATATAGCACTCCGACAAAGTAGTAAGATTATAAAACTTTAATAATTTATAAATATATACAAGAAAACAAAAATAGTAATAACATATAAACATTTTTAGGGAAAAACAACGAAGTAGCGGTCGGCTGTGCGAATAGTCCCAACGCAGCACAACGTCCAGATTTCCGGCGTGGGGCGTCGCGGGGGGTGGGTCATCAGTAGCAAACTGTTGTGCGAATAGTTCCAAGGCAGCAGAACGCGCTGAAATCTAGATGACACGAAAGTGATGTCTAGTAAGTTGCCACCCAGCAAATAACGGCGTGGGGCGTCGCGGGGGGTGGGTCATCAGTAGCAAACTGTTGTGCAAATAGTTCCAAGGCAGCAGAACGATGGCACCAAGGTGATGTCCAGTAAGTTGCCGCACTGGTTTTGGTATCCTACAATGCTGCTCCGAATAACGGCGTGGGGCGCCCCGGGGGAGGCGGCGTGAACGGGCCTCTCCAGGTGGAGTGTCATCTGTTGTAGTGGGGCGCCCCTTTACCGTTTTAGTTGCCATTCCGTCCGTTTTTGGTCCACTGTGTCAAAAGCCGCAATTCAGCTGAGTTGCGCCCACTCTTGCGGTGCAGCGATAGGCGGCTGTTACAGGACTCTCAAAATGGCGGCAGGCTCTTTCCTTTTTGGGCCTGGTCCACTGAAATGGCCCTGGGACACCTTGGAAATCGGACGCTTGTCTGCTAGGTCTTGGACCCCATTCTCTAAAGCGTCCCCTCCGCCTTGAGAATTCATCAAAAGTTTTGGGGGCCCCGACTCCTGCAGGCTTCTGGTGGGGAGCGGCTGCCATGATTGCTCGCGGAATGACCACGACGGAGCTACGAGATGGTGGTGCTCTCATGCTGATGCCAGCTTCAGTCTGAAACATCCAGAAACAAGGTGGGGCTTTCATCGTTTGGGAAAAAAAAAAAGTTTTCATCCAATGAAAAGTGTTGTTTTTAGGTCATATGATCAAGCCTTCCATCATTAGGAAACCAAAAGTAAAATGAACCAATGAAAAGTTTTATAAACAAGTCACATGACCTGTTATGCGGCATAGGGTATAAAATGCGGAGAAAATACGTTGGCACGTGAGGCGGCGTCAGTAGCGGACCGATGTGCGAATAGGCCGAAGGCAATACAACGCGCCAAGATCCGGATGGCACCGAGGTGGTGTCCAGCAAGTTGCAGCACTGGTGTGGCCATCCTACAATGCTGAAAGTCGGCGTGGGGCGCCCCGTTGGCCTGTGAGTTTGCGTCAGTAGCGGACCGATGTGCGAATAGGCCGAAGGCAGCACAACGCGCCAAGATCCGGATGGCACCGAGGTGGTGTCTAGTAAGTTGCCGCACTGGTGTGGCCATCCAACAATGCTGAAAGTCGGCGTGGGGCGCCCCGTTGGCCTGTGAGTTTGCGTCAGTAGCGGACCGATGTGTGAATGGGGCCGAAGGCAGCGCAACAATATTTTCGGAATAGAAGACACCACTAGGCGCTGAGATGCCAAGATCCGGATGGCACCGAGGTGGTGTGTAGCAAGTTGCCACACTGGTGTGGCCATCCTACAATGCTGAAAGTCGGCGTGGGGCGCCCCGTTGGCCTGTGAGTTTGCGTCAGTAGCGGACCGATGTGCGAATAGGCCGAAGGCAGCACAACGCGCCAAGATCCGGATGGCACCGAGGTGGTGTCTAGTAAGTTGTCGCACTTCTGTGGCCATCCTACAATGTTGAAAGTCGGCGTGGGGCACCCTGTTGGCCTGTGAGATGGCGTCAGTAGCGGACTGATGTGCGAATGGGGCCAAAGGCAGCGCAACAATATTTTCTGATTTGAAGACACCACAAGGCGCTGAGATGCCAAGATCCGGATGGCACCGAGGTGGTGTCTAGCAAGTTGTGGCACTGGTGTGGCCATCGTACAATGGTAAAAGTCGGCGTGGGGCGCCCTGTTGGCCTGTGAGATGGTGTCAGTAGCGGACTGATGTGCGAATGGGGCCAAAGGCAGCGCAACAATATTTTCTGACTGACACCACAAGGCGTTGAGATGCCAAGATCCGGATGGCACCGAGGTGATGTCTAAGTTGCGGACTGATGTGCGAATGGGGCCAAAGGCAGCGTAACAATATTTTCTGTATGGAAGATACCACCAGGCGTTGAGATGCCAAGATTCGGATGGCACCGAGGTGATGTCTAGCAAGTTGCTGTACTGGTGTGGTCATCCTACAATGCTGAAACTCGGCGTGGGTCGCCCCATTATCCTGTGAGATGGCGTCAGTAGCGGACCGATGTGCGAATAGGCCGAAGGCAGCACAACGCGCCAAGATCCGGATGTCACCGTGGTGGTTTCATAGTTGAGAGGCACTTCATCTGCAGTGGGGCGCCGAGATCCGGATGGCACCGAGGTGATGTCTAGCAAGTTGCTGTACTGGTGTGGTCATCCTACAATGCTGAAAGTCGGCGTGGGGCGCCCCATTAGCCTGTGAGATGGCGTCAGTAGCGGACTGATGTGCGAATGGGGCCAAAGGCAGCGCAACAATATTTTCTGAAGAGAAGACACCAAAAGGCGCTGACATTCCAAGATCCGGATGGCACCGAGGTGGTGTCTAGCAAGCTATGCAGTTGAGTTGTGTGCGCACTTGCGGCGAATAGGTCGAAGGCAGCATAACAATGTTTTCTGAATAGAAGACACCACAAGGCGTTGAGATTCGGTTACCACTGAGGTGATGTCTAGCAAGTTGCCGCACTGGTGTGGCCATCCTACAATACTGCTCCGAATAACGGCGTGGGGTGCCCGAAGGGGGGGGGAGGCGGCGTGAATGGGCCTTCCTAGGTGGAGGCTCGTCTGCTGTAGTGGGGCGCCCCTTTACCGTTTCAGTTGCCATTCAGCTGAGTTTCGGCTGCTCTTGATGCTACAGCGACAGGCGGCTGCAAGAGGACTCTCAAAATGGCGGCCTGTTCTTTGGATTTGGGCCTGGTCCACTAAAATGGCCCTGGGACACCTTAGAACTCGGACGCTCGATTTTTTTTTCCTTTCCTGTACATGCAAAAAAAGGTAAATGCCCGGTACGTTACACGCTTCATCTGCCACGATGAACTCTCCAGAGGAACCGAAAAAAAATATAGTTGTGGTAACTATACCATGCATCGTCATATGGAGAGGTGGCACCAATTAATTATAGTGCTGCATAAAAGAGAGATTTGGAGGAGAACCCCTGACCTGCTAGTACATTCATCAAAGAAGTGGCACTGAGAGCTTCAGAGGCAAGGGAAACGGTCCCAAATATTTAGAAGAACTTTGGAAAGATTAAAATGACATGTTTAGATTGTGGCAAATTAATTTCATGTGGACAGATGAGTGTTACTCTAATAAATACAGCATATGAACATCATCATAGTCGATGGTTGGTAGAGACATTTTGACTATATCATGGACCTGCCCGTCCTCGCCCAAAATGGCGCCGGAATAAATGGGACTCGTAACTCCTTGTTGTGTACTGGTTGCAGAACCTTGAAATCACGAGATACGTATGCAGTTTTGAGGCACATGGCGGGCGGGGACGAGAATTGATTGAATATTTCGACATCCCTATTGATATTAAGTTCTGATGTGTTATTGATTACTGTACTGTTGAAAGTTCGAATTAACGTCACCCATGGTACTTGCCCGCAAATGTATATCTAGATAATTTTATTGTAACTGGCCCTGTCGTATTTTAATTATAAAATGTACGTCCACCGATTCCGTAACTGTTAGACACCTTAGTTCTTGCAACCTAATGGCCCGCCCGTTACGTTCCTCTACAGTGTAAATGTCTATTCATCATATACGATTACAGTTTGCTCCGTGGCAGGCCCACGTGGTTATAGGCTCGTATTTGTATAATGAAATTTTCACAATAAAGGTTTTTAAAAGAAAACATGGTAGTAGTATATACATTGGTAAAGTTTTTAATAATAGTCACTGTTTTAGAATCATTAAAAGGCAAGTGAAATAAAGCAGACCAATTACATGAAGGGTAAAAGGTATAATACGAAGGAACGCAGTAAAGATAAATGGTCAAGGGCTGTTGTGTTTTCTATTCCTGCAACATAAAGTGATCGATAAGAATCTCATATTCAGGCGTATCGGCGACTAAGACAGCAGGTCGACCCTCTTTTGCTCAACGGCTCCGTCATGGGACGAAGAAACGCTCTTTTTCTCGAAAAAAGAATATATTTTACTTGCTGGACAGTTGTAAAATTTCCGGGAAAGTACATTAGCCTGGAACAATATAACATATATTTAAGAAAAAATAATGTTCGGAAGTAATGAAAAGCGTAATTTTAGGTCATATGACCAAGCCTTTCATCATTACAATAAGAAAAGTAAAATGAACCAATGAAAAGTTTTATTAACAAGTCACATGACTTGTTATGCTTACGTTACGCGCTGCGCGCCCCGGATGACTTCCGGATGCGCTAACGCGGCACGTCATATGACGCATTACGCGACAACGCAGGTCCAGAATATAGTCAAAATGTCTCCACCAACCAGCGGTCGGAACACAACCCCTTTCAGCAGGCTAAATAGTTCTGTTAAATGACAACAGAAGGGACAGGCAACAAGAACCATCAGTCAAAGAGGGGAGGGCTAGTTCTTCTCTACCGGGTTACATTGGGGCGCTACCGGAACTGATCGAATTGGTGGTCTACAGTGTTTCTGGATGTTTCAGACTGAAGCTGGGGTTAGCATGAGAGCAGCACCATTTCGTAGCTCCGTCGTGGCCATTCCGCAACCAATCATGGCAGCCGCTCTTTATCGTTATTTTGGGCGGGGTGGGTGGCGGAGCCGAGCTGTTTTGCAGCCATCATTGTGTGGAGTTCAGTTCATCTCACTAGTTTTGTATTTGTCATGAGGGGTTGTTCCTAATGTTTCTATTTTAGCGAGGTCAAAAAGAGATCCCATTAGTGGCCTACTGATTTTGCTCGATTCCTTTTCTTTTTTTTTACACGATTTTTCGTTATCTGCAAAGACTAAACAGAATATTGCGACTCTGTGTTTGTTTGTAAATAGAGAATGAACCAAAGAGAACTAATTCTAAAACAGTAAATACTTGGATAACAATCAATCAAATGGAAAGAGAAGCAGGCACGACGGATTACAACGGGGGCAAAGGCCTGCGTTAACTACCTTTCACTATCTGCAAAGAGAGAGTACTCCTAATAGAAATGAGGGGGGGGGGGCACCATTCAAAGCAGATCAGTGTGCATAAACACGAAAATGTTTTCACTTACCACGTACTTGACATTCGACAGCTTATGATATTTGCTATTAAAAAACCATTGAAATTCACTGAAAAAACCATAGGTTATAGACCATATATAGTTAGGAAGTAGCATTTACAAAACCTTGAAAATTCACTGAAAAAACCATAGGTTATAGACCATATATAGTTAGGAATTAGCATTTAAAAAAACGTATTTTACTCACACAAAACCATTGAAATTCCATATACAGTTAGTTGCACTAACTATATATCGCGCACTCGCAATCCACTGCTGATCATGTCACATATTACATCATTCATGACATGGTCAGTGACATCACTGATGACATCACTGATGACATCTCAAATGACATCACTGATGACATCACTGATGACATCTCAAATGACATCACTGATGACATCACTGATGACATCTCAAATGACATCACTGATGACATCACTGATGACATCTCATTTGACATTACTGATCACATCACTGATGACATCATTCATGTGATAATACGATGAACCTCTTCAGACTCTAATATAACCTTAGATACACTCAGTGTAAACAGACACTCATAGACTGTCACTCATCCATAAAGTTACTCAGACACTTAGTCAGTCATGCAAAGAATCAATCACACCTCCATTTCCTCAACTATACAGTTATACACACCTTACTTATTCAAACATATACTAAAACATATTTACTCACTTATACAATCCTGGATACAAGTTCACAATGATCCATACAGCCACTCACACATTCACTGGCTCTTATGCACAGTTATTTATATATGTCAACTCTCACATGTACTGTGTTTTACATATGTACTTACTTTGACATGTAGCACTGAGATATCCATTCACTCACCAATACACTCATGCACACAGTCAACCGCCCATACAGCTGTTTCCACATGCACTTTTTAACCCATACATCTAGTCAATCAACTGCTCACACATCTATGCAGAGAGTCATACACCTCCCAGCCACCCACACACACACTCAGTCTCCCATACACATGCTTGGGCAACCAATCAATAACCCATAAAGTTAATCATATAGCTAATGATCAACACATGCAGCAGTTTACAGAACAACAGACATAATGATGCACAAATTAAGACAGTTTAGTCACTAACCCATGCACTCAGTGAGACACATTTAATCAGTCACTCATACAGTCAGCCATGCCCCTACTAAATCCTTCATCAAGACACTTATACATCCACTCATTCTTCAATATGTAAGACATATTTTAACTTTACAGAATTATACAGTCACTGGATGTAGTCATCAGTGATGTCATTTGAGATGTCATCAGTGATGTCATCAGTGATGTCATTTGAGATGTCATCAGTGATGTCATCAGTGATGTCATTTGAGATGTCATCAGTGATGTCACTGACCATGTCATGAATGATGTAATATGTGACATGATCAGCAGTGGATTGCGGGTGCGCGATATATAGTTAGTGCAACTAACTATATATGGAATTTCAATGGTTTTGTGTGAGTAAAATAGGGTTTTTTAAATGCTAATTCCTAACTATATATGGTCTATAACCTATGGTTTTTTCAGTGAATATATATATATATATATATATATATATATATATATATATATATATATATATATATATATATATATATATATATATATATATATATATATATGTATTACCTACTGGCAGTCGCCAGTAGGTATATATAGTTAGGATTTTTTCTCTATGGGATTTTTGAATATTCTATGTCGAATAACTTTGGCGTTTGAGGACAGAATTGGCTGACATTTTCAGGAAAATGGAACATTTTGTTTCTGAGCAGCCCCTGAAAATTTGGGGGGGGTTTCGTCAAGGGGGGCCGAGAAAAAAGGGGGGTCCCAAAACGCGTTTTTCCCATGCAATTTTCCATAGGGCGGTTGGACTCACTTTTAGCTCGAACGGCTGAATGGATTTCCACGAAACTTGGCAAAATTGTAGATATTGTTTGCCCGATGTGCCTTTGCTAGGTCTCAATATGTGTGCTCCAGTGGATTTTGATAAATTAACGTTCAAAAAAATATATATATCTGTAACAGCGCTCCGGTTAGCGCCCTGGTTCGCGTATTTGACGCGTAACGGAACTTCCGGTTAGCGCCCCGGTTCGCGTACCTGCCGCGTAGCGGAACTTCGCGAAGCGAAGCTGATTGGCTCTCCGGTGTCTGTCAACATTCTAAACAGTCCGGAGCGGCCGCCATCTTGTCTCTCGGTAGGATCGAGAGACAAGAGGTGAAGAAAAACGAAGGGGGAAATTAATGATAGGGGGCAAGGTAGACCCCTCCTGACCCCTTAGGATTGATGAGGAGGCTATTAAAGGGTCCCGCGGGGCAAAAAATAAAAAAATAAAAATTCTGTTTTTTCGCGGTAGAGGCGCTACCCGGTACGCGAACCGGGTAGCTAACCGATAGCGTAACGGGAGTCCGCCATCTTGTGTTTCGGTCCAATTTAATCACAAGATGGAGGAAAAACAATGTGGGAAATGGGTATAAGGGGGCACGGGAGACGTATCCTGACCCCCTAGGTTTTCTAAGGGTGGCTGAGGAGGCTCATATATGTCGAAAAAGAAAAAAAATTGAATTTTTCGCGAGGTTAGCTGCCGGTACGCGAACCGGGTAGCGAACCGGGAAGCGAACAAAAGTGAAAATTAGTGAAAAAAGGTACATTTGAAATTTTTAAAGAGTAATCATAGTTAAGGTAGCTCTGAAAAGAGCTTTTGGGTTCTGTGTAAGTTCTAGGTACTTATAAGTAGGTACCAATACATAGTCTCAAATTCAGGATGAAAATTCTGTTCCCCTCATCTGAGAAGTGAACTCCATCTCCTCTGTAGATATCTTTCATGTAGTAACGCAAGTTATTGTTGTAGATGGAGCCCATTCCATGGTCTCTCATGTAAGCTGAAACAGACTTATTTACATGCTTCCTCGATTTCTCAATTTGTGGACAAAATTGGTTGGACCACCTCCATTTCTGTCTTTGGCATATATTTGAATATACCAAGGCAGTTTGAGGAAAAAGTGCCATCAATTGCTCAAAGGTGTCCTTTAAAAGCATTTCCAGACCTACCCCAGTCAAAGTGCCCAAGTCATTTCCTCCACAGTGCACAATTAACAGGTCAGGTTTTGGCAAATGCAAAAAGGTTTTCACCAATGGTATCAATTGGTGACATCTTAATCCCCTGTGACCAATCCAGTTGATTTCCACATTTTGTAAATTGAGGTTGTGTAAATTTCTGTTATCAGCATACCTTTGAGCCCAGTGGATGTAACTATGTCCAACAATCCAGACAGAAAACATGGTGAGAGGAGGTTCTGCTGCAGTCAAATGAAGTGTGGGAATGAAATGGCAGTTGAAACAGTAGGAGTTTGTAATGAAAAAAACTGTGGAGTTTCTGTGCTAATGATTCAGTAGCAGTGATTGGTGGATTTTGATTGCTGAAAACAGAAAGTTAGGGTGCATGGATGAGTTCTTTGAAAGATGTAAATTGAATGGTCAAGAAAAAATCATTTTATGAAAGATTGCACTGGATACGCAGGTGTACTGAGAGTTCAGAGTTCAATTGAAACATTGTTGTGTGAACTTGTAAACATGACAGGTCTTGCAGGAGGTGGTTGCTATGGAAAAAAGGCAGAAAGGGCAGAGGGGGTAAGGGTGTTGATTTGAAAAAAGTGAGGGAATAGTTTTGATTGGGTGACATGAGAGATATGTGTGATGAATTACAGCATTTCTGTGCCTTTGTTGGTTGCAGCCTCTGGAGTGCATACCCTTTGCTCTGCTAAAGAAAAATTGGTGTTTGTCTGAGACTGTTTTGAAACTCAAAAAGTATTTGCTAAGGTGAGAAAAGATTCATTTAATTTAGATAGAGAATAGTATGCTTTAGGGAGAAAATTATGAAGAAAGTTGTGTATTTAAAATGTTGCTTTGTGTCAAGTGTTTTACAAATAGATTTAGTTTCTTTGAGTTTCATAGCCATGTTAAAAGTGACGCAAAAGTGGTGCAAGGGCCTTAAAAAAACGCTTTCATGTGTGTTAGGGCATTTTAAGTCACTTCCCCATGAATCTGGGTGAATAATTTGCTTACTTGATGTGTTTAAAAACGTTTCTAGAAGTCAATTTGGTTTCTTGATATGTGCTGCTAGAGTTTCATAGCCAGCATGGGTCATATTTAGAAGGACTTTGAGCCACTTTCAACTTATTTTCCCTATGTTAAAGGTGACGCTAAACTGATGAAAGGGCCTTGTAAATACACTCTCATGTTTGAGCCACTTTCATATTATTTTCCCTATGTTAAAAGTGACGCAAAAGTGGTGCAAGGGACTTGTAAAATATGCCCTCATGTGTGTTAGGGCATTTTAAGTCACTTCACCATGAATCTGGGTGAATAATTTGCTTACTTGATGTGTTTAAGAAGGTTTCTTGAAATCATTTAGGTTACTTGATATGTACTGATAGAGTTTCATAGTCAGCATGGACCATATTTACAAGGCCTTTGAGCCACGTTCACGTTATTTTCCCCATGTTAAAAGTGACTTTAAAGGTGGTGCAAGGTCCTTGTAAATACGCCCTCATGAGTGCTTTGCAAATTTAAGTCATTTCCCCGTGGTGCAAGGTCCTTGTAAATACGCCCCCATGTGTGCTTGGCAAATTTAAGTACTGACAGGGTGTGCTTGTACATAGGAGCTGTGTTGTGTTTTCAAATTATGACCAGAAAAATGGTTCATAAAGAAAAGGAATGGTTTTTACATTTTTGACAATGACAAAAAGGTGTCTGCTTCTTTAAATAAATATATCACTTCTCACCATCAATCTGGGAGAATAATTTACTTGTTTGTCGGTTAAAAAATTGTTACTTTAAGACATTTAGGTTTCACAATATGTACTGCTAGAGTTTCATAGTCACTATGATGATAATGATATACATTTAGAACTGTGTAGGAGGCATGGAGAAACTGAGGCTTCTGTAAGTGTCAAGGGAGGTGAGTAATGTACATTGCTCTGTTGCATACAGTCCTCATCTTCTGCGTACTCTTGGATATGCAAGACTACATCTGCACAATGAGATACCTAAGCTGAGGAAACACAGGTGATGTGATTGTGAAATGAGCAAAACTATTTGCACGTTTTTCAATTACATCACCTGTGTTTCCTAACATTACGAATCACATTGTGCAGATGAGGTTTAGGCCTGTCCAGGGAGACAGAGGAGGTCTGGCCTTTGTTCAAGAGTGCAGTGGACATGACTCACTTCGTTGGTAGGCCTGCACATGTATTATCTCCTCTGTACTCTTCAACAAGCCTAAATTTCATCTGCAACCCTGAGTAGGCCTCACCTCAAACAAACCTCTGAATAGGCCATACCTTATCGGCATTCTGAACCAATCATTTAAAATGTTAGGGGCAGATTTATGATGGCCGTGCGCCTCTTTTGCGCCGCCGTTGCGTCACTTTTGTGACGCCGTGGCGGTGCAAAAGATGCACCATGTTGCAAGATAGGCCTCACTTCATCTGCAACAAGATACCCTCAGCTTAAAATGTATATATTTAGGACTGTGTAGGGGGCATGGAGAAGCTGAGGCTTCTGTAAGTGTCAAAGTTGTTGCATACAGTGCTCATCTTCTGCGTACTCTTTGATATGCTAGACTACATCTGCACAATGAGATACCTAAGCAAAGGAAACACAGGTGATGTGATTGTGAAATGAGCAAAAAAATGTGCACGTTTTTCAATTACATCACCTGTGTTTCCTAACATTACGAATCACATTGTGCAGATGAGGTTTAGGCCTGTCCAGGGAGACAGAGGAGGTCTGGCCTTTGTTCAAGAGTGCAGTGGACATGACTCACTTCATTGGTAGGCCTGCACATGTATTATGTCCTCTGTACTCTTCAACAAGCCTAAATTTCATCTGCAACCCTGAGTAGGCCTCACCTCAAACAAACCTGTGGATAGGCCACACCTTATCAGCATCCTGAACCAATCATTTAAAATGTTAGGGGCAGATTTATGATGCCCGTGCGCCTCTTTTGCGCCGCCGTTGCGTCACTTTTGTGACGCAGCAGCGGCGCAAAAGATGTGCTATGTTACGACATATTTACAACTTGATGCATCTAGGCAGATGCGTCACGCTGTAAAGTCCTGCGCCACATGAAACCTGCGTCAGGTTTCATGTGGGCGTTTTGTTGCAGGGTGGGCGTTCACTTGCATGAAAGCCCTGTAAAACTAACACAGTGAAATTTACATGATTTCACTGAGTCAGCTTTATGGCATTGCTGAATCAAATCCTTACGCCTGTTTGAAACAGGCATAAGGAGTGATGCACCATGCAATGTGTGGCTTGCCACTGTGCATTGCAGTAGTCATGTCGCGCTTGCGGCGTGATTTCTGCAATGCGCCGCTTTTGCGGTACAGATGCGTGACGCATCTGTGCAGTTTTTGCCCCATGGTGCTCCGCATTGTAAATGTGGCACACCATGGGTGGCAGAGCAGCGGCGCACGTTAACTGGTGCATCCCTGGGGATGCGCCAGTTAACATAAATCTGCCCCTTTACATTTAAGTATGAGCAGGGGACACAGAGTCGGTGAGGCTTATCCAAGGTTAAGAAGAGATGAGTCCTGTTCACTGAAAACTTGGACATAGGTCTCACCTCCTCAGCATCGCTGGACATGGCTAAATAATATCTGCAAAATGTTACTCTTGTTAAACAATTTTACTATTATAGTCTCTGAGATTTGTCTCTTACTCTGCAACATCTCATTGTTGTTCTCTTTCTTTAAAGATAACGACAACATCAACCATGAGTGATAATGAGCAATCTGTTGATCTTGATCTTATCATTGAACTTGTCATTGAAACGTCAGAGGAAGTAGATCCCTTGGATGATTTATATCCTGTGGATGATGAAGAATATGATGAGGATGCCGATTTGTCAGAATTGTATGACATAGGGTGGGAAGCTGACCTGCTCGAGCCTATGGAACTATAAAGACTTATTTTTAAAAGTTACTGGAAATGAAAAGTAACCATGTTAACCGTTTTATTTAAAATTAAATACAACTTCAAAAACAGCTTGTGTGAAGTGTCTTTAATAAAATAGTGAAATACGCTAATAAAATTAGTTCAGATTCACATATAAAAGAGCACAGGTCAAATGTAGAAGCATTCCATGTCTTTGCTACTATTTGTGAGTTTTAAATTTGTCAATGCACTAAAAATTAGTGTGTGTAGAATTGACAACTAGTGTGTTAATTTTGTGATGACTGTTATTGATTTACAGTTTGGTAATAGTGGTTAATACCATTTTTTAAAAATATTTACCACAGATTCAACTGAAGATCTTTTGAAAAATTCAAAAATGCCCTCAAGGCAAAGAAAAAGAAAAGAAGCAAAGCGACTTACACCCCACCTTGGTAAACCTTTGCAGCAGTCCTCTACAATAAAAACTTGTCAAATCACCAGAAAAACTCCGGGTAAGACAACAACATCTTTTTTAAGAAACATTTGCAGACGAAAAAGTATCACTACAGAACATGTTTTAGTCCAGAAGAAGAGAGCCAATTTAAATGGGAAGGAAAGCCCACTCAAAAATGTTACTGCTAGAGCAGGAGATAACTCTGTGCATGGTAGTAGAAGGAAAAATCTGTTTAGGGACATTCGTAGACGAATGTTCCGCAACAGGATAATTGGCAATTTGTTAAAAAATATTAAGAAAGGTCAACAGAAAGTGGCTTTTTATAAGAGAAAGAAATATGTAGAGAAAATTATTGATCAGGCTTTCGAAATTAAGCGAAAGTTATTTATTTTGATAATCAATAGAATTAGGAAACTAAGCAAGGCAATTTATGATTTCAAATCAAATAGTAGATGGAAGAGAACAGTTAATCGTAGTAATTTTTGTGAAGTTTTTTCTGGAGAATGGATGCATAGTTCAAGTTGTGAGGCATTTTTTAATGAGGAGAGTTATTTTCAGGATAATGATTTGGTGCATGCAGTTGACACCAGTGGTCGAGCATATGAGGTGAAAGATGGTTGTCCGGTTGAAAAAGAAAAACTTGTGTCAACAGAGGCAGAAGAGGTGTTAGGTGATGAAGTTTTAGGGAGACGTGCTAAGGGTCCAGTGTACACCTGGAAGTGTAGTAGTATTTGCAGTGTGCGACAGGATTCCATCAATTTGCTTTGTGATTTTGTACGGACATTTAATAAGAAAAGTTTAAAACAGAAAATGAAGTTGTTGCAGGAATTAGATCCATGCAGAGTGAGAGAAGTGACAGGTTTGCATGGTCATTCACTGGCTTGTCTTTCCAGGAGAGTATGCCAGAGTGTTTTTCATCATTTCAGGATGCTAGCAGTCCATCATAATAAAGTGAGGAAATTAGTGAGAATGTTGTATTTTGCTAAGAGTCCAGCAATTAAGCTTAAACAATTAAGCAGTGCTCTTTTGCATGGTTCTGATGTAGATGTGAAGAATATTTGTGAAGAAATTGAGTTTTGTTACTTTGCAAGTAAAGAGGAGAATGTTGAAATTGACCCAGAAGAAGAAGGTAATGTGGAAGAGAGTGTACAGGTTTCCAGTACAGATAATTTTCAGAAGGAAATTGCCACGTTTCAGGTGAAGTCAAGTGAGAGGCCTAATTTCACTTGTGTGTGTTGTCGACGCACTTACTATAAGAATCAGACTAAGTTAGTGGATTTATATGCAAAAAGTGAAAGGGAAAATAATAGTGAATTGATGGTAGAAAATTGTTTTGATTTGGGATCGGATCAACGTGTGTGTACTTATTGTTGTAACAAATTAAATCAAAACCGGATGCCTGCTAGAGCGGTTCATAATAATCTGGAATTGGTTGACATTCCTTCTGAATTGAAGGATTTAAATAGTTATGAATCTATTTTGATTCAAAGTGTCCATCCCTTTCAGGCTATTGTACGAATGGAGCCAAAGACAGGGAAATTGCCTGAGAGGATTAAAGGGAAGAGTTGTTTATTTGCCTCTAGATTTGAAGAAAAACATTAATACAATTGGAGTAGAGAAAGTGGAAGAGGAACCTCTGGTTATCTTAGTTAATGGGGTTCCGACAAAGAGTAAGAAAATCTGGCAAGATTTAGTGGATGTTAGGAAAGTCAAAAAGGCAACATTGTATTTGATGAAAAAAAATTAGTACTACAAGAATGTATGTGTTGCAGAAGAGGAAGTAAGTGAAGAAGAGGACAGCGATTTGTGTGCTGGACAAATTGAGAAAGTAGAAGCCTCTAAAAATGAAGAAATATATGAACATTATAGTGTTCATCCTTTGCATTCCAAGGAAGTCATGGGGAATGCTATTGAGTTGTTTCAAATGACACAAGCCAAAGGGAGTCCCATTAGTGTTTGGGAGGAAAGTTTGGAAGCTCGGTGTTTCCCACAGCTATTTCCAACAGGTCAAGGAGGAAGATATGATGAGCGACCTGATCAAATTCCTGCTTCTGAATACCGGACTTTACGATTGTATGCAGAAGATCCTAGGTTTCGTCAATGCATTCCCTATTTGTTTCATCTACTGTTTGAAAGTGATCTGTCTGGAGTGTCATATGCAGTGAACCACTTCTTGAAAAGTGGTGTACAGATGCAAAATATCTCGGCAAGGGACTTTATGGATAAAGTCAATGTGCAAGACAGTATTTTGGATTCTCACCTGATTAATCTCATGGCATGTCAGCGTGGTACTAATGAGTACTGGTACCGTCGTCATGGTGATTTAAAATGTATGCTGAGGAACTTAGGAACTCCCACATGGTTCCTCACTCTCAGCTGTGCAGAGTATGGCTGGGAAGACTTACTTGAATTTCTACGAGAGGCAAATGGAAACATTGAAAATATCGAATTCAAGACACCCAGAGAACTGTGCTCTTTGGATCCAGTGAATGTATGCAGGTACTACAATCATAGATTTGAAGCGATGATGTCTTTCATCATGAACAAGAAAAATCCACCTCTTGGAGAGGTGTTGGATTTCTTCTGGAGAAAGGAATATCAAGCAAGAGGTGCTCCTCATATACATATGCTGCTATGGATCAAAGATGCACCCAAATTTGGAACATATCCGGATGACTTAGTGATGAGTTTCATAGAACAGTATTCTACATGTGCTGTTCCAAAGACAAAGGAAGACAAAAGCCTAAGAGAACAAGTTTTACGCTTTCAAAGCCATCGTTGTGGAAAGTACTGTCGTCGTAAATTCAGAAACAAGGACAAGTTCTACACAAAATGTCGTTTCAGCTTTCCACTACCGGTGATTTCTAAAGGAAGAGTGAACACTTTGATGTCTTCGCTGCGACATAATGTGATGAGGAAATCACCCAAAAATACATACAATTTGAAAAGAAACGAAGAGTCCAAGTACATCAACGACTACAACCCAGTGATTTTGTCCATGTGGAATGCTAACATGGATATACAGTTTGTGGCTGATAACTGTATGGCTGTGGCTCGGTATGTGACATCTTACATCACAAAAAAGAAAAGACAGAATTGAAGGATATGTGGGAGGACATTTCCCATGAAAAGAGCCTCAGTAAGAAGTTGTACAGTTTCAGTCTGAAGATGTTGTCGCATCGAGAAATCGGAGCTTACGAATGTTCTGACCGGTTATCTTCAGCAAGTCTCTGTGCTAAATCAAGGAGTATCATTTGGGCGAGTCTTGGTCTTGCTGCAACGCGTAATCGAGTTCTGAAACCTGTACGGGAAATTGAGTATTTGGTGGAAAAGGAGCCAAACAGTACAGATATTTTGAAGACCAACATGTTGGATACATATTATCCACATAGAAGCAGTCACCTCGAGAATGTTTGTCTGTATGAGGTTCTACAAAATTACATATTCAAGAGGAACATCAAAGAAGATATTGATAAAGGAGTGTATGCTGTAATTGGAAGTGAGGGATGTCTGGTCAAGCAAAGAAAATGCCAATTGGTAAATCATCGAAAATTGAGTGGCGAATCTCCTGAAAGAAAAGAGTTTTTCTCTTTAGCTCTTTTGCAACTTTTCAAGCCTTGGCGTGCAGAAGAGGAACTGCTTGGAGATTTCCTCTGTTATGAAGACTCTTTCAATGCAGCCAAGGAGACCATAGAATGTCCTGTTTTTCCAAAATATCTAGAAATGTTGAATGCGGAAATCGAGCAGGAAGCAACAATTGCAGCCGAGATTGCTAGAGACAGTTCTCAGGACAGTCAGAGTTCTGTTTCATTGAGTCAGGATCCACTAGGAGGACCGAAAATGAAGCTGCCACTGCCATGATTGAAGTGGAAAGAGCCATGGCACATGCTCAGGAGGATGCGGTTAACTTAGAAGATTGGAAAGACAACTCAACGTTGAGCAGAGGAAAATATATGACGAAGTTACCAACCAAATTGATCATGGATTAAGTCATGAGAAGAAAGAGTGCTCATGTACGTCGTTGAAGCCTGTCCGACTGTACGTGAGTGGAGAAGCAGGAACTGGAAAAAGTTTCCTCATTAAAGCAATTTCATGTTATTTGCAGAAAAGGACTGAGTCATCGCTGTCTTGTGTTGTCACCGCTCCAACTAGACTAGCAGCACATAACATTAAAGGTATTACTTTGCATTGTCTACTGATGCTGCCAGTGGAGCATGATAACAAATTACAATACCACAAGTTATCTGGAGATGCTTGTTGTGAAGTTTCAAGAGTCTTGAGGAAAATGAAACTTCTTATCATTGACGAAGTAAGCATGGTATCCAATGTCATGCTTGCCTTTGTGCATTTGAGAATGCAAGAAGTTCTTAAAACAGAGTATGATGTGTTATTTGGTGGCAAACACATCATTGTTTTCGGTGATCTTCTGCGGCTGACACCAGTGAAAGGACAACCAGTGTTACACATGAAGATACCAGGAAGTGCCTATGGAGCATTGGCAACGTTAATATATGGTTAAACTTCAATTATGCTGAACTGCGTGAAAATATGCGTCAAGCGAAGGATGAAGATTATAAGAATATTCTGCAAGATGTTAGAATCGGAAAAGGTACCGAGCATGGGAAAGAAGCTTTACATGCACGATTACTGTCAAATTTGTATCCAGAAGAAGACGTTCTGCCAGAGAATATTTTTCGGAAAATTACTGAGAAGAAATCTGGAATATGTTTGATGCCAACTCTTGCAGAATGTGCCATCTTCAACAACAAAATGCTGAATTTAGAAAACCAAGAGATTGTGAAACTGGAAGCTATTGACAGAATAGAGCATATGGGAGCAACAATTATTTTGTCTGAGAATTTGAAATCTAAATTGGATTCATTAGAGAAGACTATATCTAAAACTGCTGGTTTTGAAAAGACTCTGAATGTGTGCTTAAATTGCCGTATCATTTTGAGAAGGAATTTACATGTTGAAAGAGGTCTGGTAAATGGATCAATGGGTAATGTTGTTGATTTTGAGAAATACAGAAATAGAGATGGAATTGAATTTTTAAAAATTAAATTTGATGGCATTGAGGAAGTACAGCTAATTGGTCGTTGCTCTGCTAGGTTTTTGCTTGTAAATTTTATATGTTCGCCGTAAGCAGTTTCCTGTTTGCTTGGCATATGCGGTGACAATCCATAAATCGCAAGGTTTAAGTGTAGACAGTGCATTGGTGAAAATTGGCAGTTCTGTGTTCAAGGAAGGTATGGCATATGTGGCATTGTCACGAGTCAGAACTTTATCGGGATTGTACTTGATTGAGTGTGATGTCACAAACATTTGTGCGGATCTAGATTGTGTTAAGGAATACAATAGGTTAAGAAGAGAGTATGTGCCACATTTGCCTCAATATCCTTTGTTTGAGAAACGTGTGGTAGGCCGGCAACGAAGAAATGTGACCAATAGTAGGGAGGTTGTAGCAAAAAGACGAAAAGTCGATGAACCCGAAATTATAAGCAGAAAGAAAATGGATTCTGTTGAAGATGTTGTTGGTTTTCAATTTGAAAATAGTTCTGGTGTCAACTGCTATGCTAATGTAGTGGTTAATGTTGTCTTTTCTCCAGAAACTTTAAAAGAACAGATTGTGATCAATTCGGATCAAAGTTTTTGCTGTTTATTGAATTCTGTGTTAGAGAAATGTAGCACTGATAGAACAAAAATAGAAAGTGTGTCTGAAATTCGAAATCTGTTAGACAAATGTTCAGGTCAAACGCAATTCTCTCAAAATATTCCGCAAGATTGTCAGGAGTTTTTAATGTATATGCTTGATGTATTGCAAGATGAAGGTGTAGATGTAGATCATCTGTTTGGCCTTTCTTATCAATGGAAGCATGACTGCGAGAACTGTAGGGTATTAAGTACTACTAGTGTAGACTCAGAAAGATTTATATATTTAACTTTGCCAGACAGTAAATCAGTGTCCTTTAATAAGCTAGTAAAAGCAGCCGATCAAAACATGGAGTGTAGCCAATGTAAGTCTGCAATGCTGTCCACATTATTTATACGAAGTTATGGCCAGTATGTCATTTTAATGTTCCAACGATGTAGACCTGATGGAACGAAATTGACAACTTTAATTAAAAATTTTGTGGATTTGCAGTTGTCAATATCAGGAAGGACTTTTGTAACTGCAGCAATTATATATCATGACGGTCCTTCAACAACATCAGGACATTACACAGCTTATTTGAAGTCTAGAAACGGCTGGTCATTCTGCAATGATTCTGTTTTAACTTTAAAAAAAAAATTGCCTTTTGACCTTAAAAATTCTTACCAGGTGTTTTTACAAACAAAATTTTAGGGAAAGAATCTCGGGATTTGCTCTGAGAAATTTCAAGAGGTTCTAATGGCTCCTACACTATTTAGCCTTGAGGATAAGTGTAGTACAGAGTGAAAAGTTATTTTTGAGTTTTAAGTAGTTCCTGAAAAAAAAGAAGGTTTTCTTACAGAAAGTGGTGGGCACGGATTATTTAAAGGACAACAGAGTATTTTCCAAAGCAAACGGTGTTCTTACCATAACACTTGACGTCATGGAAAAATAACTGCACTTTGAATGAGTTCTGAAAAACTGTTTCTTTTAATAAGCTAATTCAAGCAGCCAATCAAAACATGGAGTAGAGGTAATGTAAGTCTGCAATGCTGTCCACATTATTTGTACAAACTTTTGGTTATAATGTCATTTTAAAATTCCAACTATATAAACCTGATGAAAGTAAGTTTTCAACTTTAATTACAAATGTTGTGGCTACACATTCGTTGATTTTAGGAAGAACATTTGTAACTGCAGCTATTATATGACATGATGGTCCTTTGACAACATCCGCTTATTACACAGCTTATTTAAAATGTAAAAAAAGCTGGTGTTTCGGAAATTATTCCCATTTGACTATGAAACAATGTTGCCTTTTGACTTAAAATATTCTTACTTTGTGTTTTCAGAAGAGAGAATTTAGGGTAGGTAACTGGCCTATAATGATTCTAGGAGTTGATATCATTTTATGTACTGTTTTAAATTGCTTTGTGATTAACAGTGATCAAGAGAATCAAATAATTGTAGTAGTTATAGAGGTAGTGTAAGTGTGCCTCATAGTAAGCAGTATCAGTGTCATAGGAAATGTGGAACATGAGTGAGCAAGAAGGGTGAGATATTACTAGTACAGGATTGTGAAAATGATCTTGAACGTTTTCTTTCTGAAAGTTGTGGAAAAAGAAAATGACGGGATTTGCTTAGAAGAATTCCAAGAGTTATAAATGGCTCTTACACTATTTGGCCTTGAGGAGAAGTGCGGTAGAGAGCGAGAAGTCATTTATTGTATGTAACATATTTGTCAAAACGATGGAGCTTTTCTTTCAGAAAGTGGCGGGCAGAAAATAATAACAGCACAACAGAGTATAAGCTGTTCATAGGACATCCTTCGACGTCATGGAAAGTAAGTTACTTTTGAGGAGTTCTGATTTCTGATTGGTTATGTTTTATGGGTTTTTTAAACACAATCATTTTGATTGTGTTTTTTTTTTCCCCGCTGTTATATGATGAATACCTTCAACTCACTGTTTTTAGTGAAATTTGATATATTCTAAGAACAGCACAAATAAACCATTTAACATGTATAATTTATTCTGTACTTTGTATAGTGAATTGTAATTTGTACTCATCTTGTCTCATGCTCACTCGTCTTTTACTACCTTCTATCAATCCTCTTTACATACTCACATTGCCTTTTGTTTTATTCTCTTTCACCCTTGTTCTCTAACTCAACTTTTCTTTCAACCTTTGTTTCCCTATTCCAACTCTGCTTTTTTCTTTTCTCCCTTGCACCATTTTCCAGCTTTTAGACCTTCTGCTTCGCTTGTCTTTTCCATCTTTCCTCCCTTTGTTTTCTAAATTAAATATTTTTGGGTTCTCCTTTTTTGGTGCAATCAGTTAGTATAACTTACCCTCACTCATTTATCTTTCTTTGTTGCCTCACTCAGTCTGTATCTGACACTCTTTCCTTCACTTCCTCTGTCTCCTCTCTCCCTCACTCTCTTTTCCCTATTCACCCTTTCCTTATATAGTATATCTTACTCACTTTCTTTTAGTAGCTTACACAACTTCAATTTAGTTTTCTCTTCTATCCTTCTTTTCTGTCACTGAAAGTATCTTCCTTTTTTCTCTTAGTAATTTACTCAATTACAATTTCTTTTTGTCTCTGACTGTCTATCACCGTTTCTTTCTCTTTTTTTTCTGCATGTTTATCTCTAACTTTATTTCTTTGTAAAATTGGATGATTTTCAATCTTTTCCCTTGTCTTTTCTAATTTTTAAATACGTTTTAATATTTTTCAAATTTTTGTTCTTTCTTTCACAAATTGAAAGTATAAAAATAACAAGTGACTAAGTTAACGACAATTATAAGGTAAGTGTTTTGTACTCTTTTCGTTACATTTCTATCACATTTAACTTCTATTAGTTCCACTGCTTCAATTCTTTAACCCTCAGTTTCCTGCCTTTGCTACTTCCCTCATTCCTTTTTGTATTATTTACTTACTCTACTCCTTCCACTCCTTTTCTCAGTCCCTCTGTTCTCATAGTTCCTCACTCCTGTTCACTCACTCCGTCTCTATTACTCTCACTGTCTCTGACTCATCACTCTTTCACTACTTGTTCATTATGCTTTCTCCCTGTAGTTGAAGCACACTATGTTATTTACATTTCTTTGCTGTTTCAATTATTCCTTTTCTGTCACTTCTTCTTTTCTGCTTTCTGTTTTTTCTCTCTGTTATTCCACATGTTTTAACCTTAGTCACTGTCATACATCTTGTTTTATTCCTATTTACTTTCGCTCACTGTTTTCTTAACACTTTCCCTCAGGGTTTGTTCTTTTAGTCCGGTTCTATCCCTACCTCTCATTCCACATCCTTTACTGTTTTTCTTCTTAATTTGAACATTCACTCACATTCTCTAAGAAACTCTTGTTTATTATTCTTCTACTCTCCTTTTTTTCTTTCACTTCCTTATCTATTTTGTTTTTCTCAATTATACCCTCTTACATCTTTTCTTTGGTAAATAGATCTATTAAACAGTATCTCTTTGTTACTCCCTCTAGCTGTCTTCCTTTTAACATTACTCTCTGTTTCCTTCCCTTATACTCACTTTTCTTTTATTTTTTTTATTTTTTTTTCTGTTTCGCTTCCGGTTCGTGTACCGGGGCGCGAACCGGGAAGCGAATCAAAATAAATAGAGGTTGCCAGAGTGCTAAACATTCTAGCATTTTTTTATAAATGGGAGGTAGTTCTGAAAAGAACTTTTTTATTTATTGTTTTTGTTGTTTTATATTTTTTTTATTTTTCTGAACATTTTTTTACTTTTTTCGTATTTTTTGAACGGTTTTATATTTTTTTGTTTTTTTTGGGGGGGAAACGAAAATCACTCATTATAAACGGCTCAACAGGACATTTATGATTTTCGATAGCTCTGTTGATTAAAGTTATGCTACTCTCCCTATAGCAAATTAATTTGCCGCAAAAAATGCAGACTTGCTTCACGACCCCGAACTTCAACTGAATGTTTGGGACAGTCTCCCTCGCCTCTGGTCCCGTCACTGCCTGTTCAGTTGATGTACTGGCCAACTAACTATATATGCGAATTTCAATGGTTTTGTGTGAGTAAAATAAGGTTTTGTAAATGCTAATTCCTAACTATATATGGTGTATAACCTATGGTTTTTTTCAGTGAATTTTCAAGGTTTTGTAAATGCTAATTCCTAACTATATATGGTCTATAACCTATGGTTTTTTCAGTGAATATATATATATATATAACATTTCCCACGTTATAGTTAGTTCAGCTAACTATAACTCGCGCCCCAGCAATGCATTGCTGATGATGTCACATATTACATCACTCATGACATGGTCAGTGACATCACTGATGACATCTCAAATGACATCACTGATGACATCCCTGATGACATCATCCATGTGATAAATTGATGCATCTTTTAACACCCTAATATAACCTTTCATACACCCACTCTAAATTACAGACTGCATTCTCAAAACCATAGACACTCAAACACCAATAACTTCATACCCACTCACTGATTCTTAGGTTTACACACACATCCACTCACTCACCCATACAGTCACTCAAACCTATGGTCACTCAGTACAGGACTATCACATGCACTCATACACCTATATAGACACTCACACACCACCACTCATCCATAGAGGTACTCATACAACTTGTCAATCAAGCAAATAATTATTCACAATGCCATTTACTCACCTATACAGTTATACACACACCAGCTCAATTACTCATACAAATAGTAGTACATTCTTACGCTCTTATACAATCACCGATACAAGCACACTCATCCATACAGCCACTCTCAGAATCACACACTCTCACTTATAGCCATTTATATTCTCTACAACACATATATACTGCCTTTCACATATGTAGTTACTCACACATGTACCACTGAGAGAATCATTCACTCACCAACACACCTATACATACACTCACCCACCCATACAGTCCATCATGGATGCACTCTTGAAACCATGCACCCAGTAAATCACCCACTCACACATCTTTGCACAGAGTCACACACACCCCACCCACACAAACACTCAAGCACCCATACAGATACTTAGACAACCAATCAATAACCCATATAGTCTATAGTGCCACTGAAAGCTATGTTTTTTTTCAGTGAATTTCTAAGTTTATTAAAAATGCTTATTTCTAACTATAACATGCCTGAAACCTATGGGTTTTTTTCAGTGAATTTCAAAGGTTTTTTAAATGCTAATTTCTAACTATAACGTGCCTGAAACCTATAGTTTTTACGTGAATTTTAAAGGTTTTTTTAAATACTAGTTTCTAACTACGCCTCCAGAGGTAGGACATGTGAAGAAAGAAGAAATAATGCATAGAAAGAAGCAAAAGACATGCAGAAAGAAGCAACAGATGTCCACAAAGACTAAGAAAAGTGCAGGAAGAAGCAAGACATGTGCAGAACAAATCGACAGAGCAGCAGAAAGAGGCCTTGTTGCAAAATCATCCTGTGCCTTCAACTCTTTCAGATGGGTACTGGTGGTAACTGACTCTGACTAACCAGGCCTAGAGCCAGTGCTATGCTAAAAGACACTTAGAATACAGTGAAAACACCTACATACACTAGGGAACACTATGCGTTTGGGTACCCCTATGATTAGCATGACCTCCTCTGTAAGGCCCTAATACATAATAGGGCAGGGGGATTAAAACTACCTCTTAAAACGCGCTATGGGGTGCGTTAGCAAAGTGGTGAATGAAGAGAGGGCCTGAGGTGACATAAGTGTAAACACCCCCTGTGGCCGTTTTGGGAGATTAACTCCCATTGAATCCTGACAGTCCCTGAGGTCCAACTAGCCCACCAGGTACCTCCAGTAAGCCCCTGTGTTGCAGAGAGGTGTAAAAAGGGGTGTGGCCTGGCCCACCTCTATTCAGCGCAGTGGATCTTACTGGAGGTACCTGGAGGGCTAGTTGGCCCCCAAGGACCCTCAGGATTGAAGAGGAATTAATTCCCCAACTTAAAACGCACCACAGGGCGTGTTTGCACACATGTCACCTCACGCCCTGCCCCCTCTCTTCACCACTACCCAACGCGCCGGTGGTGTGTTTTCAGTTGAAGGATTAGGTCCCCTTGAATCCTGAGGATCCCTGGGGTCCAACTAGCCCACCAGATCCCTCCAGTAAGTGCCACAGAGCTGCGTTGCAGAGAGGTATAAAAAGGAGCACGGCCTGGACC
Organism: Lissotriton helveticus; assembly: GCF_964261635.1. Classification (NCBI taxonomy): domain Eukaryota; kingdom Metazoa; phylum Chordata; class Amphibia; order Caudata; family Salamandridae; genus Lissotriton; species Lissotriton helveticus. The sequence continues at coordinate 1,780,007,957 of NC_136059.1, read as the reverse complement.
ACCTCTCTGCAACGCAACCCTGTGGCGCTTACTCGAGGTACCTGGTGGGCTAGTTGGCCCCAGGGACCCTCGGGATTGAAGAGGATTAAATCCCCAACATAAAACGTGCCCCAGGGCGTGTTTGCAAACATGTCACCTCAGGGCCCGCTCCCTTCCTTCACCACTCGCCAAACGGGTTACGTGTCACATTGTAAGCTGGGGGATTATGTCCCCTTCAATTCTGAGGGTCCCTGGTGTCCAACTATCCCACCAGGTACCTCCAGTTAGCGCTACAGGCCTGCGTTGCTGAGAGGTGTTCTGAGGCCTCGCCCCTTTTTACACCTCTCTGCAACGCAGCCCTGTGGCGCTTACTGGTGGTACCTGGTAGGCTAGTTGGACCCCAGGGACCCTCAGTATTGAAGGGGAATTAATTCTCCAACTTGAAACGCACCACAGGGCCTGTTTGCACACATTTCACATCAGGCTCCGCCCCTCCCTTCTTTACTGTGCAAATGAGCCCGTGGCACATTTTAAGTTATGGGATTAAGTCCCCTTCAATCCTGAGGGTCCCTGGAGTCCAACTAGCCCACCAGGTACCTCCAGTAAGCGCCTATATTTCAGAGGGGGGCCACATGGCCCCCTCCACAGGCCACTTTTAGCCCCGTAGACACCATCCCCCGGGGCTGGCCCTCTCCTTTGGGGACCGTGGGGGTAGCCCCAATGCCGCAAACCGTCCCTGCTGGCTCCCCACCTCCTGCTGGAGCAGGCATTGCTTTTCCACATGGGGAGCTGCTAACATGCAGTTGCAAAGCAGTTTGACAGGGCGGGAGCCGTAAACAGCAGAGTCCCGGGGTTTGGCACCCCAGGACACTGCAGGAGCCGGCCCAGGGGGGCGGCGGTCCCCAGGGCCATCCCAAGCTCCAGGAGGGGGGGCAGTGCGGCCCTCCCACCAACATTGACAAAGCCCCTGGGGGTGGTGATCCTCGGGGGTCTGTTACGGACCACCATATTTAATATTAGTGACAACAGAGCAATGTGCCTTGCGGAAATAGCACAAAAGAAACAGCGGCCCTGGGTTTATCTGAAAAGCGACCCAATGGGAAATACTAATTGAGGGGATTTGAAAGTGGCATCCACTATGGAGTACTACTCCCTGGTACTACATCGACCAGAATGCTTCAAAGTTGACACGCCCAGTGGGGCGGTACCAACACTTCCCTGAAACACCTGATAAAGACTGTGGCTGCTTTCGTCCCACTACAGAACGCCAAGCCATGAATAAGGAAAACGCTGCATGGGTGTCTTCAATTGCGGAGCGCATTTGATTGGAATACATATACAGTGAAAAAGAAACTGCAGGAAATGAGAGTACCCCACCGATGACCCCAGTAAGGAGAAAGAGGAACGGGGCGTGGGGGCCTCTCTTAGAAGGCAGCAACACCAAAAATAAGTCTAGTGGGACTAATTTCGGAGCTCCCAGGCCACATCAATTAGCGGGGTGCTTAGAACCCGTTGAGGGTGCGGGGGCGGCTGCAGCTTATCCCAAACAAGCAACAGCCTTAATAGGTACACTCTTCGGAGCAAAGGCATTAGGGGGCAAGATTTGTCTCCCACTGAGAGTATCACAGGCAGCACTTTACCAAAAATAACACAAGTGGAGAAAGTGACCGGCCGATCACAGGAAGAGGGCAAATAAACCATAAAAACGAAAAATAAACAGGTCAAACTAGCTAACTCAGTGAGCTCTTGCATCACTCCTTCCCTTGTACCTATTTTTAAGTACAAGCTCAAACTAGAACCTTAAGCACGCAGGCAAATCAAACCCCAAATAAAGGGGCCCCCGGAAATATCAGCGTCAGAAGAGGCTCAGAGGCTATGGAGCAGAGAAGCAATATAATTTTACTGGAGAATAGCTTCTCATATTTATCGAATGATGTGGCTGTATTACAAAATGGTTTTATCCAACAAGAACCAGTACAGCATAATTCCGCTACCATAAATCCCAGCACTAATGTTACTTTTATCTCTTACTCAAACCCCTCTCTGAGTACTGACTCCACTCTAGATAGATCGCCAATTCAACTAACTGACCAAAGGGAGGGTCCCGGAGAGCAGGTAACAAAGGCCAGCTCCACAACAGAGAACCTGCTCCTAAATTTGATCTTGGAGATAAGAGAAAAATTCACAATTCCCGAAAATAACCAACAAAAGATTCAGGGGACTTGTGAGACATTGGAACTAAAAATAAATGACATAATGGGTTGAGTGGAAGCAGTAGAACCCACAGTAAAAGCCCTATCTAAACAGGTTATGGAAAACACAGCAGAGATCAAGAGACTAAAATTAAAAGATAAAGTATTGGCAGACAAACGGGAGAGTTTGGAAAATAGCACCAGAAAAAAAAAACATTCAGATTATAAATATTCGTGAAGACCTTGAGGGAGAGGATATTAAATCCTTTATAATTCATCTCCTAAACGATCTCCACCTCTAAATTGAGAAGTTGACCCTAGAAAATGATATTCAAAGAATTCACCGAGACTCCTTTAACAGACGGGCAGGAAAGAAGAACCCCAGGAAAATATTCGTGAATTTTAAAACATACTCTATAAAAGTAGCTGTCACAGGGGCTGAAAAGGGGAGACTGGCCTTTCCGTATTAGATCAGATATATCACGCACCACACAGGATAGGCAGTGGGAATTGGGAAAGCAGATACAGGAGTTGAAGAGCTTAAGGGCCACCGCAAAACTCCAATTCCCCGCCTCCCTGAAGGTGATGTGGAAGAACATAATGTACATTTTTGGAGACCCGGAAGAGGTTAGCTCTTGGATCCAGCAGGTCAAAAGATCGTCCAAGTAAGGTTTAAATGACACTTTTGTCCCTATCCCATATGAGAGGGTGAGAGCCCAAACAAGAAAGGCTCCTAGTATGCCTCTAGAGATGAGGGAGGGTTCCCCAGGAGAGAAGGGGATGGAAGGGTTAAGGGAAAGCACCAAAGACAAAATATAAAAGAAAAAATGTCAATCACAGGGTGGGGGAGCATTTTAGGAAAAAAACTGTCCTCGCTCACAAAATAATGCTTTAGGAAATAAGACACTATGGATGGTTTCTTATTAGATGCTGCTTTTTCGATAACTATGAGTAGCTCTCAAGTTCTAAAGATCCTATCCTGGAATGTGAATGGGCTCAGGTTCCCTGCCAGGAGAAAGAAAGTCCTGGAATATCTGCGTCTTACAAACTACGATATTATACTCATTCAAGAATAGCGTCTTGCAAAAGAAGAGTGGGTAGAAATACTCAAAAAATCACAAATGGATAGAACATTGCTCCTTCTCAACACAAACGGTTCCGACAAAGGGCGTAGCCATTATTTTTTGGAAGAGCAACCGAGTAGCTATCGGGAATGTAGTGGCAGACTCTCACGGTAGATGGGTAATTGCAAGGGCAAAAATCAATTCAACCTGGGTCACATTTGTCAGCTACTATGGCCCAAATATTGACGACCCATCCCATCTCCAGTCCCTGTTTCTCCATTTGGGAGATGTAAACGACAAAATTATAATGGGAGGGGAATTCAATGTAGTGTTAAACCCCAATAATGATTCTACGTTAAAAAAAAAGCTGCGGGCCACACCAAAAACCTGTAAAATTTTGAAACAATTAATGACCGAGGGTGGTCTCTTGGATATATGGTGGGAAAAATGCAAGTTCTAGGGTGAGCAGGGGGAAGTGTTACCTATCATAATAAGAAGTATGCCCACCGCTCAAGGATTGATTTCTTTCTTGTGGATCGCACCACCAGAAGAGACACAATCAAAATTACCCATCTGCCAGAGCACTTATCCGATCACTCCGCCCTTTCCTTCGAGATCACTTTAACACATCGCCCCACCCCACAAAGATGGACTTTGAGTCCTGTAATACTTCTCGAGTCTTCAATTATTGATAAGTGAAAAACAGCTACAAAAGAGTTCCTCTTATTTAATGTAAACTCAGCAGCCCATCATCCTGTTTGGGATTCATACAAAGTTTTCTTAAGAGACCTACTAACTTCCCTCTCTAGTACATACAATAAGAAAGCAAAGGAATTTATTAAAATATTGGAAGCAAAAATCGCTCAAAAATCTTTAACAGCGGAACAAACACCAACTGATCCAATTAATATACAACAATTATCCCTAGCTAAACATGAGTTAATAGACCATCTAGAGGAATTACACAAAAAAAAAATGGGAGGCAAGTAGCCTTGCCCACCATCAGTACGGAGAGGGGTGCGGAAAATTCCTGGCATGGAAAACAAAATCTGACCACGTCAGAAATACTGTGAAAAGCCTGAAATGCTCAAACACAGGGAGGATTATTGAAGAGGACTCGCAGAACGAAGAAGCCTTTGCTCATTTCTTCTCTGATCTATACTCTGAAGATTTTACTCCACCTGAAGACATGATGGAAGCCTTTTTTCGAGACCTCCAACTTCCCACTCTATCAGTTGCTGACAGGGGTAACCTGAGTGACCATATCTCATTATAGGAAGTGCTGCAAGTCATTAAAGCGTTAAAAAAAGAGAAAGCTGCAGGCCCTGACGCCATCCCAAATGAAGTATACATCATCTTGGAAGATGAACTAGCACCATTCTTACTTCAACTTTTTAATTCAGTGTACTTAGGGGCGAAGGTGGTACAGGCATCTTGGAACGAGGCCACAATTACAATAAAGTCAAATAAAAACCCACAAAGTTGCGAATCATAGAGACCCATTTCGCTCTTAAATAGCGATCACAAAATCTACACCAAAATTCTCACTAAACGATTAGACAAATTTGCAGGCTCTATAATACATTCTGATTAAATGGGCTTTATGAAGGGGAGGCAACTGAAAGAATTAACGCACGACCTTATTGGAGCGATAGACTTGGCAAATTTATACCAGGTCCCACTGGCAGTTTTAGCATTTGACGCTGCCAAAGCTTTTGATAGGGTCAGTTGGCCCTTCTTAATAGAAGTAATTCATTGCTTCAATTTGGGAGAAACATTCGTAGCGGCAGTAAAGGCTCTTTATAAAACCCCCTCTGCTAGGATTCTTGTTAACGGAAACCTAACAAAGCAACTTAAAATTTCTCAAGGGACCCGACAAGTCTGCCCCCTTTCACCCTTTCTTTTTAATTTTTACATCGAGCCTCTGGCATGCAAACTAAGATTGTGTCAAACTATCTCCCCTTTTAGCTGTTTGGGTTGGGAAAAAAATAGGTATTTCTGCTGACGATCTTATGATCTTGAGAGGGTACCTAGAATAAGTGCTTCCAGACATTTGGGATCAGTTGGAGAATTTTGGGAAGATATCCGGATATTCTGTAAATCTGCTAAAAACGGGGCTGATGTTATGGAATTCCCTTTATAAAAGCGAGCTGGAAAAACAACAAATAAGATATCTTGGGGTACAAATCAATAAGAACATAGATAAGATAGCCCAACTAAATTTCGATAAAACTATGATCAGTGTGCAACAGCAGTTACAGGCATGGGAGCTTCTCCCTCTTTCAATCATAGGTAGATCTAACCTGTTGAAAATGTCTATCTTGCCTAGGTTCGCCATTTTATTTGACACCATCCCCTTGGAATTTTCCAAAATCTCGCTTAAGAAAGCACAAGGGCAATTCTTCTCATTTATATGGGGTAGGAAAAATCCCAGAATTTCCCAGAAAAAAAACTCAGTTGGAAAATAACTAATGGCTATATAGCCACTCTTGATCTATGCCTTAATTATTGTGCTTTCCATCTTAAAAACTCACGCCAACACTTAAATGATAGCCAAGCCTAACTACCTCTCTTTATAGCCCTAACAAAGGAACATAACACACAAGTTGACTCCTTACTTTTAAAATGTGGTCACCCCAAATTCTTTAAAAAGGTCAGGCTGAAGATCCTTAGAGCTGCCATTAGAGTCTGGGTTCAAGTGAGGGCACTACTAGGTATACCTTATTATAATCAAGAAATGCCGATCTGGGATTCCCCAGGCACCGCGGCATGCCTGCAAGATGCCCTGGCTCTCCCTCTACGCAGAGTCGGAATAGTAAGATGGGGAGAACTAGTAGTAGAAAACAAGCTAATCCCATGGCAGTGCCTTTCTGCTTTAACCAATAACTCAATATCAATATTCATGTACCTGCAAATCCTCGGCTGGTCAAAATCAATGGGCAATGAATTAGTCGGGAATAGGGACTTGGCAAAAGCAATTTGTACAAGACCAATACGAAAGTAAGTAGCAGCATGATACTGGCAAATGATCAAGACTGGAGACTAAAAAAATCGAACCTATTCACAGAGAACTGGAAGAAGGACATGTCTACCCTTTGATCATATGTGAAACCTGCCCCCCTAAAAAGAAATCATCTTTTCACTCTCCATAAGGCATTCTGGACGCCCCTGAAACTTTCCAAACTGGGGAATGGAGTGACAAAGAAGTGCCTGAAGTGTGATGACATCAGCGTAAACGAGGTACACATGTTCTGGAAATGTCCTTCGATCGAGCTCTTCTGGGTTCACATGAGTAACATCATCTCCGAAACTCTGGATAGAAAGGTTGGGCTAACAGCATCTACAGTTATCTTTGGGGTAATTGTTAGTGAGATAGAAAATCTGGCTTTCTCAAGAAACCAGAATGTATTACTTGTTGTCTTGATTCTTCTGGCACAAAGGGAGATCTGTATGAATGGATGTTACCCGTTTCACCCACTAAATCAGAATGGATAAGCTCAGTACAACGCTTTTCAACTCTCGATCGAGCAAGCAAAAGGGTTAAAAAAAAATCTGGGATTCATGGGATAGCTGGTTCACATTTTTTGCCTCCACTTAGTTTGGATTAAATTATCTCTATCACTCTGGGTTTAACACAACTAGAGTCATCTTTCACAGTCATATGTTCTCTGTCTTTTTCTTTTTCTCACGTACTCCGTTCTTTGGATACACTTGGTTTTCTAGTAAGATATTTATTATACTTAGTTGTCCAATGATTACAAATCCGCTCGTTTGGCTGAAACGTTGGGAAACTAGCCAAGGCTAGGTGTGAATGGCCCATAGAAGAGGAGGAGCCTTGGCCATTACCGACAAGCCCTGCTGAAAAAAGAGCCTGGGGGTCTAATTCTCCCATCCTTCAATGAGAAGAGACCGGGTTTCTTCGTCTTTTCATACTGGGCTACAGTTTTCGGACCGACTGGCTTTACATTCTTGAACTACGAGCATGTTTTAAAGAATGAGGACATTTAAAAAAACTAAATTATTTTGAGTGGTGGGCATCTGAGTTTGCATTTATATAGCACTTACCCTGATGAGGTGTTGAAGTGCTTTTTGGCAGATAGCACACTACTCCGGAACCAAATAAGGATTAGTGGTGAATTAATATAGGAAGATATATATTTAATTTGAGCGGTGGACATGTGAGTCTGTTATTTGGAATGAAATGGTTATTGGAGGGATAGAAGAGGGAAGGCTTTGCATTTATACAGCACTTGCTACCACTAATGAGGCGTTGAGGCACTTTTAGGTGAGTCGCATGCTACTCCAGAATGCAAACAGGATTAGAGGGACAATTAGTATAGAGAAATATGAAATTAATCTGACGGTGGACATGTTAATTTGTTAGTTGGATAGAAAGGTTAGTGAAGGGTAGAATATGGAAGGATTAGACATTTTTTGGAGCTCATAGCAGTAGGAGGAGGTTTGGGATGATTATATCTGTCTGGTTCTGCTTGCTGGACTTTTCAAAGGATATTCTATGGCCTGGTTGTGACATGCGAAAGCTGCTGCCCGGCTTCTTTAGATATTTGACCAGTGTTGTTAATCCTGTTAAGTCTGGAAATCTTGCTTATAAGTATTTGTTGTGACATATATACCCTAAATCTGTCAGAGGTAGGTCATGTCTATTTAATCTCAATGAGGAAGCTATAAATATATGTTTGATTTTCATGCATTTTAAATATAATTTTTTTTAATTGTCTAATGTGTCTCTAAATACTATTTATATTCACTCAAAAACCAAAGGTTACATAGACATTAAAGTCAGGAATTAGAATTAGTAAAAACCTTAGGAATTCACTGAAAAAAACAAAGGTTACAGGGACTTTATAGTAAGGCTGCCCTTTCACTAGTACAAAACCAGAAAATTATGCATTTATAGTTAGCTGAGCTAACTATAACTTACACCCCCCACAATGTATTGCTTATGACTTTGCGTATTACTTCATTGATGACATGGTCAGTTGCACCACTGATGACACCTGAAATGAAATCACTGATGACATCATCTAGAGAAACACTGATTTTCCCACTTATACCCCCATAAAACATGTCATATACCCACTCCCACACAATCACTAACAAACTAATTCACAGTACCCATACTAACACTCACACCTCATCACTCATCTATACACCCAGTAACACATCAACTCACCCACAGAGACACTAATGGAACCACTAACTCACATATAAAGCCACTCATGCACCTGATCACTTACCAATATAGACAGTCACAGATTCAGTCATAGACACATAGACACACTTACACACCCACTCATACACCCATACAGCTATAAGTGATGTCACTGACTATGTCATGAGTGATGCAATATGTGAGGTCATAAGCAGTGTATTATGGGGGTGTAAGTTATAGTTAGCTCAGGTAAAGATAACTGCTGAATTTCACTGGTTTTGTATGTCTAAAATCAAAGCTTAACTATAATGTACCTGTGACCTTTTGTTTTTTTCAATGAATTTCTAAGGTTGTTATAATTCTATTCCCTAGTAATAATATATTTGCAATCTTTGGGGTTTTTTAAGTGAATTTCTAAGGTTTGCCAAATTCTATTTCCTAATTATAACATCCCTGTAACCTTTGTTTTTTTAAGTGAATTTCTATTTTTTTTAACTACTAGCTGTGTTTGCAGAGTGGTGAGGAAAGGGGGGCGAGCCTCTGACCAGCTCTCAGGAATCCCGCTGAATGGGACTTACAGGAGGTAACAGGAGGCCTTCTTGTCACCCAATGTCCCTCAGCATTCAAGAATACCTAATTCCCTAACCAGTAGTACACCAGGAGGTGTTAGGGGTGCTACTGGTCGTCTTACTTAATTCAGTGTATTTTTGGTTCAGTTCATGTCCAAAATAAATTATCAGTTCAATTATTTGTTAGTGTGAAACACTGGAGTAGTTTTTAGTATGTAACTTATAATTTTAGTTCGTGTAAATAGTTGTATAGGAATTTGCATTAGTCAATGCTTGTTGATTTTCAGTCCCTGTGTATGTCCTTGAGATTTAACTGTAGATTGTGCGCTCTAACGAGAGAGGCTCGCGCAGGCTCTCGTGACTGTGCTTCTTGATGGAGAGAGGGCTCGTGCTGCTCTTGTGACTTTGTTTTGTCTATAAATAGACATTCCTTTCAACTGTCGGCGCTTCGTCTCTCGTTGGATTCCTGACGAGCGCTTCTGCCCTTGCGTTTCAGGATCATGTAGACGATCAAAAAACCTTCTCTTGAACCATTCTCGAGTACCAGGAACCCAAACATTATTTCCCAGGCCCTCGACGAGCTTTTTATTGAGCTGTCATCTTCCCTGTTGTTACCGCGGCTTCGCGGAAGCCGAAGCTCCGAGAAATCTCCTCCGAGTCAGCTGGATATTCAGTTTAGTTTTCCCTCGCCAGCAGGCAGTTCGAGTCTTCTGTCTCCGAGTCAAGTTTCTGAAGGGACAGTAAGATTTATCATTTACAGCTAAAAAAGAACTGAAGATTTTTAGCGCAATTCAAGAACAAATGCTAGTTAACTGAAAACTGAAGTCCTACGTTGTTTAAAAGGCTTTAAGGTTAACTTTTGCAGATTGAAGGAAACAAACCTTGGCAAAGTTAAAAGTTAAAAAATTGTTTAATAGACAACTGAGTTATTTATTAAGAATCTACCAAGAACAGTTAAGACAAGAGACTTGACTCTGGTAAATGAATCAAGCCTTGGCAAAGGCAAGGATTAAATGTAATTCATCAGAAAAAGTTGCTTTGAAAGTGTAAATAGGAAATTTGTAATTGACTCAGGAAAGATGGCTTAATTTTGTTTTCAAGAAGCTATCAGGTTTTCAACTATAAAGTAATTGTTATTAGGAGTAGATTGTTGTTTTCTTCTATCCTCCTACTGCAGATATTCTTTGAAATGAAGAACTGCTGAAGACTCCAGGTATGAATCTTGCATGAAAGAGATCAGTTCAGTTCACTAATTTAAATAACAAAACTAATGCATGTTACAGTGAGGTTTTTACTGATTCATGTCTTTCATTTTAAAGGAGTCTTGAGTAGAGGCTGAGCAATTACTGAATTCGAATTTGAGTGTGATCAAGGGCCACTAAAACCTATGGTCAGTAGTTAATGTGTCTTAGACGATTCTTGATTTAAAGTGGTTGCTTGGAAGTTTTTATTAAAAGTTAATTTTGAACTACAGAATTGCGTGGAACCAGTGAAGCGCATCCAAAGAAAAGGTCAGCGGCCTGGAACACTATCTAGAGAAACAACTACAGAAGCCATTGTTTATTTACATGTTGTTAGTTTCTCTGTCCTCTTCCCCTTTCCCTTAGGGAAAAGTTAATTCAGTCAGAGTTGAATTCCTGATTGCGTTGACTGATCCTTGAGGGAGTTGGGAGTTTGCAGCTTCAAGAGGAAACGTCAGGAGTGACTCCCAGGACTTCTCAACAGGAGGAGCATTTGCAGAGTAGTGGAGAGAGGGGACATAGGCCCCAAAGACCGCTCAGCAATACCTCTGTGTGAGACTTACTGTAGGTAACAGGAGGGGTAGTTGGCCACCAAGTACCCTAAAGAGCCAAGGAGACTTTATCCCGCAACTAGTAGAGCACCTACGAGGTGCATTTGCAGAGTGATAAAGAAAGAGGGCATGGCCTCCAAAGACCTTTCAGCAATCCAGCTGTGTGGGACATACTGGAGTTAGCGTAGGGTGTTTCTGGCCCCCAAGGACCCTCAGCATCCAAGGAGACTTCATCCCCCAACCAGTTATGCACCAGTAGGTGTGTTTGCCGAGTGGTGGAGGAAAGGGGCGGGCCTCCAATTTGCTCTAAGCAATTACCATGTGGGGGACTCACTGGAAGTAACAGGAGGGATTGTTGCCCTCCAAGGACCCTCTGCAGCCAAAGTTAACTTCATCCCCCCCAAGCAGTTGTGCAAACAGAGGTGCATTTGAAGAGTGGAGCTGAGAGGTGCTGGGCCTCCAGCGACTTACCAATGTCACTTTAAAATCTAATTATTTATTAGGGGGGACCCTTGCCTTGGCCACTTTCTGCCCTGGGGACCTAATTCCCCAGCTCTATGACTTTTTTAAATGGGGGGGGGGCTGATTTCAGCCTTTTAATAAAAATAGAGGGACATCTAGTAACGATTAGTTGAATTGCAGCTCTTTGTAGAATTATTTTGATATCAGATACTATAATATTCCCTGCCCACTGCTAATCTCATCCCGTAATGCTTTGCAGGGCCTTTGGTTGGGATTGTTTTTTGCCAATAACTGTGCTTGGGGTGGTCCTAAGATGATGGGACCACCACCGAATCGTCCAACAAGATGTGCTTTTTATTTTCAAGGCATCTGCTTGGTTCTCTTCCTGGGTTAGGGAGGATCCCAAAATCGTCACTTCTTTCACTGCTTGCTAATTTTTCAGTTTCACTTTTGTGAAAGTACTATATGCTCTTTAGCATATAAAGTTAGAGATACTTTTTTTATAATAACTGGCACTGTGCAAGATGCCATTTGCAATTATTTCACAGTGCAGACAAGTACACAGTGCCATCAGCTACACTACGCAGTACTACGTGGTACTACGTGTAGTTCAAAGTTTACTACGTACAGCTACGTGCAATGCTACTACGCAAACTACGCCCAGAGTTAGTGATTATGGCACACGAGAAATCGATGTCAGTGAATGACTCAGTGAAATGTTGGAAAGCAAATTTGGAGATACAACCGGGGTGTGTCTGTGGAAAATCTGTGCTAAGGGGATAAAAGATCATAGCAATATATTATTTTCTCTTTGGTTTCCCATCATAGCATACTCTTCAGAGTCAACAACAGTTTCTTCCACGCTCTCAAGTTGCTCTAGCTAGTCTCTAATGTAACTTCCTGTCTTTCTTCCTGGTTGCCCCCACCATCTACTCAATCAAGGACCCCTTAACTGATCTAAGAACAGAAGGCCTGATTCACAAATGTAAACTTACCTGCCCTCTTGAGTTTAGCAGCCAAATACTCAGGTGTTCCTGTGTGCAGGGCTTTGTGTGTGAGGCAGACAGTTCTGAAACTGGCATGCAATTTAACTGGAAGCCATTTTAGTTCTCTGAATGCAGGTGAAATGTGGTCGTATTTACTGATTCCAGTGACTATTCTAGCTGCTGCGTTGACAGTAGTTTTGAGGGGAGCTAGGTGAGATTTTGTTGTATCAGTGAGGGTGGCATTCCCATAGCCGAGTTTGGATTGCACCAGTGATTGGGTGGCTTGTTTGAGGTCGTTGGTTGGGATGAATGGTTTTATTTTGTGAAGTAGCTTCAGGTTGACAAAGGCACTCTTTGCGGAGTTCTTTATGTGTTTGGCCATGTTGAGTTTTGAGTCTAGGGTGATTCCTAATGATTTTAAGGAGTGGGTCAGAGTGTGATTGCCATTAAGAGCATCCAAAGCTTTTAGCCATTCTGAAATATGAGGGTTCTCTTCTTTTATGGAGATGAGGAGGATTTCAGTTTTATCTTAGTTGAGTTTTAAGTGGTTAACCAAAGGCCAATGTTGGATTTCTTTTAGAGTGACATTTAGTCTGTGAATGTCATCCATGGAGGGTTTCTAGTTAGATATGGGTGTCATCTGCATAGAGGTGGAAAGGGATGTCAGCATTTTTTAGTGGGGTGGTGAGGGGTTCCATGTATATGTTGAACAGTTGAGGTGAGAGCACTGAACCTTGGGGGACACCCCTGTTGATGGGGTGTAGTTCGGAGGTAACGTTTTTTATTTGTATCCTTTGTGAGCGGCTGTGTAAGCAGGAGGAAAACCAGTGTAGGATCACCTCATCAGCACCTACCCTTTCTTGCAAAGCCTTGATGAGAAGTTAGTGATCAACTGTGTCAAAGGATGCCGATACGTCTAGGAGAATGAGGAGGCAACATTGGTTGGTATCGAGGGATTTGTGGATGTCATTTGTGATGTTAAGGATCGAGGCCTCGGTGCTATAACCTTTTCTGAAACAATTGGTGGGGGTCAAGAAGGTTGATGCTATCCATGTGCTGAGTCAGTTGTTGGAGGATGCATTTTTCAAGGATTTTGGAAAGGAGGGGGAGATTGGAGACAGGTCTGAAGGTATTCAGTTCCTTGGAGTCAAGGCCTGTTTTTTTTAGTAGTAGTGGCGTGACTTGGCCAACTTTGAGGCATTCTGGTATGATGCCGGTTCTCATGGAGCTGTTTATGATCTTGCACCAGAACGGGGCTATAGAGAGTTTCAGTTTTTTTGGTCAGTTGGGTGGGTATTGGGTCGAGGATGGGAGAGGCTGTTTTGGAGTTGAGAACAGTTTGAGGATCTCGGTTTCCGGGATGGGGTTGAAGGACTTCCAGGTTTGTGTGAGGTGCTTGAGCGTGCTATCTACTGTCACTGAGGGCAGGCTTTTGCAGACGGGGTTGACTGTGATGTCCAGTGAGAGCTCAATCTTGGTGTTTTTGGTGGTATTGGGTGTTTTTTTCTTCGAAGAAGTTAGCAAAGTTTTCACACAAGTCCTCGGAGGCCTGTAGGGAGCTTGGAGATTTGTTGCCTGATGTTTTTATACAGTTTGTGGGCCTGTTTTTTTGCATTGTCCAGGGCGGCGCAGAAGAAGGTGTATTTTTTGCTGCTGATGTGTTTTTTGTATTTCCTTCGTGCTGCTTTGAGTTGTTCGTGTAGTCTTGAGGAGGGGTTGCTCCTCCAAGGTTTTTTTTGTAGCTCTTAGTCATCTTCTTTTGTTGTTATTGTCCGTGTTGAACCAAGATCTGGATGGGATGTTCCTGGTTTTTTTTAAGTTTCAAGGGGGCTACTTGATCTAGAATGGATGACATGTTTGTGTTGTATTTGGAGGTGAGTTCTGTTGTGGATAGATCATCCGTGGAGGCAGTGAGGAGAGAGTTAACCCTTCCCTTTAGGTCAGTCATGTTAATCTGAGTGAAGTTTCTAGTCCATTTCGGAGGGTCTTGGGTGGGAGGTTTAAGTGTGATTGGCTGGGTGAGGTAGAAAAGGATTAGGTGTGGTCGGACCAGTCCACGGGCAGGGTGCGGTCTATTGTGACAGTATCCTGCTGGGTGATAATGGCATCTAGGATTGCTCCTTTGTTGTGGGTTTCCTCTAAGGATGTTGGGTAAGGTTGTTGCTGTGAATCAGCTCCTTCAGGTTCTGGATTAGCAGGTTGTTTACTTCATTCCAGCATGTTTATGTGCAGAGACGCTGCAGTAGTGCAGATACTACTAGTAAAATACCTTTGTGAAGAGCAAATAATTGTAAACATACAAAAAAGTGGAAGTTTACATTTGTGAATAAGGCCCAAGGAGTCACAGACTGCCCCCACTAACCTTGCATCTTCCATATTACCGTGCATGTTTATGGTGCATATGTTGAACTTATTGCTATGTTGTTAAAGTTTCAACTGACTTTTGCAGAATCTCACACTGATTGCTGCCTATTATCAGATCCTTTACAGGCACCCCATGGGGCAAACAAGGTCTTTAGGGCCCAGCCATGAGGTTTGGGGGTCATTTGCCTCTGATGTCTATTGGTCCACCCCACTATGGCTCTGAAACTGAGAAAAGCACAATCTCTTCATCTTTTGATTTTCAGTGGCAATGATGGTGAGTCATCACATGCTCCTCACTGACATAGTACGGGGGTGGATGAACTCATAACTCAACAATCACCCAGCAACACCATAATGAACAGTCCAGCCCACTGTTTTAGTTTGCAGAAAGAACAAAACCTTACTGCAAATTTACAACTCAGTACCACATGCATTATCTGGCAGGTACAGTTCAGGGAACTGGTGTTTGGATTACAGCACCTTGGTATGCTACTCACATTTCGCGCAAGGGGACTCTCCTTTTCTGACTTAGGTTGGTTTCCAGTGCAGGGTATTGAATCAAGACTCATGCGCAGATGATCCCTTTTAGATGTGGAAGCACTCAGTTCAGTACAGTACCCTCTTTTAGTTTGCAAAATCCCACCACATGCAGATCTTCCCTCAGACAGAACTGAAGCCAGAATTAAACTGACATACAGCGCAGGATCTCTCTACTCCTCTCACATCATTGTCACAGTTGCAAGTTCACCTCTCTTGATCACAACTGCATAGACAGCTGTGCGAACATTTCTCTTGGTTATTGATGCATGGACAATGGCAAATCTTCAGTCTGGAACCACAGTTAATGAAAGTACAATGCCCATCTACACCTGGGGTACGCAGATTGCTAGTCTCCTTTCGTCTCGTAGACCTCCCAGGACTGGGTTCTACCTGCTTCTCGATTTTCCTGAACAGTCACTCCCCCTGCAAGGCTCATTCCCCTGCCTGATGCAGGCAAGATAGAGTATGGGAACCTCACAGCAGAAGAGCAGCTACTTTCCAGAAGACACAATGTCAGATCATGTTCCCTAGCCCCTGGTAACCCGGATGTAAGGCAGACACCATCTCTGATTACACAGCAATCCTTTGAGCTCTCTATGGAACTTTGAACTAAACCAACAAATGAGTGAGGTGCTCCCTGTTTTATACATCAGACAGAAGATGTGGAACCAGTATCTACATTTCCAGAATGATTTAGGGTGGTTAATCATTCAAATGTCCTTTCCAGGCTGCTATGCCGACACAGCCTTTGTGTAGAGTGATGGTCCTCATCGAAGATTAGCCTCCAGCCTGTATCACACACAAGAGGCCTAAAGAGGTGTGAGCCTTCTGTACCAGGCTGTCAAATGCCACCCTGAACTGAGATCAGTGGAAATACAAAAGGCTGGTTCTCCCATGAAATCCCCATCCCCTTGAACAACAGAGACTGCAGTTTCACTTTTATCCGATCTACCAAATGGCACTGCTACAAGAAATCTTATCTGCAACTCCTCTCAGCAAAAGTCTGACTGAACTACTTAAGGGGCCTTGTCTACTCCCTACTGTGGTGAAAAAGATACCATCTTTTCTCCAAGACACCAGAGATGTGCTCCGCCTCATTGATTCCATCGAGGGGAGAGAGAGCGTCGACCTGCTTCTAACTTTGGATGTGGAGGCGCTTTATACTAACATTCCCCAACAGGCCACTTTGGAGGCAGTGGAAACTACTCTCCGGCTGGAAGAGTGGACCTCACCGACGCCTATTTCATTCATTATGGCCTGCACTAGTATAGCATTGACGGAGAATTTTTTCCAATATGGGCCCCAATTATTTCATCAGATCCAGGGGACCTCGATGGGCTCTACCTTTGCCCCAAGTCTAGCCTGTATCTATATGACTACCTTCAAAGCCCAATGCATCCACTCAGCACACAATCCCTCTGTTCAGAACATCAGTCTCTGGCGCAGGTATATCGATGATATTCTGATCCTGTGGCGAGGGGACCGGCAGAGTTGCGATGCTTTCTGTGCTTGGATTAATCACCAAAACCCATTCCTCAGATTCACAGGTACTATCTCTGATTCCACAATACCATTCTTGGACTTAACCATCTGTCTAGACCAAGAAGGGCTTAGTACCTCCCTGTATCGCAAGGCAACAGACAGGAACAGCCTGTTACTCTACAACAGCCACCATCCCAGAGCTCTACGGGATAATTTACCCTTCGGCCAGTTTCTGAGGATTCGCAGAAATTGCACTTCCAACTCTGACTATAAGAAAGAGTCTACCTTACTTCAACACAAACTCCAAGATAGAGGGTATCCTTCCAGGCTCATCACAAACTCACGCAAAAGGGCCCTTAACAACCCCAGAGAGGCTCTATTGGAAACAAATCACAAGGAACCTGACAATCTGATCACTTGTGTTACGTGTTTCACAAGAAATACAACGTTTTTCAAAAAAACTGTGAACAAACACTGGGGGATATTGAACACTGTGGGCCTTGACATTCCACGCCCCCGGTTTGTCTTCAAGCGCACATCCAACCTTAAGGATGCTCTCATCCATACACGCCCCAAGAAGTTAACGACCACTGTCCAAAGTACCTTGTGAAGGCTTCCACCAGTAGTTGGTCATTATCAGTGCGGGGGGTGCGTTATATGCCCACAGACAGTACAGTGCAAGGAAATCAAATTGTCCGATACATTTACCTGGCACATGAATAAACACACCAATTGCAACAGCTCTAGATATATCTACATGTTGACCTGCCCCTGCGGAAAAAACTACATTGGCATGACAATGAGGCAAGTTAAGTTGAGAATCATGGAACACAAGAGCAATATCCGATGCTCCAAAACACACACAAAACTCTATGAACATTATGTCCAAAAGGGCCACCAGGCAGATAGCATCAAATGGCTAGTCCTTGAGTCCCACCCATCAATCACTAAACAAGCTCTGTTCAGGATTGAACAGCGATGGGTTAATAATAATAATAATAATACCGATATTTATATAGCGCGAACAGCTACCTCGCAAGGAGGTGTCCCGGCGCTGAGTAATCATTTTTCCAGGCAAAAAAGGGCGGAGAAAGGGGAGGGAGTGTTTAGTTATTCTGGGAAAAGAGCCAAGTCTTTAGCTGCCTCCTAAAACTGGCTTCCGTTGGAGCCAATTGGATGTTGGCCGGTAGGGCGTTCCAGAGTGTCGCCGTGCAGGCAGAGAAAGATCTGCCTCCGAGTCTGGCTCTCCTGGCGCGGGGGATAGAAAGCTGGTGTCGTGAATTAGAGCGCAAGCATCTCTCCTGATAGTATCTGGGGAGTCTAAGCTTTAGATAGTTGGGACAGGTCCCCTTTTGGGCTCTAAACGCCAGAGTTAGAGCCTTAAACTTGATTCTGCAGGCTACAGGGAGCCAATGCAGATTGCGCAAGTGCGGAGAGACATGCTGTTTAAAAGGGATGTTTTTTAGCAGTCTCGCAGCCGCGTTCTGCACGATCTGCAATCGTTGCACCAGATATTTGGGTAGGCCAAGGTAGAGGCCGTTTGCGTAGTCCAGTCTGGAAGTGACTGTAGCATGGACCACCGTCTTGCGACAGTCTTCAGGCAGAAGGGACAGAAATTTGCGTAGGTTTCTTAGTTTATGGAGACAGCACGCAGAGACCTGCTGTATATGTGGAGAGAAGGAAAGACTCTCATCCCATCTTACTCCCAGATTTTTCGCATTGGTGCTGGGTAGAGGAGGGAAACCCATTTCGGAGGGCCACCACAGGCTTGGGGGGGGCCGAGTATGTTTGCCAAAAAAGATGACCTCAGTCTTACTCGCATTCAGTTTGAGTTTGTTTGCATTCATCCAATTGGCAACATCTCGCAAGCATCCCTTCATATTGCTGAAGGCTGCCTCTGAAACATCCGAGAAGGGGAAAATTAGTTGTGTGTCATCGGCGTATGAAATCGCCTTGACGCCCCATTTAGCAATAAGAGAAAAGAGTGGAGCCAGATAAATATTAAAAAGTAATGGACTGAGGGCCGAGCCCTGAGGGACACCACACCAGAGGGGTTTGGGTTTTGAAGAAAGGGGACCCAAGGCTACTTTCTGGGTACGATCAGTGAGATAAGACTGTAGCCAGCCCAGAGCCTTATCTTCCAGGCCTGTGTTTTTTAGCCTTAACAGTAGCCTCCCATGATCCACAGTATCAAAAGCGGCAGATAGATCCAGGAGCACCAACATAGCCGATGCCCCTGAATCTAAAGACCACCTGATCGACTCAGCCACTTCTATCAGAGCGGTCTCGGTGCTAAAACCCGCCCTGAAACCTGACTGGGTTTCATGCAGTATGTCTCTTTCTTCTATGAACCTGTTTAGTTGGTGCTGTATTAGTTTTTCGAGCATCTTGCCGGGGGCTGCCAACAGGGAGATTGGCCGGAGATTGCTAAGATCATCCGGGGCACCATTTGGTTTCTTTTTTAAAGGCAGGAGTGTGGCATGTTTCCAGCAATCGGGGAATAGACCTGTTGCAATGGATGTGTTCCAGATATGTAACAGTGAGGTGGTAATTGAGTCCGACATCATTTTCCAGAGCTTGGGCGGGCATGGGTCATCAGGAGCCCCTGATTTACATTTTTGTAGTTCCCTTTTGGCCTCGGCGAGGGAAATAGGATGGAATTGAGCTAAGGCGGGGAGGGGTGCCACATTATCATTTGTGTCGGACATGATTGTGGGCTCGGGACTGGTGAAGGTGTCGTAGACTTTCTCGATCTTTTTATCAAAAAAGACCGAGATGTCCTCGCAGAGTTTCTCCGACGGAGTCACTTCAGTTTCAATTGCCCGAGGTTTAAAGAAGGATTTTACAATTTTAAAAACTTCTTTGCTAGATTGCTCAGCTTGCTGAATGGAGGGCACAAAGAACAATTGTTTTGCTTTTTTTATGGATTTGTGGAAAACACGCAGGGCTTCTTTGTAGCAAATTTTTGCTGATATGGAATAGTTTATCCGCCAGAGACGCTCAAGTTTTTTGCAATGACTTTTTTCAGCCAATAGCTCAGTCGAGAACCATGGGGCCGAAGGGGATTCTCTGCGTGATGTAGCGATTTTTGCAGGCGCGATGGTATCCAACGTATTACCTATCCAAAGATTTAGAGCCACAGCGTCCGTGTTCACATCTAATGACAGAGTTGGAGTAGTAGCTGAGAGAGCAGGGCAGAGAGTCTCTGCTGATATGTTAGCCCAGTTTCTGCGAACATAGGATCGTCTCCCTTTTGTCTGGTGGTGGGAGGGGAGGGAGAAAGAAAAAGGGATTAAGAAGTGATCCGTCCAAAGCAATGGTTGTGCGGTTTTAGCTGAACAGTCTGTGATATTGGAAAATATCAGGTCCAACGTGTGGCCTGCCTTGTGCGTTGGTTCCGAGATAATTTGGAATAAGTTCGCCGCTTCCAGTGTAGAAATAAGTTGGGTGGCTAGGGGGCAGTCTGGACTGTCAATGTGAACATTAAAATCGCCAACTGCAATAAAATGGGGGTGAACTATTGAGCTTTGGACTATAAGGTCCATCAGTTCGGTGGTATAGTTGGTGTGGCAATCCGGAGGCCGATAGATAATCAGGCCGGCTAGGGACAAATGAGGGTTAATTTGAAAACAGAAATGAAGTCCCTCAATGCCTGGGATGGAGGTAGGCGTTGAGGATGACAGTATATATTTGTCTTTGAAAATAATCACTACCCCACCGCCCTTTTTATCGTTTTCTCTGTTTGAGACGCTCATTTTGTAGCCTGGTGGGACAGCCAGTGAGATAGAAGCTACACTATCCACAGACAGCCATGTTTCTGTAAGAAATAGGGCGTCCCAATCGGAGTCCTCTAATAGCAGCCAGATATCATCCGCATGCCTAGGGAGGGATCTGCAATTTAGTAGGGCGGCTTTAATAGTGATATCAGGGTGGTTAATCGGGGAGCCTGTTTTGGAATTTAAAAATGCTGTTTTAGGGGGCGGAACGTCGCGAAGTGTCTTGTAGCACACCGGACATGATCGCGGTGGTGTAACGTTGGCCAGGTCATACCTGGGCGCATGGCAGTAATTGTCTGTATTCAGAGCTAGTAGTGCAGACCTGGACCAAACAATCCGCGTAGCGTCCCTACTCTTACCTACTGCGTGGCTGGCGCTGGTCGCGGTCCCGTCGCGGACGGGCGCAGACGGGCTTGCCTTAGGCGCGCCTTCGGCGCGCAAACGGCGCCCCCGCTGCGCCCGTCCGCTGCGCCTCCGGAATATACACATATTTTATAGTGGTGGGAGATGTAGTGAAGGGGGCGTGGCCTCACAAAAGGGGCGTGGCCTCAATCGACGCCAGGAATGGCGGCAGCGCTAAACTCCGCTGTGCACCTCTCGACGAAGAGTTGAGAGCCCTGAACTAAAGTGCCACGAGGAGATAAGTGGTGAACACAAGGTAAATGTGACTCTCAAATAGTTTTAAAAGGTTTTTAAAAAATAGTATTAGAAACACCCTCCCGGCTTTCCGCCTCAGGAGACCTAGAAAAGCAATTAACCGGCGCTTGTAGTCAGCGACCTTATATATGCTCCGAGGTTGTTGTTTTGCTTCGGTAAGGGGGCGTGGCCTCACAAAAGGGGCGTGGCCTCAATCGACGCCAGGAATGGCGGCAGCGCTAAACTCCGCTGTGCACCTCTCGACGAAGAATTGAGAGCCCTGAGCTAAAGTGCCACGAGGAGATCACCGCCTTCAATTCGACACACTGGGCCTGAATGACTCTGTCCCTTGGGCATCACTTGCCTAAAGACCGCTTTGTCAGTCATCACTAGTATACTTTATCATAGGAAAGCCGAGAACCCGGTTCCACAACCACCCCTGTGTTGTTCAATTGTGGGTAATGCCGAATCGGTACAATTTTCCTTGAATAAATTTCCAACTCTTATGGACATGCACCAAATTTTTGAGCATTTCTACAAAACCCTTTCTGCCTCAAAACCTTGGTGCCACCCTCCCTGTGATATTAGAGAGATACCTTGTTAACGCTGGCATGCCCGGGTAGTACACACCTGTGCAGGATCTGATAGAGACAATTGCATCGGCATTTTACTCCCTTCAGAAATGGCCGCTTCGGTTACATGGCTGTCTACAGCAACGCTTGGCGAGCACAGTCAGTTCCGCCACGCATGCGCAGTAATGGGTCGCGTGGACCACGCCTACCAGCCGGGTCCTCGCGGCGGAAGCGCGATCAGCTTTTTAAACCCGGTGGCAATGACGAACCGGTACCAGCTGTCCCGCGCCTCCGCTAAGGCGCTAGACATTTGGGTAGGTCTCCGGACCCGGGCTGCTCCTGCTAGAGGTAAGTGTTGTGTCTGTGCTCGAAAAGCGGACCTTGTGTACAACGAATCCCACT
Organism: Lissotriton helveticus; assembly: GCF_964261635.1. Taxonomy (NCBI): domain Eukaryota; kingdom Metazoa; phylum Chordata; class Amphibia; order Caudata; family Salamandridae; genus Lissotriton; species Lissotriton helveticus. The sequence goes on along the minus strand of NC_136059.1, from coordinate 1,779,985,968 downwards.
AGCCGTTTCCCGCTGATGGGGTTTTACCATATCCCCTAGAAATCCTCTTGAGTGAATATCTTGCCGGGAAATGACCTTCACTAATCTGACGGCGTCAGTATCGGGCTTGCCGGTAATGTGATGGGATGGGATGAGTCGCGGGGGGCCTTGGGGGCACCTGACACCATGTGGAGCACCGCCGGGCGGAAATGGGTTACCTGCCTCGGTGCTCGGCGCGGGTCGGGCCTTTAATGCGTTCCCTATTGTCCCACCCATTAATACTGCCGGATATACCATGCAGGCCAGTTATTGTGGGAGATCCTGAGGGCGTGATTTTACTCGCTACGATTTAGGAGGCTTGGGAAGCTTCCAAAGCGGGTTTGATCATATTACCTACTTGCCTGGACATCCTTACATCCACTATTTTTCTCTGGATGTGACATTGATTGGATGTTTTTCCATTCCCCTTGTCAGCGCCACTTAATCTGACACCGAGTGCACCTCTGTGCATTTATCTTCCTTTACAGGCATTGTTCCTCACTAAGCAGCCCCACGGGAACAGATTGCGGGGCCCACTAGGGATTCTCCTGGGGTAAGCACCAGCCCTTGCAACCATTACCTTATATGTATGTGCATATATATGTTGAGATGGATATATATATATATGCTTTCATCTATTTTTTCCAGGCTTTGTTACAGCCAAACCATTTGGATGTGGCTATGGGCATACACTTTAATGGTGCCAAATAATTATGTTTAAATCGATGTGGTGTATACATTTTGAAAAGCTGTGGTGACCTTGTATTATAGAAATAATGCCACTATTTGATAGAGCTGATTTCTATACCATACCCTTTTTTCTAGGTTACCCTGATAGAGCAGGACCTTCTGGCCTGTCTCCCCACTGACCCAGAGAGGTTGTATTGTTTATCCTTATTTATTTATCTTTTCCATTCACCGTGTAGTACCGAGCACTTTTAGGTCCTGAAGAATTGCCAGTCAGGCAAGAAACATGTCGACCACTGTAGAGGGTTGAGGTAGCCCACTGTGCCCCTTACAGTCCCTATCTCCCCTCCCACCCTTTCAACCTAGGGAGCCAGCCACGCGAATAAAAGTTTTTGTGGACTGACGCACCTAATTTTAAACCACCCCACCTTCACGACTACACCTTCACCAGACCCCTCACATGCACTCAAACATTGGCTGGAACAAAAGATCTCCAAAAAAGAGCGCTTCTTCGGCACCAGTTGGACATTGCAGCGCCAGTCTGACGAGGAGCAGGAGACCAATGATGAAGCATGTCATCTAACTAACTGGATGTGTGAGGTTTTCTTGTTCCAATAAGGGAACGTCTGTCCCCTGTCTTTGCTCTCCTCCCTCAGACACACCCATTGCTGTTATTATTCCCCGGGGAACTTTGTACTTTTGTGATATATACTCCCTACCCATTCCAATATCTGGGGGCCTTATTACGAGTTTGGCAGTCCTCCTGCAGAACTGCCACCTCTGCACTGGCAGGAGGACCACCAAGCCTGTGGTGCGCCCACCTGCCAGATTCTGAGTTAAATCTAGGGCAGACGGGCAGTGCTGTGGTGGTATCACAGCAGCAGATGTATTAGGCTCATAGGAGAGCCCTAACATCAGACCGCCAGCATGGCAGCGCCTGCAGCACATTCCTGCATGGTGTGTCATGCACCATGTTGTGCCTTCCACATCGTGCAGGAACCACAGTGCAATTTCAGGGTGGGCACAACATGTGACACCCCCAGGCCCAGAAGTTGAAAGAGAACTCCTTACTTGTATCTCTGCCACCCTTTTCATGGTGAGCTCACCGCCATAAAATGGGCAGTGTTAATGCAACTACGAATATGCTTGGCAGTACCGCAGCAGCACACCCGGCATATTCCTGCCCCTTTCTGCTGCTGCACAACCGGAGGATCCTAGATTCCAGTGGAGGCGACGGTCCCACCACCGCACTTGAAATACAGTTGTCCGACTGCCACCGCGAGTACGGCGGTCCTAGTACAACCATACTCGGAATAAGTTGCTAGGACTCCTTTTACTTTTTTCAGGAATGCCAGCAATACATTTTGCATTGTAAGGGCAAAAGATCTCCCCTCTATCCTGTGCACAAAACCATGGCATTTAAATAGATCTCACAGGTCTCTAGTACTTTAGCCCATTTACATACACAATGCACAAACAATAGAGGCCACATACACAAACCCCCAGTACAAAAACGTAGATGCTAGCATCAGAGTCTGGTTTAGTGCGTAGCAGCAGAAGTTTATATGAATGGGCCACAGATCTGCTCACAGCTGTAGAATCAAAAAACATGGTACACTGTATATGCAACACTCAAGACAGGGACACGGGTCCACCGTCTGTTCAACGTATGCTTGGCTCACCCCTCTAGGTCATAAGACAGGTTCAGGATCTCAACGATGTCAAGGAACAGACCTAGGGCTTTCTTCAACATTAGGTTAGTCTTCTTTCAGAAAGGATTCTGTATGTGGAGTCTGTTCTTCTAAAAACGATTCGGGAAAATATTTCTGAAACAAAAAACCTCCTTCAAAGTTTCTTATATCCTCTTTGTGTCTTTTGAGCATAAGAGCATGCAGCATTCCACTCAGATACTCCACTGGTAGATACGCATTATGATTTATATGACATATGCCACATATCAATCCCATTTTTCAGCAATTATCGAAAGTCAAGTCACCATGAGATTGGTCGCTTTCCCAGCTGATAGTAGGGTACAAGTGAATATTTTTTGTTAAGCGGCAGTCAGGGCATACCATGACAGCTATGTCTCCTACTCTAAATTGTAAAAGGTTGCCTGTGTGTTTGCTTTTAATCTGAAGTATTTATTGCAGCAAACTAGTTACTCATATTTAATCAATTAAACTTTACATGGTTGCAACACATTTCTGTTGCTGCATAGCAAATGATCAAATAGATATTTACCTCTTACTACAGTCGGGGTGGGGATCCCCATGGTAAAGAATAAGGAAAATAAAAAATGTTTATTAAACTTTATAATACATAATTTATGCAAAACATTAACGTAAATTAATTTAAACATTTATTTTAAATGTAAAAAATGTTAAACGCTACAGCACTAGTACCTTAATTTTGAATTCAATCTTTAATTACTTTAAATACATTGAATTAAATTAAAAATAATCTGACGCTTAAATTAAACAATACATTTCCACATAAGATGTAAAATATTCTTTATATAATGCTTTAACAAATATTAAAAGTGATGCATAGAATTAATAAACAGTAATTTAAATATATTTTAATAAACATATTGTTTCCTACACTTTTCATGTAAAAAAGATTGATAAAATATGTTATAATTAAAAGTAATATTCAATATATTTTTAGATATGTAAATTAACATTAAAATATAGTCATGCATAATTTTTTTTTTTATATTTAATTTTTATTGCAGGTTCATAACAAGTCAGGGGCAGACACTCAGATACTTCAAACAAGCGTTATCAATGGTAGATCCCACTGTCAGTAGAAGGATACACGGCCATTCAGCCCACACCCCGGAGGCCGGGCGGCAAGTTTTGGTAGAACGCATAAGGTATATCCAATATACATTTCTGAGCATCTAGGTGGTGTTCTAAGTCCCTGCATTTTCTCTTTCGTTGAGCCCCCCCTCCCCTCCCCCCATAACCGTAAAACATATGGTATTGTCGTCCATTGAAATGCTTATAAAACCACTGCAGCATTCACACCGTCCCACCCACTCCCCCCCTCATCCGCGCCGAGAACACATTCCATAGTCCTGAGTCACAAATCGTAGACCCCCTATGATAGTCCATTAGTATAGTAGTGGGCGACACCCTCCCAGCACCAGAGTCCCATTCAAACTGGTGACCCAACCCAAGCTCATCAAGGAAGGCTCACCCTCCCAGCCCCTCATCCAGCCCATGGTAAAGCCTCCACTTAGACCACACTCTACGGAATTTTTTGGGACATCCTAAGGCCTTATAAGTTACCCTTTCGGCTGCCATGTAGAGATCAAGCCCTGTCCTCTATTCCTCCAGGACTGGGGGCTCTGGCACCCCCCAGTGCTTTGCAATGTCTCTTTTCGCCACGACCAATGCCAGAGCCAGAAATATAAGAAGGGGTCGTGTCAGATCAACCTCGTTGGTCATGCCTAACAGTGCTAGCTTAGGATCTTGAATGAGCGTGGCCCGAGGACCTCCTCCAATTCTTTGAACACCTGGGTCCAATATGCTTGTATAATACTGCAGGACCATATCGTGTGGTAGAAATCCCCCACCCCTTGACGGCATCTAAGACAACTTGGGTCTTCCACTTTTCCAATTCTACACAGCCTCTGCCTGTCATAGTAAGTTCTATGGAGTACATTGAACTGGATCAGTCGCAGCCGGGACTTGATTGCCACCTCCCGGGATGCATGAGTACCATGTCCCAATCCAGATCCTCCATCTCGCCTACATCTGCCTCCCAGGTAGCCCGGAGCTTAGCCAGATCCCCCAGCATATGGTTGGTTAACGTTTTGTACATCAGGGAGACCGCCTGTCTCGATATCTGCTCTTGAAGGAGCCTCCCCTCAAGAGGTGCATATTCAGGGACTTCCGAGAGTGCAATGTTTTGGGCCTTCCAGGCATGTCGTAGTTGTATATATTTAAACTTTTGTGTGTCATGGAGTCCGAATTCTGACTGTAGGACCCGGAACGATTTGAGCCCCCCCTTGGCAATGACATCCCCTATAGTAGAGATGCCAATGTCGTCCCATCTTCGGAAACCGTGCAGTTTGTGTAGTTCCGCCAGCCATTGGCAATGCCATAATGGCGTCTGTCGTGTGGGTTTCTTATCCCATCCCATGCGACGGTTGGCCTTCATCCATGCGGATATTGTTATAGCCATAGCCGGGAGGAGGGAATACCCTCGCAAGGTCCCATACAGAAAGCATAGTACGTTTCTGGACGACATTTGCGCTCGTTCAAGAGCGTATGTCGGGTGTTCCGCCGGAGCATGGAGCCAGTCATTTATTGGCGTTAGGTGCTCCGCCCAATAATAGGCCTCTAGATTAGAGAGGGAGATCCCACCACTATATTGATTCCTCTGAAGCGTGGCCAAAGCCACCCTGGCGTGTTTGCCTAGCCAAAGGAAGGATCGTAGGTCTGCATGGATCCTACGAAAGACCGCCGCCGGCACTGGGTAGTACTCGTTTTGCAGCGCGTACAGGAATTTCGGTAATAGGACCATTTTCAACATGGCCGCCCTTCCTAGGAGTGTCAGCGGGAGCTGTCTCCATCGGTTCATATCCGCCACTGCGTTAAGTATGATCCGTTCTAAGTTTCTATCGAAGGAGAGAGTCGCACTTGCGGTAATATAGATCCCGAGGTATTGGAAGCCCTCGGAGGTTGTCAGTAGATCTTCTGGTAGTCTCCCCCATCGGTTGCCTCCCCCAGGGTCGTAGAGTACCGATTTGTGCCAGTTTATTTTATGTCCGGCCATCTCGCCATAGCATCCTATTTCCCGGAATAGCTCTGGGATCGAGGTGTCTGGCTCAGTGACATAGAACAGGACATCGTTGGCATATAGCGAGATTTTTTCAGGCCTTAAGTCGGTGTCATTGCTCGTAAAACCACGAATGTCATCGTTTTGCCGGATCCTGGCGGCGAGCACCTCTATTGTGAGTGTAAACAAGAGGGGGGACAGAGGGCATCCCTGTCGAGTACCTCTCTGAATCTGGAACTCGCGCGATAGAGTACTGTTCACTCGTATCCTGGCTCTCGGGTCTATATAGAGGAGCCGTACCAACCGGGTGAAATTTGGCCCGAAACCTAGTTTACACAGATCTGCAAAGAGGAAGGGCCAGTGCACTGCGTCGAACGCCTTTTCGGCGTCGAGGGAAAGGAACCAATGGGGGTCGCTGCGGTCGCGCACTTCTTGCAGCCAGTTATGGGTTCTTCTGAGGTTCAATCTAGTGGCTCTATCTGGTAGGAAGCCTGACTGGTCCAGTTGAACCAGGCCTGGTACAACTGTTCTCAGGCGGGTTACCAAGATGGTAGCTAACAGCTTCACCTCCGTATTCAGTAGGGAGATGGGTCGGTAAGAAGCGCAGTCCTCCCGGGGTCTGCCTTCTTTATATATCGGGACAATCGTGGCCCTGGCCAGGTCTGGGGGTAGCTGTCCCTCTTCAAAGGCACCCGTAAAGAGGCCCTTAAGGTGGCGCGACAGTAAGTCCGCCGTACGTTTAAAAAACTCCGCCGGGAAGCCATTAGGACCCGGGGTTTTGCCTGGTCTCAATCCTGCAATGGCCTCAGTAATTTCATCCATCGTTATGTCCACCTCTAGGGAGGCAATGGATTCGGGCGGTAGGGTCGAGAGGACTGTTGTATCTAGATACTGTAGCACCTCCTCATGAGCGGCAAGATCACGTGCTGCTTAGAACGCCTCAAAATGCGTGGCGAAAGTTTCGGCAATCTCCGTGTCAGTGTTGACAGTAGCACCTGTGCTGGTTTTAACACTGTCAGTTCACCTCGCCGCCTGCTCTTTCCTACTGAGCCATGCTAGGAGCTTCCCTGACTTGTCTCCCACATCGTATAGCCTGTGAAGGGTAGCAAGTGATTGGGTCTTCGCTTCGTCAGTCACCAGCTCCCTGTATTGTTTCTGAGCGTCTAGGAGCCTTCTAAGGGTTTCAGTGTTTGCTTGGGCTAAATGGTCTCTTTCCCTCTGTAGGATATCCTGTTCCAGGGCGGCCACGCCAGCCTGGAGTCTCCGTCTTTCTTCACCCAACCGAGAATGTATCCTGTCCCTAAGTACTGGCTTCAGGGCTTCCCACAGAGTAACACTGGATTCAACCGTACCCACATTTTCAGCCAGATACACCTTAATATCAGCCCGTATGCCTCTAAGTATGTTTGCGTTTTGTAAGTCCCAGGCCGCCAGACGCCAGGCTCCCGGATGTCTACGCTGGCTCTGTCCTACCTTAACATACAATGGCGAGTGGTCCGATATGCCCGTGGCCCTGTACTCTGCAATATCATCTGCCCTCAGGTACTGGCGGGACATAAAAATATAGTCGAGTCGTGAGAACACCTTATGCGCACCGGAGTAGTATGAGTATGCCTGTTGTGTTGGGTGAAGCCACCTCCAGATGTCCGTAAGTCCTATGGGAGACATCTGACTACATAGTGCGGTCTGGTGTTCACTTCTGGCCAGGTCACTGGACCTGTCGCGGCCGGTGTGCATGACATCATTAAAGTCCCCTCCCACCACTTGTATCGTATCTGAGGTCTCCAGTAGTATATGGGTAAGTGCTGTGAGTGTACGGGACTGCAATTTGGGTGGTGCATAGACCGAGACAAGCGTGTAGGTGCGTCTCTTCCAGGTGCCCTGTACTCCTGCGTAAGTTCCCTGTGGGTCAATCCAGGTGCGGGTGATGCAGAATGGGGAGGTTTTTCTGACGATGACTGCCACCCCTCTAGAGTCAGAGTTGTATCCCGCATGTGCTAAGACCCTGTGTCTCCCTCGAGCGATAAAGGTCACTGGGTACCCTTGAGATGTGTTTCTTGCAAGAAGGTAAAGTCTGGGTCTACCCTTTTAATGTAGGCATTCACCAGGCCTCTTTTGATTTTAGAGCCCAGACCATTTACATTCCACGTCAGGACACTCAACCTCTCATCTCCCCCTCGTGGAGCAACTACGGTATTCGCCATTGGGGAACATGGTGTCTGCATACGATCTGGCCCCGGCACGTGTAGGCGAAGCGTGTGTTTAGCGTGTGTTGCTGCATGAGTTCAGTGAAATTGTAACCCCCCCAACTATCCCTCCCCGGACCGTCGTCCGAACAAACTTTATAACTCCCTCTCCCCCCTCCCTCCCCACCTCCCTCCCCTTCCAGCATTATCCTTGGATAGGACATAACTTTCTGTAGGAGTAGGCCTGTCGCCCACCCACAGACACCCTCCCTATCAGGCACCCAGGTAACAAAAGTTAAAGAACAACAATAAGACTTGTGAAACAAGGAAGCGTGTCAACTTGCGTGCTCTCCTCTCCTCTGCCAGACTGCCATTCCCAGAGCCCACGCACACCATCGTCCAAAGAGCGCATCATCATGGGGACCTCTTCGCTCCCCTAGGTACTTTCAGCGGACCGCTGCCCAACGATTCATGAGTTGGAGCCTTGTGTCTCTGATTCAGGTGCACTTAGTTGTCCAGTGAAGTCCTGTTCCAGTACTCGGATCTCTTTCACCAGCGGGTGTGCGAATTGACCCCCTTCCTCTACTTCCTCTTCTCCAGACGTGCGATCCTCCAGGTCATCTACATCCCCGTCCTCCGATCGGGCCTTCGAATGTAGTCCAGTAAATCTTGACCCCGTCCCGGCAGATCCAGTCCTTTCTGTGTGGGTCTCAGATCTCGGCCGTGGTAGGGTGTCGTCTGGATTTGCCTCCTCGTCCTCCTCGAGAGTCTCAGCCTTTGTGATTTCGGACGTTCCCAGTGGGTTGCATCTTGCCGTGCTTTGTCCGATGACTCTCTGCTGGCTCTTTCCCTGCTGTTTAGGATCGGGCGTTCCTCCAGCCATTGCCAAGCGTCTTCTGGGAGGGTGAAAAAGAGTGACTGGTCCTTATATACCACCTTGAGTTTTGCCGGGAAGAGGAGCATATACGTGATTTTTAGGTCTCTGAGTTTCGCCTTCACGGAGTCGAAAGCCCAGCATTGTTTTTGTACCTCCTGACTGTAGTCCGGGAAGACCATGATATGAGCATTTTCCAGACGTATCTCGCCCAGTTTCCTTGCCTCTCTCAGGATGAGGTCCCTGTCGGCGAAATAATAAAGCGTGCTATGACTGATCGCGGTCTTGCTCCCTCCGGGGGCCTCGCCAGGAGGGCCCTATGCGCCCTTTCTATGATGAAGCAAGGGGAGAATTGCGCAGTAGGGAAGGTCTCCATGAGCCAAGTGCGCAAGAAGGACACCATATCAGACTTCTCAATTCCCTCTCTAAAGCCAATAAAGCGGAGGTTGTTCCTTCTCGCTCTATTTTCAGCGTTGTCGACCTTCCATAGGAGTTGGCGGTGCGAAGCCTGCAGTTCCGCCATGTCCTTGCGCAGGGTAGGGATTGCGTCTTCCGCCTCACCCATCCGAGTCTCTGCAGTGGTAACCCTTTCGGACAGATTCCGGAAATCCTGTCGCAGTAGCGTCACCTCCGAACACACTTCTCCTATTTTTACTTCCAGGGCAGCCCTGGACTCCTGGATATCCGTCCGTGACGCCTGAATGGCCTCCATCAGCAGCGCGGTGTCCGAGCGTGTACCTGACATATCGCTGGGGCCTACCACAGCCGTGCGTGGGGCAGTGAAATTGTCCATGGTTCCCTGCTTGGACACTTTCGGCGGTAGACCTCTTTTCCCCATAGTTCACCAGGTCAGTCAAATACCTCAGACGGTCCGCAGCGGACTCCACAGTCCAGGTGCCACTTACAATCCCAAGGGTGCCTCACCAGTCCCGCGTCGTCTCCAGAGTGGCAGGTGAAGGAGTCTCAGTCCGCTATGCCCTGGGAGCGAGGGATCACCCCCTCGGCTGTCCAGCCCGCCGACTCTCCAGCTGACAGTGGTAGGAAAGACTGACCATCTCCGACGTTGTCCGTTGTTCACCACCAGTGGCCCCTAGGGTCACGATGATAGGTCTTTGCCGCCGGGCCAAGTGGGAGCAAGGGCAGAGGGTTGCACGGTGGAGAACCACAACGTCGCCAATGGGAGGGCTCTCACTCACAGGTTGCTATGGCGCGCCCAACAGGTCAGGATGGGTCCGTAGGGTGTCACTGGTCATTCCCCCTCCGAGGCTCTCGGAGCGACCCCCACTGGCCTCCTCGACCCCTCCTGCGGGACTGCACAATATTCGAGGTCTCTCTCCCAAATCAGCGCCAGCCTCAGGTGGTGTTATTTGCCCCTCTACTGAGGAATGGGCAGTAGCCGGTCAGTAGAACTCGGAGCACCACGCTCTAGCCCGTAATCGCGGTCGCCATGTTGGTTAGGGCTGCGGTAGGCAAAGGCAGTCAGGGGGCTCACCTCCACCTTTTTGGTGGTCCCCGCGGTCCTCCCAGTCGCTTCCCGACTCGGCCACTGGTTCACTCGCGGGGTCCGCACTCACAGGGCGCTCCCGGACGGCCTCAGCTCCTCGTCACTGGAGCGGCCGCCATGTTGGTAAAGGGTCGCCGGACCCGGCGGGGTCCCCTGGTATCCCCACCACGTCTCCCAGGAGGGCCAGCTCACCATGCTGGGACCTGCAGATGAGCCAGGGCGAGGCGCCACATGTCTGTGTGTGTCCCTCAGTTCGGGGGTCTCGGGTTGCTCCGGTCGCGGACCTGTGGTCATTCCGCCATCTTGAGGCTCGCAGGGTTCCGAGGGGGGGGGATCACCCTCTAGTCGGCGCAGCGTCGTCGTCCGTGGACAATTGTGCGAAATAGCGTGCTCCCCAGGGTCGGGCCCGCCAGGGGCACCTCCGGTATGAATTTGGTGCAGTTTGGGGTAAGTTGAGCGTCGGATTATGAGGTAGCTAGCCGGAGCACTGGAGAGTCACGTCTTAGCCAGTCATGGTGCTGGCCACGCCCCATAGTCATGCATAATTTAGCAGTTTCAAATAAAAAAAGTTTGATGATTTTCACTGGACTTTTTTTTTAAGTCCCTATCTCCGTTATTTTCTATGGGATGGTGTTGCTGTATCAATAGTTGTCCATGAATGATGCTGGATTTACTGCTTTTTCTGTGTGGCAGTAGTCATTTACACTCCTAAAATTTTCTCCAACCCCTTTTTTCAAGTGGTGAAGGTGTGTAAATTTACCCTTTTGATTTAAATTTATTTGTATTAGTTTCAGAGAAAAACAAATACTTTGCAATGCAATATTGAGTCCATGGGAGAAAGCAAATGGCAGTCTGAGGTAACCATTTTACATAAAGCTGCACATAGCCTGCACGGGCTGTCGGGCCCCACATTTGTCCTCGGGTTGTGCCTTTAGAAGAACTTGTGGATCTGAACGCGTGTCTCTCGAAAACCAAAGCTAAGGATAACAAACCTCCCCTCCACCCCCCTGTCTCCCCCCACCCCAACCAGTGTGCCGATGTGTGTGGGTTAGAAGTGGCACAAGCATGTAGCGCTCACGATGCCTCCGTCTCGGATTCTGTGGAGGCGTGAATCGCCTCAGTTAGGCGTAGTAGGCGGAGGTATCTTGGGCACGTTATTTCGTTAAATTCCTGGGATAGAAGTGTTCACAGTGGTTGCCAGATCGTAGTGAAGGTGGCAGTGGTCTGTGTGAGTGTGGCTTGAATGCGTTCCATCCCCAATGTGTACCAAAGTTTGTGCAACCAGCCTGTGTGATTTGGCCGCGTGTTAGTCCCCCAAAGAGACAGGATATGTCGGGAGGCTGCCTGCATTGCTAGATTGCTAGACCCATTTGTCACCCCTAATGGATTTCAGCGGGAAAGTGATTGCATTTGGGAGTCCTAGGATACTATAGGCTGGAAACCGTGGGATTTCGGAGTCTACGGAGGTGTCTATGTCATTGAGGACAGACGTCCAGTAGGCCGTGACCTCTTTGCAGTCCCAAAGAAGTTGCGTTAGAGTGCCTATCTCACCACACCCCCTCCAACAGGTTGAGCTTCGAGATGGGTTTCCCCTGTGTAATCTAACTGGGGTTAAGTACCAGTATATGGCTAGTTTCACTGCTGAATCCCTGCCCGCTGTGTTTCTAGCTGTATAGTTGGCCCTATAGTACATTGACTGGCACTACCAGGTCGAGAGTGTTCTTTTCTAATTCCTCTTCCCAACGCCTCTGACTGGCCAAGCGGAGTGACTAGGAGGTAGGAGAAAGCAGCTTGTAGAGCTCCGTAATCAAACCGCTGTCTGAAGTTTTCGTAACTAGCCATTTTTCCAAATTCCGTCATTCGCCTACCAACTAGAGGATTAGTCTTGGGTTGCATGAGCCAGTGACGGCGATTTGACATCATAGAATTGTGACAGTGTGGAGAGTGGTAGGAAGCCCTCTATGTCAAAAAGTTGCCCCGCCCATATGCAGTTGGAACCTCGCCATTTTGGAAACATGTGGACGTTGGTCCAATATTGCACTCTGATATTGTGACTAGCCTAAGGTAGTACAGTAACATGTGTAATTTACTCATTAGTGTTTGTTACCTTTCTGAATAGTCAACTGGTTGTGCATGCCACCAGGTTCATCAGTCACCCAAAGAATCAAGTGGATTATTCTGGATCAAAACCCTAAGAAGTAAAATTAGAAGGTCGACAACCAGACCATATTAACATCAGCATTCTACTGAACAAAAGTATTACTGAACACAGAATAGCATTAAAATGATTCAGTTGTCCTCAAATAGACAGCACTGGAACCAAAGGAACAGACATATACACCATATGAGATCGAAACCATTGGTCCCGTGCAGTGAACTATACTATAGGGAACTGTGCATGGGAATATTCACATAATGTCTGCTATGAAAAGAACTTGTGGAGTTTTTAGGTAACCGCACAAAATTCTGTGAAATGAAACTCTGTAAATTCCACTCACCCGAAGAAAGATGATGTAGTAACAGCATGAGGGAATGAGAGAGCACCAAAAACCTATTGGAGACCTACACCTGTGCATGCTCTAGGAGCCACTAATCCTGAAGCAAACCAACAATAAGCATGGCGCACAGACAACAAAGGAGGGAAAGCTGGATTACAAGCACAGGGATGCTAAAAGTATAATGTTGTATGGTTTAAAGTTTATATTTCAAACTTTTTTTTCATTCTGACTGGTTTTAAATCAAGTGTGTTTTAAAATGCGATTCACATCTCCTAGAAAGTCATGCAGCTCAGCAACCAAAGTTGTTGTGCTTCATTGTGTGAAAGTGAGAGAGTAAGATAGCACTATATCTACTAAGATATGGTGTTGTTTCTCTCTCCCATGTGCTAAAGAAGTGTAGGCTTCCTGGGGCATTGTGCACGCCCTTGCTCAATGGTGAAAGCATGTATGTGTAAAGTGTAACATAGGTTTGTAGTAGAAGTGCACCCTTTCTGCAGAATACTGTGTGAATGGTACAGTACACATACAAAGTTGGAAGAAGTTTACAGAAAATAAAGTTTTTGCAAATGTTACATCTACCTTGATGATGTGTTAACGTTTGGAACATAGCCCTACCTGCCTTTTTCAGAGGATAGGTTTTTGTATCAAAATCTATGGATGGTTGCTGCAACACACTTTTACCACTCAGTGGACACACCCTTTCAAATTAATACTGAGTTGCGCAAAGGGCTATTTAGGGTCACTTTACCGTGCGTGTTGTGTCCCTGCAAGCAGTGAGACCACCACGCTGCTTGAAATCCTGCTCATTTTGTGACACACACTGCATCGCAAAGCATTCAGATTTCTTCATCAGTTCCACAGTCTAAGAAACTCTTCTAATTATCTCCCTTCTTCTCTCCCATATCTAATCCTATTCTCCTCATTCATTTGACACTTCTTTTGCTGGCAATTATATTTTTCTGGCGCTGGGAGGTTTTCCTATGTCATCAAGCTTTTTCCTCCAAGAACTGAGACATTTTTTTCTACGAGTCATCAATTCTTCCCACATCTTTCTATTAAGTAAATGGACCATGGCTCCTGGAAGAAGTCACCCATACCTTGGGTAAGTCAGAGAGAAGCTCTATAAGAGTCTTTCTCGCTAGCCCTTGATAGTGCAAAACAAGATTTTCGCTGCAAAGCAAATACCAATTCAAGACTTTGTGGTGGTTTGCATCACTTGCTATCGCAGAGCCTTAATAAAAACGTCCCTAAATGTTTTGCTTCATGTGGTGTTTATAGTGGGTCCAAAAATTGATCTGTGGGCCAGATGTATCAAAAAACATTTTGTGATTCCCAAATATAGATTTTTACTGAATTGCTATTCGGGAATTGCAAAATGTTATGTGTGTAGGATTCAGTAAAATGTTTGCGATTCCTTAATATTACCTAATAGCAATTTGCTAAATAGCAAATCGCTATTAGGAAATATGACTCAATTAATTCCTATGGGCATTCAGCTAATTTGCAATTACCTAATTAGTTATCGCAAATTAGCAAATGCAAAGCCAAGGGGGCAATGGGCCTAAGCCCCCCCCCCCCCCGCAGCACCCCAAAAAAAGAAGGTGCATTTTTCAAAGTTTGCACACGGTTACCATCAACTTGAAGTTGATGGGAATTAGTGTTTCCTATATGCACAGTTCGCATTTAGAGAAGGCTTCTTATATTTGCATTATGGTTTAGCAAATTGCGATTCTCTATTTGCATTTGCAATTTAGATAATCACAAAATATTGCTATTACCTGAATTGCCATTCCAAAAGTCTTACATACATGAGAGAAAGCCATGACACATTAGCAAAAGGCTCTATTTTGTTATCCGTCACCGTCTGTGAATGCAAAATGCTTTCATACATCTGGCCCTATATGTTTTATCAATATTGCAGTACATATAATAACATCACACAGCATGACATGACCAGACATGCATAACATGACATAACATAACATATAACATATAACATAAAAGTCAATATAAATACTGTTAAGGTTACATCAATTGCTGAAGAGCCCAGTCAACATGCTTCTGTCTGCCAGATCCTGGTTAATGCCTTCCTTATCTTGTCCTGGAGCGTGTCCCTCTTAATACTTTTTCCTTATTTATTTCCTCACTGTGAAGCTTATACTCTGCCCTTAAGGCGGCGTTACTTGAAATATTCCTAGGGAAGGAAATTAAGCTATTGGCAGTGCGAAGGAGGAGTGCTGAAAATCAACAATGGTTTGTGGAGCGACACCTGTTATGACTGCAGTGCCAGGAGCCTGGCTGCTTTTAGCGTAACATTGTAATCATGAGTTGTTAATTGCCTATTCTTTCTTTATGAGTCTTTACATATATTTAAGCTCTATGATTTGGAGAACTGTCATTTCAAATCTAACGTTGTCTGCTGCTAAGGAAACAATGGTTGAATTGCTTTTTATTGCTTTTGTCATAACACCAAAAGAAAACGGCACAAAACTAAAAGCAAAAAAGTGAACTCATTTTGGAGTTTGCAGTTGAAAACAAATGGGTCTGACCATGAAAATTCTAAATCAACAAATTAATGTGACATGAAATTGCCGTATGACAGAATAAAACCATGCATTACCATTTTAATTTGCAATTACATATTGAACATACCCTTCATAATAGCCCCTAATCAAACGCTAGTGCCCTGCCACCTATTACCACGGTCTATCTCGGCAAAGAGGAGCGTGTCAAAAGAGGACATGGGGTGCATGCAAATGGTAACTCGGGCACCCATAAACCAGTGAACTGTATACATATGCATGTGCCTTCAAAGGTCCTTAAAATGTACGCTTGGTACGATGAGGTAGCTCTCTTGCATTTCTTCAGTACTACGCCTATGGCCAGTACAATTTCACCTCCCTCCTCCCACGGGACATATCCAGATATTGACATCTGACTGTTTAAATTAACACCCCACAGATTAGTGACATAAACTACTTATCACAGCAAGAAATCTTTAACAGCCCGCTTAGCATATGCCTTTAGTGTTCAAGTGCCCGATATGTGTTTTGCTCAAATGCATTTGCCACTAACTAAGCGAAGACAATTGAAAGTTACTGGCTGCTTCCTTTTTAAATAATCACTTCCTAGAGACAACTAAAATCGTCTTCGATAGATAAAAAATCATTGGTGGTGTGTGTGTGTCTGTTGGGGTAGGGTGGTTTGAGACCATCTCTCTTCATCTGTAGAATGTATCTTTATAGCGCTTCGGGTATGATAAGGTACATGTCCGACTTTAGTTAAAATTGAAGTTGCGTGAATTTCCAAAGGTATTTCTCCCATATTTTGTTATTTCTAAATCGCAAATTGAGTACTTTGCACGACCTGCATGAAGTAAAAAATAAATACACCTAGCAAGAGTAAAAAAATATATAAATGGAGGTTTTGAAGAAAAAGAATGCCAGAAGAATAATTGTTGTTGTGTGTGTTTGTGTGCTTGTGTGTTTATGCATGCTTAATTAATTGTGTCTGAAGGTACACTACTTAATCTGGTGAAACAATGCATTTGATTAGTGAATTCATGATTTGCGGTGCTCTCAATAAGTTCTGTTTAGGAAATGAAACAGGTGTAGAAGATGAGAGCGTGCTTTTTAGGATGTGTTGGATGTGGTGTCGTTACACCCATTCCGCGAGCCTGCACACCGTATTTCTTGCAGCAGAATGTTCTGTGGAAGAAACATACTCCAACAGGAAATCCCAAAGAGAGACACTATTAACCCTTCCCAGGCACCTATGCCATCAAGTGAGAGGGAATTGGCGGGGTTAAGGTTTGAATGCTGAATTGTCAACAGACAGCAGCATAGTTAAATTATGTTGGTGAAGGGAGATGTGGCCAGTGGTGCTGAAACACTTCTCAGAGTGGGGGGGCTTTCCTTAATTTAATATCATTGAAGTCACAGGAATGGTGTAGTATGTAGCTCGTTCTGCATTTTGGAGTGCTGGTGTGGTAGTACACTGTCATTTATAGTCAGTTTATTTTGAGTTGATTGACCACTGAATTTGCATATACAAGCGGCTTTACTGGTAAAGCTAAATAGTGCGAAAAGATAATGTAGGAATATCGGGTTTCAGTGTATATTTATCATTTGAGCATCATCAAGTAAAATGTCTTTATTTGTTTTGATCCTACTAAATTCTTTGTTTCCATCAATCTAATCTAATAAAAAAGTGGTTCATTTGTGCTTTCCTAATTGGTGATATAATTTGAAATATGTGTATAGTCCATTTACTGATATTTAAATATTGCATGTTCGAAAAAAACTGACATCCTACAGCCTTTCAATACTTTTCCTGTGCTGCAGCTGTTTTATCACTTAGATTACTTTTACAAAATCCTCTCATTTTTCAGTCTGCCAAACAAAAGTACACTCCAGTTTCCTAACAAGCACCAATTTGTCGGAAAACATAGTGTGAACTTTGAACTTTGCCTTTGAGTGCGCTGCAAATGTTACAAAATAATCACAACTTTTAAAGGCATCTAACTGAGTGTGGAGAACAGAAACAGTGGAAAGGGACGGAACAGCAGCAGTCTACCCATTACCCTGTATGGCTCTTAGCTGATATCCCATAGTCCTCCTCCCCCCCCCCCGTGTATGCAACCCCTGGACTGAGAAACCAGAAAAAAGACAAGAACGCCAGAAATGTGTTGGAGAAAGCTTGTTGAAGGTTTATTATTGCATATCACCTGATTGACTGAAGAGCACCTGGACTACAGACCAACGGGAGCAATACCTTTTGAGGCTCTCCACTCTGTGGACCTTCTAGAACTGAACTTAACAGTGGTGGAGGGGTGCAAGGCAAACCCCCAGTTGCTCAGGTTTACAACTGCCCATGGGAACTTGCTCCCAACTGTATATCTGCATCCTGCCTTCCCCAGCATCACCTGCAAGTCTAACAGGAATATATTGGTTCCCACATCCAATGTGTCCACTTCCTACTCTGCAAGAAACCCTTGGTGTGCACATTGTTCAGGCCGTGCCTTTTGAAACCCCAAACCCTTTACTCTAGGAACTTCCACATAACCCAGTTAGTACATCTGCGGCATGCCTCAACTGATGCTTCCAACAATGCCCCCTCCAAAACCTGCGCGTAATTATCTAAGGTCAAAATGATCTCACAAGACCCCATGAGTTTGCTGATATCAAAAAATGCTTCTTTCATGGCCTGACCCAGGGGGCACCTGCCTGATGTATTGAAGTCCTTACCACCCAAGTGAATTATTAGCATGTCGGATCACTTATGGTCCCTGGAAAGCCCCTGGCATAGCTTGTTCAAGAGGTTTACCCATCGCATCACTGAAAAACCCTTCCACGTTATCTCAGAATTGGAAAAACCATGGTTCCAGTTCCTTGCCTTAGCACGTTGTGCCACCCTTACGATGAAGGAGTGGCCTTTAACCCAAACTCTGACCCTAGCAAGAAATAAAGCAAAGAGCACTGTGTCAAAATTGTTTCAATAAATGGAAGCAAACTGCATCATGTCTCTAAATAGAGATTGCAATGTACAAATCATCTTTCTAGTAAATCACAGAACCCCGCTACATCATGAAAAACTAATATTGATGCAAAAGACATACCACTGCAAACCTATTTACAAAGAGTGTGTTACAGAAAGTGGTCTGCATGTAAAAAGCAGTCCACTCAAACAGGCTCATCTTAAATCCCCCCCCCCCCAACTAGGTTATCGCTCTCGAGGCCTAATGCATACCTTGTAGCGGTTTGACTCCCAAATGCCCAGTTTTTTTATGCAGTCAGCAGGGACACATACTCTTTTTGCTCTGGTGGCTGCTCCTTTAATAAAGGAGTGGGTGGAATAATGTTTGGTTCTGTGGCCAGTTAGGCTTGAGCAGGACAACATAGCCTGATTGAACTGATGGCAGGTGAGCGGGCTGCTGTCTGTTTACTAATAGGCCCTCCTCCTTGGGGTTCGGGTACTGCCTACACCAGTGAAATAGGACCACCCAATTAATGTGGGAGTGTCTCTTGTCCCATAGAGATGCTGGTGGTGTGTAGGTGAAGACCTGCTGTGGGGTCATGGCAATAGGCTGGCAACCATGTTGGGGGTTCACAACTCCACCTATTGTTGGATGTGTCATGTGGGCTTTTTGGGGCACCTTGCATCTTGAGTCTGGTTGGAGGACCCCACACTTTGTGCAGCTATTGCCACATTTCCCGGCTTTCCCTCAGAACCAAGAGCCCTCATTGAAGAGCCTGCATGTGCCTGAGGCTAATCTTTTGACAAAACCTTTTGCCCAGCCCCCGACCAGGCCCTCCGAAAGGGCAGCTTAAATTCTCCCTTCAGAGACTGCTTGGTGCGTTGATAGGGGGCTTATCCCTGAGGGGCCTTGTTGTAGAAATCTCACTGCCAAGGGATGAATTTCCCTATGTATTCCATCCATCGCTGGGCCTCCTTCTGGTCCCAGTCTAGGTCGGGACACATGGCCATCTTCTTCCTGAATTCCCTCTCATGATAGAACCAACCCACCATCACAATCTTGACAGCCTCACTGTGTATGGTCCTAGCATATAGGAATAAGACCGGACCATCTTCAGGGTGCTTATCCAAGATTACAAATGACAAGATAGAAAAAGCCTTTAACCAGTTCTCAATCGATTTGCCTGCCCATCGTGTTGTCCTCTTTCCACCCATGTGCCTTGTGTCTGCTCCATCCTTGAGTGTAAGTATGTCAATGAATTCCCTCCTCGATATGCCCTCCTTGACTGCTAAAGGTACCTGCCAGGCCAGAGAACTTCGGCCTGATACCAATGGCACAATGGCCACGAGGGGCGTGGCGCTAAAGTGGGATGTTGAAGCCATCTGCCCTGCTGTTTGGCTCGGTTGTGAGCAGGGGGCTGGGGAAAAAATTGCTACTGGCCCCGGTGCCCATTTGAATCCACTGCATGCATTGGAGGGCCGCTTTGTCCTATGGCAGTGGGTTAGGTGGGTGTCAGTAGAGCATGGGGTAGATGGCAGCGGGCTCTACCCAATTCTGCATGTCTAGCCTATCGGCAGCACTGTCTGTGATATTGGGGGGCATTCGTTAGGTTGGCTGGGCTGAGGCATTGCTTGTCATCTTGCTTGATCATCCAAGCTGGCTAGCGAGGCCGGGTGTGATACTGGGAACCCTGTGCTTACTCACTGTTCCAAACCCACCCAACCTCTCTAGATGCTATGCTGGATGTAAGACAAAACAGAGGTTGTTGGCTACTCTTCATGGACTCCACTAATAATTTGAATTCCTCCAGGATCCCCATCATTGCCTCCATCATCTTACCCATCTTGCACAATTTGTCCTGGCTTGTTTCCTCCCTGGGGGGTGTCTTAAATATTTGTGGTGATGCTGGCTGCTGGGGAGATTTCGACCTTCTCAGCACAGAACTCATCGATACCCTGTTTGGGGCCTTGTGTGTCTTTTTTGGTGATGTGACCGGTGTTGGAACTCAACCCTCCTTGTGTCCTCTTGGCATTGGAAGGTCCCTGTTCTGGCCCCAAAATCGCCACCTGGAAAAGGAAAAGTGGTGCTACAAGCCCTTTGTCCAGTCCCTACACCAAACAATTCTCTGTTGCTGCTGCACCCTTCCATCTGCCACAGTTAACACTCTGTCACAGGGTTAAATGTTCAAATGTTTGCTGCCCAGGTGGATGCTGCCTACAGCGGCATGAGGGCCTAACCCATGCCAAAACTTCTCCATTCACCTACCCGATGCGAGAAAATGCTACCCGCTTGTAGCTATCATAACTGCACTTGAAGATGACCTTTGTGCGCCACCTTGGAGAGAAAAGGAAAGGAAACCCGTTAACCAGTCAACGATGTGCAACTGCCTGCATAGAACCACTATATCACAACAGATGACCCTTTATTCAATTACCATCTAAGCAGGGGATTCCTGTGCTGTGCCGGCAATGGTTTTGTAGGGATTACCGACCCTTCATCCTGGATCATACCCGGTACCTCACAGACCACATATCGATTTAATCACGTAACCCTATAACAGTTTCACGTGGTATATGTAATGTCGGGCGCTAGGCCCGCATGCTGGTAAGGAACTTGTGACACGGACACAGTACTGTAATGGGTGAACTGGCCCCGAGCACGTGCGCTCGGCCACTTTTATTCATGCAGCGTCACCTGACCGGTGACGTCTGTGGTGGGTGGGTGTACAGTGTAGGGCATCCTCAGAAACACTGGTGTGCTGACTGCAAATCACTACATCCCTCCCAAACTTGGTGAAAAATCAAAGCCCCGGAAAAAGTCTGAAACCCTGTGGGAAGAAAATGAAACATAAAAATACAAAAGCGGTAACACCGCTAAGCCTCTTCAGCTGCTTGCTGAATTGCTATGTTGGCAAACATTGGCTTGTATTACAAGTATACGCTGGAACAGTTCAGGAGAGCTCGGCGGGTCCGGCCTCCACTTGGCTCTGTTGCTGGACGTTGCTCTGCATTCATGCTCCGCCTCGCTCTTGTTGTGACAACCATCAGCTGGAGAGAAGGTGGGCAGCAAGGTTTTGCTCTTCCGCCGTTCAGTCCTGGTTCTTTGCGGTGTCTTCGGGCAGGCTTCAAAGTGTCTCTTAACAAATGAAAGGAGTAGGTCCAAACATCCCTCTCACTGGGATGCCCCTCTCGCCGGTATTCCTCTCTCTCAGGATGGCCGGGAGGACCTCTTTGCCAGGCTTCCCCAGGACTGGTGCTTTCAGTCATGTAACTCCACCATAGCCTTCGGGCCGTGAGTGGGACGCGCTACAAGCCTCACCGTTCTGTCCTTCGTTCCACCTGAAGGGTGTGTTTTGTAGCTCCTGTCATTGCTTCTGAGGTCTTCACCCTTCTGGGACCTGCAGATGTGCGGCTGTGGATCTATCTCTCGTCCGAGATCTACTGATGCCAGCATCCCTTGAGCCTCTGCCCCTTGGATTTCCACGAGCTCGTGTGGAGCGGTCAGTTCCTTTGTTTCCAGATGCCTGAGCACTCTCGCCATCCAATCTTCCGCTCAACCCCAGAGGTAGGTGTTGCCAATAGTCCAGCCTGCTCCCACCTGCGATCGCCTTGGGGATGGAGTCCTCGTCGGTAGACGTCTTTGCTCCGTGCTGCTGATGTTCTTCCCAGGCCTTGTGCTCCTATGCACTCTGATGTTCCAGCGCATGTCACCTTCCTCTTCTGGTGTGTGTGTTGACTTGGCACACCTCTTTTCTTCTCCCTGGGCGTTGTTATTTCTGGTGGTGAAATGCCACTCAATTCCCTTCTTTTCTTTCTTCTTCCTTTTGCGATGTGGTCGGTCCCTTTCCTCTTATTTTCATCATCCAGGCCATCTCCATGTGGCGTGCACTCCACATGTGTCTTCCTGGTTGTGTCCTACCCCTAGGACAATGCTTGCTTGTCTTCTGCTGACCGGACCAGGCGTCGCATCCTTCTTCCTGTCGATATCATCAGACTCTTTCTTGGTCCCGTCCATAGACCTCTTCACACGTTCCCAGTTGGTCTTCCTCCTTCTTTCCTTTGCTTTTTCAGCTGCGACGTAACCTGGGGCGATCTCTTTTCATCTTCTCTGGCCGGGCTTCCTCGTGTAACACGCGCACTCTGCACTTGTCTTCCCGGTTTTGTCCTAGTCCTAGGACACTGTCTTTTTTTCACTCGAACCGCCAGAGTTCGCATCGCGATCTTCCCTTCACTTTCAGTTTTGTTCTGCAAACTTGTGATGTCGAAGTTCGTTGGTCCTTGTTCGCGGACCACGTCTTAGTTGAACTTCTTGGACCTCTTGCTAGTCCACTCTGCCGATCTCCGGCAGGCTACCTTCAGTCCACGTGTCGGACCTCTTGTTGTGTAGATTCTCGCTGACTTCTGCTTCGGTCACCTCCTGTCGCAACCTTCTCGTGGGTTGGCTTCTTTGCTTGGGCGACCATCTGGCTGGTCGGCTTCTTTGCTGGGGCGACCATCTGGCTGGTCGGCTTCTTGGCTTGGGCGACCATCTGGCTGGTCGGCTTCTTTGCTGGGGCGACCATCTGGCTGGTCGGCTTCTTGGCTTCGGCGACCATCTGGCTGGTCGGTTTCTTTGTTTGGGCGACCATCTGGATGGTCGTCTTCTGGGTGCGATCATCAGACTGGTCGGCTTCTGGGATGCGTCACATCGCATGACTGTCCGTGGTACCTGTCCTGCACGATGGCACTCCATGCGCTCTTCTCCCACCTTGCGGTGGCATCTTGGCTCCACGTGGCGCGCATTCTGCGCTCTTCCGCTTCTGTGTTGTCGGATGCTAGCTGCACACATCTTCTTCAGTGGCTTCCTCTGTTCCAGGCGCTGTCATGTACCGTCTGCGTCCGGGGTACACCTGCGCGCTTCCAGTGGTTGCACTTGAACCTTGAGGTAGACGGTCTTGAATCCCCACTGCTGTGCTTCGTGATGCTGTTCTCTTCACTGCGGTTACGGTGAGCACCTGTGGCCACCAGGCGTAACCACACTTCTCCTCAGCAGTGAGTGTGGGTTTGCAGTCTCCGTCTGCGTCGCTGCAGGCTTGCTTTCCTCCGGTAATCCTTTTTGTGGATTGTCTTGGGTTTGTTTGCTTCTTTTGAACACAGTACTTACCAGTGTCCACTAGATGGCCGTATAGGATTAAGCTTTATTTCAGCAGCAGCTTCCTTTGCTACTTGACTCTCTCCCGTGTTGTTTCCCTGCCTGTCCCAGCTTGCAGGACCTGCTTCTCGTGGACTGTGCAGGAGCCACTGCTGACCCCGGACATCAGGAGCAGGACGTTACATCTTTTCAGGTAAGTCTCATCTTTTCTTTTAACCTTAGGGGCAGTAGGGCACCAGAGTGTGCTTCTGTTATTTTATTTTTCCCCCGGCTCTGACCTCACGCCGGTACTTTGCCTCTGTGCTTGCTGAGACGCGATTGGGCACACTTCTCTCTGCTGCTTTTGTTCACGGGTCCTGCAGCAGTGCTTTCGACGCTGTGGGAGAGCTCCGCGTTGTGGCTCACGGCGCTGTGGCCGGTCGCTCCCATTGAAACACTCCAGCCCCTCGCAGCAGGCCCCTCATCTTACCAGGCGGCTCACGAGGCCCAGAGCTGGCAGCAGGGACTCTCTGGTGCATCCTCAAAACGCTTCCTCCTTCCTCTTACTACCACCCCTGCGGCAGTCCTCTCGCTCCTCTGCCGGGGGCCCAGGAAATGGGGGCACATTTCTTTTCCCTTGCGTCAGCCATCTTCTGTATTTCATCGCCCTCCCTGCCTGTGGCAGCCTCACACAGTCCTCCCGTGGGCGGGGGGAGGCTGGGGGCCATGTTTGGACATGCGGGGTAGGCACCCGCCTTACAGACAGTGTCGGTGCTTCACTGCGGGTGGACTCCACTTTAATGTACGATCATACGGGGGGTTGCTTCAGGCTTGCGCGGCCCCCAAGCATTTCTCAGCGCCTGGGCTCACCTCCGGCCTACGGGCTTATCCATCAGCGCTGGTAGGCTCCGCGTGGACTACCTCTCTATGTCTGGGCACGCTGTCGTGGCAGGCGCGGGTGGGCTCCGGTCAGTCCGCTTATCTCCTCCGGGCACTCGGGGCTCGGATGTGGCCGATGCGGGTGGGCTCCGCTGGGTTCACTCACTTCCCTGGGCAGTGTTCACGGTTCTTCGCGGGTGGGCTCTGCACACGCCCCTAAACGTTTGGGGCATACAGCGCTTCACGGGGCTTAAGGAGCGGGGTGGGCACCCGCTGTCCACGCATCTCTGGGGGGTCGCTTCTGATATCGCGCAGCCCCCCGTCCTCACTCACTGGCTCACCTCCGGCCAGCGGGCCTCGTCAGCCACATGGGTGGGCTCTGCGTGGTTGGTCATACTCTTGGGGGCATTTAGTCCGGGCCTGCTTGCGGCCAATGCGGGTGGGCTACGCACGGCTCTCTCTTCACCCCACGCTGGGGGGGCTCACGCTGGGCTCAGAAGGTGCGTGGTAGGCTCCCGGTCACCTTCATATCGCGATGCAAGCCCGGGGCTTGACTCACTCCCTGCAGGCCTCTCGGCGGCCGGCGCCGGTCACAGGTAGTGCCTTCTGGATAGGCAGCTCTCTCCCCACGATTTTATTTTAGCTGTGGCACGCGTGGGCACAGCTTCCCTCATCGCCAGTGTAATGTCGGGCGCTAGGCCCGCATGCTGGTAAGGAACTCGTGACACGGACACAGTAGGGTACTGGGTGAACTGGCCCAGAGCACGTGCGCTCAGCCACTTTTATTCATGCAGCGTTACCTGACCGGTGACGTCTGTGGTGGGTGGGTGTACAGTGTAGGGCATCCTCAGAAACACTGGTGTGCTGACTGCGCATCACTACAGTATACAGTAGCATAGATGATCTAACCTGACCTACGAAACACCCTTGTTCAGAACAAGTTACTTGTTACTACTTGAAGGTGCATGCAACCCATGTGGCCTACAGCAAAGGGAGAGTGCAACCCCTTTTATAATGCAGGCCAGGGTGGAAAGTATTATAGGATAAGAAGTTTGCCCCAACCACTTTAACCGCTGGTAGGAAGTGAAGCCCTTCCACGCGGCAAATAACCACCCGACCTTGCTCTGCTTGTGCTCCTTATTCACCCCATGTAACTTGTGCTGGAATGATGCACAAAACTTGCAATTATTGGCCAAAATTAGTTTAGTAGCCCCCAGAAACTCAATACATCCCATTCTTTAATTAGCCGCACCATCAGGAAAGTTTGAACTTTGGCACCCCCTGGAATCTGAGGGGCGGGGGAATTTGGTGCCTTCCACTCGCTTGTCTGTGTTATGTTATGTTAAAGGAATTTGGTACCGCGCGCATTCACCAATTGGTTTCTTGGCGCTCAAAGACATGTGGAAAGAAGGCATGGGGGAGTAGAAGCAGCTAGTCGTGAGCAAGATGGAACAGGTAAGTTTTCAGTTTGCGGAAAATAAGGTAGTCAGGTGTGAGCCGTATTGAGAGGGGGAGAGAGTTCCAGGTGGACGGAGCGAGAAAGGAAAAACAAGCACCACCGTGTTTCTTACGTTTAAACCTGGGAGTGATCAAGAGGTTGTGAGCAGAAGATCTAAGGTGGCGAGAGGGAACGTGGGGGTGCAAACAGAGGGAAATAAAAGCAGGGGCAGAGGCAGATAGGGATTTGAAGACAGTGCATCCCATTTTGAAGGTACAACGGTGCGCGACCGGGAGCCAGTGTAATTTTTTCAACATTGGCGTGACATGGTGGTGTTTGGGCTGTTGAAAAACTAATCTGGCTGCCTGGTTTTGCACCAGTTGGAGCCGATGAAGATGGTATGCGGGGATCCCCACGTATAGACAGTTGGCATAGTCTATACGTGAGGTACCCAGGGCCATGATGACAAGGGTGAGAGCCTCTGAAGATAAATACCTTCGGATCTTCCCGATTCTGCGAAGGTGAAAGAAGCAGGTCGAGGTAACAGCATTGATGTGGGGCCGCATCGAAAGGTCACTAGAGATAATGACTCCCAAGCTCTTCACAGAATTGACAGGACAGGGGGGGGACCAAGGGCTAGGGGCCAGAAATTAGGAGTCCAAGGGTGCGAAGGCCCACCGATCAGAACCAACTCTGTCTTGCTAGGGTTGAGCTTCAGCTGACTGAAGTTCATCCACTCGAAGATGGTAAGCATTATTGATTGAAAGTTGGAACAAGAGAGAGGGGAGGGGTCGATGGGAAAAATGAGTTGCAGATCATCTGCATAATTGAAGATGGTAACAGAAGAGTGTCGACGAGAGGCAAGAAGGGGCTGCATATAAAGATTAAACAAAAGAGGGGACAAGGCAGAACCCTGGGGAACACCACAGGAAAGTGAGATTTGAGGAGCGGAGAAGGTGGACAGTTGTACCGATTGGAAGCGGCGTTGGAGAAAGGACACAATCCAAGACAGGGCCGGGCCAGTGATGCCAGCATTTCTGACACGGTCGATCAAGATGTCATGATCGACCGTGTCAAAAGCGGCTGAGAGATCTAATAGCACCAGGGCCTGGGCCAAGTTCTTATCAGCCCCCTGTCTCAGCGCATCCATGACCGCAACCACCACTGCCTCCGTGGAGTGGGCTGGTCTGAAACCTGCCTGTTGGTCATCGACATGGCTTGTCGTGGTGGGTGTGCTGAATAATTATGACAACCTATCACCATTACTGACTTACACCGGCACAAAGTGTTGCATTTGCACTAATTATTCCCTGATGCCCTTGAAGAGTCGCAGAGGATTGTTCAAATCTCAAGTGACCTTCACAATCCGTCACCCCCCCAAAATGGAAGGTCCCATCACGATTACTTCTCTTCCCTTGCGTGCTCTGATATCTACTCGAATGTTGCAGGTCATTCTCTCCATGCATCTGACAAGGTAGAGGTTTATGAACATTCCGTAGTAGGGGTTACTAGTGTTTAAGTGAACACAATCCGAGAAAGTACTATAATCGCAGCAACGGTACAGCGTCAAGCAAAATTAATGACAGTGATCGCATCAGCACCTACATGTGTAACACCTGTCTGCCATAGTTGGCAGTCTGCCACCCAGTTAAGGTCGGTCCAAGTCTTATTTACACCTTCTGCTGCATATTTGACCTTTACCACATAGTCACTTCTTATTAAAGACCCAATTCCCCACTTTAACCAACATTGCTCAACTTGCCCAATAAATTCCATGTAACATGACTGCTGGCCTGTATGAAAATCCTGCCCAGACTTGCGCTGGATGACAACCAGAATCACTGCAATAGGGATGCCTGATCCCACTTGTGCAAGTGGAAGTGAACGAGCCACCGGCAATGCTTGCCTCCCTCAAGTTTGAGCTGGTTGTGCTCCTTCAAGCCAGGTAACCACGCCCTTTCCTTTCCACCCTTCTAATAGAATGTTCGTACCAAACCGCAAGTGGGGCGGGAAAGCCTATAGCAGGGGTTTGGGGTAGCATAGTGCATAAAAGGGCGCATTGCCGCGTCCCCAACATAATTCGTGCTCAAATGTTGGCTACAGGTGTCCCTCTAAGGTAGCAGTGGGGCTTCACAGAACGCCGCTTATGGCAGGGGGCAAAGGCAAAGAGTTAGGATAGGGGTAAGGGCCACAGTCTGGTACAGCCATAGATTTGTAAAGAACTGGCTGGGGACAGCTGGAAAAGCACTCCTTTATATGTTGATGGGTGCGGTAAAATGTTTGAACAATTGTACTTTCTAGTGAACCAGGAAAAAGGCACGATCCCTCTTAGAGGCTGTGAATCCAGCACGGCTAAGGAGGGCAGACAAAGTTTTTCACTGAGGATATACATTCAATGCTTTAACCATAATCACCAGAAATAATCAGTAATGAAAAGAGAGACTGAACTCACCACCACCTGCACACCCGGTGAGCGGATACCTGTCCTGTCAGTGACTAAGAGAGGTCCAAATGCGGGAACCGTGGGTGCCACCAACTTCTCGTCACTGAAGACGCCTACATCCCTGAAGGTCCACAAACCTGTAGTTTTGTGTACCGTCACCTCTGGGAACCATCCCACGACACCAAAACAACAACCAGTTGCCTCCGCTTGAGGAGGAGAGACTGCAGGTGCAAGGTATTTATCTCCCAATGCAGCCTACTTCTCTCAAAGGTGCACCTTGCCCCAAAAGTGCCCATCTCAAACTCTGAAGAACAGGCTGGCAGCCTTCTGACCTGTTTGAACCCCCAAAACTTGATGGTCTTGGAGGGAGGGGAGTGGTGTGTGAGGCATGTGAATATCGTTCTAGGCCCCTGACTGCCTGCCTGCCAAGGTGGTTGCACTGCGTGCAGCACGAGCAGACCCATTGCAGCAGAAGGAACATTACCTAATTTGTGTTGATGGTTGCCGACACTAGTAGAAGGTATTTGAGGAGTACTTGGACTCTTCACTTACTCCTGAACTTCCCTCATTCTCGCAGAGCTAGAGCGCTTTTAGGCGTTCTGGCTGTCTGTTCTTCTACAGAGGGCCTTGCAGTTCTAGTACCATGGTGATGTATTTACAATGGAGGGACAAATGGTTCAAATGGCCACAACAAGTTTTGTTCATCCATAATATAAAATAGGCTTTTTATTTAATCCCTCAAGTGCTCTAAATTATTTGGTTATAGCACTGGGGATTCTCTGCTGCCTGTGATCCGCCCACTTTGGTGATTATCTGCGACCTAACTATGTTTTCGCCCCTCTGCTCCCATGAGATTCAGGGGTGAGCGAAGATTCTCTTCATGTAGTTTTTGGCAGTGGTGTAGATACGTGCACATAATGTGTCCCAGAATTCACACTAAGAAACAAGAGTAGGGATAAATATTGTTGCAGACACTTTTGTGGAAATATATTTTTTTAGTTCAAAAGTACACTTCATAGGTTAAGGTTACCCTATGACCTTTAATGTTTCAGACCTGGTAGACAAGTTTACCTCCTTCTAGCAACATTGAAATCCTGGTTTCAGTATGACCACTAGGGAGCAAAGAACTAAGCTTAGGCATCTCCCTCTTTGGGGACCTAAACTCTGGTAAGGAGGAGTAACAAATATTGCACCATCCTATGTCATGGATAATCACTAGGAGGATTTTCTTCAAGATTCTTCGAAGAATTCCCAAACCAACTTAAAAAATGTGTTCCTAAACCGAGTAGTACCACCTAATGGTGACAATTTATGGCATAAGAAAAACATCAGACAAAGCCTTGGCCTTCAAATAGGGTTTGTGGAGTGGGTGAACCACTGTAAAGTGGCATTTTGCAAACCCCACTAAAGATTCAGTTCTCCCACCCCATTTAAAAGTGAGACTTTGACCGTAGAGTTTCACCCGGCTCTGTCATTGGAAACGCTTGACCTGACAGCCCATTCATCGCTAGGACACCAGTGCATAGTGATGGCCCTCATGTCATATAAAGGGAGGGGAGATCATAAGGTGACTTCTCCATGTTCAACTGTAATCTCTCAGTAATGCTGTTTCCAAAGTCTACAACCTTGACGTCTGAGTTCAGGAAACCGACTTAATAATTAGCAGGTTACGCACTGGCACAGACTCTATTTAAACTTCCAGCAGTAAAATATTCACAATGACTTAGCAAGCTCTCAAGAGATTTCCAAATCTTGTGCTCAGTCGAGCTTCCCACCATTTGTCTACAACATTCATTGGCATCGCCAGCACAACTGGCAAAGAAATGGGAGCTCGGCCACAAACCAAGTGTCTCTTTCCCAATTTCACTCTGCATGTGAGAAGGACTCATTGCCAGTATGAGGTTTGTGTTGGGTAATATTAAGGCCACATGATGGGTGGTAACCACATGTTGAGGTTTCCCTGTTGATTTGCATCCTGAAAAAGGCAAAGTATTGGAGAGATGAAGAAACCATTCCCCTTACACTCCTCTTGTTTTCATCCATACTTCTGCAGCAATCATTGTAAAGCCACATCTACATATGTAATGTGCATCAACCTAACTTTCAATGGAGCACGAAAAGATCATAGGGGTATATTATCAAGGGGGTTTATCTCCGCTTTTTTGGCTTTAAAAGCCAAGAAAGCGGAGATAAAATTATCTCCCTATTACCTAGCTGTCGCTAACACCAGTTAGCGACAGCTAGTAGGAGATAGCGACCATCTTGGGCCCCACTTTGCATGTCAGTGATATTTATCACTAATGACATGCAAAGTGGGCGTGCCAAGATGTTAGCGACTGGAAACAGTCGCTAACATCGCTATCTCCTATTACCAACTTTTGGAGATATTCGCGCTAAACGCGAATATCTCCAAAAACTAACACCTGCCCTGAGCAGTTCTTAGCCATGTTATCCAATGGGAGGTGGATAACATGGCTAAGAGCATTAGCTCGGTAATGCATGAATATCGCTGACTTTTCAGCGATATTCATGCATTGCGGCCGTTTTTTATCGCATTTGCGATAAACCTTGGTAATACCAAGGTTTATCTGCGATAAAAATCGCCGCAGCTCAGCGTTAAAATTTTGTCTCTAACCAAGCAATAGCGATAATTATCGCTATTGCTTGGTAATATGCCCCATAGTTTCCAATGTCCTTATATCAAGACAGTGACCTGTGATATGAAACACCTCATGTATCCAAGATCATAACCACTTTTAAAGCCTTACACAAAAGAGATGTGTGGCGAGCTCACCCCGTGCATCTGTTGTATGTTGATGCTTTCCATTCAGAGGAAAACAGAATGAGAGCACACATTTGCTTTCTGATTGCCATGGTACTATGTAACCCATAAGACTAAGACACACTTAAGTAAGATTGGTTCGCTCTAAAGATCCAAGGAGAATGTTGAATATGAGTGGGCTGTTTTCTTGAATCCTACTGCCACTGATTCTATGCCATTTGAAGAATTCACGTTACGAATTAATCTTCATGTTTTCCACATAAGTACCCCACAGTGAATTTCACACAGCCAATATATTAGCTTATTTTGAATGCACATTTCCAATTTATAAATGTATTATATTCAGTGTTGTTTTCATGTGTATAATGTATAATATTTCCTTTACAGTTTCATAGTGTATCATCTATTCCTATGTATGTATTCCCATGATTTATAAAGATGCATAGAATTAAGTGAAGTTGCAATATGATTAATATGTTTATTCTTGCATTTGACATCATTTGATATGAGGCCTGCCCATATCAAAATAATTTGAAGTGCATTTAAGCTGGTTAAAGATAAGTGCAAAAGAGAGTAATCTTTAACTTCTTAGGAGACAGAGCTGGAACAAGAACAAGCTGTAAACATTCTTTTTGAAGGCCACAGGCTGCTACCTCAGAGCCAGCCTGACAATCCTGGCTTACTGGAGATGCAATAGCTACTGAGCTTCTTAGCACAAAACAGCACTTCTGTTGTTCCACTGAGATGTGAAGTCACTTTAGAAACTCATGCAGGCCCTTTTGATGGAGGGACAACTTAGCTAGATGCATGAAGTGAGAGGTTGGAGAACAGAAAGCAGTTCCATCATTTCAATGTGGGAAAATTCTGAAAAACAGCTCGTTTCAATATTTTGTTTATTAACCATTTTTATACAACTGCTTTCTTTTTTATAGTTATAACGGTATACATTAGATGCACTAGGATAGGATGCTGATGTTAAAATAAAATCATAAAAAATATTCTTAGTGTGGATTCATGTCTGTGTCTATTCATGGTGAAAGAGATTCTAAACTCACAAATAACAAATATTCTTGTGAGTCTCATAGGACTAATTTGTATCCAGAATGCACCATCGTCATGTAATGTTTAGGTGGTTCATGAGCTACAGTCCATCGTCTTCTGTATGTAGTTAGTAAGTTGAAATTGAGCCTACACTTTCGCCAGGGTGTCTCCAAAACCTAGTCTCAAACTGTATTTCGAATAAAAGCTACCAAAATTTAATTTGAGGAAGCTCTTTACAACTGTCTTAAGAAAGGAATAGATGAGAAATAGAACACCTTTACTGCCCTCTTTAAAGAATAGGGAATATCCTATAGAACTGAGGAAAATATGTGATGCTGGTGCAACATAAAAGAAGGTGAGAATGTAAAGAACCTACCTTAGTTAAGCTTAAGAGCTCCAAGTTCACTTGTCACACATGCTGCTGTGATGAGTGTCACAGCAAAAAGTCTGCAGAGACTGTAGTTTTGTCAACCCTATCGAGTGTGACTCAAAATCACATTCGTATGACACACCGTGAATGTGGAGAGCGTCAAAACTGCAGCTCCCCTTGGTGCAGACTCATGAGAATTGCTTCAAATATGCAAAGCTTTTCTTCCCTCCGGGCAACATCCAAGAGCTCATGCTTTTCCAAAAAGCATCGCTTGTTGGCACTGAACTCCAATAAGGTCTGCAATTACAGCTGATATTTTGACAAAATATTGAGTTGTAAATATCAGGAAAATATTGTGAGGGAAAAATATTGTGATTCAGAAATATTGTCAAGAATATCATTTTTTTTAGGTACGCAATATCGTTGTTAAGAATATCATTGTTATTCATTTTCGTTTTCAATACTATAGTTGTCAAAAATATCGTATTTTAATTACATTAATATGTTTTAGTTCATATATTAATTTGATGTGTAAATATTTTCTGTAAAATTGGTATTATTTTTTCTAATATAGTTTGTACTTTTCAGTGATTTAGAAGTTTTAATTTAATTGCTAATAGAAATGTATAATGTTGTAGTGGGTTGTTTGGTTTATAGGGGGATAGGGTGGGAGGTTAAGCAATATTTATTAATTAATTAATAATTTTTAAGCAAGTATGTCATTGATATTAATTATGCACATTCTATGCTACTGATTTAGTTTACTTATATCTTATGTTTGTAGGAGTATGAGATGGAAAGTTCATCAGATAACACTTTATTAACAAATCATTTTTAGTTTATTATTCGTTTGTTAATTGATCATTAATCATGTAAATTTGGTAATAATCATATGTTTTGTTTATATTTAAGTTGTGTGTTACCAGGAATTTAGGGTGGGAAGTAAATTAGTTATGATTAAAGAACAATCAATTATTAATTAACTATTACATTGATAATTAATTATGCACATAAGGTACTATTGATTTATTTTAGGTATATATTATTTGCAGGTTGCCAGGTTTGAGAGTTTATAAGGCGGGAAGCTAAATAGGTTATAATTAAATATTAATTATTAATGTATAATGAAAGTTGTAATTGTTTAATGGATATGTATATTGTGTAATTACATATTTTAGTTCTATTTTAGGTGTGAGCTGCTGGGTTTGGAGGGTTTGGAGGGTTATATGGTGAGAAAATAATTTAGTAAATAGTAAATATGTATTTGATTATCAATTATGTACATTGTGTTATTCTTATTTGTTTTAGTTATATTTTAGGGGTGAGTTGCTAGGTTTGAAGGGTATATGGTGGCAAGTCAGTTAAGTAATTAAATAACATTGATTTTTTTTATTTAAAATTAATTATTACATTGTTTATCAATTTGCTAAACTGTTTCATTGGTTTTTATTTTTTAATACATATACATATATATGTGAGCAAGGTGACCGGGATCGTCGAAACCGGTTTGGTGGAGGACACAGCAATGCACAGTTAAAAAATCAAATAAAGTTACCAGCGGCTGCTGAATGATCAAAGAGTCCATCTCTCTCGTCTTTCTTTGGCGCAAGGCAAATCGCGTAGAGAGTGGTAACTGGATATATATATATGTATACATATATATATATATATATATATATTTTTTTTTATGTTAAGTAATAATACTTATATTAAGAGTTTTATATTTGTTTCTAAATTAATAGGATTATTCAAACAGGTAATGTATTTGAAGTGAAGCAGTTTACCTACTGTTGCTTTGACTGGAGTGTGAATGGTAAATTGAATGCTTCCAAAGTCCATTGCTCTCCCTACTGTTGCACAGACTGGAGTGGAACTAGTAAATTGAACTCCTTGGAAGTTCAAACCTTTCCCTAGTGTTGCCCAGACTGGAGCGAGAATAGTAAATCTTACTCCTCCGAAGTCCAACTCTTTCCCTACTTGGACAGACTGGATTGAATAAGTAAATTTGACCACTTAGAAATCAAACATTTTCTGTACAGCTGCACAGACTGTTGTACTGTTTGGAGTGGGAATAAGAAATGTAACCCCTACAAACTCCAATATTTTCCCTACTGTTGCACTGACTGGAGTGTGAAAAGTAAGTGTACCCTCTCCAAAATCTAATGCTTTCCCTACTGCTGCTTAGGCTGGAGTGGGATTAGTAAACTTAAATTCTCTGAAGACCAACCCTTTCCCTACTGTTGTTCACAGTGGAGCGGAAATAGTAATTCGTACCCCTCCAAAGTCTAACACTTTCCCCACTATTGCACTGTTTGCAGTGAGAATAATAAATGCAACCCATCCAAAGTCCTACACGTTCTCTACTGGGGCATAAACTAGAGTGGAAATAGCATATCTGTTATTCCCAAACACCAGTACTTTTACTAATATTGGTAAATATATATGTGTCATTAATATTTGGTTCTAATTTCGGTCAATCAATAACTGTATTTCGGCCATTATGACCATAAAAGTGCTATATGCATACAGTACATTAGAGACATGGTAAAACATTCAGGGGAAATTGGCATCTCTAGTTACATATTTTTAAAAACAAAAATTCAAAGCTCATACTACACAGAGGCAAGAGAGAAATCCACAAGAGTGCAAATGCATACAGTATAGAACATTAATATCCATCGTACAAAGCTGGTGACTAGGATTGATGAGATCCAACTTAGACACTAGTCCCTAGCTGTCGAATAGTGACCTCGAAAAGAGCCATTGCCTAAAGTGCAAAGAGACTGAAGTTAACTAGCAAATGCACTAAAAACTTGTTCAACCCAGACTGACTTGTGCAAATACATGGGCATGGTTAAAAGAGTAATTATAAGCAGTTAGATTAATGACTAAGAACTCTGCCAGCAAATGTCTATACCGTAAGGTCTAAATGGCATGACCCATCATGCAGATACAGTTCTAAAATTTGCTCAGACCCAGACAAAAAAAGAAATGCATACTTAAAAACATTTAAAAGAATTGGGATAAGAAAAAGTTACATCTGTTACATGGTCAACGCGTACCTCTTGCTAATCCACATTTTACCCAGAAATTTAACAACAGCACACACAATTAATATGCTAGAGTCAGATTTTAAAATACGTAATGCATCACTGTGACAGCGAGTACCAAACTGTCTACAAACAGGAGCGATCCACCTTGCTCTCAAGTAGTGGTACCTAGGACAAGCAAAAAGAATGTGGCTAATGGACTCGGCTGCAACAGAGCACCCAGGTCAGAGCTGTGATGTGGAAGAGGGCTGGCACCAGGAGGCAGTAAAAGTATTCACAGGAAGGAAACCAAATCTAAATTGCATGTAAAGTTTCCTATCCTGAGAATTTGTAATAGCCTCCAAATATTGCTCAAAGGCACCTTCCAGTTTAAACTTTATAAGATGAAGTGTCAAACAACCCCAGAATGGATGGGAAATAGAGGACTGCCCCACCCAGTCCCAATGTTATGTTATGTTATGTTAGGATTCCTTGTATAGCGCATGGCTGCCCCAACAGTGGGGCGTCCCAGCACTCGTAGATGGGTGGCCAGGGACGTGATGCAAGCCAGATGGAAAATCAGCCAGATATGGTCTATTTCTAAAACCCGGGAAAAAAGAGCACAGGATACACACACCTCGTGAGCTAGATAGATGAGAACAGCCAGGTTTTGATCTGTTTTCTAAATGCCCAGTGATCTTGTGTGCTGCGCGCCGTCAGTGGAGTAGAGTTCCATTGGGTTGGGGCCAGGGACCTAAAAGAGCACCCCCTCCTCTGCTCCTGCGCACCCTGGGAGTGCAGGCTAGATGGAGGTCTGCAGAGCGCAGTGCTCATGTTGGGACATATAATGAACAGAGCCCCTGCAGTATCTGGGGGTCCTGGCCATGTAAGAGCTTGTGGGTGGTGAAGAGAGTTTTAGACTGAATTCTTTGTCCAATAGGCAACCAGTGTAGATGGTGCAGGAGATGGGAGGTGTGACAATGCTTAGGGAGGGCGAAAAGAACACGGGCCGCCACATTTTGTGCCCTTTGAAGTCTCTTTGTGACAGTTTTATTTACACCCAGTAGCAGTCCATTGCAGTAGTCAAGATGTGACAAAACCACCGATTGAATAATCACTTGTCAGGTGGAGGCGTAAAAAAAACCAGGATGGGTTTCAGACCGCGTAGGTGGCCAAACCATGTGCCTGCCACTTTTTTGGCATGAAGCTCGAAGGAAAGGGAGTTGCCCATCAGGACCTCCAGGTTCTTAACTGCACTTTTCGGTTGGGGAGGATTTCCCAGTGCAGTAGGCCACCACTGGTAGTCCCATTGGTCGGTGTCCCGACTCACCAAAAGCACCTCAGTTTTTGAAGAGTTGAGTTGAAGATAGTGATCAGCCATCCATTCTGAGATGGCCAGGACATCTTTACGGAATTTCAGTTGGTCTTGGGCTGGGTTATTGGTGAAAGTGAATATAAATTGCGTGTCGTCCGCCTATGATATCATATTAATCTTCTGGGCTTTGACCAAGAGGGCTAGAGGGTGGACGTACACGTTATACAGGGTAGGGATCAGTGAAGAACCTTGGGGGACACCACTGCTGAAGGGATAGGTACTGGACAGATAGGGAGGGGCATGGAACTGAAAGGAGCAATCGGATAGGAATGACGCAAACCAGACCCAGGTCTTACCACTGACACCAATCTCCCCGAGTCGTTGGAGCAAAATCGCATGGGAGACCGTGTCGAAGGCCACGCTAAGATCGAGTAAGATCAGTGCTGAGGTGTTTCCCTCGTCCAATGATGCCCTCAGCTGCTCTGTGATTGCCAGCAGGGTGGATTCCGTTCTATGTTTAGGGCAGAACTCATTTTGTGACCTGTCCAAGATCTCGTTGGCTTCCAAATACTGGGTCAGGGTGATATTAACATGGGATTCCATAACCTTGGCCAAGTAAGGGGGTAGAGAGATTGGCCGGACATTTTCTGGCAAAGATGCATCCAGTGCTGTTTTTTTCAGTAAGGGAACAACCTTGGCATGTTTTCAAGATTTGAGAATTACTGACGAATGGAGCGATCTATTTATCAATTCCCTACCCTCAGTCATGAAACTGTCCTGGAATTAACTGAAGGTGTCCAGTTTTACTGGATCGTCAGGAGAGCCTGATTTCACCTTTGGTGCCAGAGTTTCCAGGTCTTTAAAGGACATAGATGGTTAGTGTTGTAGAGAATAGGTGTTGGACCTGGCCCTTTTGGCAGGTTCACCCCGAAAATGTTTGCTTTTTCCTAGCCTGTTTCTGGAACCTGGTGTTGGTGATTTTAGGCCTCTGCGCACTTTTTCACTGTGGTACAGTATAAAGTGCGTGTGCTCTCTGTGTATGTGTGGTGAGTGACCTGCCCTCCCATAGGAATGAATGGGGAATATGTATGCCCATGGTAGTTCCTGATGTGTGGGGAGTGCAGGGTCGAGTTTGGTATGTGCGAACTCGTGAAATTGAATGCTGCGTAATGGTGTATGCGGCATGATTGTGTCTAGTCTAGAAGTGCCACTTTGAGAAGTTGGCATATTTGTGTAGTCTGTGGCTGGCGTGTGATTGGCTGGTGAGCCTGGCCCAGAGTGCCTGGGCCTGCTTGTGGATTGACTGTCTGGTTTGAGGGTGACAGGGGCTGCAGAGCCCCAGGAGGTTGTCTGAGTCAGCCCGTGGATGAAAGGCAGCATCTGCTGCCAGGGAAGTGGGAGGAGATAGCACCTGGGTGTGAATGAGGCTGTGCCTGCCTGCCACAATGCTGGCTCCACCTCCCCGCTGGGCGACTGTCACCTCTGTCCCTGATACTGAAAGGACTTCCCTATAACCAGTTCCAGCTGGTTCTCACACTGCCTGCACAAAGACTTCAAAGACTTTTCTCTGTATAAGAAGGGGCTGTGTCCCCTTCCAAAATGTTCTTGTTTTTGGACTTGAATCTGCCAGGGGCGTGCTGCTGCTTGGGCCCAGGGATCCCTGGGCCCTGCCCAGCCCCTGGATACCCGATGGACTGCTGATGTCTTGGATGCCTGGAGACCTTTTACTGGGTCCCCAATGCTTCACTTTACTGAAGGACCTTGCTGGACTTGGGGACCTTTACTTGTTCCTAGCGCTGGGAGTGCTTTGCTTTCACCCCTAGCGCCTGGTGGCGCTTATGTCTGCCTGTAGCGCTGAGAGCGCCTTATTTTGCTGTTTTAGCACCTGGAAGCGCTTGTATGCTGTCCCTAGTGCTTAGGAGCGATTTATCTTTGTCCACAGCGCCTTATGTGGTTCTAGCGCTGGGGAGAGATTTGGCCGGTGCCCACCCGGCATTTGCCTAGGATTGAGGGGCTTATCGAGTGCCCACCTCGATTTGAGTGATTGTTTGAAGCCGGTGCCCACCCGGCATTGCCCCGTGTTCTCACCGCCGCGGCCCGGGGGCCTGAAGTTGACCAGAAGCCGAGGAGAAAGAGGCGAAGGGGCCGCGACCTGATTGGTCATTCGTTCGGGAGCCGCGCTCTGATTGGCCTCTGCCGTAGGCCTGTCCCAGAGAGCAGCGCTCCCGATTTGCTGCAGTGCCGCAGAAGCTGTGATGTCATTGGAGGCTCGTCCCGGGAGCCGCACTGCCATTGGCTGGCTCCCGGGTGTCTGGAGAAGGCGCCATGAGCGCCGCGACCAGGGAGATGTTTGGAGCCCCGTGGCCAAAGAGAAGAGGAAGCGTTGCCTGATGCGGGGCTCCCGTGTGCTGAGGGAGCCCCGGGTAGAGAAGGAAGCCAAGCGGCGCGAGGAGAGCCTGCAGAGGAAGCCTGCGAGCCGGTGAGTGGTGCCGGTACGGTTTGGAGCAGCAGGGAGCGTCGGGGCACATTGCCGGTGCCCGCTCCCTCCTGCGAAGTGCTCCCTGCGATGTGCTTTTAGAGCCCCATAGGCTCTCGCGATGGCCCGTGTCCTGCCCTCTGTCTGGGGGGGGGCATAGTGGGTGTAAGAAGGGCGGCCCCGTTTGACAGTGGGTCGCCCCAACGTTGAGTAGAGTCCATGAGTACTCCGAGGGGCATGAGTGTGTGGGGAGCCTCAGAGGGCTCCAAGGCACTTAATTGTTTCAGGGGCCAGAGTGCTCCTAGGGGGCATAGTTGTTTTCAGAGCCTGAGGGCTCCATGGAACATATTTTATTTCAGAGCCTGTGTGGCTCCAACGTTTGGGGCACGTGTCATGCCCAGAGCCTGTGTGGCTCCAGCAGTGGGCGCAGTTTGCGCCAAAGGGTCAGTGAGGGCCCTGCCACAGTTTTGCTGAGTTCCCAGCTGCCCAGCAATTAGTGGGCAGCTGCACCGTTTAGGTCTTGGGATTGTCCTCAGGTGCCCAGCAAGTAGTGGGCACCTGCACCGTTTAGGCCCCTGACATTGAGACACAGGGCGTCCTAGCCCCAACGAGGCCAGTTGGCCTAGGGACTGCCACAGGTGGTGGCTTATGTAGGTTTTGGCACAATTGGGTGGTTTTTCCTTGCACCTCTGAATGTTTAGACATCATGTGTCTTTGCGCTATTGAGTTGTGTTTTCTTCCATGCATCGCTGAATGTGTTTTTGATGCATCATGTGCTTTGTTCTGAACACCGCTGAATGTGTAGGTTTATGCATCATGTGTTTCCCTTTACTACTCCTCTGAATGTATATTTATGCATCATGGGTAATGTGT
This sequence comes from Lissotriton helveticus, assembly GCF_964261635.1. Taxonomy (NCBI): domain Eukaryota; kingdom Metazoa; phylum Chordata; class Amphibia; order Caudata; family Salamandridae; genus Lissotriton; species Lissotriton helveticus. The sequence goes on along the minus strand of NC_136059.1, from coordinate 1,779,946,182 downwards.
TCTTTTCTAGACCCCTAAACACTGTGTGATACTTAGGTGGTTGTCCGTACGCCTCTGAATGTTTTTAGGCATCATGTGTTTTCCTTTACTACTCCTCTGAATGTGTTTCATGCATCATGGGTAATGTGTTCTTGTTTATACCCCTAAATGTATTTTATTCTTAGGTGGTTGTTCTTTTTAGTACAGGTGGTCCTAGTGAGGTCCTGGTCCCCTGCGTGACATTCTACTAAGGTGTTTAGGGGTGCGTAGGTGGTACTTACCTGTTCCCAGTAGTTACTGGATGTGATTTATAACTGTTATTTTGTGCTATACTTATTCTAATTTCTGACAGTATTCCTATTTCTAAGAGTGTTGATTCTGACAGTGGCCCATGTGGCCCTGTCTTGTAAATAATCCCTTATGAATGTCGCCCGTGCCAGTTGGCACAATGTACATGTGTGATTTTTATCTGATGTGTTTTGACAATACAAAAGTTATTTTAATATAACCTTGTGTGGAGTTCCTTTTGTGGTGTGCCTAGGATGTTGTTGCTGTTGGGTGCTGGCGCAAATGCTTTACACATTGCCTCCGAGTTTAGCCTTACTGCTCGTGCCAAGCTACCAAGGGGGTGAGCAGGGGTTATCTTGGCGTGTGACTCCCTCGCCCTGACTAGAATGGTGGTTTCTGCCTGGCTTTGGCGTCAGCCTTAGCCTACCAGAAATAGCCAGTTCTAACATTGTTGGTCAGCGGTGCGGATTTGGACTTGTGTTTGCGCAGTGCCACAGCGACAGCTGGCTACATTACAAAACTCTGCATTTTTTCAGATAGTCACATGTTTGGGATTATTGTTTTTGATTTTGTTTTTCCTCGAGAGTGTCATTTTCAGATGGTGTATCTGCGCTTTATGTTTAGTGGCAGATGAGAGAAAATGACAGGGCGGGACGCCAGTAGAGGGGGAGGTTCCCATAGATTAGGAATCCCTTGCTGGGTCCAGTGTCCAATCCCTGTTCCTGTTCCTGTGTGGGTAGATGGAAGAGAGGGAGTGTTGAGGAGAAATGGCTTGCTCGGGAGGGTGGCGGGAGGGTGGTTATCCCCTGAGTGTAGTGTGTGTGTCTGGATTCCCCAGTATGGTAGGATCCAGTGGTGGCAGCTTAAGTGTGTTCAGTGCATGAAGTCCCTTTCATGTTCCAAGAGTATGGTGCCTGGTGCTCAGTAAGAGGGGTACAGGTTGAGAGTCAGGGGCAGTGAGGAACTGTCTCACCAGTCTGGAGGGGGAGTGTGTGGATGAGTGGTGTGTTGAACTGGAGGAGTTGGTGTGAGTTTTTCTTAAAGGAGCTTGCACAGGAGGTGTACCTCTGGTGGTGTGCAGGAGGTCCTGCAGAGGCACTGGACAAGAAGGTGGATTTCTGGCGGTGTGCTAGATGTCTTGCAGAGACATTAGGGAGTGATTCTAAAAGTAGTGGCTTGTGTATCTGATGATCCTGTGTAGGTGAAGAGGTTCATGTGTAGCCAGCTAGGTCCCATTAGGATGGTAGGGGTGTAGGGGCTCACGTCCTGTCTCAGTGGAGGCGGAGTGTGTGTGGGATGGTGTGTCCCACGTTGGCCCGAAACCCTGTCTCAGGGCCTGGAGGGTTCCCTAAGGGAGCACCAGGTCAGGGGCCTAGGCTGTACTTACAGGTCATTTGAGGAGGATCTTCCTGTGTCTAGAGGACGGGGAGTGTCTGTAACCAGAACTCCGGCAGTCCTGGTGTTGGGTAGTACCGCTCCTAAGTGGAGGGTGCAGAACTCTGGAAGGGGGTGCAGAGGGACGGTGTACTTCTGACCCCGGTGCAACCTGAGGGTTTAGATCCTAGGGTGGGAGATTAGGAAGCTTCCAGGTCAAGAGGAATCTCTACCAAAGTAGATCAGCTGAAGAGATTGAGGGGGCTGTCCTTGCTGTGTGTTCTGGGGCCCACCTGCAGTTTGTTGTTTCCACTAAGGGAGAGGAAAGGGGGCTTTGCTGTGTGCTGTGTCCCCCCACCTGCTTGAAGAGGGACGGTGCTGTGTGCTTTGTACCTAAGAAGTGAAATAGTTTCCAGGTGGTAGACCAGTGATGGAGTGAGGTCCTGATCTGGTAGGAGAATTGTGTTCTGGTGAGTGCTTCCCTGTGAGGGTGCGGGAACCCAGAAGTAGAGGTAGGGTGGGGCATTCTTGCCCGTGACCTCTGGTCAGCCTGGGGGTGTGGACCCTAGGTTGTGGGATCAGTGGTAGTTGTAGCTACCCTGAGAGGGAGAGTGGAGAGTGGCTATTGTGTGCCAGGGGTTAATGCCCCCCACTCTGTGGTTTGGACAGGACCTGTGATATTTGGATGGCCTAGGGCCTGGTCCTGGCTGTGGATGACTAGTGTGTACCAGTGGAGTACCCTAGTTGGGTCAGAGAGTTCTGGTTTGGAGGTAACCAGGTGGGTTCAGAGTGCCGTGCGGGCCCGTGTCCGTGTTTTGTCGCCCAAAGCAAGGAAGCCCATCAGTGGAGTGATTGGTCTACCCTGCGTTTTGGCTGGAAGGGGGTTGTGTTGGACCTGGCCCTTTTGGCAGGTTCACCCCGAAACTTTTTGCTTTTTCCTAGCCTGTTTCTGGAACCTGGTGTTGGTGATTTTAGGCCTCTGCGCACTTTTTCACTGTGGTACAGTATAAAGTGCGTGTGCTCTCTGTGTATGTGTGGTGAGTGACCTGCCCTCCCATAGGAATGAATGGGGAATATGTATGCCCATGGTAGTTCCTGATGTGTGGGGAGTGCAGGGTCGAGTTTGGTATGTGCGAACTCGTGAGATTGAATGCTGCGTAATGGTGTATGCGGCATGATTGTGTCTAGTCTAGAAGTGCCACTTTGAGAAGTTGGCATATTTGTGTAGTCTGTGGCTGGCGTGTGATTGGATGGTGAGCCTGGCCCAGAGTGCCTGGGCCTGCTTGTGGATTGACTGTCTGGTTTGAGGGTGACAGGGGCTGCAGAGCCCCAGGAGGTTGTCTGAGTCAGCCCGTGGATGAAAGGCAGCATCTGCTGCCAGGGAAGTGGGAGGAGATAGCACCTGGGTGTGAATGAGGCTGTGCCTGCCTGCCACAATGCTGGCTCCACCTCCCCGCTGGGCGACTGTCACCTCTGTCCCTGATACTGAAAGGACTTCCCTATAACCAGTTCTAGCTAGTTCTCACACTGCCTGCACAAAGACTTCAAAGACTTTTCTCTGTATAAGAAGGGGCTGTGTCCCCTTCCAAAATGTTCTTGTTTTTGGACTTGAATCTGCCAGGGGCGTGCTGCTGCTTGGGCCCAGGGGAATCCCTGGGCCCTGCCCAGCCCCTGGATCCCTGATGGACAGCTGATGTCTTGGATGCCTGGAGACCTTTTACTGGGTCCCCTATGCTTCACTTTACTGAAGGACCTTGCTGGACTTGGGGACCTTTACTTGTTCCTAGCGCTGGGAGTGCTTTGCTTTCACCCCTAGCGCCTGGTGGTGCTTATCTTTGCCTTTAGCGCTGAGAGCGCCTTATTTTGCTGTTTTAGCGCCTGGAAGCGCTTGTATGCTGTCCCTAGCGCTTAGGAGCGATTTATCTTTGTCCATAGCGCATTATGTGGTTCTAGCACTGGGGAGAGCTTTGGCCGGTGCCCACCCGGCATTTGCCTAGGATTGAGGGGCCTATCGAGTGCCCACCTCGATTTGAGCGATTGTTTGAAGCCGGTGCCCACCCGGCATTGCCCCGTGTTCTCAACGCCGCGGCCCGGGGGCCTGAAGTTGACCAGAAGCCGAGGAGAAAGAGGCGAAGGGGCCGCGACCTGATTGGTCATTCGTTGGGGAGCCGCGCTCTGATTGGCCTCTGCCGTAGGCCTGTCCCAGAGAGCCGCGCTCCCGATTTGCTGCAGTGCCGCAGAAGCTGTGACGTCATTGGAGGCTCGTCTCGGGAGCCGCACTGCCATTGGCTGGCTCCCGGGTGTCTGGAGAAGCCGCCATGAGAGCCGCGACCGGGGAGATGTTTGGAGCCCCGTGGGCGAAGAGAAGAGGAAGCGTTACCTGATGCGTGGCTCCCGTGTGCTGAGGGAGCCCCGGAAGGAGAAGGAAGCCGAGCGGCGCGAGGAGCGCCCCGCAGAGGAAGCCTGCGAGCCGGTGAGTGGTGCCGGTATGGTTTGGAGCAGCAGGGAGCGATGGGGCACATTGCCGGTGCCCGCTCCCTCCTGCGAAGTGCTCCCTGCGATGTGCTTTTAGAGCCCCATAGGCTCTCACGATGACCCGTGTCCTGCCCTCTGTCTGGGGGGGGCATAGTGGGTGTAAGAAGGGCGGCCCCAGTTGACAGTGGGTCGCCCCAACATTGAGTAGAGTTCATGAGTGCTCCGAGGAGCATGAGTGTGTGGGGAGCCTCAGAGGGCTCCAAGGCACCTAATTGTTTCAGGGGCCAGAGTGCTCCTAGGGGGCACAGTTGTTTTCAGAGCCTGAGGGCTCAATGGAACATATTTTATTTCAGAGCCTGTGTGGCTCCAACGTTTGGGGCACGTGTCAGGCCCAGAGCCTGTGTGGCTCCAGCAGTGGGCGCAGTTTGCGCCAAAGGGTCAGTGAGGGCCCTGCCACAGTTTTGCTGAGTTCCCAGCTGCCCAGCAATTAGTGGGCAGCTGCACCGTTTAGGTCTTGGGATTGTCCTCAGGTGCCCAGCAAGTAGTGGGCACCTGCACCGTTTAGGCCCCTGACATTGAGACACAGGGCGTCCTAGCCCCAACAAGGCCAGTAGGCCTAGGGACTGCTACAGGTGGTGGCTTATGTAGGTTTTGGCGCAATTGGGTGGGTTTTCCTTGCACCTCTGAATGTTTAGGCATCATGTGTCTTTGCGCTATTGAGTTGTGTTTTCTTCCCTGCACCGCTGAATGTGTTTTTGATGCATCATGTGCTTTGTTCTGAACACCGCTGAATGTGTAGGTTTATGCATCATGTGTTTCCCTTTACTACTCCTCTGAATGTATATTTATGCATCATGGGTAATGTGTTCTTTTCTAGACCCCTAAACGCTGTGTGATACTTAGGTGGTTGTCCGTACACCTCTGAATGTTTTTAGGCATAATGTGTTTTCCTTTACTACTCCTCTGAATGTGTTTCATGCATCATGGGTAATGTGTTCTTGTTAACCTTGTGTGGAGTTCCTTTTGTGGTGTGCCTAGGATGTTGTTGATGTTGTGTGCTGGCGCAAATGCTTTACACATTGCCTCCGAGTTTAGCCTTACTGCTCGTGCCAAGCTACCAAGGGGGTGAGCAGGGGTTATCTTGGCGTGTGACTTCCTTGCCCTGACTAGAATGGTGGTTTTTGCCTGGCTTTGGCGTCAGCCTGAGCCTACCAGAAATTGTCAGCTCTAACAGTAGGGAAGGACAAGTGGGCAGGTAGCTGGCCGTGATGTAGAGGTGGCCCTGCTGGAGTCAAGTGTATTGTAAATGCACTCTACTTTATTGATGAAGTAGTGTGCCAGAGATTCGCATTGCAGGTTGGTAGACATTATAATATTAGTTCCTACCAGGGGTTTTGTCATGTCATTTATGAGAGAGAAAATGATTTTGTAGGGGTTGGGACTCGATGTGATCAAATTAGTGTAGAATGCAGCTTTAGATTTTTGTACAAGTTGGTGGTAGGCTTTGATAGCCTGCCTGTAGATCTTTTTAGCTGTGGGGTCGTAGGTCCGCCTCCAAGTACGTTCCATAGTTTTGCAGAGTTTTTTTCCATAACTAAGGTCTCGTTGTACCAGGCGTGCATTTGCGCACGCTTGGCGCAGGTTAGTTTCTTGGGGATACAGTGGTCAAGTGAGTTGTTAATCCTACCCCTGAAGGCACTATCTGCCTTCTCCAAGTCAAGGGGCCATTTGGGGTGGAAAGATTTTAGACTGGACACAACGCTGGCTTGTGCAAGGTACGTTTCATAGAAGGTGGATGAAAAGTCTGCAGAGTGGTGTCAGCTAGACTGAGGCATATATGGATTAGAAAATGATATGTCCAAGTTAGTGGAATGGGGACGTGGACTTAGGGAGAACGGATATTGGAAAATACTGGCTCCAATAGGTGGCCTGCTAGATGTGATGGGCCTTCCACTAGTTGAATTAGTTGACAGGCTTCCATGTCTCCCAGAAAGTTAGTAATCTTCTGGAAGTCAAGGTGTTCCAGATGTAAATTAAGATCACCTAGAATGCTAAAGTTGGCAAGTGTAAATGTGGTGTGAGCCAGGGCTTCCTGAAAAACCCTAGTCTGCCCAGGAGGGCGGTATATAAGAAGCCCAGTGAGAGTGAACTTTTGTGATATAATAATTTTAAACTGGGCACGTTCGCAGTCAGGAATAGCCTAGGGTGAGCGAGTGCAGGAAAAGGCATATTTAAATATCACAGCTAAACCACTTACCCTGCCGCAAGGTCTATTCTGTGCGTGCATCAAGTAGCCTATAGGGAGGGCCGGGGCAGGAATTGCCATAGAGTCATTGGTTAACCAAGTTTCTGTTAGAAAAAGAATGTCCCGTGTGGAATTCTGAAGAAGATCAAATATTTCATCATGATGTTTTGCAAGAGACCTACAGTAAAGGCTATAAATATTAATGTTTAAAGACCTGGAGGCCTCAAGAGATGCCTCTGAGTCTGCCTTGTCTCTGTACCAACATATGTTGCACTGCAATTGGAGGGTGTCTGGGTGCCAGTTGTGATTGGCACAAGGCACTTTGGCTTGCAAAGCAAACAAGCGCTCCCGGGGGTAGATGTATCTCTGGGGGACCCTAGGACTAAGGGTCCGGATGCCTGGCGATGAACAGGTGCGGACAAGCGCAGACAAGCTTGCCTTAGGCGTGCCTTCAGCGCACCAGCGGCACGCCCGCTGCGCGTCTGGGCCAGCATACTAATAAGTAGAGATTTCCAGGATAAGGGCCTGCCTCCACCTCCACCTGGAAGTTCGTCACCCACAGGGGGCCAAACAAATGTTCGGAGAATGCCCTCCACTCAACTGGCACAAGCCGCGGTGGACCGGGGCAATGAACAGGTGAAAAATAGGGGGAGCAAAGTGAGTCACAAGCGCAACAGAAACCAGCGGTGAAATCAAAATTCAAGTAAAGTGGCACATTTAAAACAGAGCAATAGTGTTTTAAAAGACAGATACACTGTCAGCACATAGCTAGCACCTCATCCGACTGGTGCGTCCACTGCATGTCTGAGCCGGCATACTAGTTAAGTAGAGATTCATGGGAGAAGGGCCCACCTCCGCCGCCACCCGGAAGTGCGTCACCCACAAGGAGCCAAACGAATGGTCGGATAGCGCCCTCCACTCAACCGGCACATGCCATGGTGGACCGGGGCAACGACCAGGTGAAAATCCGGGGGAGCAAAGTAAGTCATAAGTGCAGCAGAAAATTGCAGTGAAATCAAAATTCAAGTAAAGTGGCACATTTAAAACAGAGCAATAGTGGTTTAAAAGACAGATACTCTGTCAGCACATAGCTAGGGCCTCACCAGGCTGGCGCGTCCACTGCGCGTCTGAGCCGGCATACTAGTTAAGTAGAGATTCGCGGGAGAAGGGCCCGCCTCGGCCGCCACCTGGAAGTGCGTCACCCACAGGGGGCCCAACGAACGGTCACAGAATACCCTCCACTCACCGGCACAAGCTGTGGTGGACTGGAGCAATGACCAGGTGAAAATGCGGGGGAGCAAAGCGAGTCATAAGCGCAACAGAAAATAGCGATAACATTCAAGTAAAGTGGCACATTTAAAACAGAGCAATAGTGTTTTAAAAGACATATACACTGTCAGTGAGCAGCTAGCGCCTCACCCGTCTTGCGCGTCCCTATAGTATTTCTTAATCTATGCTTTACTTGGAAGAGAATCTGGAGTATCAATGTCCCATGTACCTTCCATCCCTAGAGTGGACAACAGAGACTTCACCTTGATCAGCCAGCCAAATTTCTTATGACTGTCCAGTGCATAGACCTCATCCAGAGCAGCAGCATAGGGGTGCAACTCAGGGGTGGTGTTTAGACATGGCCTAAAGAGCAGAGGGTGTAACTGTCGGTTACAATGGAAAATCTGCCCATATTTAATCTCAGCGGATGCAGGGGAGTATTTTGTGGAAGAGAACAAAGTAATCTCAGAAATGTTTTTTTGGTCACAAGAAGCACATCCAATTTTTCAAACACCCAGAGTTCCGCCCCATTCAGAGCTCCTCCCACTGCTTTGTGATGATCATAAATGCAAAGGGGGGCAGCTATTGGCTTACTATATGACATTTTGTGCTCTTTGATCAGAGCACCTGAAATGCGCCTAAGCTGGACATTCCGTCTCTTGACATGATGCTTTCAGGACAGGTTATGGAGAGAGTAACACGCAGATAATCGAAGGTGCTCACTCTCTCAAGTGGTTTCCCATCTAGGAAAAACTTCCCCTTAAAAGCTCTGTGAGGATTTATCGTTAAGAGTTTGGTCTATGCAGTGTTAATCTCAAGGCCTCTTAGTGCACAGAAAGACTCAAAGCTTTTAAAGGGATTGCAGGCCACTAGGGGTCTTGGAAGCTAGCAGAGTGTTGTCTGCAAAGAGTAAAGTTGTCACCTTGACCCCCCCAGGGTCGGCGCATTGGCTGGGCTCTCAGCAGGATACTGAACAACAACATTGATGAAGAGTGAGAAAAGAGTGGGGGCCATTGCGCTCCCCTGTCTGACCCCTCTGTCCACCCTCATCGGGTCAGACAATTGTCCTTGGTTACCCCAGCAAGCCCTTGCATAGTTGTTCTCATGTAGGCGAACAGTCAATGCTAAAATTTTAGAAGGGAGGCCCATTTCCTTCAAGACACACCAAAGTTTCTGTCTGGGAATGAGGTTGAATGCAGACCATAGATCAGTAAAAGCTATGTATATGCTTGCCTGACAGAAGGTCACAGTCTTCTAAGCTAATAATAGGAAGCAGAAAACTTGATTGACACTGCTCACTTTCTGTCTAAACCCTGCTGGAAAGGTGGACAGAATATTGTTGTCACCTATCCTGAGATGGATTTTCATAAGAAGTGCACGGGCAAAGACATTTTGAGCACTGTCGATCAGGCTAATGAGTCTATAATTTGAGTACAGTGTGCTATCACCCTTCTTGAACAACAGAATTACCTAATTTACTCTCCAGTTATTGATGTTATTAAGAAATACATCGCCAGGAATGGCACCCGGCCTAGGTGCTCTGGATCTAACAATTGCAATGATACTAGTTCTTATTTCAGCTAGGGTGAAAAACCCATCACTCTGGGGACAATTTTAATTGGCTGTTGGGACTTTGTTTACATGGTCAGGCTCTCCAGTGCAAAGTGACGAGAAATGAAGATGCCACACCTCAACAGCAATATTATTATCAGGTGGCTTGGATCTATTTCCATCTCCCCTTGTTACTAGGAGCCAGAAACGTTGTGTATCATTTTGGCACAACCATCACTGATCAGCGACCACCACTCTATTTCCCAATCCTTTTCAGCCCTGAAAATCACTTTCCTTTAGGTTCTCCTAATTTCCGTCACGTCACTGCGATCTCATTGTTTGATCAAATTGCAGTAGCCAATTTGGTCTAAGATCCCTCCACTCTCGTGTGAACCAAGCAAACTGTGGTTTTGAACTTTTAGTACTACCCTTCATGCATCATTGTATTTGTGACCACCATGAAAAGTGTGACGGTAAGGAAGAAAAAGGGGTCTTACAGGGAACCCTTGTGCCTCTATGCATGGAACACCTGCAGGGGGGCACATGTTGTGCCCACCTGTGTGACTACGCACCAGTACCTGCATGGCATGGACTGCAGTAGTCCATGCCATGCAAGTACTGATTTTGACGTTTCCATTTTGGTGCCTATTTCATAGGCATCACAGTGGGAACGCCAAAGAACCGCCTGCTAGACAGGAGAAAACTCCTATTCTGGCACGCGGTTCAACACTGGTTTGGCGTTGCAGGAGCTTAGTGTCCCCCTCCCTCCCCACCAAACTCATAATAAGGCCCTTAATATTTTGTGAGTTACAGTACCAAACACATACACTAAACAGAAATTAACTCCTATTTACTCTTTTGTCTTTCTACAGACAGCTTTAAATATCTCTTTACAGTAGTGGTATGTTGTTCCTATTGTACAAAGCAAGTAGTTGTATGTAACATTGGGAGTATACATGGAAATGTATGATAAATAGGCCGGAGAAGAGTTTCCTCCTTTCGGAAAAAGAGGATCACACACCCAGCCAGCTAGGTGTCTTCCTTCATCATCGGGTCTGCTCCTTATAGGGTCGGCGCTGCAATACCCAATCAGCACCCGTGATGGGGCCTTCTTGGCGGAGATCTTTATTCCTTATGCCGTATGGTGCAGTGCGTGTGAGGGCCCTAGGTCAGTGTAGGTGATAATGATGTGTAGGGATGTGAAAATTTAAAACAGGAACTGGTGGTCCACTCACAATAATTTTAATGAATTGTGGCCACCACCCTGATTAAAAACAAACAAGACGTGTGCACTCAAGGTTGTGAGGTTATACGCTTTTGATATGGGTCAACATGTTTTTTGCCTATTATCAATTAGATGGCAATTCTTCAGGAGAAACTTAGATCTACCTACACTTTTTGGTGGTGGTCAGAAACTAAGTGAAGTGAAATAATGGCCACCCGTACAGCACCCTAAAAGTGGTACCTGTAGATCTACAACAAAACCTGCAACAAAACAAAATGACAACATTACTATATCATGTCAGTATACTAAAGTTATTTACAATATAGTTGGTGTAGCAATCAAAGGTGCATCACATGCATGCTGAACACAAGTGAGCAGTGGCATGCATCATTTGAGAAGTAGGTCTGATAAAAAACTTTAAAAGGCAGCAGCGAAGTAGAGCACTAATGTGCTAATGGCACAGTCATGGAACTCACCCTACTTGGGTCAAAAACGCACAGCATCGTGTACTGGTAGGTGTAGACACTAAAGGTGTAGTGTCCTGATGGATAGGAGAGAGTAAAGATGAAGATTGGAGAATTAGGTATAGTAACCTGTGGGCAGCATCAAAACCAGAGGCAACAAACACAACAACAGGGTTCCCTTGCTGTGTCTCATCATGGTGAAGTATAAGCGCCTCGAAGGGACGCTCTAAAATCATCTACTGTCATGATCAAACGTGGGCTACGCAAAAATAACCCCCGCCAGCGCCAACCGGTGACAACTCTGAAACCAACCGTGGGTTAGTGTCAGATCTGCACGCGGCATACGCCTTCGTGGGATAATTAAGCGCATGCTCCTCATTGACCACACAGTGTCCAAAACAACCAGTCCGCGCTGAACAATTGCTCCATAGTTACATTGCGGAAATTAAAATGCAGAAACTGATCCTCAACACCCACCGGGAGGCAGTCGGGTGCATTAGGACACATCTGTGCTAGGTTAAAAACCACATAGAACCAAGTTGCACATTTACAGAAATGGCAGGGGGCCCTTTAATAGCCTCTACAACCACATGAAAAAGTCACTGGGGAGATTGCCTCAGAGCAACTGCAATACTTACAGTTTTGTAGATGAAGAGTCAGCGGATATCCTACCCCTCACTCTGCCAGTCCGGGTGGTGCCGAGTTCGTTGTGGCTCGGTCAGTTATACCCCCATCCGGCTGAGTGGAGGGGGCGGTACTTCCGGGAAATCCTTATTTCGGGGCTAGAACGCAACCCCCTTCCCGTGGGTGCCATGTTGGAATAACACTGTTTGATGATGCTGTCACAAAGCAGGCCAGCCATAACCAGGGGCACCATATTCAAAGCCTTGTTATGTTAAAACTATATCCCCAATGGGTAGTGGGTGCTCCGGAAGAATCAGTCAATGTTGAAACTATGTCGGAGACGAGTTCCCATGGCAAATGAAAGCACTCAGATTTGTACTGACGGTCCCTAAATATCTGTCACCTTCATTTGTTTGCGTAGCACTTTTCGCCCTAAGTGGGATGGGTATGCCCAGACGTGGGTCCCTTGCTCACTGTGCCACTGGATTCAAGCTAGTCTGGCTGATGAAGGGTAGTACTCAGAAACTGGTCCCAGGATGCATGTTTCCGGTCCAGGGAAGACCTGGCTTGGCAGATAGGTCTGGACTGTTCCCATGAGGCACAGGTTCAAGACTGATTTGCATATGGCTGGGTCTAAACTAGGGTGGCATGGTGAGCAAAAGCATGATGGATTTAACCCCGATCTCTTGACTATGGCTGAATGTATGATTTATTCACCATTCCGTCCATCATTTTTTGTGAAGCACAAATAAATGGTTGGCAATACTTTACATATACCTTTTGCAAACTAAGGGACGGCCCTTTTCTCATGATTTGATGTCTTTCTTTGTCTATTGCTTCTCACTGAATAGTGTTCCTTCCTGTTCATAAGTACATGTTATTTTCACTGTTTTCTGATTTAATTGAATGAGATGTATCCTTCCACTGCTAATATTAAAGAGCTATGTTTATTTCCCTTTGCTTATTCCTCAAGCCATTTGAGTCTTACCACTCTGGAGCACAACTCTTAAGTGCTTGCTAGTATGAAGTGTGTTTGCTCGTACTATTGTTCTTTGCCCTGCTTTGTTCTGAATAAGGCTTCGACCAGAGTGATAGTGAATTTGCCTATGTGTTATGTCTCGTGAGCTTACTGCATGAGGGTTAGTCCAGCCCCATCCCTGGTCATTTTGCTTCAGCACCAGCCTCCACACCTTGGCAGTACCACACCAAAATTCCTCCCCCTTCTCCAGGAGCAGAGGAGCCAGGGACAATGCTGCTGCAGCATGGATTTGAGGTCCGTCTCTGGAGATATAGAGCTAAACCATTTTTATTTTAATTGTCAGCTCGCACAGAGCTGCTTTGTGATTTACATTATTTACAGTGAGATTTGAAAGTAGTGTCAAGATTATGGGAGATCATTGTTAGGTCAGAAAATGTGCAGATGAGAGCATCTTCAGAGCCCGTGCGTACAGTGTCCAAGCCTGAAAAAAGAAAGGGCAAGAAAATGGCCCTGGATGGAGAAGGGCTCATTTCACCAGGTGTGAAAGTTGTGGATTGCTGTTTATGTCCCATCAATCACTGCGATTTAAGTGCTATTGCTTTTAAATATACTACATTTGCATCCAACAGTTACGTTTTTTAAGCTGTTATATTTCTATTGTATATAAAGTTAAATGTAATTTTGAAGCATGCCATTTGATATAAAGTGTATTACCCTTTATTATGTTTTATTACTGTGTTCAAATTCTACCTGTCTCTTAAAAAGTAATCGTGAAGAAACGATCTTATCATCTTTGTCAAAAAAACAGACAAGCTGTGCAACGTACCAAAAGAGCTGTAAAACTGCAATCTGTTCACGAATAATTTAAAAGATTTTAGAAGGACTTTTAAAGATTACATATGCTTTCGTCCAGAGGTAAGGGACACACAATTAATATTGCATTGGCTCCATGGCCCAGGGTTCTGAGGGGCCCACGGAGCTCCTATTATAGCTGTTTTTTCTACCAAAGAGACAGAGATTGGTGCCTCATTTTCCTGGCGTGCATTATATTATGGCCCGATGATGCTTGCTTCTCCAGTGCATGAAGGGCAGCTAAACAAGCCTTTTCTTAGCTTAAGGATTTAATTTTCCTGTTGGTGGTATGGTATTTTGATGACCCCTGGGGGAAGTAGGGTCGCAGACCAGTCTTCCCCCGGGTTTTTCGCGCAGGAAGGACAAGCTGGGAGGTCAAGGGGTGGAGTTGGGGAGGGGTATAAGGGTGCAGGGGAGGAGCGCTCTTCCTCTTCCTGTATCCTAGCACCATTAGGGAGGGTTGTAAGAATTTAACTTGAGGATTACCTTAGTGGTAGATTAGGCCAGCTGAGTCATAATGAACCAGTCGGACGATTGGTGGGCTTCTGCGGCAAAGTACTTATGGCGGGACCTGACGCAGAGTCTTTGTGTAAGGCTCTGTGTGGTCTTGGGCATGCGGGCGGGGAGGATCTGCCCTGGCCTGGTGTGTTGGATCAGGCCTTGGTCAGGATGATGCAGACCCCCTGGTCCACATCGGCTGGCGTGGCTGCATCGGTGGTGGTGTGCATGGATGAGCCACCACCGGTAGGAGATGGTACGTCTGGCCGGGGGCAGGACCTGGTAAAAATGGAGGGAGCGAAGCACGGGGGCAGGTGTCAGAGCCTGCCCGCGTGATTAAATGAGGTCGCAGTGGCACAGGAGGTGCTGCCTGGGAGGGGTGGGCACCAGGGGATTTGCAGCAGCAGCAGCGCAAAGGGAAATACTGGCCTCAGGCTTCAGCGGGAGTGGTGGGAGGGGACGGGGTTTCCTGTTGCCAGATGTGTTTGTAGACAGGACCGTTGAAGGGGTAGGCATGCTGTCCTATGGGGCGGGGACAGGGGGAGCATTCTGGGGGCCTGCAGGCTATTAGTTTATCACAGCATCCCACACTAGGAGAGGATTAGAGGCAGGTGGAGGATTCCCCCCTGGATCTTTCTTGGCAGGCACCAGGAATGCAGTTTGTTAGACCTGGCATCATTGGCATGAGTCTCTCCTCCATTTTTTCTGTTTGCCTCTTCTGTTTACGATGTTTTTGCTGGTATATGCTTTGGGCACTGTGCCACTGCTGATCAGTGCCACAGTGCAAGTGCTCCCTATGTGAAATTGCTGTATTGATTGACTTCCATGTTTGGCTTATTTGGTTTACTATCAGTCCCTAGTAGAGTGCACCAGGGGTGCCAGGGCTTGTAAATACAAATGCTGCTAGTGGGCCTGCAGCACATGTTGTGCCACCCACAAGAGCGGCCTAGTAAAAGTATGTCTGAAGGTCTGCCATTGCCAGACCACGTGCAGTCTGACTGCCACGAGGACTGCGCAAGTACACCTACTTGCCAGTCCCTAAACCTTCCCTTAACTTCATGTTAGTCACCCCTATGGTAGGCCCACGGGCAGGGTGCATTGTAAGCATAAGGTAGGACAAGCCTGACAAGGTTGGCATGTCCTAATAGTGAATTACATCCATAGTCGTTTTTCACTATTGTAAGGTAGCCTGCTCTCCATCAGTTAGAATGGGCTGCCAGGATTATTAATGTTATAATCCTAGCGGGCTCGGGGAGCATGGTGCAATGTCGAGTTTGGTATCCCTGAACTCAGGGTTTAATAATGCATCCGTTTGTGTGGATGGTTTTTGGACTCTGTGTTTGAAAATAGCACTTTTAGAAAGTAGCTATTTTCTTGTCTAACTGTCTACCGGTCTCTGCTGGTTCTGGTGTGCGTGTGACAGGAGCTGGGTGGCTCCAGAGAGTCTGAATGAGTCAGTGTGGGATGAGTGGGGCATTTGCATTGGGAGTAGGGGAAGAGTAGCTCTTGATAGCCTGCCCTGCCTGATACAATGTTGGCTCCGCCCCCCTGCCAGGCGACTGATGACTCTGTGCTTGCCTGGGACTTCCCTGGCCCGCCTCCTGCCGGGCAGCTGATGGCCCTGCCCCTGCCAGTGACAATGCTGGCTCCGCTCCTGCTGAGCGGCTGAGGACTCTGCCCTGCCCAGTGAATAGGCCAGGTGCTCTGGCCTGGCAACACCCACAACAAACCCAGGATGGGGGGAAATTCCCCTGCATGGACAAAGGGATCAAAGCCAAAAAGGGGTATAAGAGAAGGACCCCTGAACCAAGAAATCAGATCACTTCTGACAAGGAAACCTGAACCAAGGACAAGAAGCCTGCTGATCTAAGGACTGCCTACCCCTTCTGCCAGAGTGCTGTTTGTTGGGGGAATCCTGCATTGCTTCTTTATTTTTGCCAAGGAACCAGGAGAGAGGAACTTTGTGTGTACTCTCACTCTTTGCTGAGAAAATCTCCAAGGGCTGGAAGAGTGCCAGTCTCCTGTTGAAGTCACAGGGCTAAAGGACTTCATCTGTTAAAGTGCTATTTGCTGGAGTTTGTGAATCCAGCACCTCTGAAAGAATCCAGCAATCTCGACGCCGACGGACGCCGCCGAATCCAGCTCGACATCGTGAGTAACGGCTCCAGTGTCCCGCTTCCTCGACGCCGGCCGCCGGGCCCGATCGACGCCAGCAGCAACGCCAGTGAGTAGTGAGTTCGGCTCCAGCTCCAAGTGACCCCGTGTCTGCACCGCCGCTGATCGCATCGACTTCGAGCCCTCTCGACGCCGTGAGCGCTGCTCACTCTTGCAACATCGACATCGACGACGCCGTATCCTGCTTCATCCCGTGAGCGCTGCTCCCGCCTGACTTCGGTCGACGCAGCTGCAGATCGCCCCGACTCCGAGGCTCGATCGACGCCGAAGACGCGACGCCGGACAGCTCGACGCCGCTGATCATCGAGTGCTTCACTTTTTCCAAGGTACTGTGTTGTTGGGGTCTGTGCGACTCCGGGCTCGACGTAGCGCTCCTCGCGGTCGACGCCGAACCTTTGGATTAATTTTGCCTCGACGTCGTGTGACTCCCGTGTGGGTTACATTGTTGCCAAGAACTGTGTTTTAGAGAAGAAGAGTTGCTTTTGATACTAAAGACTTTGTGCTAAGAAGAAACCGTGCTTGAACTATTATTTTTCCTTCCAAGAGTATTTATTGAGACTGTGGTATATTTTTGTCGTTATTTGGTCTTGTGCTAAACCTTATATAAAAATACTTATTTTTATAATACTACTGTGTCGTGTCCATTTGTAGTGTATTCACTTTATTACTGTATGTGGTCATAAATGCTTAACGCACTGCCTCTGAGATAAGCCTGTCTGCTTTGCCAAGCTACCAAGGGGGTGAGCAGGGGTTATCTAAGTGTGTGATCTCCTTGCCCTGACTAGAAAAGGTGTGTCCCTATTTGTCAGAAGTGTATACCTCTGCCAACTAGAGACAGCCGCTTCTAACATTGGTGGGTCAGCGGTGGGATTTTGAACTTTGCATTTATGACCCATGTGCAGTGATTAGTGTGCGCTACATAGTGAAAGCAGACCATAGCGCAGCCACAATCTGTTTTGGTTGGATATTCTATTTTTGTTCTCCGCTTTTCCTGAAGCTTGATTTTTGAAGCTGCCAGTTTTGACCATGAGTGACGCCGGAGTCACTCCCCTTGTTGTTGTTGAGGAGGAATTTGATAGGAGTAAGATAAGTGATTATTCCTTAAGGGAGCTGAAATCCCTTTGCAAGCAATTTAAAGTTCCTACCACAGGCTGCAAAAACAAACCAGAATTTCGCAAGGCATTGGAAGCCTGGTTAGAGGCCAGGAATCCCTCTGCCCCGGTGGTGGTACCGACAGAGGAAGGGGAGGAGGAAGTGCCCGTGAATGGGCCTGTATCCCCTCCTGGCAGCAGTGTTTCCTCCAAAGGTCTTTCCCCTGAAGAAAGAGAAGAAAGGGCGAAGGAGCGAGCCTACAACGTGGAAATGGCAAAACTTAAGATAAATGGGCAGTTGGAGATAGAGAATGCAAGAGGCAGGAGAGAAGCTGATTTGGAGATCAAAAGATTAGAGTTTGAAAGAGAGAAGTTAGCTTTTGAGCGTGAGAAAATGGTGAGGGACATGGAGCTCAAAGCTAAGGAGTTAGAATTGAATCCCTCTGGTGGCAGCGTCCCATCTGTGCCTGCAGAAAGTAGGTTTTATTTTCCCAAAGATGTGATCAAAGATTTTCAGAAGAATGAGGATATTGGTCAGTGGTTTAAAGCATATGAGTTAGCATTGTTGGCCCACCGGGTCCCTGAGAAGGATTGGGGAGCGGGGTTGTGGGGTCGCTTTGTGAATGAGGGAAGAGATACCCTGTTAGACATGCCTGTTGAGAATAGGACGTCTTATGCTCATATGAAAGATGCTTTAATGTTAAGGTATGGCCTCACCCCAGAAAAGTACAGACAGGCCTTTAGAGAATGTAAGAAGTTGCCTGGTACCACGTGGGTGGAGTATGTGTCATATTTTTGCAGAGCCATGGATGGTTGGGTAAAGGGCAGCAAAGTGGAAAGTTATGATGCTCTTTATGATTTGTTTGCTTGGGAGCACTTGTCTAATAACTGTTTTCCAGAGCTGCGCCAGCACCTTATTGATAGCAAGATATCTAACCCTAGAAAACTTGCTGAAGAGGCGGACCGCTGGGTCAGTACCAGGGTCCACAAGGGTCCAGTGGGAGACTCAGCCAAAGGTGGGCAGGGTCCCCAGCAGAAGAGTGGGGGGGACAAGGGTAAACAGAGGGAGTTCCAGAAAGGGCCCCAAAGTAATTCCCAAGGGAACCAAGGGAAGGGTTCCCAGCCTCCCCCTGTGAAGAAATCCGAGGCCCCGCCAGGTAAACCTGGTCATAGGGGCCCACTGACCTGCTTCGTTTGTAAGCAGGTAGGACACCGTTTTTATGACCCTCAGTGTCCCTTGAAGAAGTCTGGTGCACTACCCAGTGCACCACCCCGTCAGTTGGCTAGTGTAGCTCTGGGAGGGGAGGAGATGGTTGCCCATGGTGGGGAGGGTCCCGCAGAGATGTCCCTGGTCTCTCTAGGAGACATGGAATTGGTCCCTCCACCCCCTCTGCCTAGTAACACTAAGAAATATAGGCAGTGGGTGACCATTAATGGCCATAGAGTGGAAGCTCTCAGAGACACCGGAGCGAGTGTGACAGCTGTCAAGTGTCACTTGGTGTCCAGAGAGCAGGTTGTTCCCCACGCATTCTACCCTGTGATAGCTGCTGACAACTCCCAGAGAGAGTGTGAGGTAGCTCAAGTTTCCTTTGAATGGGGGGGAGTTTCGGGTACTCTTCAGGTTGCTGTGAGGCCCGCCATGCCTGTTGATTGTCTCCTGGGCAATGATTTGGAAGACTCCCCTTGGGCTAAGGTGGAGAGGGAGACACATTTGAAAATGTTGGGTGTGCCAGAGTGGGTGTGTGCAACCACTCGATCCATGACAGCAAGTAAGGGTGTTGATGGGGTTCTGGAGCCTGAAAGTATGGCCCAGGACCCAGCTGTGAAGAGAAGAGGCAGGGGGCGCGGGAAACCGTCCCCCGTAGTTCCCGTGGTCCAGGAGGAGGCAGACCTCGAGGGGGATGCCCTGGAACCCACAGGTGAACAAGTTGCCGAACTGGGAGACCTGCCCGAGCTGACCCATTGGCAGCAGGATGGTGGTCCCTCCAGGGAGGAATTCTGTGCAGAACAGAAAGTGTGCCCTTCTCTTGTGGGTATGAGGCAGCAGGCCTCAGCCCAAACCTCAGGTGATCAGTCAGGGTCACATTTTGTGTACTGGGAGAACGACCTCCTGTATAGCGAGCCTAAGGCTGCTGAGCCTGGGTCAGCCCGTGTGCTGGTGGTACCCCAGCGCTTCAGAGCCTTCCTACTGGGTTTGGCTCATGACGTTCCTTTAGCTGGACATCTGGGGCAGGACAAGACCTATGACAGGCTTGTCACCCATTTCTATTGGCCTCAGATGCGAAGGGATGTAGACATCCAGTGCAAGACCTGTCAGACTTGCCAGGCAAGTGGGAAAAGCGGGCGGAAGCAGAAGGCTCCCCTCCAACCTTTTCCCGTGGTCAGTACCCCCTTTGACCGGGTGGGGATTGACATTGTTGGGCCACTGGACCCCAAGACAGCCCTGGGCAACAGGTTCATCCTGGTCTTGGTGGACCATGCCACACGGTACCCGGAAGCCATCCCTCTCAGAACAGTGACTGCCCCCGTGGTGGGACGGGCACTAATGGGTGTTTTCTCCCGAATGGGGTTCCCCAGAGAGGTGGTGTCAGACCGGGGCACCAACTTCATTTCCAACTATATGAAGTCTCTGTGGAAGGAGTGTGGGGTAACTTATAAGTTCACCACTCCTTACCACCCTCAAGGTAATGGGTTGGTTGAAAGATTCAACCGTACCCTTAAAGGCATGATCATGGGTCTTGAAGAACCAATGAGGCGTAAATGGGACGTCCTCTTGCCATGCCTGTTGTTTGCTTACCGTGAGGTGCCACAGAAGTCTCTAGGGTTCAGCCCCTTTGAGCTTTTGTATGGTCACCCGGTAAGAGGACCTTTAAGTCTGGTCAAAGAAGGCTGGGAGCAATCTCCCAGGAAACCTCCCCAGGATGTATACAGTTACATGCTGGCCTTTAGGAACCAGACTAGGCGCTTCAGGGATCTTGCTCAGGCAAATCTGGAGGCCAGCCAGGAGGAGATGAAGCGGTGGTACGACCAGAAGGCCACTCTGGTAGAGCTTCAGCCTGGACAGAAAGTTTGGGTCATGTCCCCTGTGGAACCTTGTGCGCTCAAGGACAGGTGGACTGGACCATTTGAGGTTGTGGAGAAGAAGAGCGATGTCACCTACCTGGTGGATTTAAAGTCTCCCAGGAACCCCTTGCGGGTCCTGCATGTCAACCGTTTGAAGCCCCACTTAGAAAGGTCCGAAGTGGGCATGCTCCTAGCTACAGATGCTGGAATGGAGGAGGAGAGTGAGCCTCTTCCTGACCTCCTGTATGCAAAAGAGCAAGATGGGTCAGTGGATGGTGTTGTCCTCTCTGACACACTGACCCCTGAACAGCAGCAGGATTGTCGCCATTTGTTGGGGCAATTCCCTGATCTGTTTTCCTTGATTCCTGGTGTTACTCAGTGGTGTGTCCATGATGTAGACACCGGGGACAGCACTCCTGTCAAGCACAAGGCTTACAGAGTGACTGACAAGGTCAGAGCATACATCAAGGAGGAGGTCTCCAAGATGTTTGCCCTAGGGGTGGTTGAGTCCTCTAGCAGTCCTTGGGCCAGCCCCGTGGTCTTGGTTCCAAAGGCTGCAGCGCCTGGTGCTTCACCGGAACTTCGGTTCTGTGTGGATTACCGAGGACTCAATTCAGTCACCAAGACTGACGCGCACCCCATCCCCAGAGCTGATGAGCTCATCGATCGGTTAGGGGCTGCCCAGTACCTTAGTACGTTTGATCTAACGTCTGGGTACTGGCAGATCGCCTTGACCGATGGGGCAAAAGAGAGGTCAGCATTCTCCACACCAGATGGGCACTACCAGTTCCGGGTTATGCCCTTTGGGATGAAGAATGCCCCTGCCACCTTCCAGAGGTTGGTCAACCAGGTCTTGGCTGGACTGGAGGATTTCAGTGCCGCCTACCTGGACGACATCGCAGTGTTCAGCGCCAGCTGGGAGGAACACTTGTGCCACCTCCAGGAAGTGTTGTTGGCCCTGCGCAGAGCAGGCCTCACAATCAAAGCCAGTAAGTGCCAGATTGGGCAGGGTTCAGTGGTGTACTTGGGGCACCAAGTAGGGAGCGGCAAGGTGGCCCCCCTGCAACCCAAGATTGATACCATCCTGGCATGGGCACCGCCCAAAACCCAGACTCAGGTGAGAGCCTTCCTGGGTCTCACGGGTTACTACAGGAGGTTTGTCAAGGATTATGGTAACATTGTGCACCCCTTGACTTCGCTGACTTCCAGGAAGCAGCCACGACTTGTGAACTGGACTGACGCCTGTCAGACGGCCTTTGACACCCTGAAAACTGCAATGTGCACAGCACCCATACTCCAGGCACCCGACTTTTCGAAAGAATTTGTTGTCCAGACGGACGCTTCAGAGCATGGCGTGGGGGATGTTCTAGCTCAGGTGAATGAAGAGGGCCGAGACTTACCTGTAGCCTTCATCAGCAGGAGGTTACTTCCCAGGGAACAGAGGTGGAGTGCGATAGAAAGAGAAGCATTTGCTGTGGTCTGGGCACTGAAAAAGCTGAGACCCTACCTGTTTGGGACTCACTTCCGGGTGCAGACAGACCACAGGCCCCTCAGATGGTTGATGCAGATGAGGGGTGAGAATCCAAAGCTGTTGAGGTGGTCCATTTCCCTACAGGGGATGGACTTCACGGTGGAACACCGCCCTGGCACAGATCACGCCAATGCTGATGGTCTGTCCAGATTTTTCCGCCTTAGTGATGAGGACTCCCTAGGGTAAGGGTAGTTCTCCCCACATTTCAGCTGGAGGGGACACGTGTTAGACCTGGCATCATTGGCATGAGTCTCTCCTCCATTTTTTCTGTTTGCCTCTTCTGTTTACGATGTTTTTGCTGGTATATGCTTTGGGCACTGTGCCACTGCTGATCAGTGCCACAGTGCAAGTGCTCCCTATGTGAAATTGCTGTATTGATTGACTTCCATGTTTGGCTTATTTGGTTTACTATCAGTCCCTAGTAGAGTGCACCAGGGGTGCCAGGGCTTGTAAATACAAATGCTGCTAGTGGGCCTGCAGCACATGTTGTGCCACCCACAAGAGCGGCCTAGTAAAAGTATGTCTGAAGGTCTGCCATTGCCAGACCACGTGCAGTCTGACTGCCACGAGGACTGCGCAAGTACACCTACTTGCCAGTCCCTAAACCTTCCCTTAACTTCATGTTAGTCACCCCTATGGTAGGCCCACGGGCAGGGTGCATTGTAAGCATAAGGTAGGACAAGCCTGACAAGGTTGGCATGTCCTAATAGTGAATTACATCCATAGTCGTTTTTCACTATTGTAAGGTAGCCTGCTCTCCATCAGTTAGAATGGGCTGCCAGGATTATTAATGTTATAATCCTAGCGGGCTCGGGGAGCATGGTGCAATGTCGAGTTTGGTATCCCTGAACTCAGGGTTTAATAATGCATCCGTTTGTGTGGATGGTTTTTGGACTCTGTGTTTGAAAATAGCACTTTTAGAAAGTAGCTATTTTCTAGTCTAACTGTCTACCGGTCTCTGCTGGTTCTGGTGTGCGTGTGACAGGAGCTGGGTGGCTCCAGAGAGTCTGAATGAGTCAGTGTGGGATGAGTGGGGCATTTGCATTGGGAGTAGGGGAAGAGTAGCTCTTGATAGCCTGCCCTGCCTGATACAATGTTGGCTCCGCCCCCCTGCCAGGCGACTGATGACTCTGTGCTTGCCTGGGACTTCCCTGGCCCGCCTCCTGCCGGGCAGCTGATGGCCCTGCCCCTGCCAGTGACAATGCTGGCTCCGCTCCTGCTGAGCGGCTGAGGACTCTGCCCTGCCCAGTGAATAGGCCAGGTGCTCTGGCCTGGCAACACCCACAACAAACCCAGGATGGGGGGAAATTCCCCTGCATGGACAAAGGGATCAAAGCCAAAAAGGGGTATAAGAGAAGGACCCCTGAACCAAGAAATCAGATCACTTCTGACAAGGAAACCTGAACCAAGGACAAGAAGCCTGCTGATCTAAGGACTGCCTACCCCTTCTGCCAGAGTGCTGTTTGTTGGGGGAATCCTGTATTGCTTCTTTATTTTTGCCAAGGAACCAGGAGAGAGGAACTTTGTGTGTACTCTCACTCTTTGCTGAGAAAATCTCCAAGGGCTGGAAGAGTGCCAGTCTCCTGTTGAAGTCACAGGGCTAAAGGACTTCATCTGTTAAAGTGCTATTTGCTGGAGTTTGTGAATCCAGCACCTCTGAAAGAATCCAGCAATCTCGACGCCGACGGACGCCGCCGAATCCAGCTCGACATCGTGAGTAACGGCTCCAGTGTCCCGCTTCCTCGACGCCGGCCGCCGGGCCCGATCGACGCCAGCAGCAACGCCAGTGAGTAGTGAGTTCGGCTCCAGCTCCAAGTGACCCCGTGTCTGCACCGCCGCTGATCGCATCGACTTCGAGCCCTCTCGACGCCGTGAGCGCTGCTCACTCTTGCAACATCGACATCGACGACGCCGTATCCTGCTTCATCCCGTGAGCGCTGCTCCCGCCTGACTTCGGTCGACGCCGCTGCAGATCGCCCCGACTCCGAGGCTCGATCGACGCCGAAGACGCGACGCCGGACAGCTCGACGCCGCTGATCATCGAGTGCTTCACTTTTTCCAAGGTACTGTGTTGTTGGGGTCTGTGCGACTCCGGGCTCGACGTAGCGCTCCTCGCGGTCGACGCCGAACCTTTGGATTAATTTTGCCTCGACGTCGTGTGACTCCCGTGTGGGTTACATTGTTGCCAAGAACTGTGTTTTAGAGAAGAAGAGTTGCTTTTGATACTAAAGACTTTGTGCTAAGAAGAAACCGTGCTTGAACTATTATTTTTCCTTCCAAGAGTATTTATTGAGACTGTGGTATATTTTTGTCGTTATTTGGTCTTGTGCTAAACCTTATATAAAAATACTTATTTTTATAATACTACTGTGTCGTGTCCATTTGTAGTGTATTCACTTTATTACTGTATGTGGTCATAAATGCTTAACGCACTGCCTCTGAGATAAGCCTGTCTGCTTTGCCAAGCTACCAAGGGGGTGAGCAGGGGTTATCTAAGTGTGTGATCTCCTTGCCCTGACTAGAAAAGGTGTGTCCCTATTTGTCAGAAGTGTATACCTCTGCCAACTAGAGACAGCCGCTTCTAACACAGTTGCTGCAGGATGGGGGTACAGGGGACCCCAAGCATCTGACAGGGGCTGGGGGGCCAGGGGTGTGAATGGGGCACTGCCTGTGAGGGTGAGGGAAGGGGCTACTGCCCCCCTTATTTTGCCCAGGTGGGAGGGCATGTCCCTGGAGGACAAAATTAGGGACCAGCGGAGGATCATCCAGGGAACTGAGGCCAGGTTGGAAGAACTTTGCTCGGCCAGCGAAGGGTGGAGCCACCAGGTGGAGGGGCCCCCATGCATACATCGGAGAAGGAGGCCTGGGCAGAGCAGGAGAGCCGGGGGGTGACCTCAGGGGGAGTTGGGTTTGGGTAGATGAGGTTAGCAACCCCCAGATGGGGGCAGGGACAGCCATGACGGTGGTGAGACCTGATGGTGCTGGGGCCCACCCAGGTTCGAGCAGCCTGGGGGGGTGGTTCCAAGCCAGCAGTAGTTGGCAAGAGGGCGTGGGTCCGGCGAGGCGCAAGATGACTCTGAGTTGCTGGCGAAATGCAGCAGGGCGGTCAGCGGAGGCCTTTTCTCCATCGCGGGAGCGGGCATCGGTGGCGTGTGCGGTGGAGGGTGGTAGTGTGCAGGTCACAAAAGGAAAAGGTGAGAAGAGAGCAGTCGTGAGGTGTCGTGGGCACCTGCAGAGTGTGAAACTGAGATGCTCTTGGATTATTGTGCAGAGAGTGAGGATCTGGAAGAGCGTGAGTTGTGTGAGGATGACGATGTGACAGGATGTGCAGTGGGTGGGGGAGAAGGCAAACAGACACATTGCTGTTTTGCAGGAAACAAGTGCGGTGCCAGGAAAAATTAAGTCGGCCAACTCGAAGAAGACGGTTGTGCAGAAGCAGGACAGAGAGACCCAAGGAAATCTGACAGGTGAGGCTGCTTGATGGGCTGAGTGGAGGGAGGAAAAAAGCCTACTGGTCGATGGGTGTGGGAGAGGGGTCCCTGAGGGACCTGGGGACACTATCAGGCATGGCAGCAGCACCAGCAGAAGCAGCAGAGGGGAAGGAGGATGTGTCCAAGAAGTCAGTTGTGGCTAGTGTTCAGACTGACAAGAGGGTAGGGCAGAGGAGAATGAGGACAAAGGGTACGATAAATATCACAAAAAATTGCCTTACATGAGCTGGTCATGCCGTTATGGTCCCACTTGTCGGAGAAAATGAGAGGCAGGATCTGGTGACACGAATATGTAGACGCGTTCAAACTCTTACATAGAGAGATCCAGGCGAAGGAGGGGTCGAAAGAGGAGGAATGGAAACTAACTAGGAGACCTAGGGTCCCGGTTAACATGGAAAATTTGACTTCTGCCTTTTTGATATATACTAGTATATATTGTGAGAAGCATCTCGACAGGGCCATAGCTTTGTTGAAGTACATGGACATTATCAGAATAGCCCAGATGCACTTTGGCCGATGATGCCCCGCCCACTGATTAAAAGTCCCCCACCGCAGCAGAATTCGTGCCACAGTTAAGGAGTTAAGTTACGATGAGGAGTTCAGGGCTCGTACTAGTGTCAACCAATACAAGCCTTGGTGGGAGGTAGATCAAGAACTATGGATGAAGTGGATGTCATCCATGCAGTCCTCTGCCTCAATACACACAGCTAGCAGCCTACCCATGACATTTTGGTCTTTTCCGTTGGTCCCGCCTAGGCTGGGGCAGGAGGAAATACCACAAGTAATGGAGGGCCACCACCAAAGTAAGGGGGGGAACACTGGAGCCTGTTGGACCTACAATTAAGGTTTCTGTCCCCGCTATCCTTGCAAACTCAAGCACGAATGCTCGAAATGTGGGGGGCGACATGCGCTCACACAGTGCTTCCCCTTGGCCACTCCCTCTGAATAGTGGCGAGCCACTTAGGGCAGAGGACAGTCTGGTCAAAAGCGCTCCTATCCTGGTTAGGATTGAAGCCATGGTTCCGTGGCTCTGGATATACCCTGATAGAGAAGCTGCGCTAAAAATTCAATGGGGTTTCACAGAAGGTTTTCAGGTGGGGTATTAGGGTCTGCAGGAAAAGAGGTGGACAGACTACTTGAAGTCAGCGAAAGAATTGCTGGAGGTGGTGGCCGCTAAATTGAGGAAAGAGGTCATGGAAGACCTCTGGGGGTGGTCCCGAAGAAGGAGCCGGGTGAATACAGGATGATACACACCTATCCTGGCCAGAAGGGAAGTCGGTAAACAACTTTATTGTGGAGGAGGACTCGAGGGTGCTGTATGCTTCAGTGGATGACGTGATCCGCCTAGTGCGGGTGTGTTGGCAGAACTGGCAAAATGTGATGTGTAATCTGCCTTTCGTCTGCTGCATATACACCCTGTGGATTTCTCATTGCTGGGGACGCAGTTTGGGGGGGCCATTTTTGTGGACACGGTCCTGCCTATGTGCTGTGCAACTTCATGCGCATTGTTTGAGATGTTCAGCACATTTCTGCAGTGGGCTTTTGTGAGGATCAGTGGTCATCGGGTAGTATCTAACTATCTGGATGATTTCCTGTTAATCGGCAGGAAAGGTTCTGGGGAGTGTGAGGCAGCATTGACACAGTTTCAGGACATGGCGCGCATTTTTGGAGTTCCCCTGGCGCCAGGGAAAACAGCTGGGCCCAGCAGTAAGTTTACTTTTCTGGGCATTAAGCTGGACTCAGTCCAGTGGATGGCCTGGTTGCTGGCAGCAAAGGTAACAGACGTTCAGACCTTACTACTGTGGGTGATTGGAGAAAAGAAGATTGATCTGCAGGAGGTACAAGAGCTCATGGGCTTCCTGAACTTTGCTTGCTGGGTGTTGAGAGCTGGGAGGACTTTTTGCCGCCGCCTTGGCATGGCCATGTCAGGTTCGGTGCTGCCAAATGACAGGGTCAGGATCTCTTTGGGGGTCAGGGCTGATTTGAGGGTGTGGCAGACCTTTTTGACTGACTTCAACGGGGTATCATTGGACTTTGATGACCACAGGGAGATTTGGCAGGTGCAAATTTTCTCTGAAGTGGTGGGAGAATCTAGTTTAGGCATTTTTTGAGATGGCCTATGGTGTGCAGCAGAGTGGCCGACACATTGGGTGAAACAAGGGAGAAGCATTGCATTCTTAGAGTTCTTTCCATTGCTGGTGACGTAGGCAGTTTGGGTTTCAAAGTTTCAGAACAGGTCAGTTCCATGTTGACAACATGATGGTAGTGGAGTTTGTGAATAAACAACGAGCTAAGGACTTGAGGTTGAGATTTTGTGGGCAAAATATGTGCCGCCAGGCGCGAATAATGACATTGCGGACGCTCTGTCGTGTTTGCAGTGGCGACAATACCAGCGACTGGCAGTTGGATTGGAGGCATGCAAGACCAAGCTGCCGGATGAAATATGGGTCTGGGGGGAGTAAGAGTGAGAGGACTGGTTGAAAAATCTATAGCCAAATCCACAAGGCATAGCTACAGGCTGGCTTGGACAGCATTTGGATTCTTTATGGGATGGACACGGGATGCCTGGAACATTTCACAACAGGAGGCTGAATAGGGAAGTATACATTTTGTTTTGAATTGCATTGATGGAGGCATGTCACAGGGAACTATAGGGAGACACTGGTGGGGATCTCCTTTTACTGTAAGTTGTACATGGGGTTTGATCCAGCGAGAGGAGAGATCCTCCGCAGGATGCTGAAAGATTCGAGTACGAACGGGGGGAGGTGAGGGGGGTAGCGCCTAGAGAGGCGATTACTTTATTGTTGCTCCAAATTTTGCTATGAGTGTTGCCCAATTGTTATTCAGACAGTTATGAGGTCTCTGTTTTTTGTTTATGTATGGTGTGGATGTTTTTCGGGGCATTTCGGGTTTCGGGTTTTGGATTTGTTGGGAACACGGGGCGGGAGGGAAGAATGTTCGATGACACACGGCTGGAAGGAGATCATTTGGGAATTTGGTTGGGTCATTCTAAGACGGATCAGGTGGGAAGGGAGAAATATGTGGTTCACTGAGAGTGGATGTGAGAGTGTGTGTCCGGTGACTGAGTGGCGCAGTTTCTTGCATATGTCTGGTAGACTTTCGGGGCGATATTTTGCCATGGGTCGGGGTGCGGATGACTGCATTTCAGTTGTTAGCGGTCTTGCGGATGGCATTGGGTGCCTGAGTAGGGACTTGGCAAAGTACAGCACGCATTCCTTTTGTATTGGGGCGGCCACAGCCGTGGCTCAACTGAGATGGTCATGGGAGAGGATTCTTCAGATTGGGAAATGGAGGTCTGGATGTTGTGAGCGGTATGTGGGCAAGTAGGCAGGGTTTTTGTGGGTATGGTGGGATTCAGAAAGAGGGTGAAAGAAGTATTTGGTGCACTAACATGTTTATCTTGTCGTATGTTGTGTGGGGTTCCCGGGGACCAAGACGGTCACCTGGATCATTGGATATTCATTTGTTCACTGGGCAGCCAAATATGCAGACCGCCAGGTATACAGCTGTAACCTGGGTCTGAGGAGCAGTCATCCTGAGATGCATTGGTGGGGAAAAGGCAGGATGCAATGGGGTGCTCTTTTGGCCTGGCTGACAAAAATGTTGTCGCAGAGAGTTTGCCCAGATATGTTGGTCCTCCATTTGGGGGAAAATGACTTGATCTGCCAGTCGGAGTTTGCGCTCCTACAGCTGATGCAAAAGGACTTGGAAGTCATGAAGAGGAACATGGCAGGGACATGCATTGTATGGATGGAATTTGTGCCACGAAAACAGTGAAAAGGGGCAGTGAACCCTGCAGCAGTGGAAAAGGCCCACAGAAAACTAAACAAGGCGATAAGGGTTTTTGTGCAACAAAGGACATTAAAGTGATCTCACATGTTGGGCTCCAGTTGGAGGAGCCTTTGTTGTTCAGAGACAATGGGGTGCACATTTCGCAGCTTGAGAACACATATTATATGAAGGAAATGCGGGACATGATAAGCAAATTGTGGAATGAGTTGATCTGGTGTCAGAGGGAGGTGAGGAAGTGAGAGCGAAAGTTGCACTGGTCTGACAGGGGGGGCAGGTAACCGTTCTATAAGGGTGTTCCCTGGTTGGCAGTACTTTGGAGGGGTGGGTAGTCACTGACAGGCAAACCCATCCTTCAGCGGGAGGAGAAGGGTGAATGATGGTAGGTGCGGAATGCATGAGTGCAATGGAAGGAGATACAGGAGAGGATGTTCGAAGATAAGTGAAGAAGTGGATGGAGAATTTAAAGGGGTCACAGAGTGAAATGGGAAGATAGAGTTTGGAGTGAGAGGAAATGGTCTGAGTGAACAGAGAGTTATTGTTGGGGATTGTTTATGGTTAATTAATGTTGGGGTTAATGATTCTGTTTATACAGCCTTGTCCTAATAAATGGCCTTTTACGCTTCAAGAACACTGTGGAGTGTTTTATTGCGCAATGATGCTCCTAACTTGTTGCTGTGCGCATAGCAAGCAATGACCCTCTTATAACATCCTGTAGATGTTTAGGGACTTAATGTTG
Source organism: Lissotriton helveticus (assembly GCF_964261635.1). Classification (NCBI taxonomy): domain Eukaryota; kingdom Metazoa; phylum Chordata; class Amphibia; order Caudata; family Salamandridae; genus Lissotriton; species Lissotriton helveticus. The sequence goes on along the minus strand of NC_136059.1, from coordinate 1,779,916,459 downwards.
TGGGTTTTACTGTGCATGTTTTTTGTTTCTTTCAATATAAGACTTCCGGTCTTTTCCTCAAACAGGGCGCTCATTTTCCGGAAATCAGGTCACTCAGGCAGCCAGACACGGCGGGTCTTTGTTGGCGTACGGCTCATCACCCCCTGCTACAGCTATGCACCGTGCTGCTCCCCTCAATTGATCTTTGTGCAACATGATAGCACAACTTGGGCTTCAAGGTGCATTCTGTCACTGCTGTCAGTCGGTTATGGCATGCAATATATGTTCTTAGCACTGTTAGACACATCACACACACACAGGTGCATACACCTCACATGATATACATCACCAGAATCGCAACACATGTAGAGAACGATGGACACATACATATACAAGGATTGGTACAGACACACAAACATATGCATGCGCACGTATAATCTCATGTATGAAGATTAAATCACTCATACACAAACAGGCAGATGCATTTCTATACGGGACAACTGCTCGATACCTCTCAACAGGCTGTGATTTGTAGGCATGGACACATCTACACTCACCAAACAAGGAAATTGCCCCCATAAACTTGAGCGTTATCACCCACCTAGAAAACCTAGTTCATACTTCAAAAACTGATTTATTCTCCATTCCGTTCAATGAAATCAGTACCCAAAACCACTTAATCCCACAATCCTTGCAGCCCTAAAAATTGAGATATTTGCTTAAATGCATAAACGACAACTGAGGAAAATAAATTTATAGTGCCATTGCTCTGGCTTTTTATGTCATATGTGTTAAAAAAAGAGATCCCAACATGTATTATCTTCACTTAGCTAATTGCAAGGGAAATGTCTGTTTGCTTAATGACACCTGTATTTCATCGGCACAATTCCATAGGTTGTGTTTTATTTCTGATGTCTCTTTGCTTTCGGTAGAAACTCGCTTTTAATTAATATTTTCAAATGTGTACTGCAATTTAAATGAAACCTGTATGTAGATGCCGCACCACCTCAAAAAACAAATCTAAATCTTCATTTGTGACATTGTTTCATCCCCATTTCAACAAAAGTAAACAGTCAATGGCTCATAATGCTCTGATATCCTAAAAGTTATGGGAAAGTTGTGGATGCCTCTAGGACGCTTAGTTTTCGACCAAGGCACTGTGGGGTATATTTACAATAAAGTGGCGAAGCGTGTCCTTAAGCCAAGAAGGCTAATGACACGCTTTGTCACTTTAGAAATGCAGGGATGCACCATATTTACTAGCATATGGTGCAGCTCTGTGTTTACCTTTGCGCTGGCCCTAACTTTATGCTACCTTGCGCCAAAGCATGCACCCTTGCACCATAGTGCAAGGATGCCTTTGTTGAGCGGAAGGTCCTCCTTCCTGCACATAAACAATCTTGAAATGCCGTTTTGAAACGTCTATGTGTGCTGCTTAAAGTAACACACATAGAAGTTGCATAACATCATTTTAAGGTTGAGCCTATAGCGGCAGCCCACATGCGCTGCTTGCTTTGCGATGCATGCAGTAATTGAGTATGGAGTGGAAGCTCCGTGGAAAATCTGCCCACTCTCCGCCCATGTTTTTATTTGTCTTGTGTCATTGTCTTTCGTAAATGCTGCAGTCTGATTGATTAAGTGGATTGTTAGTCCCTCCTTAGTAGTTCCTTATCTTCTTTTGTAACCTCCCATGGCTACTGGCCCATTTACTTTGAGTGTTACACTGTACGTGTACTTTTATCTCTATCTTTGTTGGCATTGGAGAGTGAGCCGTGGGGAGGAGGACTGAGGCCTTGCTAAAACTTCTGACATGTCTCTACAACCAGCTGTAATCGCTTTTTGGCAAAAACGTGTTTATGTTGAAACAGAAATTGCCAGCCCAATTCGAATTGATGGCAAAATATTCTGCGAATCTCACAATTGATTCTTCGGTCTGTAGCGTGTTCTCGTAAACAAAACTACAACATTGCACAGTTGCCTTATATTAGGATACAGTGCAGATTTAGCTGACATTATTTATGTCAGGAAAGATTAGCTGATTCGACATTCTATAACACTGACTTTGCATTCTTATCAGTAATGATGAGTTTACGCAGATGAACTTGAAGACGCACATTCCAAATTTCTAGGCCTAGGTGAGATGCCAGAAAGTACCACCTTCTCCATCACCAGAGAGAGAGGAACAGGAGAAAGCCCCATAAGTGACTTCCAAGAGAGAAAGATTGCAACATGTTTTCCGTTCACATTCAACTCATTCTTGTGAAATTCTCAAACTCTTATTAGTTGTGACACTCCTGTAAACACCTTTAATATGCATAGGAGTCACTCATGTTGGCTTTCATGTAGCAGGTGCCCGTGTTGTCATCTAATTAAAGTAACTCACAATTAGGAAATGTGCAAGGAACAGGATAAAAGTTGTTAGTGTGTTAGTGCTGTGGATAGGAAGAAGCAGCCTGTTCATAAGCTGTAGGTGACTGCTCCTTGCATGGTATAAGAAGCTATCACCTGCCTTTGCCTTTTTAGGTTGAGCGTATAGCGGCAGCGCACATGCGTTGTTCGCTTTGCGAGGCATGCAGTAATCGAGTATGGAGTTGGAGCTCTGTGGAAGCTACACCCACTCTCCGCCTATGTTGTTAATTGTCTTGTGTCATTATCTTTCGTAAACGCTGCCATCTGATTGAGTAAGAGTCTTGTTAGTCCCTCCTTAGTACGGCCTTGTCTTCTTTTGTAACCTCCCGTGGCTACTCACCCCTTTATTTTGAGTGTTACACGCATGTGTACTTTTTTTCCCATGAGGAGGAGGGCTGAGCGCGCTGGGGCCCGGTGGCAGCCATAGAATGAGACAGACGGGGCATGACCAAATTGCCCTTTAAGAGCAGTGTCAGGTGAGTGTTGCGATTGTGAGAGTAAAGGTCACCTTCAAGGGAGATCTCGATCCGTAACTGTTTCACCTCTTCCCGTGGCCATTGAGCCTTCTATCCCTGCAAAGAGATCCCCTCCCCAAGCCAATTATGGGGTCTGGGAAAGCAAATTCCTTCCCCCTTACAAGAGGCTGCAAAAAGTGGTCTTTTTGTACGGCCAAGTAATCTTGTTTCTAACAGTGGGCCAACCATGCTGATCGCAGCGCACTGCCACCTCCCAGTTGCTGGGCAGCTCTTGTCTTGATATTGCTGCATGCTTGTGCCCCAGATGGGACTGCCTAAATGACACGAGGTTGCCAGCTGTTGTGACCGGGTGTTCTCTTTTGATTGTCCACGCCGGTTATTCCCCCCCCAACTCAATAGCTTGATACTTTTTATGGCCAGCTTTATTGGAGCTCGGACACAACACTCTTGTTTGTTGGATGTGTTCGTTCATTGAGTGATGTAATTCAGACATCAGTACCCTACAGACCCAGTTAACTTATAATAACAACAGGTTCTGTTCTCGCTTTTGGGTCTTATTTTTACACTTGTTTTCTTTTTTAACTACATCTGTGCTGTTTGCAGAAGCGACTTAAACAAGGTTTTAATGTAGACGCTTGGCTACTTGATTGCGCAATCGGCGCCTTAGTCCTCTTTCTATAGTCCTACATGAGACTGCCTGACCACTGCTAGTTTCGTTCTAGACGTAAGAGAATCTGAAGTGAGGTCTGAACACACAGCTGTGATTTGAAACTGAAAAATCAGGAAAAGGAGTAAGCTTCGCAAGTGCTAAGTGTGAAGAGGCTGACACTGTACTGTCTGCGGAGCATTAGCCTGGAGATCGAACCCTTGCCTGCAGCCCTCTTCTTTCACAATTTCCTATTCAAAATTTTCCTTCAAAGACTGATGAGAGGAATAGGTGAGAGCGCCTGCGAACAACATAGGGCATTATTCTGAGCATGCATCTGCACCACACTTGTATCACATCCCTTGCTTGCCTATACTTTATACCCAATCCAAAAAGAGTTTTACAGTTTAATCCAGGGGCGGTCCAGTCTGTGCACGAGACCTAACAGTGCCAGCTGAGGGGTGTAGACTATCGAACAATTTATGCTCATCTACACGGCCCACGCATTACATTTGTTCAGGGGTCTTAGGTCACAAATTGTGAGATAGACAGGTGGGAACGTATCCAAATTCTTAGTGAGAGCTGAGACAGAGCCGAACAAAATATAAGGTCCTAAACTAAGAGCAAAAGTGTCAGCTGCAGCATCAAAATATTTGTCAAGTAGAATATTTAAAAAAGGGCATTTAATGAGGTTTTTAAAATTCCAAATGGCTTCTTATTCTACAATTATGGATTAAAAAGTAGGAATTCCCGTGAGTGGCAACAGACAACTGATTGCACTACATAAATATTTAGTACGTATATATCTCACTGGCAATTTTTTTCTGAATCTAGGATATAAACCCAAGCACATTAGTTTCTGAACACTTTTGAACATCAGTCTATTCAGTCTCCTATACAAATGAACTTTACGCAAAACAGGGTGCGGTGTGTGAAAGTAAACAGAACTATCCAGTTTCGGTGCTTTTCAGGTTTCGTTTCGTAACCACAACACCATTTAACTGTTTTCCTGGGCATGTGAGTATTTGTTTTTAAAATAACAACACATGTAATGTCTTATGAGCAAAAGAAATACAAATTTAGCCTTAAAGTTGTTTTTTGTGTGTGTGTTTTTTTTTGTAGTTGGTTATCCTACATCCAGCTCCCAAGTTTCTCATTCCACTCTTCCCAACTTCATGTGTGTTCAGCAATGGGTTCATGTTTCTTTGGTTATGCGCAACAGGGATTAGCTTAGGACATGGTCTGCAGCCAGATCCTGCACCCAACACACAACATGGTAACCTACACAAAACTTCGACCGTGTACACAGGGTGTAGGCCACGAAGTGTCCAGCCAACTCCTGTGCTTTGGAAATCTACTTTCTTGCCCTTTAATCTAATGGCAAACATACATGTTGACCAGGCTGTGCTAAAACATTACTCATTACGCCCAGTTTTTTTCCGCTTATTCCTCTTTGGCTCTAGTGGGACATTTGATTTTTAATATGGCAATCAGCCATATTGACCGCCTTTATATAGCAAGGTTCAAACCCATGCATGTCTACTTGAATTTACCTATTTATTTGCTCCCTAGGTTTAAACTTTCTTTGTATAAATCTGGATGTAGAACGTCTGCAGAAAGTTTTCGGTTCTTCTGTTTAGGGTATCTTTCTATAGGCTAGAAACCGCAAATCACACATAATGAGAGCCACACTAGTTTGCACAGACCACTATTTAGGTGCACAAACACCCACAAATGCCCCCCTAAGTATACTTTGTGAGGGTATTTCTTTGGAACCCCTTAATGCTGCTGGCAAAAATGAACCTGTTAAGATACCATGCAGTAGCCAGACCGCTGGGCAACTGAAACTAATTTAAGAAATAAAAACCAAATGCAAAAATTCCATGATGTAGCGTCAATCCGGAAATGGGCAGGCACACTGTTGGAAAAACAATACAGGATCTGAGCTCCAAGTTCCTACGGCCCAGCTCCTTGTTGACCCTTGGGCCCAATTACTAGTACAGTAAGGTACTGGTCATATATGTCTCATAAATGAACAATTCATTAAGTTTGGATATGTCCTTTTTGTTTATTTAACTGTTTGTTATGTATATTGTATTTTGTTTGTAAATATGTTGCAAAATTATATGTTGCCCATCATATTGACATGACTAAAATGCATAAAACATTTTTCTGAATAAGATGAAGAAAAGTGAAATAAATCACACAGGCTTATGAATTAAGGACATTGGCTTGTTTATTGTTAAAGTTTGTGATAAATAATGCAACTAGATATCACGTTTGTAGACAATTTGGAAGTGGTCCCATCTAGTTGGCGTAAGGACCCAAGCCTCCTTTTGGATTACATATTCACAAGACAGCATTAAGCCATGTTAAGTGGCTTAACGCTGCCTTGTAAATAAGGCGAGACCCATATCGCCATCACACCGTCACTGAAAGTGACATTGTTATGGTGAAAGGAGCTTGTAAATATGCCTCTGTGTCTTGAAAGGGCCATGACGAACTTCCAGTATCCACTTAAGCACCCAGAAACAGTCATCACTTGCATCTAACTTGATGGAACTCCAGTAATTGCCTAAGGTACTGGAGCCTGCATCAAATGTACATTTTCATTGGTATGCCAGTATGAATGCTAATACATCTTTAAATCAAGCAATGTAAATATGCTTTTTCAATGCCTGTTATCTGGACAATTAAGTTGTTTTGCAAGGTACACGGGCTAACAGTTCTTCGGTTAACTAAACGTGAAGTATTTGCGTAAGGAAATTGATGCGTTAATGGATTTGTAATTGCAAAGCCTTCGATTCTCAACATCACAGGGTTAGTAACCACAAAACTCAAAGTTGTAATGTATCAAAGGCACATTGGGATTCACAAATGTCCTTATGAGTCATAAATGCTCTTTGCGATTCATTGTGAAACTTTGGGAAAAGGGTAGCTTGAAATAGGTGTCCTTCTTTCCAAAGGATTCACAGTCATAAATAACAATAATTTGAGACTGCAATTGTGGTTACAAATCATTAACTGAACTCCAAGATCCAAAAGAGGGAGGTATAGATTTTAAAAGTGGAAGTTGTCTCTGAGAGACAGCTTCTAATTTGTGTATGTTGGGTCATAGTATAGTGATAAACATATAGTGGTAGGTGGGGCTGCTGCATGCTTCCCCTGAAGTAATTAGCCTCATGGCATTTGTTTCCAAAAAGGCAACACTGGTAGCTAGTGAATTGAAATTCAAGAATTGAGAACTCCTATCCCTAGTATATATCCATCCCTCTAGACCATCCAGTTGAATTTCCAAACAGAATCATGTCTCATTTAAATGAATGAGACAAGATTCTGTAAATCGTAAAAAAAGACAATTTTTATACAGCAGCACAGTAGTACAACCAATACATCTAAAAAATGAGCCCCCGGTGTAAACCAGTCACTGTGCAAACAGAGTGACTGCTTTGTGATCAAGGACTTTGTATATCATGCAATTAGTGTTTTACCTCACTTTTCTCTGAAAGTCTAAGCTTAAAAGAGAAACAGCCTTTACAACGAAGACAGAACCCTGCATGCCTTTACCACACAGGCTTTACCGTGCATGCAACACTACCACGCAAGAATTTACCATGCAGGATTTAAAAAAAAAATGCCTTTACCCCACATAACTTTGCAGCAAATTTAATGTCATCACACTTCTGGACCGAATTTGGTGTATTACTGTTCAGCTGCACTGCTGTTCAAGTTTTCAATGGAAAATTGCATTGAAAAATGCATATGTATATATTACGTGAAATATAAACACTTAAGTGACCTCATAGTGAGGTGAAAATGTCAGTGAATACAATACATTCTCCACTCAAAAAACACTTAAAACACCAGTTATCTTGAACTAAATTAACACTACTTGTGTCCTCTGCTTTGCAGTGTTGTCATTGATGACGTTATTTCAGATGTCACAATGATGTTATCAATTATGTCATAGAACATGTCATGAATGATTTAATATATGAAGGCTCAAGCAGTGCATGTGGAGGGCTCAAGTTACTGTTACTCCTCTTTAAACCCTGCCCATCTAGTGGTTAGTATGTTGCTTTTACTAACAACTTCCACTGACCCCTCCCACCTTTACAACTTAGGGGTATATTACGATGTTGGGTGGAGGATACGTTGCCCAACATTGTCTCGGTCATGGGACCCACTGACACCCGGTCCACTGTCCCAACCAACTAACTTGGATGCAACTGAACACTGTTTGATCGCATTCCTATACATTAAAATGGAAGCATGTATTCTGCCTGTATACCGGCCGGAATGCATGCACCCATTTTAAAATAGGAGGTGCAGTTCATCCCTGCACCCCGTGGCAGGTACCTCAAGATGCCAGCCACAGGGTGCAGGTCTCAACAAGAAGGCCCTATAGGTACGCCTCAGCCTTTAAAGGGAGGCTGTGCACCCAAGGGGGCCAGGCTGGGGGCCCCCGGAGTCGAGTTCAGACAGCCTTTCTGTGTCAGAAAGGCTGGCACTGAAAGGCTGTCAAAACCCAACATCATAATGTCTAGGGTGGAAAGAGCCGCCCTCGGGCTTACTGGCCACATTCTGCCTGGCGGACGGGCTCTCCGAGCCCAACGGAAGCCAGTCGGAATGACCATTCGGATTCCTTTCTGACTACCTCCATCATAATGAGGCAGTTAGAAGGGAATCCAACCAACATATTCCAATGCGGTCAGAAAGGCTCGGACCGATGGTTGGAGTCGTTTACAACCACACCGCAACCGGCCCCTCAGTATTAAACTTACATGTTTGAGGATCCCTCCCAAAGAAATGTTATGCTAACAATTATTAAATGTTGTCAGTAAAAGGGTAAAAATATTAATGAGCCTAAAAAATTATGTGAGAAAGATGAAACACTGGAAAAGTAAAATGGGAAATATGATGTTGAGCCTGAAAAGCTTTTCATTTTTGGAATACACTGCATACCATTACTTTGCTCTAGCCCTTGGGCATCACCTAACTGATGGGAGTCCATAAATCCAAGTTATCCCCTGCCCTCACCACACCACATTCTCCCTAAGCCTGAATGGCCTTAATGGTAGTTTTCCCACCTTTTGGCATTATCAATGGTTTTTAAATGAACACTGAGATTTGCAAGCGTTTATGGGGCTATTTTCATGATTCTGATAGGAGTTTCATCCAGTTTTCATTTAATGCTGCATTTTATTATAGGGTGTTCACACAAGGTTTTAGGTGACTGATGGTTTGAGCGAACATGAACATTAGTTTGCCTCTGACACTGATGGTGAAGCTATCCTATCAGATAATCTAAGCTAAATCCCCTATTCAGGATCCATGTAGGTGTTTAACTCCAGAACATATGAGGCAATGTGTTTAAAGAAATAACAGTTTAACTACAAATATATTATAATACTCAATTAAATCAGTTGTACGTCCAGAAGGGACGTGAGCCTTCTAAAATTTTAAGCCCATTAAGGTGTATTAAATTGTTAAAATGCAATACACAGGCAAAGCAAATGTTGGTAAAAATGCATGGTAAATCATTCTAGGGAATTAGCATAAGGCTCGATCAAAAGCAGCAAGGGCCGCAGAAGCGAAATGTTCTAAGTCAAAATCTTGAGACAGACTAACGTGGGTCTACTCTCTAAAGCCGGGGAAAAACTAGACATGAATCACCTCTCAAATTGGCCCCTATTAAACTAAAATACACAGTGAAAATTGCAGTGTAAGCATACGGTAATCATGTCATTACACAAAATTGACAAACGAGAATAAAAAATCTAATGCAGCCTCCTCATCCAACTCCATCCAGATACCATCCCCTAACTGAATATTAATACAACTCCTTATTGACCTAACGTCAGTACAAGCCAATTTAATAACAACAGTGACAATCTCGTAAACTGATTAGGTCTACAGCAGAATAGACAGGGAGATCCTTGAAATTTTTTCTGTACTTAACTGGGGGTGTGGAGATTATTTGGTCGTTAAATATTATCCCCTAGACCCTCTTTCACAAAATTGTGTTTTCTCGATCCTTGAAATGTACCAAAAGGCTTCCTCCAGAGTTCCATGAGAACAGCATGTCAACAGAGAGCATTACATTGCTGCATTTTGTTCCGTGCGATGAGAGGGAAAATTAAAATACACATCATGGTAGTGTTAGAATTCAAGAGTGAGTTTATTTAGGTCTCTTTTGTGCCTAGTTTTATCATCCACTGGAAAAATACAGTGCAGAGTTTTTGTTTTAGTGCAGAAATGTCCATAATGTTAGGCACAACATTTTAATAAATCAGAACCATCTCTCTATGAGACATGTGTGAAGTAAGGTAGGGGAAGGTGTGTTCAAGTGCAGGCTTATGTTTTGCTAAACCGGTATATGACAAGTGTGAATATTAGGAGATGATCCTTGATCATGTTTCCGGCCAGGAACTGGGGACTGCAAGGGGTGGGCACTGTTTTCCTTTATTAATAGTTGCCAAAAGACATTTAGGGCTGTATTATGAGTTTGGCGGTGCGGGAGCAGGAACTTCCTGCTCCCGCACCTCCAAAAAGTGTACGTACCCCAGCCAGATCAGGAGTTCTTATGTGCTCCCATGGTGGCACCTATGAAGTAGGCACTGAAATGGGAATGTCAAAGGCAGTATATGCATGGGATGGACTGCTTTAGTCCATGCTGTGCAGGTACTGGGTTGCATGCACACAGGGGGCACATGTTGTGCCCCCTGTGTGCATCCACATGGCGTGAGGCACCAGAAGCCCTGTAGGGCCCCCTTCATTTCCTTTCTGCTACGGTTTTTATGGAGGGCTCACCTCCATAAAAACTGTGGCACAGAGTAAACTTGTTATATACTTGGCAGAACACAGGGCCAGCTTTAGCGCTGGTGGCGCCTGGTGCGACAGGCTTTTTTGGCACCCCCCATGACCACCTGCTTTACAGATTCTCACCCTACCGCCCTTCAACATTGCCCCTCATTGCTCCATAGCCCCTCTCCTACATACATTTTTGTTTTATAGCACTAATCATGCCAGTGTAAGGTGTCAGAGCACTTTACATCACACATACACACATTATATAGAGACAATTATTCATATGTGATGAATTCAGACTATAGGAAATAACACAATAAACATTACAAGACGTAGGAATCACATGTGATCCATACCAGTAAGCACCAAATTTTAAGATCATTTGGTCTAGAGATTTAAAACATAACACAGTGGTTGGGGTTGGCTTCACTAATAAGAATATATTTCTACCAAAACCTACTCTTTTTAGCAACATTAGGATAATGAAAGACTGGTTGAAAAAAATGTCCCATGAACTGCTGGTAACAAAATGATCTCTAGCAGTAACACACTGAGCTATCTACCTTAAATACAATGCAGGAATCTGCATTGTTTGGTTCTTTGCAGCAGGCATATCCTTCAGTGTTGAGACTAGCAAAAAAAAACTTTAGGAAGGAAACTTTCATTGGTGTTTGGGAGTTCATATTTATTGAAATGTTTTTGAAAGTAAGGAAGGCAAAACTTGATGTCACCATACCATTCATCAAGACAGAAAAGTTAATTTTTTAGTTAAATTATGTAATTGCAATCTTCCCGTTCCGTGTGACTTTAATTGACAGGTATAACCTTTTACAGCATGCAGCTGCTAACGCGGGATTACTGGATACTAGTTACCTTACCAGATCCCAAACTAAGTCGACTGAATCGTTGGTACCTGTCATTGAGTAAAAGGTAATCTAACAATAAGTCAATCAATTTAAGAACTTACACCACTCTAAATGACCACTGACCAAATTTAAGTTTCAAAGATTTAATATAAAGTCAAAGATAACTGAAGATACAAACTTCTCAAAATGAGATTTAGAAGATAAATTGGTATCACTATGAACATGAACTTTTTGAATAGTCTGAGTCTGAAAAACAGAATAATGAGTACAATTTCAAAAAGCATGAGCGTTGCCAAAATGGATACAAGTTGCAACCTCAAAGTCATTACAGAAAAGAAAAATTCAGGTTAGTCTGTCCCTACACTACACTAAGTGACATCCCTACTTAACAAGATCTTTACCCCTCTAGGTGTCAGCCGTGGTGAGATCACGCACTTCTCTTTGTCTCTTCTCTGATAATGGGTCTCTCCTGATCAGCCTATCTGCCTACCCATCCGATTCCTTAGGCTCCCAAAATCATCTGCTCTAACTTCCTCCCGGGTCGCTTTCCCTAATACCAAATCACATTTCCAATAGAAACGCCCCTTGGGACGCCCCTCACGTGGTACATCTTTGCGCGGTAAACTCCATGATGGTACTCTTCAAGACCCTCGTTATAGTTGACCTTGGTTCCCGGGCTTCTTCTCCAGTGCGCTGATACCCCCTGAAATTCCTGGAAACTCCTACAGGCCTGCGCCAAGCGCCACTGAACAAAGCCCCTTTCATTCTAGCTGATTAGGACCCTCGCACCTGCATACAGTCCGTCCTGCAGTGGGCCTCAAATTCCAGACTTCACCATATCTATAGGTCATAAAGCACACGCGAAGCTCTGTGCTGGACACCTCTCGACTGCTCCTCTAACGAGCACATGGCACATCAAAGGAGATGACATTATCAGTACAGGCCTCCTTGATTTACATGAAGCGAGTCCCTGCACTCTAAAACATTTAACTTGATTTAAACAACATTCTTAACTAGCATACGTTTCTAAAACAACACATCTATAAAACATATATTTCAACTTAATTCGATAATACATTTGTGGAAGAACCATGTTAACCCCATCTCACATTATTTTAGCAGCACGTTTAGATTTGCTGTGAATTGCCCTAAGGCCTACACAATATACTGGATTTTCAGAGTTCTATTCAACTCTAACATGATTCCTTTAACATGAGAACATGAGGCTTTCATATTTATTCCAACATTTCTACATTAATCTCACACAGTTATGATTATTGTTACTCTACTTAAACATTCTATGCATTTCACTACTGAATATAAGACACTCTGTGTATTTCACTTCTAAATATAAAACACTCGTGTGCAAAAGCATGTTTAAACTAACTACGTGCTTGTAAATATGGTGCACTCATACATTTTTCAGACTTGTGCTCTCTCAATCCCCCCTTTGATGACCTTCAGGGGTCATCACCATCAGGACACCATCACAAAATGTAGAACCCTTCAAAGTGAAGTTGTGGCAGTGCCACCTCTTTTCATTGTCTCTAATGCCTTTAGACTCCTGTATTGAGTGTCCTGCATCACTGTCAACTTTTCCTCCTGTTTCCTCATAGTTCTCTGCAACCTATTTGCTCTATACCACTGATACAAACGCACCAATCCCCACAAAGTGATTACACAAATCACAATTATGATGATGGGTTTCAATATGTACCAAACGATACCCTTTCCTAAGTTGGCAAACCAACCTCCAACTTTACCCATTCCATGACCTACTTTTTCCCACACGTTTATCTTTGTCAGATCCTCAATTTCGTAGTGTATGGCAGTGATGTTTCGTATATACTTCTCTAGAGGTTTTGAATTGTCTGGAATGTAAGTGCAACATTCCTGGACCTTCAAAGCCTTACAGACTCCTCCCTCTTTAGCTAACAGAACATCTAAAGCAAGTCGGTTCTGAAGAACCATTGCCCTAATCGATTGCATCTCACCTTCCACCAGCATCAATGATCTAGCAGTACTGGCAGATAGCCTATCTACAACTGTAGCTAACCTCCTAATCTTAATGTCATTCAGGATCACTCCTAGGATAGGAAATGCAGCACCGAATACATCTCCAATTACTTCTGCTGCACCCAGCCCTCTCTTCCCTCTAGTTGGTATTTCTTTCTTCGTCGTTTCTAAATTCTCAACATGATATATTTTAGGGAAGACAATAGCCAGATAGCATGATCCGTACCAATTATCTGGTAGCTTCACATAGGCATTTCTTCCACATACAAAATATACATTTGGAATTGCTTGCATCTCTTTCAGAAAATCCTTAGAGTAATACTCCAGTTGAAAGGCATGTTCACAATTGACTTGACCTACATACAAATTCTCATAATAGGAGTAACTCCTGTGAATGCACAGTTTCCCCCATTTCTCCTTGTCTAAAGCAATTGGACCAAAGCTACCCTTTCTCTGATGTATCCTTTCCTCCTTGGTCCAATCTGTTTCCCATTGTCCTGAGGCCTTTAGAATCTTCTGCCTCCTGTATCTAGTATCTACTTGCCCTATAAACTTTTTCTCAGTTTCTGACACTTGACAAGTCAGATTGTTTCTTCGAGCATGTGAAGTATCTAACGTTTTCCATGGAATAAACCATTTGTGTAATCTGTCTTCGCTTTTGTAATAGTCCCACTTATTCTAATGCTTGTAATTTGGGACCTCTGGCAATGTCGAGTCGAAATTCGAGAAATAATACTCAAATCCTTCTCGTCCATAAAATATGCTCAACAACAAACTGCATGTGATTCCATATGTCAATGGAAGATGATGGTATCTGATACCCTCCTCTACCGAAGCTGGTAATTGCATACAAACGTAGCAATTCTTCGCCTCCATGACATCAATGTACTCATAAAGCAATTTAGCATAAGCATTTGACCTGAAATTTCCCTGTGACTCATCTGTGTGTAACCTTTTTATTTCAGCATCTAACAACGCTTTGTCTTTATCATTGATGTTTCCCTTATCATTAACAATAGTGGTTCTCGGTGTTGACACTCCCTTGACCTCCTTGACTGCAGCTGCATCTCTCTCATGTCCCACTATGTATGAAACAGTAACCACTAAAACTATCAGGGAAATCACCACTCCCAACAATGTGCCAACTATACATTTTGCCCTGCGGTTCGGGTTGCCAGCCTCCATGTTCTCAAACAGTGTAGTTCTTGACTTTCTTCCAGCATTCGCTTCTTCTTCTTTCTGAGCAAAAAGTCTTTCTTTCTCGCAATGTCTCTCTTTTGAACACTTGGAAGCTTGACAATTTATTTCCGCAAAACAGTTCAAAGTTCGGTAGAAACAGACAACCCTAGCCCTTCTCCGTCCGCTAAAAGGAAACCCCTACCACTTTTCTTCTTCCACTCGGCGCTAGGTTATCTTGCAGTAATTTTACAAAGTCTTTTCAAGAGTCTTATATCCGTCTGAAGTTATGTATGGCTCAAGGAGTGACACTACGTCTTCATAAATGTCCATCCGAAGAAACATTCCCTCGAGTTCTGGGCAATTCTTGCAACAACATGGAAAGTCAACTGTTTCTAGGATTATTCTCCGTATTTCGCTCTGGACAAGTGGACGGACGAAATTGAGAGTTAACGTTTTTTCAATTTCTACTCCTGGTACTATCAGTTCTACATCCACGGTTACAAAGGGGTCCGTTCTAATCAGGATCACTTTCTTCACCTTTCCAGTTCTGCGCCCCTTTGAAGACATTCGCAATGTGGTGTTAGTCCAACACAATGAGCATTCCAAGAGCTTCCACTACTCGCTCAAGCATTTCTAACCGAAGGAGAGTTCCCTCCAACACTGGATATCGTGAACAGCAAACTGGAAATTCAACTGTTTCTAAAATCAATTTTCTTATTCCGCTTAGGAGAGGAGGATAGACGATGTTGAGTGTCAGCAACCTTTCAGTCTCCGCCCCCGGTAGCAGGAACAGTATTTGCACAGTGATGATTGGGTCAGTTCTGATCAGGTTCACTTCCCTGACCCTCCCGGTTCTGTGCCCCACCGACATCTGCAACGAGGTAGGTCCAATCAGGAGTAGAGTATCTTCTACTAGGCACTCGTACCCTCCTTGATCTTCTAGGGCCCTCCTCGGTTCCCTCCTGGGTATCTTCCTCCTGATCCGAGTCTTCGGATATAGGAACAAGTGTTTCTTCCTGGGCCGACCTCAAACTTAGCCTCCTGTCTCTTCCCGGCCAAGTGGCAGCCTCACACCTTGTTCTCCTATATCTCGTCCTCACACTCGGTTCTTGATCACTCTGGTACTGATCTGTGTCTGTTTCGTATTCACTGCTGCTCTCTCCTTCAGTTGCGTCTTCAGTCTCACTGCCGTCCTGCCTTCGCTCTTCTTCTGAATCCGATGCGTTCCCAACTTCTTCCGACACCCCCTCAACTGCTTCGGTCCCTTCTTGCGACTCTTCTTCCACTTCCGGGTTTTCGTCTGGGATAGGAGCTGTTTCTTCTAGAGGTGCTGGAACTCTTCGAGTATGGGATGCATGGATCCAATTTGGTAGCCCCCCGCACTTCACCGCGGTGTTCGTGATCAGGATTACCTGAAAGGGCCCACGCCAGCGAACATCTAGGCAGTTCTTCCGGACGTGCTTTTTAACCAACACCCAGTCCCCTGGGTTCAGGTCATGACACAGGTTCCTCGATGCTGGAACTTCAGCCGCATGCACCTGAAGGGACACAGAATGGATGGCGTCAGACAGTCCTTTACAATAATCCAAGATCAGATCATCTGTAATATTCAATAAGGCAGCAGTTGGAACTGTGGGAAGTCTCATGGCCCTCCCCATCAGAATCTCGTGTGGAGAGAGACCTGTCCTCCTGTCAGGGGTGCTGCGCATGCTCATGAGCACTAAAGGAAGAGCATCTGGCCAACTCAAAGATGTGGATGCCACTACTTTAGCCAATCTATTCTTCAAAGTGCCGTTCACTTGTTCCACAATTCCTGAAGCTTCTGGTCGATAACTACAATGCAGCTTTTGATCGATATTCAGTGTGGAGCACAACATCTTCACTATTTCGCTGTTAAAATGTTTTCCTCTGTCCGATTCCAGAGAGGCAGGCACCCCGAAGCGCGGTATCAACTCCCTGAGCAACAATTTAGCCACTGTGAGTGTATCGCACCTACGTGTAGGGTACGCTTCAACCCATCTGGAAAATACGCATACAATCACCAACACATACCGAAGGCGATTAACTCTTGGCATTTCGATGAAATCTAGTTGCATCCTATTGAAAGGCCCCCCCGACCTCCCAATGTGACTCAGTGTGACTGGTGTTCGTTTGCCTACGTTCAGTTGTTGGCAGGTAACACATCGCTTACATACTGATTCTGCTGCTATTCTAAATTTGGGGCAATACCAAGTTTGCCTAAACACTCTCATCATAGCATCCCTTCCTAGATGTACTGGACCATGTATTTCTCTCGCCATGGGATTTGCTAATTCTTCAGGTAACACAGCCCTCCCATCTGCTGAAACCCAAAAATCCATTTCGCTTCGCACGCAACCTGCTATTTCCCATGCCTTTTTCTCTGTTTCAGGTGCGTTCTCCTGCATCATTCTTAAATCCTCCCAAGTGTCTACAGTTTCTAACATCATACTTAATTCTGTCTTTTCTTCAGCACCATCTATTTCCACTTTTGAAAAAGAATAATCTTGTTCCGCACAATAACGTGCGACTTCATCAGCGTATCTGTTGCCTTGTGACACAAAATCTGTATTTTTAGTATGTGCTACACACTTTACTATTGCGATGTCAACTGGACCTTGTAATGCTTCTAACAACAATCTCACAAATTCTCCATTTCGAATGGGCGAACCAGAGGAGGTCATGTAACCTCTCTGAGACCACAACTGCCCGAAATCATGAACCACACCGAAACCATATTGGCTGTCAGTGTATATGGTGACTCTCTTTCCGTTTCCTGCTATGCAGGCACGAGTTAGGGCAATGATTTCTGCTACCTGTGCGGAATGTACTCCTTCCAGGCAGGCGGCTTCCACAACTCCAGTAATGGTACAAACAGCATAAGCTGCTCTCAACCGACCAGTATCGTCTCTTAAACATGAGCCATCAACAAAATAAATTTCATCGGGGTCAGACAACGGCTCATCCACAATATCTGGTCTGGGTTTCGTGCATAGTTCAGTCACATCAAGGCAATCGTGGTCTTCACATCCTTCGCCTTCTATAACAGTAGGTAATGGCATTAAAGTAGCAGGATTCAAGACAGAGCATCTCCTGAGAGTCACGTTCTCCGCGGCAAGAATAACTTGCTCGTAGCGCGTGAGCCTACTATTGGTCAGATGCTGCGTCTTCGTTCTGGTCATTAGCAATTCAACTGAATGTGGTACATACACCACCACTGGATGTCCCATCACAATACTCTCGCTTCTTTCAATGCTGACACCCGTTGCAGCAACGGATTTGAGACATCCGGGCAACGCTGCGGCTACTGGATCTAATGTAGCCGAAAAATATGCAACTGGTCTACGGGCATTTCCGTGGGTCTGTGCCAAGACTGACAAAGCACATCCCTCTCTCTCACAGCAATAGAGTGAAAATGATTTCTCGTAATCGGGCATTCCCAGAGCCGGAGCACGACATAAATCGTCCCTCAGCTGCAAGAACGCCACCAAGCATTCTTCGTCCCATGGTACCGGATCACTCACCTCCTTGTGCGTCAGTTTCTGTAAGGGCTTTGCTTTCAGTGAAAAGTTAACTATCCACTGTCGGCAGTAACCCACCATTCCTAGGAACATTCTAACTTCCCTCTGTGTTGTAGGCGCATTCATCTTCATTATCGCCTCAATCCTCTCTGGTGACACCTTACGTTTTCCTTTCTCTAACCGGTGCCCTAAATACTGTACTTCTGTCAGACAATACTGCAACTTGCTCGGAGATACCTTATGTCCATTTTCGGCTAAATGATTCAGTAAGGCAATTGAATCTGCTTTACAGGCTTCCTCTGTCTCTGACGCAACAAGTAGGTCATCTATGTACTGTACCAGAACCGAATTCTGCGGCAGTACTAGATTTTCGAGATTCTTCTTCAACAACTGGTTGAAGATGGATGGACTGTCTGTGAATCCTTGTGGGATTCGACACCATGTTAAAACGCGATCTTTCATTTTAAAAGCAAAAAGATACCTGCTCTCTTCATCCAATGGGATTGAAAGAAGGCCTGGCAAAGATCTATCACTGTGAACCATTCTGCTTGACATGGTATTTGAAACAGTATCACTGAAGGATTCGGTACCACGGGACAACATGAAACGACTATGTTGTTAATTTTTCGTAAATCCTGCACTATCCTGAATTTCCCGCTAGGTTTCTGCAAACCCATAATCGGGGAGTTACAAGGACTGCCCACGATTTCTTTCAGTATTCCCTGTTGAATCATTGACTCGATCACAGGTTTTATCCCCGCAATCGTTTCCTGGGACAATTTGTATTGAGGCGTTCTTGGAAACTCGGCATTTGGTTTTACTAGTATTTTTACCGGCTCTACCCCTTTAATCAATCCTATTTCTTCTCCTGTGAAATCCCATACCTCTGACGCCACTGCATCTCTTAAGTCTTGGGGAAGATCTTCTACTGTCAAAGTAGGATATAATTCTACACAGGATTTTGAGTTTGCTACCTTGAAAGTAGCATCATCATCTGTAGTCTGTACCTCCACTCCTTGCGGGGTGCAGTATATTGTGCAGTTCAATTTGCACAACAAATCCCTTCCTAACAGACATACAGGACTCGAATCACAAACCCCAAACTGATGCTCGTTCATGTGGTTTCCTATTTTCACAGACACTGGTTCTGGCAAGGGACTAGTCAGCCTTTTGTTCGCGACTCCTACCACTTGAATTGTTTCCCCTGACATCGGCAAGTCTGGAACCACCGCTGACCTCAGAGTTGATCGGGTAGCCCCAGTATCCACCAAGAACGTAGTGGGACACCCGGCCACCTCTGCCTCAACAAATGGCCCTCTCTGATCCACATCTAGGACTGCCCCGAGGGTACAGTCCTCTTCACTGCTCACACGTTGTCCTGTCAATGGATCAATGTAATAACACTTTTCTTCCTCGATGAATAGAGGCATTTGTTTAAAGACCTTTCCCCCTGTCGCTACCTTCGGTGGCTGTGGGAACTGGGCCCGTGGAGCCGAAATCCCCCCTTTGGCCACCTTGCCTCCTGGAACTGTCACCTTTGGAGTTGGGACTTCTTGAACCTGCTCTTCTACTTCTAGCTCTCCATTTTCAGGGTTAAAGGGACACTCGCGTCGCCAATGCCCCACCTGGTGACACTGATGGCACTTTGTCGTTTTCTTTAAAGTGGCAAAGTCTATCCTAGGTCTCTGCCCTTCTTCATTATCTTTGTTCTGACCGTTTGGTTTTCGTCCCATCCCCTGCTTCTGCTGGCCACCCTTCCCAGCGGACTGCATTTGCACCACCATCAATTTCTCCTTTAAATTCTTGGCTTTAGAATCTATCTCGTCACTACAGTATCTCGCATAACGTAAAATCTCATCTAGTGGTTTGTTCTGCCAACAGATTAAATGTTGCTGTATCATCAAACAAATATCAGGTCTCAACCCCAAGACAAACTTTGACACAAACTGCCCTATATCTTTGGGATCCATTACATCTAATCCACTGTATTGCTTGAATGTTTTCAATAATCTTTCATAAAACTCGTGAACTGTCTCCTTGGGTTCCTGCCTCGTTCGGTCTATTTTCACCCAATCTATATCCTGTGGTGGTACCTTATCCTTCAACCATGCTATTACCCTTTCATACTTTCGCATGACAATCTCGGACGGTCCATTAGTCCGAGCATCCCTCACTGGTTCAGTATTTGGCCATTCAACACTAGTCTTGCACGGGGTCCACAAATCAGATGGGACCACGATGTCAAACAACGTGTTCAAATCAATCCACAATACTTTCGAGATCTTGACAAACCTTTCTACCTGCTTATACCACTCAACTGGATTGTCCCTTAACTTCGGAAATGAGTTGGTAAATGCAGCTAAGTCTCCTCTACTCCAGGGCACATGTACATAATTTCCGTTTGATATTTCTCGCAAAGGGAATGCCTCCATATGCATTACCCTTCCCTCGGGGGTCATCACATTTGCACTTCGTCTAACTGTGCCCTTTTTCGACCACCTTTCTTCCCATTTGTCCAATTCTCTCCACACTCTTATCCCTGATACCAGCTCTCTTATGTGTGTTTTTAGTCCGGTAGTTCTCTTCTCATCTAGATCTTGGTCTGCGTACTGTAATCTGTGGTTACTCTGCAATGCCCTTGTCCTAGACAAATCCACGGCATACCTATCTGCCAAATCAGTCAGTTTCTCATGACACGCTCTAGCTTTCCTAGTAATATCCTTTGCCATGAACAATAACTCATCCTGTTCATACAATTCTATCCTTTCCAGAGGCAATGTTCCATCTATTATCTCATCAACATCTGATTTTAAACTAGTTACATCGAGCCTCTTTGCCTTAATTTCAGCTTTCAAGACACTAAATTTAGCTCCTCCATCCGCATCTCTCCCATCCCAGCTCCGAGATCTACGTTTAGGTACTGGTGAGTTATAGGGAGTCCTCCCCTGTTCCCATCTCTCTAGGTCCCATGCCTTTCCATCTTCTCGGGGTGGATGGTGAAACACTCCTTCACGCCTCATAGCCCCTCTCTCCCCATCCTGGCTAGTTTCACGGGATGCAGG
Organism: Lissotriton helveticus; assembly: GCF_964261635.1. Lineage (NCBI taxonomy): Eukaryota > Metazoa > Chordata > Amphibia > Caudata > Salamandridae > Lissotriton > Lissotriton helveticus. The sequence continues at coordinate 1,779,895,477 of NC_136059.1, read as the reverse complement.
GTAAAATGTTCCATTACTCCCTCTTTCTTCACTACTTCCCTGTGATTCCTGATTATTCGAGGCGTGGCGGGACCTATCGCTGTTCTCCTTTCTCCAATGTTGAACATCTTCTCCGAGTACATGATGAAGGCACCTAAATCTATTCTGAAAAGCCTGTACCATTTGGTCTCCTCCTTTCTCCCAGAGACGGGACATCTCCTCACACTCTAAACTCCTACTATTTTGCTCCTGCCGTTCCCTCTCCTCCGTAGGACGTGTAACTCCTCTATTCTCCTGACTTTGGCCTTCCCGCCCCTGACTACTTTCGCTGGCCCCACAATGAGATACAGTCCCGTTACCTCTGCTTTCCCATTCTGGTTCTATTCTTGACCTATTACTCGGGGCTACTGCGGACCCATCCCATTCCCTCAAATCAGCTCTTAATTCTGTATAGGACTTTGGCCGCGGTCCCCTTAGGTCCATCGGTCCTCTCTGACCTCCCTGTCCTGTGTTGGGACCTACAGATGTATCTAATGGGGTGTTCCACGTTACCGAACCTGGCAATTGCTTCCATGCATTTGTCACGTTATTCCTCCTTTCCATCTCGATCCTTTCTCTATCCAATTGCCTCTGTTCTTCCTCTCTATCTCTCTCTGGGTTATAGATCGATACTATAGGTCCTATGGTAACAGGCACTTGAAGAGCATCTGGCAATCCAAAGGACTCAACCCTTTCGGTGGCTGGCGTTTTCTGCACCACAAACCTTCCCACTACACTCTGTACTGTGCTAGGTTGAGGTGTCTCCCCACCTTTGGTAGGTGTCCAGTCCGATATAGGGAGTGGTGTATACCCCTCAATGGCATTCCCATCTTCCCTTGCGAGCCCCCTATCTTCTATCACCCCCACTCTCGGAGGTGGTCTATCCATTAACAATCTGTTTATCAGATTGTCTTCCGACTCGCTTTCCTCGTCTTCTTCCATGAGGTTTCCTCCTCCTCCTGCCACCTCCCTCATCGGATACATTTTTTCCACCTCAATAACCTGTACCCTCCACCGCTTTGCTTCCTCATCCCATTTAGAATCTCGCACTGCTCTTACCGATCGCGTCAGTCTTTGTTGACGCCTGTTCAAATTTCTGTCGTGTGCAGCCCTAATCCATGCATTAAGGGCCTCAAACTGTGTTGGTCTGGGCGAGGGTTTCAATGAGGACATGGTTGCTTTTAGCCGATGTAACACCTCTAATTTGAACGTCCCGTACCTCGGGAACTGCATTTCCTCATTCCCTTCCGTAAGCTTATTCCAAGCCCCGATCCACAATATGGTATGCAGCCCAACATTCGTTGCCATATAATGAGCTGGTGTACCCTCCGGCGGAGCCTCTTCCCCATAATAATGTTCACTTTGTTTTCGTTTTCGTTTAAAAATCCCTTTCAAACACTTAAAACACTTCATGATTTCGCTCTTTCTCCGCGTTTGTTTACTTCCTGATGATATTCCACCAATCTCAGCCCCGTTCTCACTAACTGGCCTATCCATACGCGACTTTCCTCCTACGTCACTCTAGCCGCCCAACCAGAGCGAGGCTCTAGCTAACGTCACACCAACCGCTCAATCACAGCGCGGCTCTAGCCGACGTCACCCGTCCCCCTTCGCAGCAGTTCCCCTCCTTTCTCAGCTCGTCTCCTCGGTCATGCACGCGTCCCATTCATACTCTAAAAAAAATGATTACTTCCGTCCAAGCGATCACCTTTCTTGACTGTACGCCCACAGTCTTTCTGTAGTTGTCACCTTAACTTGGCGAAATGTCTTTCCGTTTACTTCCAGACAATCGCCTTCTCCGATAGGTTACTCACACGCAGTAACTTTCGACCAGCGTCCGTTACTCATACACTCACTCTTACACTCCCCCTATCTTGGATCCACGGCGGTCAATGGTACCTCGTGACCTCCGTACTATGGTCGACAACTACCCTGGATGTTCGATATACCCAAAACCACTTAAGCTCTGGCCTGAACTTAAGATTTCACCAGTTCACCCGTTTACCAGGTAACCAGTTTACCAGGTTGCGCGCGCTCACAACCTTCTCTCATTCACACTACAGGCATTCAACTCCGCAAGACATTACAATACAAATACAACACAAAACACCGCAATCTGTTCACGCATGACCCTTTTTATACTCACTCTCCTCCAATACTGCTGCTTTTCTCGCACCGTCTGCACCTTTCGGCACACGATTCTTCCGCTGCTCGTCTCTCGATGTCTAGGGGCCTTGGGGTAAACTAACCTCTCTAGATTACCTTCCTCAAGAAGATAACCATCCTCACTCTGCTACCAACTGCTAACGCGGGATTACTGGATACTAGTTACCTTACCAGATCCCAAACTAAGTCGACTGAATCGTTGGTACCTGTCATTGAGTAAAAGGTAATCTAACAATAAGTCAATCAATTTAAGAACTTACACCACTCTAAATGACCACTGACCAAATTTAAGTTTCAAAGATTTAATATAAAGTCAAAGATAACTGAAGATACAAACTTCTCAAAATGAGATTCAGAAGATAAATTGGTATCACTATGAACATGAACTTTTTGAATAGTCTGAGTCTGAAAAACAGAATAATGAGTACAATTTCAAAAAGCATGAGCGTTGCCAAAATGGATACAAGTTGCAACCTCAAAGTCATTACAGAAAAGAAAAATTCAGGTTAGTCTGTCCCTACACTACACTAAGTGACATCCCTACTTAACAAGATCTTTACCCCTCTAGGTGTCAGCCGTGGTGACTTCCTAAGAAGATCACGCACTTCTCTTTGTCTCTTCTCTGATAATGGGTCTCTCCTGATCAGCCTATCTGCCTACCCATCCGCTTCCTTAGGCTCCCAAAATCATCTGCTCTAACTTCCTCCCGGGTCGCTTTCCCTAATACCAAATCACATTTCCAATAGAAACGCCCCTTGGGACGCCCCTCACGTGGTACATCTTTGCGCGGTAAACTCCATGATGGTACTCTTCAAGACCCTCGTTATAGTTGACCTTGGTTCCCGGGCTTCTTCTCCAGTGCGCTGATACCCCCTGAAATTCCTGGAAACTCCTACAGGCCTGCGCCAAGCGCCACTGAACAAAGCCCCTTTCATTCTAGCTGATTAGGACCCTCGCACCTGCATACAGTCCGTCCTGCAGTGGGCCTCAAATTCCAGACTTCACCATATCTATAGGTCATAAAGCACACGCGAAGCTCTGTGCTGGACACCTCTCGACTTCTCCGGAGATGACATTATCAGTACAGGCCTCCTTGATTTACATGAAGCGAGTCCCTGCACTCTAAAACATTTAACTTGATTTAAACAACATTCTTAACTAGCATACGTTTCTAAAACAACACATCTATAAAACATATATTTCAACTTAATTCGATAATACATTTGTGGAAGAACCATGTTAACCCCATCTCACATTATTTTAGCAGCACGTTTAGATTTGCTGTGAATTGCCCTAAGGCCTACACAATATACTGGATTTTCAGAGTTCTATTCAACTCTAACATGATTCCTTTAACATGAGAACATGAGGCTTTCATATTTATTCCAACATTTCTACATTAATCTCACACAGTTATGATTATTGTTACTCTACTTAAACATTCTATGCATTTCACTACTGAATATAAGACACTCTGTGTATTTCACTTCTAAATATAAAACACTCGTGTGCAAAAGCATGTTTAAACTAACTACGTGCTTGTAAATATGGTGCACTCATACATTTTTCAGACTTGTGCTCTCTCACAGCAAATCTGAAACACTGCACCAAGCTGAATGTTGCTATCTGTATAGCTTTTAAACACCGCCCCATATAAAATATTACTTACTATATGGCTTTTTTTCGAGCTGAATTCCAATTACAATTTGTTGTAATGAAACAGATGACTGTCACGTAAAACACTTTGGTGGAACAATTAATGCACGCAAACTGACCTTTAATGCAATACCAAGAATGAAGCTCACTTTCTGTACCTCTGCTAATCCACGAAAAGGAACACAATGTTCTTTGTCTCCCGGGCGGTTACAAGCATTTGTTCTGAGAATACAGAGCAGTAACGGCGGGGTCTGGCAGTAAATCTACGTAATCTGTGATGGCACACATGAACACAGTTGTCCTTCTTTTATTTCCACGGACCCACGTTGCGGAAATGAAAGAGGGGTAACGGTGGGCACTGCAGGCTTTTGGGCGATGCGAATGATGTGGATTTATGAGCACACATGGCGCCTCCCCTAGCTTGACGCCCAGTGCAGTGGCACCGGTCGCACCGCCTTAAAGCTGGCCCGGGCAGGTCCACTGCAGTCCTGCCAAGCATATTGCGGCCCTAGGACAGCCATGCCACCACCAGGGAAACTGGCGTTCCCTGGCGGTTGCTGTGGTCCCAGGGGGGCCCATGCCACCCTAGTCATATTAAGGCAGTCGGAGAGACCGCCACAGTGAGTCTGGCTGTTCATGGACAACCAGACTCATAATAAGGCCCTTAGAGTTCTTGGATTGCATAAATCAATGATTAGAATAGATGTTTGAGTGTGCACACATTGACAATAATACACAATAGTACACAGAAGGAGCTATGCAGACAAATTGAGGGCATTTGTAATGCAGGCATGGGGAGAAAGTGTAATACAGATCTAATGGGGCAATTTCAACTCTTCTGCAAATTCTTAAAAACAAACCTAGTTCACGGAATGCAAGCAACAATCAGAATCCAGTCACCTGTGCTGACAGCCATAATTATACATTATACAGACATGCAGTTTCAGGACGTAAACATGTTTATTTGCACTTCTTAAAGTGGAAAGTGCTAGTGCAAAACTAAATTGCAAAAGTGAGGTTCAGCTGGCAGCGACCCAGCCAACGTTTCTCCCTCACCCCTGTATTTTCTCAAGAATGAATGGTTTGTATTAAAACTAGACATATCTATTCAAAAAGTGCTGCCAAACAGTAAAATGCAGTGATTAAGAAAGCTGAATGTGTAGTTTTTTTTTTCAAATGCATTATAGGGCATGAAGTTTTTATTTGTTACACAAGTAGAGAGATATTATATTAACAATATTACACCAAACATCGATCTTTAATGGAAACAATTGGCCGCAAATAGTAAGAGATTAAGTCAATTCTAGCAATTATTAAAGTACTTCTATATATTAACGAAATAACCTACATGAATTCATCTTATTGAAAAAGGAAGTATTTCAACTGAATTATCAGCCATGAAGTTTTCAGCAGTTTCCATAGCAGACAAATATATTGTAAGCTTTGTAGCTCCCAATCATAACTTCTTTAAAATAAATTCTGCAATTCCCGAAACACATTCTGAATTTCCATATTTGCATACAGTCTCCATTTACCCCATCAACATCCTATCACTAGTTGTCATTCTATCAAACCAAAAAGGAGCATCTTAAAAAGGCAATTATATACTGGCTTTTGCCGATCACTGGATTTTCTCAACTTCAAAAGCTATAGATTGATTGATTCGCTGTTCGTCGTCATGTGACTCTTCCCGCATAGAATCAGTTTTGTGTAAGTGATGGAACCCAGCAATTCCTCAGCTGAAGACTCTTGCTTTTATTTCCTAGTAACATCTGATGATAAATCTTCGCTTTGTGCCACAAAAATATTTTATCGGGGACATAAAAAAATATTTCATAGGTCAGCTTTAGGTTTTCTTATGCTTTGGATTTACGTCTCAGCCCTTCTGCCATTACGGTTTTACTGCCACTTTAGAGCTGTGTGCCTGTGTTTGATGTAGGTTACTTATGACCCAAGAGAAGAAATGCCCTTTAAAATTATACGGGCCTTGGTTGCCAAGACAGGGCATTGTCTGGTTTAGTCATTTTTTTATTTTTTTATACCATTTATATGGTACACTCTTCTTTGTCAAAAGGCAGACAAAAGAAAATACAAAATGTAGGTACCAAACGTATTTGTATGAGCCAGCTGCACGCTGATTTGTTGAATGAGCGGCTACAAAGGAGAAAAGTGAATAGCCTTTAAAAACAGGAATGGGTAACAATTACTCCCATTTCTCTCCCTCTAAACCACTGTATAAGCAAAGCTATTTGTTATTTGTTAGCGTTTTAACATTGACACATGAATGTTATTCCCATTTTTATTTATTTTTTGTAAATTTATGTTTTTTGATCAGAACATCAGAAAATTGAAATTTAAAAGAAAAATTCACAATGAAACCTGAACATCCCTATATAAATCACATTTCCTAAAAGATTAGCTTCCTAAACAGTCTACTCAAACAAATGGGCAAAAAATGTCAAACTCTCCTTAAGCCCTTCAATGACTTTTTCTATTGCCAAGAAAAGTGAATGTAGGGTAATTTAAGGCTGGAGGGGGTGAAACATACACATTTTTTTTAATAATCTTTAGTCTTGTGACTCTAATAATCCATAGCTTGATGCATTTCTTCATGTGTGATGGCATAAAAGGGGATATTTACGAGCCCCTTTGTGTTGCGCTTGCAACACGCAACATGGTGTAAGAGCGACACAATTAAATTCAACGCAGTGTAAATGCTGTGTTGCATTACTCTGAACTATGGAGGCATTTCCATGGGTGTTGCGTGGGTGTTCCCACATAACATCCGTGGATTTTTTTGACCTATTCCTAGATTTTCCAGAAGATGTAGACCTGGGAATGCGCCAAAAACCTAAACCTCCCCAGGTGATGTGTAACTCGGAGAAATATGTTTATTTTGCCTCTTTGTTTCCTCTTTGTATGTGGGCTGCATCCTGCAGCACACATAGAAAGAGGAAAACGCCTCAAGGGAAGGTGCCCCTTCCTGCACAAAAACAATGCTCCTTACTTACAATGCAAGCACCAATTTGCAAAGGTGCCTGCATTGATGCGAGCAGCCAAAAGGGGGCCAGTGCAGGGTAAAAGGCAGGAATACACAATATTGACTTAAATACAGCGCATTCCTGCCCTTTCCGTGTCATGCACCGCAGCGAGGTGACTGGCTGTGCTTCATGACTTGGCCATAAAAATGGCCCACTGTCCTTATTACATTCAGTGTTTGTGCTGACCTCCAAAATCCTGAAGCCTGCTATACTTGTTGATGTAAATATACTGTTTTCTGATTGTTTTCCCATTTGTAGTATCTGATTTTCAGGAGATGTTAAAAACTACAAGTGGTCAAACTTGGATTCTCTTGCACACAATGGGGCATATTCACGAGGAGATACCTCCGATTTATCTCCATCTTAACGCAGCAAAAGTGGAGATAGATTGAACACCCCATTCACAAGTTGGTGCAAACTGCAGACAACACCAGTATTCCCGCGATAATTGCCCCCAAATTTATCTCCACGGTAGACACCATCAACTAACACTAATGAGAATCAGAGTAGGCCTTCCCGTGCAAAAACACATGGGAAAACAAAAACATCACATTCACAACAAACTGCCAGATCAGGGGATAACTCACGGTAGCACCAGGGAGTTTACACCTGCCTTTTGCTGGTGCTAAGAAAGACGACTACCCACAGCATGAAAGAGAGCCCAGCCAAGAGCCACACCTGAAGACCCACAGATGCCATGGAAGCAATGATCATGCAGCTCCGATACCGATGAGGGTCACAACACCCACCGCCACCACCCCCAGCCCCCCGCATTATTTTTTGAATGACCTGCCAACCCCTCAGCATTCACCAGTGAATGCATTTCCATCTATCAATTGTAGGAGCTGGCTGGCAGGGTTTTTCAATATTGCTGGGGTACAGAGGTCGGGCAGAGGTCCTCTGTTGACACTGCAGTATTTCAGGCTGCATGCCATATGTTAAATGAACCAGACAATGTCTCCTGCATTTGTTATTCACTTGACATACTAACCCTCACATCCTAATATTTGTACGGCCATGTTCGCAATGCAATATCTCTTGGGTTGAGAAAGGTGAGTTATCTGGCGCTGATATGCCGATCCACAGCTATCGCCTGCTAACGCAGGAATAACTATCGACACTGCGATGATGTTGTCGCCTGTTTTTTCCGCCATTCGATGTAATGATCACCATGTACCGCAGGCTTGTGAATTCCCCGCTATCACAACAATGATAATCGGAGTCAGGCAGTGCTAACTGTTCTGCCGAAAAATTCTATGGCGATAGTTATTGCACGTTTTTGTGATTATGCCCCAATGTGTTTCTCAGGTCTGAAGCAGGGTAACATCTATTTGATTGAGACATATATGGTTAGAGCTTTACCATAATAAAGGAGTCATATTGTTTGAGAGGGCCAACAGTCTGGTCTCTTTCTAACGGAAGCAAGCTGCAACTAAAGAGGTACACATCGCTTTGATATGTAAAGCACCACCAAATGTAGTTCTATCCTTAGACAGTCATCAGTTTCTAAAAAAGACTGTTTTTTTCCTTTGTCACTTCTTGTATTACAAAAAGATGGCACCATATACAAAAATGTTATGGCATTTTTGGTCACTAAATTAAAAAACGAAATGCCAGAAATACATGTTGTACGATTGTGAACTGTGAACGAATGAGTATATTTCTTAATTTGCACTCGATCATGGATATGTATTTGCACGCTATTAATATTATACTTTTCAGGTAACCAAATTGAGAAAGTATGGGCAAATGGTATCTGAACCTAATTTTGCGCATAGTGGGCTAAATGTAGTTAGGAAAGTGTTTGCGATTACCAAATAGTGATTTTTTTGCGATTCCTTATTTGGTAATCTCAAACACCCATGTACAAATGTATGTTTAACACAGTTTGCGATTCCCAGTGGGTTGCAAAAAGACCTACCTCATTAAATATTCATGTGGTAGCGGTTTTCTGCCTACTGGGAATAGCAAAAATCACAGGGTTGGTGGCCATCTGGATTCAGCAGACCACCATGTCTGTGATTTCTTTTCAATAAAGAAATGTTTATTTTTTTCTAATACAGCCCGTTTTTCTTAAAGGAAAACCAGACGCATTTAAAAACGAAAAATGAAAAGTTTCCTGTTTATTTTTTAAGAGCAGGCAGTGGTCCATGGGGCCTCTGCCTGCTCTTAAAACATGTTTTTACAAACATTCACAAAGGGAAATGGATCCCTTACGGACTTCTTCCTATTTGTGAATGGGTTACCACCTACTTCAAGTAGTTGGCATAATGCAAAATATTTGCGACTACATTTCAGTCGCAAAACATTCATTATACCATTGCGATTTAGTATTAGGAGGAGATGCCCTAAACATGCCCCTTCCTAATTCCAAATCGCAAACCTAATTTAAGATTCGGAAATATGGTATCTAATCGCAAATTGGACCTTCGTACAATTGAACATGCTTTTCTACAGTCACAAACAGATCGTTGGCGACCTCAAAAAAGCATTGTACATCTAGCCCAGTGTTACTCCTACAGCAAAACCAGTCCATGTAATGTTGGTAAACCCTGAAAGAACCAGATAAATACCATATCTGTGAGGATCGGCAGGGTCCTAGGATGAGTCACCCTAGTGTGTTTAGTGTGTGAGTGTGTGTGGGGGATGGATTAGTTACTTACCTGTAATCCTAGTTCTCTTCCAGGGTTATACTCATCAAAGTCATGAGCACTGAATAGTCCCGCCCACGTGCGGGACCCCGGAGCAATAGCCAATAATATGCATATATCTACATATATATATATAAATACATATAAATACGCATAAAATAACCATATATATATAGATAATATGCATATACATATACATATGCAGCCCAATATACACCATACTAGGCTCAAAAACTGCCATTATTGCCTGTAAAATCTTTAAATTTGCTAAATAAATAAATTACATTATATGACAATGCAAAGAAGAAAACACTGCCCTGGTTTTCTTTGAAACACACGATCTTTATTTTCAAAGGTAAAACAGGCAGGATCATAGAGGCAGCTTTAGCCTAGATAGGCTGCATAGTAACAACAGACAAATCTGGCGCCGTGCCTTTAAGACCTCAGTGAGCCTCCAGGCTCCCATAATGCACCACAGGTGACAGTTAGGTCAGTTCTTTTGGACGGCGTATAACAGTGTGATAACTGCATGGGTAACATGCAAAATAGACAGTTCTGGTATTTGCCCGGGGAGGAGGGTTGGTTGCTTATGACTTTGATGAGTATACCCCTGGAAGAGAACTAGGATTACAGGTAAGTAACTAATCCTTCTCTTCCAGGGGAAACTAATCAATAGTCATAAGCACTGAATAGAGTAGCAAGCCCATCCTATACCCTGCGGACGAATACCAGACTCTCTAAACAGTACACTAATATATATATTACCCAATCAAATTCCTCAGGGATGCTTGACCAACTTGAGTATCCGCCTGAGAATCAGAATCAAGGCAGTAATGGCGAGCAAAGGTATGAACCGAACGCCACGTAGCTGCCTTACAAATTTCATGAACAGGAACATTTTTAAGCATTGCCTCTAGAGGAAAGCGCTCTCAGTTTGCCCGGGAGCTGTTTCCGTGCCAACTGATAAGATAGCATACTGCATGATACAATCCATCTATAAATGGACCTCTTAGACGCAGGCAAGCCCGTATTAAGAGGACCGTAGTTCACAAACAGATGATCAGTCTTTCTAACACTCTTAGTTTTATCAAGATAAAACTTCAAAACTCTTTTTAAATCCAAAGAGTGTAGAGCTTTTTCAGCTGGAGTGTTCGGATTAGCAAAAAACGTAGGCAGTGTAACTGACTGGTTAATGTGAAATTCCGAGACTACCTTAGGAAGGAATCTTGGATGAGTCCGAAGCACCACTCTATTTGCATGGAAAACGAGATAGGGTTCTGTAGCACAAAAGGCCTGAATCTCGCTCACCCTGCGCGCAGAAGTGATAGCTACAAGGAAGGAGACCTTCCACGACAGATGTTGAAGGGAGGCCTTATGAATAGGTTCGAATGGAGGACCCATCAATTTAGACAAAACCACATTCAGCTACCAAGGAGGAGAGGGAGCCCTCACAGGAGGATACACTTTCTTGAGACCCTCCAGAAAATCCTTCACAACTGGCATTTGAAAGAAAGAAACCTGGGTAGGGGACTTTCGATATGCAGTTATTGCTGCCAGATGGACATTTATAGAGGAATATTGTAAACCTGCTTTGGCCAAAGAAAGTAAGTATGATAACAGTACCTGTAACTGACCTCAAATAGGATCATGACCTTCAGCAGCACACCACATGAAAAACCGCTTCCACTTCAAAGCATACGACTTTCTTGTAGAAGCTCTGCTCGCCTCTCTTAAAATGTGCATACAGTCCTGCGAGAGGCCTAGATGTCATACTGGACGAACTCAGGAACCATACTGCTAGCTTCAGGGACGGCAGGTTGGGATGAAACACCCTGCCGTTCTCTCTGGTCAGCAGATCTGGACAGCAAGGAAGCCTCCTGTGCGGTACTTTGGATAGATACAGGCGATCCGGGTACCACCATTGGCGAGGCCAATCCGGAGCCACCAGGATCATGTCTGTCTTGGACTTGTACAGCTTCGTGATCACCATGGGAATGAGTGGAATGGGTGCAAAAGCGTAGAGTAATGTCTCTGACCAGTCCATCTATAGAGCATTCCCCTTGGACCCTCGTTGTGGGTACCTGGACGCGAAGACGCGGCATTTTGCGTTTTCGGCGTCCGCAAAGAGATCGATTTCTGGTGACCCCCAGGCCTGGAAGACATCTCTTATCACTTCATCTTTTAAGACCCAGTCGTGTGCTTCTGTGAAGTGTCTGCTTAGGTCATCTGCTTGGATGTTGAGGACACCCGGCAGATGGACAGCTGAAATTTTCATACCCCGAGCCAGAAGCCACTTCCAGATTGCTTGCGCTTCCAGCGACAGAGGTCTGGATCTCGTTCCGCCCTGTCTTGATCGCGGGAAAGAAAGCCTTGAGAGCTAGATGGACAGCTCTGAATTCCAACATGTTTATATGATACAGTCTTTCTTTCTCTGACCACACTCCTTGAACTTGAAGGGACACCAGATGGGCGCCCCATCCGTGAAGGGACGCATCTGTCACCAGTGATCGTCTGGGCATGTCCTCTTGGAAAGGCACTCCCACTACCAGATGACTGCGCTGCATCCACCATCGAATGGAGATCTGCACTGACAGGGGTAGTGACAGTTTGTCCTCCCAAAGATTTGAAAACTGGGACCACTGATCCTCCAGAGACTGCTGCAGAGGTCTCATGTGCAGCCTGGTGTTCGGAACGAGGAAAATGCAAGACGCCCTGGACCCTAGCAGAGACGAGATCTGTCTGGCCGTTGGTCGAGAAATCTTTAGTAAGGTTTGACACTTTAGGAGAATGGAGGATAGTCTCTCCTCCGAAGGATACGCTTTTGAGTCCTTTGAATCCAGAAGTGCGCCCAGATAGTGTATCCTCTGCGTGGGATTGAGGATAGACTTTTTGAAGTTTATGTGTAGGCCAAGCCTCCGCAACTGATGTATGCAGAACGTGAGATGTTGCTGAAGCAGAATCGGAGACGCACTCTTTAGCAGCCAATCGTCTAGATAGGGATAGACGAAAATATGTCTCTTCCTTAGGAAAGCGGCTACGACTGCCATGCACTTTGAGAAGGTGCGAGGAGCTGACTTTAGCCCGAAGGGCAAGACTGTGAACTGGTAATGGCTGGTTTGTATGCAAAACCTTAGAAACTTCCGATGCTTTGGGGCGATGGGGATGTGGAAATAAGCATCTTGAAGATCTATAGAGCACATCCAATCCCCTTGATGCAACAGTGGAATTATTTGATGTAACGCCAGCATTCTGAACTTTTCTCGCCGAATGAATTGATTGAGGCGCCTGAGATCTAGTATGGGCCTGAACTCCTTGTTTGGACCTTTCTTTGGAACTAGAAAATATCAGGAGTAAATGCCTTGTCGACGCTGTGTCCTCGGGACCTCCTTGATGGCCTTCTTTAGGATTAATGCGGACACCTCCTGCTTCAAAAGATTCAGTCGATGGATCACAGTCTTTTGAGGAGGAATGGAAGGTGGAGGAGACTTGAACCTGATTGTATATCCATTTTTTACAATATTCAGCACCCATTTGTCGATTGTGATGTTTTTCTACTCTTCCAGGCAAAAACGAACACTTCCCCCCACCGGAGTGGGTTACGGGCTCAGGGGAAGCAAAAACTCTTTGTTTTTGTTGTTGTTGCTTGTTTTTAGGTGCAGACTATCTGGAAATGCCACCCCTTCCTCTACCAGGACGACGCTGGAGAACTGAGATCTTCCCTGATTCTGCTGTGATGACCATTGAGGGGTTTGAACCCTCTGTTGGTTCTGTCTCCGATTGCCAAAGAGCGATTTTCCATTAAACGGCAGATTAAGTATTCGGTGTTGCGCTTCAGGCTTAAGACCTGTAAGCCTTAGCCAAGCTGAGCGCCTGGCACAGAGTCCATGAGCGTAACCATGTGTAGACAGGTCAGAAGCATCAGCAGCTGCGCTAATCACCTGGTTAGCCACTAGCCCACCTTCATGAAGAATTTCAAGAAAATCATGCTTGTCTTCTTTGGGAAGTTTTTCTGCAAACCGAGACAAGGAATCCTAGAGTGCGCGGTCATAGCGACCCAGTAAAGCGGAGGCGCTGGCGACCTTCATGTAGGAAGCAGAGGTGGCACACAGTCTCTTCCATACTGAGTCCATATCTTTGCTGTCTTTATCAGGAGGCACAGAGGATGACGTCGCTCCTGTCTGATTCTTACGTGCCGCTGAGACGATCACCGAATCAGGTTGTGGCTCAGACCTCAGAAATAACGGATCATTGTCCGGAGCCTTATACTTGTTTGCGATCCGCGAAGAAACCGCTCCCAAAGATGCAGGAGTTAAGAACTTGTGCTCCGCAGGCTTCAACAGGCCTGGAACCAGAGGAAGTAAAGGCCTTGATGATAATTTCTGATGTAACGTTTCAAAAATGACCGTTGTCTTGGCAGTAGAGACCGGCATCTCGATATTAAGTTTTGCTGCTCCACGACAGAAAACTTCATTAAAGGTAATCACGTCATCAATCGGTGATATCCTACTTGGAGGGGTTGATGACAGCATTGCTGAGTAATCCCTCTTCGAATTTGTAGACCTTGTTGAGGCTCTAGCATCGCGTCTCCTAGAAGAACGGTGACGCGAAGATCTAGGAGAGGGTGAAGTCCGCCTCCTCTCTGATGGAGACTTTCTCGGAGGAGTACGCTCACGTATTCTCGGAGACTGCACCAGCTGTATTAGGGGCGATCTTGATCTCGAAGTAGGTCTTACAGACACAGGAGACCTGGAATAAGACCTTGGAAGGTTAATCCTCCTTATCTTCCAGTCTCTGATCTCCCCCAGCCATCGTGGTGAGATATTAGCCCCTGTAGATGAAGGTGCTCTTGAGGGCTCTGGAGAGATTTGCACAATCCTCAACCCAGGGGAGGAAGAGGAACTCCCAGAAGACACAATATAAACCTTAGATCGGTCTTTGGACACTGTTATAGTCCTCTTAGCTGCAGGAGACGTCGACGACAGCCTCCTCAACGTCGACTTTTCCAACGGCGATCTCCTCGACGGCGATCTCCTCGACGGTGACTTCCTCGGCGGCGACTTCCTCGGTGGCGACCTCCTCGGTGGCGACCTCCTCGGCGGTGACCTCCTCGGCGGCGACCTCTTCGGCGGCGACCTCCTCGACGACAATGGTCTCTTCGGCGTCGACGTCATGCCCCTCGACTGCGATGATTTTCTCGACGTCGTGTGCCTCGACGCCACATGCCCAGTTCGACGTCGATGTCATGGCACCTCTCGACGGTGACCTTGACTGATGTTTCGAGCCTCTCAGCGGCGACCGTCGACGTCGATGAGACGACGTCGAGTCCCGCCCTCTCACAGTCGTAGGGGAGCCAGACCTGGACCGCCTACGATCATGTGCTTCGACGGCGAATTCTTCTTCGACGGCGAGGGCTCTTTCGACGTTGACGGACACCGCGACGGTGATTTCGATGCTGATTTTGAGCACACAGGTACCTTACAAGAAGATCTGTCCCTCGAAGTTGAAGGAGACCGCTGTTTTCTCTTCTCCCCTCTGTCCTTGGGCTCTTTGTGCTGAGAAGAAGGCTTCCTGGAATGAAATTCTTCTCTTCCACTCACAGTTTCTCCTCTGTCATGCAGGGACTGAAGTCTGCTCTTCTCTCTCTCTCTCAAAGTTCTATTTGACAACTTGCTGCAGTGGTAGCAGAGTTCTGGCTTGTGAGAAGATGGTAGACAAGCTACACAGACCGAATGTGGGTCTGTCTTGGCCATTTTTTTACCACAGGCCAGACACTTAACAAATAAGGCCGGCATTATGACTGGAAAAATAGCCAATAAACAGCAAAAAATTGTTGGATTAGTCAGATAATGACTAAAGACG
This sequence comes from Lissotriton helveticus, assembly GCF_964261635.1. Taxonomy (NCBI): domain Eukaryota; kingdom Metazoa; phylum Chordata; class Amphibia; order Caudata; family Salamandridae; genus Lissotriton; species Lissotriton helveticus. The sequence goes on along the minus strand of NC_136059.1, from coordinate 1,779,880,086 downwards.
TCGAGAAAAGACGAAGAAATTTGAGAAATACCAGAAGAAAGTGAAAAAATATCACCAACTGGCGAGCTCAATGCTCCAGGATCCTCACAGAAGGAGCCGGAAAAAAGAACTGACCTAACTGTCACCTGTGGTGCATGATGGGAGCCTGGAGGCTCACAGAGGTCTTAAAGGCACGGCGCCAGATTTTTCTGTTGTTACTATGCAGCCTATCTAGGCTAAAGCTGCCGCTATGCTCCTGCCTGTTTTACCTTTGAAAATAAAGGTTGTGTGTTTCAAAGAAATCCAGGGCAGTGTTTTCTTCTTTGCATTGTCATATAATGTAATTTATATGTCTTTATTTAGCAAATGTAAAGATTTTACAGGCAATAATGGCAGTTTTTGAGCCTAGTATGGTGTATATTGGGCTGCATATGTATATGTATATGCATATTATCTATATATACATGGTTATTTTATGCGTATTTATATGTATTTATATATATATGTAGATATGTGTATATTATTGGCTATTGCTCCGGGGTCCCGCACGTGGGCGGGACTATTCAGTGCTTATGACTATTGATGAGTATCCCCTGGAAGAGAAGTATAAATATGAACAGAAACCTAAAATGTACATCTGCAGGCTGTTCATTCTCCCAAATACATAGAGGAAATGTGCATTTAGAGACATTTGGAAAAAGACATAAATGATTCTAGCATATAATATCTTTCACCTCTAGGCAGTGCAGTAAGGTTGCATAGTGTGCATAACCTTTCAAATAGTCTTGCTGATGAGGGGTGAAACCCCGGAACCAGTCCCAGGATGCTTGTTTCCAGTTCAGGGAGGACCTGGCCTGGCAGTTCAGTCTGGACTGTTTCCGTGAGGAGCAGAATTAAGACTGGCTTGCATATAGCTAGGTCCAAACTGAGGTGGCATGGTGAGCAAAGGAACGATGAGTTGTAATGCTACCCCGAGCACCTGCCAGGGGTTAGACAAAATGCAAGCATTCCTCCCATTATCCTTTGTGTGTTTGGTGAGTGTAACTGTCCAGAGAGCAGATGAAGTGTTCAACTTGGCCCTGCAAGTGCATCTATTTGTGGGCACCAGCAATTATTTATCAGAGATTACAATTATGTCCATGTGGAGCTCCTATTAAATGTGGCACTACCTATGCCCTGTTTGTACTGGGTGCTGTGCTACCCATTCTTTTCCTGCGCTGTGCTGCCAAATGCAGAGAGACAGGTAATCATTTGGGATCTGCCTGAGTCCAAGAAGTGTATGCCGCTAGTTAGTTTATGATTAAGCTACTGTGAGGAAAGAAATGTATCCTCCACAGACAGGAAGCAGTGAGATGGTCAACAAGAAGCTGACAATAACTGCCAGTTTGACCCTGCCACAAGCATATCGAGATTCCAGCCACCAGAACATCCGTGGCTCTGCTGCAGTACTCAGGGAAAACCCACAAGGTGGCCAAGACAGTATGGTGATCAATAAATAGAGGGGTCAATTTGATAAGCAATGCTAAGGGTGATACTCTAGTGATGACCCGGCCCTAGGCTGAGGACTGGCAGGCACCAGACCGCTGACCCTAAACCGAGATGGAAATTGCTAATTCGCAGCCGCAACGGGAGTGGGTATGTTGGGCGTCATGTGACACATTCCCTTTCCCCATCTTAGGTTCAGTCTGGTTGGAAGTGGATCATAGGATCCCAAATGAGATGCGAAGCCACTGAAGCTGGACACATAGATGCAAAGTAACAAATTGTCTTGAATTCAGTGTGTGTATTTCATTACATTTCCGATTTGTGTGTGTCTGTGTGTATTATTTGGTGTGTATTTGTGTGTATTTAAATGTGAATATGTGGGAGACTTTGAGGGGAGGCGTGTGGAGCAGGACCTGGGATAACGGCAGTAATTCGTGGCACATTGGGACATCCACTTAATTGAAGTTTCTTTTGTTGACACAATATTGACCCTGGCATATTTATGGCACTTCATTTCATATTGAGGAAGAATGGGGTTCAACCCATACAACCAAAATCTGCCTTTGGCATGTCTTTTGTTTGAAATTCTTGGCATATTGTGGACATGATGATGCTCACGCTTGAAAAATGCAGGCCCTGGCACAACGCATATTGAAAATACACAACCTTACAGTTCCGAGACCTGGAAAAATACTGCCCATATCACATTAATGGTAATACTTGGCATATTGGGTGCATGGTCGTGCCCAGCCTTATCGAGCTAGTAATCATGGCAAACAAGTGATAAACTTGGCATACGATGGGCATTCATGCCTGTTGCATACACTGAATAATATTAGCTCTGCCAGAATGGTGGTGATTTCTGGCCTATGGAGAGCATCCTTGATATGATGATACCCACCATTGCTGTGTTGCTGACCCTGGCATAATATTGCATGGCAGTGGAAGAGGATGTACCAATTATAGCAGTAGAGAACATGCCTACCTCCACCACCATGTCAAGATGGATTGGATTTTATTTTCCTAACATTACAAAGTAGTTGTGTTTGTTACAAACAGAGTTGAGCGTGCCATCCTTTTAAATAGACAAACGTTCATGGGCCACACCTTCTAATTTTGATGATTTTTCACCTGCCCTACAACTTCGAGTCCATATCACTGTTAATACATACATTTGTAGGATAAGGAGCTTGCACGCATTTTAGTGTGAGCATACATATTAGCCATTACTGTACAACGTTTACACATGTACTTTTTATGTACTGTTTAGGAACAACTCCAATGATCTGCAGTTTTGGAAATATTGACCACTGGATTCTTTTTGCTGTTAGAAGTGGACCTAAATGAAAGTGCCACAATTGTGAAAGGCGCTGGAACATGTCAATGAGCCAGACATGCAGGGTCTGATACTAGACCCACCTTTTAATTGATAACAGAAAGCACACACAGAAGATTCTCTCCAATACATGACCTACCTTCACACAATGTCAGTTTCATTTGACTTTCTAGGTTTTTGCCTTGCACTTTTCCTTTGTTATGGAGCATCTGACAATGCAGTAAAACCCAGCTATTCTCAGGATACCTGCCAAAGATCAAAGGAGGATCTGAGGATTGAGCATACCACAATATTTGGGTGAGGGTCTATCATCCTATGATTGTTACTATCATTGATCACAAGTGTATAGTGGTGCATTCATGAATGATAGTTGAACAGAATGTTTGTATATAGTTGTATTTTAAGACGTTTTCGCAGTTCAACTCACAGTTTAATTTCAGAAGAATGTACTAGCTGGAAGAGTGCTTTTATCGCTGTCTACATATCCCTACACAACATCAGACACAAATACCTCAACAAAAGAGTTTCCTTCCACGTACCCAAGAGGAACCGTCGCTTCTCCGACCTCGCCCTGGCAGAGACCCCACGCATCCGCAGAGCAGGCGGTAGAGCCTTCTCCTATGTCGTAGCAAAGACCTGGAACGAGCTCCCAGTCAACATCAGATGCTCCCCAACTCTGAACACCTTCAGAAAGAGACTCAAGACTTGGCTCTTAGACTGACCCGGAGCTGCACTCCCCCCCCTCCAGCGCCTTGAGACCCTCACTGGTAAGTAGTGCGCTTTATAAACCCCTGATAGATTGATTGATTGTCTAATAGTTCAGGTCCTTCCCACCCTTAGAAAAAGGTCACCCTCTACTAAAAGAGGGGCTAGGTCTATATTAATACCTAATAGTGATTCACTATTAATTTTGAGCAATTTCCCCTTTCTGCATTGTCACCGAGGCTTTTTGCCTTTTTCTGAACCCAGTTTTTTGCTCACAACGCAATTCTGTGTGCAGTGACACAGTTATTCTGTGCCAAAGTGGTAGTACTGTGGAATTAGTAAATTGGTTTCTACCCAACTGGTCTAATTTACTGTCCTATAAGACCATTGTAGATGGAGCTTAAAATGCTCCAATGGCATGGCAGTAAAGGTCCAGATGTACTACCATTCCATTTTGCGAGTCGCAAATTGGGACGTTTTGTGACTCGCAATTTGCAACTCACAAAATGGAATGTACAACAGTGTCTCAGACTCTATTTACTTTTCTTAATGGGGTTGCAAATGAACTGCCTCCTCTATATTCATGAGGCAGGTCGCAATTTGCGACTCATTGTGAATGGCCAGCACTCACAGGGATGGTGTCATACTGGAGTCAGCAGACCACCATGTCTGTGACTACTTTTTAAATAAATCAGGTTTTTTTAAATGTAGCCCATTTTCCTTAAAGAAAAATGGGACGCATTTGAAAAAGATCCGTGGCTTCACCTATTTAAAGTAGGTGGTAATCTGCAAGTGTTTTGCAACCACATTTACAGTAGCAAAACAATGATACATACCAGTGCGACTCGTTAATAGGAAGGGACACTCTTAGCATGCCCCTTCCTAATAGTGACTCCCAAACTCTATTCTGTGAGTCAGTAATTGGTTACCAACTCGCAAAATAGAGGGGCATATAATCAAGTAAGGGCGTTACAGTATCGCCGCTTTTATCGGCAGGAAACTGCCTATAAAGCGGCGATAATGGGCTTGATAATATGCTCTATGAATTACAATCGAAGCCCATGTTAGATTATCGCCGCTTTTATCGGCAGGAAACTGTCGATAAAGCGGCGATAATGGGCTTGATAATATGCTCTATGAATTACAATCGAAGCCCATGTTAGATGTGAAGACATCTAACATGGGCTTCGATTGGAATTCATAGAGCATATTATCAAGCCCAATATCGCCGCTTTATCGGCAGTTTCCTGCCGATAAAAGCGGCGATAATGTAACGCCCATACTTGATAATATGCCCCAGAGTTTGTACATACCACCTTTTTTAGCAGCCGCAATTGGGCTGATTTGCTGTTTGCAACCACTAAAACGGGTTGTACATATGGCCCAAAATATCATATCTGAGCTGCAGTGTATTTTTCCACCACCACGTTTATGCCATAATAGATGCTGCCAGGAGCACCACTGTGCCCTAGTAAAGCTGCAGGTTAAATACAACAGTTACATGTCAAGGGAAAGTGCAGTTAGCAGGTAGGAAAACCAGAATTTTATATATTTATATGTCACCTAAAAAGTGTGACAAGTAGGCCCACAGTGCAGGGTGCTAATATTTTAAAAATTGGACACATTAAATATAAATTTTTGTTATTTGGCAGTTAATATAGTGATAACTTGACCCAAAGACATTAGAGTGCTTTACACACGAATCAGGTTACATTTCTCATTTTTAGACATGAATAGATTAAAGTCCAGATTTCTAATTTGGCAATTGGTACTCCGACTCTCAGGGTGGTGGAGGATATTTTTTCTGCCACTCTGGCAGACTATCGCCGTGTGTCCAGCAGTTATTTCTGTAATTCTATCACCGCAGTTCCTGTCAAGGTAAAAACATGTCTGGTAGATGGCTGCCATCTGTCTTGAGAGCTGTCTATCAAACTTTTTCAAAGTTATTGTTCATCAATAAAAAACTCCCAAAGTAGAAAAAACAAATAACCCTCACTCACATGATGGGAATTTTTCCTTGTTTTTGTGTACCTCACAGCAAACCTGGTGATGAAGACAGAAAATAAAAGAACATCATACTGATCACGCTAAATGGGGCACACAGTGTAATACGTACCTCTGACAAATCAGAGGTTAGAGGAAGCTTTCAGTCAACCAAGCCAATGTGCGCCAATTGACAGAAAGATGGGGGTCCACCCAACTATGTAAAGGGTGGGGGGATCATCAGTTTGTCGCACAAGGTAATTTGTAGCTTTTGTGACAGAGTACCCTGTTTGCTAAACTCTAAATCTCGCCCTAACTGTTTTGCTTAGTTTGAGATGATGTTGAGCCCAGGCAAAGACTTGAACTTGGTACCCCAGCTCCCAGTGCTGAATTTGAGCCGGTGGTTTCTGGTGTTTGGCACCAGCACTTAAACTTGTAATAGTCTGCCACAAGATGACATCCTCTAGCTAATTTGGAGATGACCACAACAGAAGTTAACTATTAATAAAAATATACATTAAAAATGTTTTTCATCTGCTGTCCAAGCCATTCATATGACTTTGGGGGCAATGAATAGTCTGAATTTTCACACTTGTAGGAGTTTAATAGTTAGTAGTTGGGTAGTTATGATCATTGGCAGTGCTGACATGGACAATGCGTGGCGCAATCTGCATTGGGACCTCGATGAGAGCCCAGGCACTTATTTTTTTACAAGTTAAGCACTGCCAGTTCCAAAATTAGTATGCTCTCAGAGTGTAATAAATCCCCAAAACAATTTCATAGACTTTGCTGGTCTTTTCTTCAAAAATATTTTTTTACAACAGAAAACTGATTCACATTTTTTTTTCATTCAATTTTCCAAAACTTATTTAATGGTGAAATAAGATTTTGTTGGAATTCGGGTATAGTCTGACTCTGAACCCAAGAAAAGCAGATGGGTGTTAGCTTCTGACCACTTAGCAGGGGTTAGCTATTCGGAAGTGGACAGGAACAGTCGGCATACCAAAGATCCACTACAATTCTTAGATATGCCAGGGAGGCCTTCTCCTGTTCATTCCCCGACCCTCCTAGACAGTCAGGCTTCAGTCACAATAGGATACAGTACAAAATGTTCATCCAGTCTGATAGGAAGAGATCTTCATCAGAGTAGAGGAGCGGCTCAGGTGCTGAAAACAGGACCTTATAGTCGAAGATGGGTCCTGCCATCTTTATCCAGCGGCTCGGACTACTGGGTCATTTTACAGCTAGGCAAGGAGGAAGTGCTGCAAAAGAAGGTGGGGAACTTCAAGAAAATATTCAGGATTGGAAAGTAGAAATTCTGCAATCAGTGGTTAGTATGCAGGATAAATGTGACACATAAACTATTTCCTACTCAGAGTACTTCTGTTGTGTCTACAAATCTGTGTATGATCTGCACGTTAAGACAACATACAATAAGGGATTGATGTCCAGACTGATTCCAGACACCCCCAAAACATATTTTATCCTTTAGACCAGCTAGCTCACAGTGCCACCATAAGCCCCTTAACCTTATAAAGGAGTGAATAGTTTCTGGCAACTATCGTTCATGACAACCCTTGATCTTTCAGGAATCGTGGAAACAGTGCAGTACTTTTTACTCGTGTCATTGAACAGAAAGACATACATAAGATTAAAAGCACCAACAAAGTAAATAAAAGGTACAATTCTACCATGGTGCTAAAACAATGAATATATGCAGACATACAGATACATGAGGTAATCATGCATACTCCTACTATGCGGACCCTATCTAGATGTACCAAAGTGTACCTAGCATGTATGTGGGTGTAAAGCAGTGGCGGCTCCCCCATTGGGGCGTGGGGGCATTGCCCCACTGCTTCCTTGCAGTGCGAGAAGGCAGAAACATAAATGGTAATTACTACCATTTTATGTTTCTGCTTCTTGCACTGCAAGAAAGCAGAAGTGCCTGGTTGGGGGTGGCTGGTCCGGCTCAAGGGCAGGGGGAGTGGCTTGCCCACTGTTGTGCGTACTGACTGTTTGGTCAGCCCTGGAGCCAACCAAACAGTCAGTAGCAGGCTGTATGTAGGCTGTTGCATACAGCAGCCTATATAGAGAAAATGTTCCAGCTTGGGCGCTCTCTTATGTGCCTCACCAATCACAACACTGCCATTGCAGCGTTGTGATTGGCAAAGGGGAGGGAGGCTGCCATGATGATGCAGGAATTGGAAAAGGGCAAGGAGTAGGACCCATCCAGAACTTCCTGAAGCTGAGGTGGCAGCGGCGCAGGACGGTAAGTTACGTTTTTTAATTAAACAAACCCCTCCAGCCTCCCCCCTTGACGACCCCATTTCCGCCCCTCCTCCCCCCACTTGTCCTTCATTCCGGCTGCGCAAATTTAAAGAAACACAAGGCCAGATCATCAGAATCTGGATGAAAAGATATCTCCCTAATTGTTGTGGTACTTAAATTGATTATATTCTGAGGATCACCAGACATGATCAGAAGTACAATTTTAATTGAATTCTGTGAATAGATTCTCCATGCCCTTTCAAAGTCAGTGACTCCTGCTTGACGAGACTCGTTCGTGTGCCTGGGCCTTGGAGGCTCGCACACAACACTCACCTTTCGCACACTTGTGAACTTTCGTGCACTTTGAACCAGAACTCCTTTCACTTCCCGGCGCTGGCTCTGTAGTCAGTCAACTGCTACCTGTTTGTCTTAGGCGCAGCTGTGGTGGGTGGGAGGATGGGGCAAAGAGATGAAGAGACAGCAGGTGAATAACTCCATTAATCGGATTTATGGTGGTAATTTGTGCGGCACTGGAATGTGTTTATGGTGGTGCCGGTATGCATGGGTTGATGAAGACGCCGGGCGAATGATTTCTCACAAGACTGGCCTCAGTGTGTCAGGAGTGTGTTTGAAGGGACAGGTGTGTTCATGATTTCACATGCGCTGCTTGTGATGGGGCAATTAGGCTCAATGTGGGGCATTATCTCACAGGGGAGGGTTGTGATAGAGGAACTGTGCACCGGTACCTTTCTGTGTGTGTGTATTAATGCCATTGTATAAACTGGGTGTCATTGCACAAGCGATGTAGTGTGATTCCACAAATGCGCTTACGTATGTCTGAATTCACCAATATATTTATAGTGCCAGAAGTGTTTACAGGATAGTGCCTACCATCACTACAGTGCTTAGAAAGGGACATCTGTACACCAGTTTGTGCATGACATCACTTATAGATTACCTCCACGCGAACCCACCGGCCCGTTTTGCTGGCCGTGACTGCATAAAGCCCTCCGATGCCCCTTGGGCAAGTTTGCACTGTATAAAAACTGCAAAAAAGGCCATTGACCTGCCTTTCAGGTTAGCGCATTCTCTTGTCTTGCTCAAAAAGATCGTTGTATGCGGAGGGCTGCAAGGTGTGTGAAAATGATACCAATTTGTCACCCTTACGTTTAATTTAACTTTGCATAGATATTCGCTCATTTATTTATTGTGCATGTTTGTAGCCAGTTTTTGTCTCGGTCAAGATTTGCTAACTAACATACATCAACACAAAGGTTGCCTGGATTTCTATCCCACCACTTTCAAATGTCACCAGCCACCACTGGTGTAAAGCCAAGTTTGCCCTAGGAAAGAGCCAAACCATTACCTGATGGCAGAGAACGAAGGATCCCGTCTTGGTCTCGAGTTGGACACCTCGAAAGAGATGTCAGACAACTGTGTGCTGGAGATTTTGCATGCAGGGAGCCCAGCATTTGTGTCAGTGTGGAAACGTCTCATCTGATTACTCAGTGGAGATGTGGGTATTTTATACCCAAAAATTACCATCAGGGGTTCTACCTAGATATATAATGGTTTGCCATTATGTATAGTGGGCCTGTCATCCAAGGTTGACGATAGCGGTGACTTTTGTAAAGAGTTATTATACAGAAGATGGTAGTCCTGCAGTGTACATCCTGGTTAGGGGATTAAGATAAGATACTGGAAATCCTCATGCAGACTAAATGAGGCCAGTTTCTGAGAAAACTGATCGACATTAATTTAGCACATAACTACGTAAAAGGTCAGTGCTGGAACCGTTATGCAGAGCAAAATAGGACAAATGTAGGTAAAAGGTTGTGTAACTACCTAGGACTAGATTGGGGTTCATAACACTTCTGGACCATGGAAGACTCAACCTGAAGAAGAAGGCCCTGCTGAAGAAGACTCTTGACTACTGATCGAAGAAGGAGAACTCACTAAAGGATTCTAAGTCTTCTGAATTCTGCTGGAACCAAGGGCCTGACACTGCCCTCAAAGACCAAGGGGCAGATTTACAAGCCCCATGCGACACGTTTGCGCCACTGTTGCATCACTTTTGTGATACAGCGGCATCATAAAATATGCGGCTAATTTACAATGTGACTCATCTAAGGAGATGTGTCATGTGGTAAAGCCCTGAGTCACATTATACCTGCGTCAGGTATAATGTATGCAGGGTTGACATTTCCACGCAGAAAAATCTCATAAAAGTGATGCAGTGAAATCTACAAGATTTCACTGCATCACTTCTAGGACACCACTGCGTCAAAACCTTACGCCTTCTTGAAGCAGTTGTAAGGGGTGGCGCAGTGTAGTGGGAATAGGCCTCAAAAGTCATTGTTGGAGTTGCATTGTGTTTGCGACACAACTCCAACAATGCATGACTTTTGCCCCAATGGATGTGTCAGAATTTCTGACTCATCTGTCAATGCTTGCACCATGGTGTGCCATATTGTAAATACAAATACAAACTGGAATGACATGTTGAGCAAAAAACAATGGATTTAGGCCCAGATCTCTGTACTGGGGTGAATATATCACATTGTTCTGCATTCTGTCTATCAATTGTTCTTTTTGCATTCGTCACCCCGAGTGGGATGGGTATGCTCTCCATGCCACTGCAGTCAAGCTATCTTGGCTGATGAGGGCTGAAAGCCTGAAATCGGTCCTAGGATGCTTGTTTCCAGTCCAGAGAGGAACTGGCCTGGCAGTTCGGGCTCGACTGTACCCATTGGGCGCAGGGTCAAGACTGATTTGCATATGGCTGAGTCCGAACTGGAATGGCATGGTGAGCAAAAAACGATGGATTTAGGCCCATATCTCTGTACTGTGGTGAATGTATGACATTGTTCTGCATTCTGTCCATCATATGTTCTTTTTGTATTGTAAATACTGCACATCCATGGGGGCACAAGTGTTTCTCAGGGTGGAGCAGGGAAAGTGAAACATTTCTAAAGATATGTCACTTTCTTGTAAATCTTCCCTCAAGTGATTGGCCTCCTGTTTCTCTGATTCAGGGTTTAAAAACGAGAAATAATTGTGGTTCCAAGTCCAGCTCACCACAGTGGACTGGACCCTGCAGAGAGACCTGTTTGGAGAGGAACTGGAGGGCTTATTTATGAGAGGCTTACACTGCTGGATCATCACTTTTTTGATTAGTCGGTGGTGCAAGACTCAAACATATCTATGAGGCAAACCAAAGCCACATACACATAGAAAGAGGAAAACGCCTCAATGGATTGTTTTTGGGCAGAAAGGTGCCCCTTCCTACACAGAAGCAATCCTCCCTGAAATGGAGCCATGCAAGGGTCCCTACATTGGGGCTAGGCTGCAAATTGTGTGCCAGCGCAGGGGTAAAGGACGGGAATGCACTGCATTTCATACATATGGTGCATTCTTCCCCTTTTACTCAAATTCTTCATAAATTAGGTCCCTGGTCCCTAGAAGACTGTCCTCAGGAGCTATAGGATGCATGACTAATCAGGAGTAATGGGAAAAGGTTCAGAGGCTTGTCCAGGGTGGTCTTTCCTAAGGCAGACCTAAAAATAGATTTTCTAACTCAGAATGTTTGCTCAAAGCTGGTTCAGTGCCAGTGATTTCTCGCCGGCAAAGGTATCCAGATTCCTGTAACCTTGCTTGTCTACAACTTCAAGACTTACCACACTGCAGGATTTTGACTTCCAAAGAAAGGAATAAGTAGGAATATAAAACCTTGGTTTTGGGCAATGTAGCAAATCCATATGGTTACGTGAACTCAGTAGCTAAGAAATACAGGTTTACCCCACTGTATGATTTTGGTGCAATAACCAACAGTTTCAGAGGGAGCTCAACAATGACACATGCAACTTCGAAGGCCATCTCCAATCACATTCTTGAATACCTTTCCCTGCTGCAAGGTTTTGACTTCAATTTCAGTGACTGCCCCTAAGGTAAATATTGTGACAGTGATGACCCACTTAGTTTATCTGATATTACTACATTCATGATCAGCCTGAATTTGCACCTTGGTCCTTTTTAAATGCAAACAGTCTGGCCATTGATGATAGCTGATATTCTAGCGTCCTCAATACTGAAGAAAGGCAAGTCCTATCAACTTTGAGGTGAATCAAAATCAAAAAAGTGCATTATATAGTGTAGTGATGTTAGCATACTGCTGAACTAAAAATTCCATTTAAGACTTCTTAGTCGCAAATGAGTCACATGTCTTTCTCAACCAAATTCAATTCAAACTAGATTGAAGGCATACTGCATTGGGGGGAGCCCAGCAACATACCGTCAGTAAGCAGCCAGCCATGAGGTGAACGGCCATTTCTTCTCCCGAATCCTGCCGTGAGGGGAACGGCTCAAGGGGCTCAGGTACTTCATCCCCCAGCTGCCCCGGCACACCCGTGACGCTCCTGCTGCGCCTGCTTGCACCATAAGATCGTGGAGCGTCGAGCGGGCAGCGGGGAGCCCAGCAACATACTGGCAGTAAGCAGCTAGCCGTGTGGGGAACGGCTATTTCTTCTACCGAATCCTGCCATGAGGGGAACGGCTCAAGGGGCTCAGGGACTTCATCCCCCAGCTGCCCCAGCACACCTGTGACGCTCCCGCTGCGCCTGCTGGTGCCATTAGATCACGGAACATCTCCCGCATCGCGGCGGCTGCTGGGATAAGCCCGGGCAAAGGGCGGGCTGTCTGTGGCCGTACGGGGCAGGAGGAGGCAGGGCAGGGCCAGCCCTCCAACAACTACCTATGGGTAAGCGCAAGATACTAACAAATGCTGAGGAGGGGGGGAAGGCCAAAGTGCCGAGACATTCCGGGACAATCATTTCCTACCTTTCTTCAGCCGTGGGGGCTCTCACAAAGGAAATTGCTAACGCTGAACAGGAGCTGGGCTTTGCACCCCCCCATAAAGCGATCACATGTTACTGACACTGCTCAAGCAGCGCATATCCCATTAGAGCTGGAGGTGGTTGTGCTGAACTCTATTCCCATCGTAGCTACTACTTCTCGTCTCTCCCCTGGTAATTCCCCTGTTCCGCCTTTGTTACAGCAGACTCAGGTGACTGGTCACGAGCCAAAGACGAACACAAAAAGGAGAAAAAAGGCAGAACATGTTTCAAACATTGCATCCGCGTCGAAGGATAATCTTGGTGACCAGTTAGAGGCCTTGGTTATTGCCCGCATTGAACCCCTGGTATTGGGTATAGCGAAAGACATTGTGGAGACTTTGAACACTTGCCTCGCTGGCCTATTAAAGAAATGTGCCCTTATTGATACATTGTTCAACAAACAGGCCCTAGTCCAGGAACCCCACAAGGTGGTTGTGGATTCCTTAGGAAATAGAGTAAACGATGTAGCTAGACCCTCTGAACCAATGCTGACAAGTAATGGGGCGGCCTTAGATAACTTCAGGATCCGGTACCCTTGCATAGCTCCTAGCAACTTAGATACTACTCATTCCAATCTAGGCCCCCTAGACAGCCCTTGCACATTCACATCGTCCAGCTATCAGTACACGGGTAAGGGGTTGCCAACTAAAATTAGACCTGCCCCCGGAGGCCGCCCCCTTAGTTGCCATATTCACTGGAGCTACCCCACTTGAAAGGGAGAGTCCGAACCCGTGTCTGACCTTATATACAAGGCTAGACAATGGTGCGCTGACTCTTGCAGTGGAGGGACGAACATTTCTAACAGGATTATCATGGCAAGAGGGGTGGGCTGGATTGGAAATCGCACTAAGATCATAGAGGGGGACTGCGTCATAGTAAATTTTGACAGCTCCGATTTGGCTGACAGATTGTTCTGGGATGGCTCGGAGATCTCAGAATCAGGCAAAATGAGACCGGTTCCCCAGGGTTTTTACGACCCGCCTCCAGACATACACTACCCGCCCCCAGACATACATTATGGGGCACATCGCCCAGGCATGGCAGGCAGGGGACGGAGCTCAGCACCAGGAGGTGCAAGTTCAAGTGGGAATTCTGGCGCGACCCCAAGCATTGCGGGCAGAGCAAGGAGGGGCCTCATGTCCCTTTTTTTGTTAAAACTCATGGGGGCACCAAAGTAATTGTCTCGATATATAGTGATCACAACCCGTTGTTCCTCGAGTTGTTTTGGGGCAACCCCATGGGTAATAAGTCTTGTCTCTCCCAATTGGGGTCTGCCCTAGTACCTACTCCCCAAGGGAGAAGGCGTAAGTGGGCTAAGGTGGTCCCCGAAAGCTTTATGGACAAATTACTCCCCAAAATCGAGGGTAACTTAGCGATCTGTCAGGACCAAAAAGCCACCAACTCAGAAATCATGGGGGCTGTTGAGTTAATATGCGCACAAATCTCAAATAATTTGACAACCTATTCTAGCCAAAGAGGTAACAAACCCCATAAATGGTTTGACTCTAATTGTTCAAAAGCCCATAGGGCACTAAAACAAGCATTGATATCCACCCCGAGAGACAAGGTTGTTATCGCTAATTTGAGGAAGGATTATAAGCTAACCATCAGCGACAGGAAAAATGCTATAAAAAACTGAAGCATGGAAATAACTACTTTCAATAGACGTACTGCGCTATAGCAGTCAGTTCTGGGCCAAAATTTATCAGCCCTTTTTCTCAGACCTTGATAACACGGTCATGGACTGCGTTATCCCTGATGACAAATGGCTTCTTCACTTTAAAGAAGTTTATGGTGACACAGATTTTGGCACCAAATGCTGTTCACCTGTGGCACCTGTGTCTGCTCCTCTACTCTTCAGTCCCGACGAAGTGGAGAAAGCAGCTTTTCCTTATTTGTGGGTCCTTTTCGATGAGAGGGGGTCGTGGGCCCCCCCAAATTAGGGCTAAGAGCATATCTGTGGCTCTATCCACGTCAGCCCTTATGGGTTTTTCAAAAAGGCTAGGGGCCAGGCCCATGGAGGCTCTCTTAAAAGTCTATAACACCAAATGTATCCCAATCGCCACTCATGGCTCATCTCTGTGGGGTTATGTATCTCAAGATAAGATCCAAAGAGTGGAAAACGGGTATTTGAGATACCTTTTGTCCGTTCCCAAGTCCACCCCCACCTTTTCGATCCATTCTGAGGTGGGCCTGAACTACATTACAGATAGGCTGAAACTGGCCCCACTAACATTCTGGGCAAAAACATGGCTCAATCCAGAATTAACTCTGAACCACGCTATCCTGACTGATGTCATGGCACTGGATTACGCAAAAAAATACCCTGGTTGGAATATCTGAGAAATGCCTTTACACAGTTAGGACGCCCGGAACTCTTTCTGTCACCATCTGGCATTAGGAGGGAGGATGTTAGCTGGATCAAGAATCATTTTCTAGATAGGGCTAGATTGGCTCGTGAGGAGCAGGAATTTGTGAAACCAACAGTTAAACTGCACTTCATGCTAATAATTTCCCCCTCACTCGAGCCATATCTTAAAATTGTTACCAAACCCTTTCACAGATTTTTATTAACTAAATTTAGATTCAATCTGATCCATTTTTCCCTGGGTAACTACCAATCATGGGCTAAACCAGAAGGGGGCCCACCTTGTAACTGCGATAAATTTTCCCAACAAGATACCATGCATTTCATCATGTTTTGTGGGTTTTACGGGTGCATACGGAAAAAATATCTGTTACCAATTCTGAGAGAGGCCGGCTTTATTCAAGTCAGGCCCGCATTAACTTACCTCCAGTTGTTGAGTAACACCCGCATCATTTATTGCGTGGCCAGTTTTCTCGTGGCGGCAATTAGAATCAAGACAAAACATGCGCCACTTAATGTATCATCTTAATCAACTGTATTTTCTATGCTGATTTTATCTTTACTAACTGCACCGTATCTGTTTACAAGGGCCTTGCACTGAGTTTGTAAATTTATGAATTGCTTGTTTTTATGCATGTATGTATATTTTATGCCTTTTGTGGTTTTAACAAATCGAATAAAGTGTATTTAACTGGCATACTGCATTGAAGTAATCACATGAGTGGTTGTTCCTCATTATTAACACAGCTAAACAGTTTCTGATGTCATGTTTAAAAAGAATTGTAAAAAAGAGACTACGACTACTACCAGAAAATTACAAAGTTAAAATTAAACTGTTTCCAAATATAGTAATGAGGCTACCTATACGTATATGAAAGATGACTATCACACCCAAACATTACCCACTCATAACAAAGAACTTGGCAGGAGATATAAGCCAGCATCACTCAACTGAAACTTTACTAGTGATAGCAGTGATGATGAGACATCATGTGCATCAACTGCCAACCTCTTCCAAGGCCCCTCATGGCAATCCCCACATTTCTATAAAGGTAACTATACCACTAGTAATACGGCTCCTTTTTTTGTATGAGAGAAGGGTTTAGGGAGAAGATCTTAAGAAGGGCAATTTCAACACAAAGGACAAAGGAAACCACATGTGGCACACAAGCGGGGGATGGCAAAGTTCACTAGAGCACCATTGAAGAAGTTTTTGAGGTCAATCTGTCCATAATAGCCCCATCTGACCTTAAAAACAGAGTATTAAATATATCAACAGAACATGTCTTTACCCCTATGTATAATGCCTTAAAGACTATGGACAAACTCAAAGATTTAATCAGGAAAATCAAGTTAAGAATGTATTTTGATGACAACTCTGCTAACTCTACACCAAACGCAGGGAACTCTGGCCTACCATTTGAATCCAGCTTTGTATTCCCTATCATCGCTCAAGGTATATATTTCCAAGAAAGTGTTCCTTAATGAGTTTGAAACTATTAAAAGACCTTCACAAAGGACTCTCATAACTCAAAGTAGGAGAAAGAAGCCAAAAGTCACTGGACCCAAAGACTGATAGAACCAAAAATTCCGCTGATGAGTGGAGAGCTATTTTCATCCTAAATAAGGATGGTTACCACAAAGGATATTTGAGATTAATTGCGGACAAGTTCTACCCCATTAGTGTTAATCACTTCCCTAAGCTAAAAATACACTATTGCCAATTCAGTAGAAGAAGGACTAATAGTTGTGTGAATTAGTAGAAATAAGAGGATTTAATAAAGCTTCTAACTCAAGGATCCCACTCATCTAAATCTTTCCTAAAATTTCATAAATGCAGCATAAAGAACCCATTATTTCTAAAAATCACTTTAACTCTGGAACACCTTTCACAGTTTTCTGATTTGTTTCCTCATTCAACTTTGTTATATAAAATGAAAACACCTGTAATGAAACCCTGAATTCGCTCCTACAAAACAACTTGCTGGTCGGGTAGTGAGAACATTAGCGCCCATATATATTAATAATTCACGTAATGCAGCAATCCACCTGATATAGGTGGAAGGTCACTTAGTAGGACTGATCTCTTGAACTCACTGTACCGAAGATCATCAAATGTGTGACAGTCAGAACTCATTTTACACACATGCACAACATATTTTGTTATGGTTTTAAAGACACATTCTTCTTTTGTCTATGCAAATCCTTTTAGAAACTTCACAGGTTCAGCAGTTAGAGTTCCAAGCTTTGTTCTGATTTTGTTCATAGTGTCATCACCCATACGAATATGTGCCTTGATAGGATCACTGGGCATCTCTTGGTCAAGTTTCTTGTACAGAATATGATGTGAGATTAGGTGTCTTTTCTCACCTGTTCCATAATGTAACTATAACTCTGACAGTCGTTGACTTATGAACATTACAATAAATCAAAGTAGCACAATAATCAAATCTATGTCATTGAATAGTACCATGACTCAATTGGAACCATTTTGAATAGCTCATTCAACATGTGGCACAAGAAGAAGGTCAGCTTCCTCAATTTGCTGTTAATTTATTGAACAATATGCCCCATACCTTTTGAATATATCTATGAGGGCACCAACTCCTCATTGACAATCATTCCACCTGCAATAATTACAAATACAGTACTCACTGAAGTATCAGCAATGTTTTGGTGAGTTGACATCTTCAAATTCATCTTAGAATTTATCAAGTTGCACAAGTATAAGTTTCCAATTTGTGAAGCAGGCAAGGTCAACTGTTCCATTGCTAGACATTTGTCTGGTTCTCTCTTATTCCTTTGACAGATACTACAAGATAACTGTCAAAGACAATGTGCAGTTCTTGTAAAGTGCACGTTGACTTTGATATGTGTAGCACAGTCTGAACAACCTCTCCTAATTTTTACATGGATGAAATCTTCACCATTAACAAATGTGACATATAGTCCACAACAACAGCAGTTTTGAATGAGGATGCCTTTTCTAAACGAATTCTTTAGGTGAAAACTTTTTTCCACTCTCAAGTTTGTGTTTCACTGGTTTGGTTGCAGCATTTCCATTAAATAATGTGTTTTTTGGAAGAAGAACATGCAACAGAATGTCTTGATAAATTCACCCCTCTCTTTTGCTTTATCCATTTCTCTATGAGCTTTCAAAAGTTGTTTTTTTGTAACCTGTTTTTAGTTTCTGGTTGGGAAATCTTTTACTATGGCCATTAATTAGCTTTAGTGATTATGTCAAACAACTTGGTCTCGTTCAATGCAAATCTCTCCTGCTTTAGTTCTGCATATAGTTTTGATACATGTTCCAGGACATCTTGTAGATGTGTTGTTATATCGTAAACCACATATTGTTTGGTTATGAAGTTGTGTAATTGCACAGGCTCATTAACTTCAAAGGGGGTTCCTTGCTACTGCATGAAATGAAGAAGGCTGTCAACATATTTAATAAAAACAACTCTCCTCTCTTTCCCAAACATTTGTGGTAAAGAACAGTTTCACAATGGTCAATTCATTTTGAATTTGTCATGTCTCTGAAAACATTGCAAATAGAAAGGACGTCATGGTAAACAAGCTGCCATTGAGCCACATAATCACTTTTACTTGTCTGACCAACAAATCCCTTAGAGCTTTTCTGTGATCTCTGAATTGTCTGTTACAGTCTCATATCTAGAGCCACAGCATTGGAACTTCCCTCTTTGTTTTTTACCATAAAATGTATTTGGGTGAATTGTCTGTAGAGGTATAAGTTGTCCACCTCCAGCTTCTTCACTCTTTCCAAAAACCAGGACCCATATCTCAGATAGTGTATGAAATTGAATTCTAGAAACACTGTAATCAGCTACTCCAAAGTCTTCACGTGCAGCTCCCAATCACCTTCCAGCTCAGTATGTACCAAGTCTTTCACTTGAGCTATCATGGGAAAACATTTCCTCAGTGCTTGCAAAGTTCTAATTTTTCTTTACATTCTTTGACAAACTCTACAAACTTGTTTTTCGAGTTTTCTAAATTTGAACTGAGTGTATTGAACATTTCCTGGCTTTGCATTATATCTTTTGAATGAAGTGCACCCTGTGCCTTGTTCACTTCTGAATTATGATATTCAAAACCTAATTTGTCATTCTCATTCTTGTTTCAGAAAGCATTCTAATGCAATGTTTCTGTAGTCTCATGAGCATACCTTGCAACAAACAGACATAGTGAATTCCCCTCAATACCGGCTGGAAGGTTTTGTTTCCAAAGATTTCAGCCTCAATAAATGCATTTTCAATGCCACATACATTAAGATAAGGTCTTGCACATCACAACGCAACTTTTGTCATGCGGAAAAAACAAATCATTGGATAAAGATCTGTGGGGCATATGTATAAAGCCCATTCCCGTTCACAAACATGCCGATTCTCAGAAGCGGCCCGTTTGCGAATGTGAAAAAAGCCTTTTGGGATGTTTCATCCCAAAAGGCCCTTGCAAAATAGGGAATTGCACAATCTGCGATTTCCTATTTTGCAACTATATTTAAGGAATCGCAAATTGCGAATCCTTAAATGCAATGTAAGAAGCACCCACGTTTTGCGATTTTAGCTTAAGGAATCGCAAATTACGACCAACTTCAGGTTGGTTGTATTTTGCGATTTCTTTGACAAATACACTTTTTGCATTTTTCAAACTGCAATGTTGCACCCATACATGCCCTTAGGGCATGTATGCGCGCCACATGTGCACACATGCATATTTCAGGACTGCAACAGGGTGTCCTTTAGGCTCCCTTGAAATTGCTTGCGCAATTTGCGAGTACTATTGGGTACTCGCAAATTGCGCACGCAATTCCCATTTATTCCTATGGGCCTCTTGGTTCATAGAAATGAATGGGAAGCCATTTCTTAATTGAGATTTGCAATTTGCGAGTCGCAATTAAGGAATGTCAGGCAATCGCAAACTATTTGCAAAATCGCAAAAATCGCTATTTTAGAATCGCAAAACCATTGTTTGATGCTTACTCCCCATAATATTTTACTAGATTGCTCATTAAAAGGTCTGCTAAAATATGGAAAACACCTTGAGATAATTGGCAGGATAGGCTGGTCTTCAAGCTGAGCATGCACATTAAGAATTTTTTTATAGCTGTGTATACTGTTGCTAAGCTTGTGACTGGAGTTGGTATTACTGGTAAAATCCCAACCTTCTTCAATGGGACGGTACTCTGGGAGGTTAGAGCATGAATTCCATCCCATAAAGGAACTGGTTTGCTTCATCCTTCAGTCTGCACTGAATAAGTGATATGATAAGTTCAGTTAGATCAGCTTTGCGGACCTCAACATCTGGTAAAAGATGCATGTCCTCAGCCACTTTGAAACTTTCTGATGTTGATGGCTTGTAGTGATTTTGCACACGTTGGCAAGGCAGTTGGGTTATAAGTTTGCAACTTCATTTGTTTATGTGTAGAACTGACACTGCTTGTTTTCCAGCAGCTACTTAATTGGTACAGTCTTGAAAAAGCATCAAGGCAGTTTCATGTGTGCAGGATATTACAGACAAAGCGGAGCTGTCTTCAAAATCAAAATTATCAAGTGCAGCAATTGTAAATCCTTTCCTGGTAAAGTGACTTGGAAGTGGTGTGCTGTCTTATTCACAAGATTTTACAGCACAAACTGCTAACAAGTTCCTGCTCTGTACTGTCATTATAACGTGTTAATACACAAATCCTATTAATTGAAGTGATTAGCTCTCTACCTTTTCATTTGTCATGATTTGTGTGGGCAGTCATCATGTGTACCAGAGTTTTCTTTTTGCAGTGATGCAAATCATAAGACATGATTTAGAAAAGACAATTCATTTGCACAGCCTAAGCCTGTCAGTTCATGAGATTGTCTTCCACTTCTTCACTTACATCTTCAAAGTCATCATCAATGTTGTTGGCTTCTGTTCCGAACTCAAAAACTTTAGTTTGTAACAGTTTTGCTTTGCTGATATTAAACAATGATGTAAAAAATGTTACGCACACATCAGGCATTCTTGTTGACTTCCATGATTGGGAGAGCTCTGAGGCATCACAAAAGTTGTCATTAAGTCTAAAATCTAAATATTTAAGGATGTTTCTTAAAATGTTTCCTGCTGATTGCACTGTATCATGTGATCTTATTTTGGCAGCAAGAACCTCAGAGTCAAATCAGCTGAAAACACCACTGCCTGACACTTAAGTACAGATGTTACGCAGATTGCACTGCTGCTAAATGTGAGCCAGCATGCGGTCAAAGGGGTATTCCCTCATTTGCATAAGGCCATTGTCCCATACAAATAAGGATAACTTTCTCTATGACTGTGCCATATTCTAGACATGGGAAAAAAGGCAAAGTAGCTATTGGAAGGCACACTGACTGTGTGCTACGTAAAGGTGGCACATAGTCAGTGCACCCCAGAGGTGGCCATTTTGGAGGGAGGTATGAGGGTCCTAGGGAGCCTTCCAGGCATCCCACTCCTCTGAATGCACTTATAGGGAGATCTCCTCCACCTTTAATCTGAGGCCAATCATTGAAAGTTGCTTCAAATCAAGCATTCCCTTTTCACAAATGTGCTGCTATCAGGGCAGACATGTTTGCAACTTCCCCAGTCTATGCCGCAACCTGATGCAGCATGGCGTTGACCAGGACAGTTCATTCTATGTTTACTATTGACCAAGGTCCCTGGTTCTTCATGTGCTATTTGTTCACAAGCAGGGGAAGCATACAAAGTTTGCATGCTCAGTCAGGAT
Organism: Lissotriton helveticus; assembly: GCF_964261635.1. Taxonomy (NCBI): domain Eukaryota; kingdom Metazoa; phylum Chordata; class Amphibia; order Caudata; family Salamandridae; genus Lissotriton; species Lissotriton helveticus. Next base: position 1,779,858,316 of record NC_136059.1, on the reverse strand, counting down.
TTACATTACGTTCATGTGCATCATTCCTGCTGAAGCTATTTAAGAAAAAAGTGAGTATGCAATTGGTATGTGCAAATTGTGCAACACTATTGACATCCATGCATATATCCACCATGTTTGCAATGGAGTACCTTGTCTGTCAAACTCTAAATCTGGTATGGAGTCTCTTTTTTTGGCACTCAAAATCCTCAAGCATGGCAAACCTGGAAGCAATATCTGACAAAGACCGCTTGAAATCATACATCTTTGCCACAAGGTCCCACATATGCTCTAGAGTCCACAAAAACCCACCTTTCAGACTCTCTTAAGAAGCTTCTCTTTGTCACTCCCAAGATTTCCAGGGCCTCAGACACAGCACTTAGAGGCAGAGGAGTCCCTCTAGCTGTGGCAATCAGTAGTGTCCAGTTCAAGTCCTGTTAATACTTGTCAGCTGGTCATTCCAGGAAAATGTACCCTTTCAACGTGTTTATTTGTAGTCACAGAGAAGGTTTGTTGTCTAAACCTTGGATTCCACTACTTAGTTCTTGATAGAAGTGGGGGCAGGTCCAACCCTTCAGGTCTCTGCACACGTCACAGACAGACGTTCAGTCTAGTTTGCATTTCATTTGGTCCAGATGTGTGCTGATGAGTTTTGGGTAAAGTGCCAATTTTGTAGGATTTTGTCAGTATTTTTCATAGGAACTACTACAGCCTTTTAGAGAGAAAATAGCTTTTGGGTGCTAGTTACTTTAAGTATAAGCCATACTAAATTCTTGCATGTACCACTGTTACATACCAGAACCCTTCCTTGAGGGTTGTATTTATGGTTGACTTATTAAATATTGAAAATGTAGATACTTGCTTGCAAAAGGTTTTATTTTGACAGGCTGGTTTGCAGTTTTCAAAGCTTCAGCATTCATCCTACATAGGTAGGCCTGAAGCGATATTCACTTTGCTAGTCTAGTGTGCAGTGCAACATATATTGCAGTCCATAGGAAAAATTTGCCTTCCCGTGTATTTGGTGTATTTTCCTGCACCATAGTCCATGGCCTTACTGGAAATATTCGGAAATATTCCAGTTTCAGATTAGCCAATATTAACATGTTTTAGGGATCAGAGCACATAGAATGGGGACTCGAATGCAGTGTCCCCGTATGCCAAGTTAAAAAAACTAGCCGTGCTAACCAGTAAAAAAAGGTGGTAATCATGCCAATGGAGGGGTTATTTCATGACAAAATTGAGATATTCACAAATTAACCAGCAGTTTATAGGAGAATGGTTTTTTTTGTTTGGCAGATTGACACATCTGCAGAAGTTCAATTTTGCGAACCCACATGTTTCCAAAAAAATGTCCATTTCTCCTATAAATCTCTCCATATTTATCAGTATTGAAAAAGTACACTAGCTTTGGTATAGGTATGAAACTCAGGCAAGAGTGTTACTTGGGTTCTTGTATAAAACTCCTTTAACCGTAGTTATTGCCTGATTGCACAATTCAGTTTATGCAGCTGAGGGTGTCCTGCTCACCATACTTTCGTCGTCTTGATCTGTAAGGTCTGTTGTCTCTGACAGTATTTGCACTTGTGGCAATTTTGTATATATTTAACAACACTAAATGTACTAGTAATACGTGCAAGAGATGTAATAACATCTGAAAACATTAACAATGCAGCAATATTAATGTATATTTTTCAATTTAAAATTGCATTTTTAATTGAAAATTGTATTTTGTGCTACTGTAAAGCAAATATATGTAACAGTTAAATATATTTGCTTTACAATAATACAACATAACAATATTTTAAATGCAAAATCCAAATTAAAATTGTTGATTCGAAAATATAAAATTGCAAGCTCCTCTGCTCCACCGAGTAATTCTTTCCCTCAGAATACCTTGAATTATTTTCCCACGCTGGTATACAACTGATCTCCATAATGCACATTGTTCGGTCCTTCTCTGATTTCATGTACTCTACCTTACATTCCCTTCTGCCACTCTCTGATACAGTCGAAAATAATTCATCAAGTGGGTTTACATCAGCAGAAAGCTCAGAATTATACCGAAAACACGAGGCAGTAATTCGGAATACATTGTTTTCACTTCCCACTTACGATGCTATGCGTTATTATATCAAGCAATCCATTTTTTTTAATTCAGTTTATGAGACATTTTCAGCCATTATTTCATCCATACATCTTTCATAGTTGTTTTTATTGTTTGTATTTGTTCAGCAGCTCAACCATGCATGTAGCTCCTGCATAATTTAAGTGGCTTTTCGCTGCATGTTTTTGAAGTTATTTTACACCAGAGACTTCCTCTTGGCCGGCGGCTTTATTGAAGTGGAGACTCTTGTGTATGGCGATGCTCACAAGGAAGCCCTAAACAAATAACGCAATACCAATAATGCAAATATTGCAGCAGCGCGCTTTACCGCTCGTAGCTGCAGGATACAAAACCGTTACTGCTAAAATGATTTCGATTTCAAAATCTATTTCTCTTGGTTAGATGCCGTTAGTACAATAAAAACAACTCATTTGTTTTATGGCTTTGCGCCTAGGCATGATGTTACAGTAGATATTATTATTGTTATCATAATATGAAAATATAGCCACTGCTTTTGAAAGAACATAAATATATCCAAAAAGAGTGGAAGTAAAAGGATGTTCAGAAACGTCAGGTGAGCAGATGATTTATTCCCTGGAAGATACAAGTTTGGCAGCTGTTTCTTCCAGGACTTGGCACCGCAGTCACAGGAAGAACTCCAAATCCCACTGGAGATATGCAACACGGAATGGACCTTGAACCCGGAAAATTAAAAGTAAATCAAAATAGCTCTGACCAGAACTTAGTTAAAAATAAAACGAAACATTCTAATAGAGAACCAGCAGAAAACATTATTAATGTTCACTCCTCTGATAATGTCTGGCTCTCATTAGCTACTTCACTGTCCCTGACTACATCAGGAACGTTTGGTGTCCCCTTACCTTTCAAAAACCTTTTTCGAATCAGTAAAGTAAGTGCTCACGTGTCCAAGCATCCTCTAGTAATGCTCAGATCACCACACACACACACACACGCACTCACGTACACTTACCTCTCTACCCACTCCATTCTTTGCAACATTGATTATCGGTTATCAGTGGGCAAATGCAGACATGTGCCTACTGATATTGTAACGAAAAAACCGAAACATGTTTTCCTTATTGCTACAGGTACCAATTTCCTACCTCTCACACCATGCAAAACTGAAAGTTGGATGGGAAACACATTTTACTATTCACGGACAATATCTCAATACAATGATTACCTTATTATGTGCACTACCGCATATAAGAAAATACTCACAGTACATAACATTCGAAACACAATACACGAAGAATATGTTTGAACTCTCCCACTAAATCAATGAAGAATTAGTTTTCACTTCGTAAACTTCTTCTGGCTCACTGTGTTTGGACATACTTTTGGGATCATTGACACAATGTTGGGGTAAACAATTTTGTTTAAATAATATTGTGTCAAAAATGTTGTTTTTCATAATATTGTGCTTTTATACCTATAACAGTAAGTGCCAAAATCTCAGAAAAAAAGCAGCATTGACACTAATATTGTCAAAAAATGTACAGAAATATTGAGTTTTTATGTTATAAATAGAGTTTAGAGTTGTAAATGGTGATTATTTTTAATATATGCATTTAATATAATGTAAATTAAATAAATTATGCTAATTATTATTACTATGTATACATTACTATACATGATGGTTTTATATATATATATATATATATATATATATAAGGAATTGTGAGAAAAACGAACTAGTATGAAATCTAGTAAGTAGGCACTAGCACTTTAATTGCGTAACGTGTGCACACGGGAATTAATTAAATGAATTTTCCTAAAGTATATAGTCAAAATGTGAAAATGTTGGTTGAAAAGGAACATATCTTTTTATAACATTTGTGCATCAATTACGTCTGCAAATAAGGCTTTGTGTTTAGTAATTTTGGTGAAGTAACACATTATAATATGGCCGCCGTATTACATAGAATTGAGATGTACTTCTGAATGCTAAGTCCATTGTCTGTTTTTACTACCCCTGTGAAGTGTATTTTAATCAGGCAATAATGGTGGTAAGACATTGTGAGCAAGGGAACATGGCTCCAGAAACGCGAGATGTATTTCGTCATTTTAAATAAATAAAAGGACTTTCGTAACCTACCTTGGAGTGCCGGATGATTTATTACTCCAGGAGATAAATCCTATATTCAATACAGAGCGGCGTGAGGGATCGCCGCTGAAACCGGCACCACCAGCGCTTTGGAAGCACGCCAGCACTTTTTCGTCAACTTTTTGATCTAAACGGAGACAGGCGCGCCCCCCGGAAACGCTCACAAGTGGAACCCAAATATATGGAGTGCAGCCGGGCTGCGTCTGGCTCGATGGGAGTTAGCGGTCGGAGGATCACGGAAACCCGGTAATGCGGCGTAGCGGCATAACTCTTTGTTAGGCGGTGGTTACCACGCAGGGAGGTGAGTCGTATCACTCGGTCGCACTTTCGTTATTGTGAGTAACCGTCCAGCTTTTGAAGTAAGAGCGGATAGAACTGTAAAATGAATACCAACTTGGTAGAAAAGCCCTAGACCCATGTTTAAGGAAAGAGGGCGGCTGCCCCAACAGGCAACACTGATTTAACACAACAACTGCAAAGCTATGAGAAATTGAAAAAGAGGAAGATCTCACGATGGTGGGAAGTCGCTTCCCTACGTAAACATTTGGAAGTAAACCGTGTCCCGCGAGGATTGAAGTCATGATCACCCCCTCATATGAGAACCCTGATGTGGAAATGCTCGGAGAATGGGCGGAGAATAGCGCAGCCAGCTCCATCAATATGGTGCGCATTCTATTGAAGTATGCAGAAAAAGAACGCATTGAAGTAGTGGCAAAAATTAAAGAACTAAACGAGATCCTGGATAAAAATGAAGATAAGGTGCGCATTAATAAATTCAAAACCGATTTAAAAGGGAAATTGGAGTAATACGAAAGACGCATTAAGGAGAGGAAAGCCACAAAATTCACCAGGGATCGTATTGATTACGAATCCGGCCGAATTTATACTTTCGCAAAGAAATTCGACTTGGCAAGACGACAAAAAATTCAAAGTGGCCAAGTTGATCAGTGTACTGCCTACCAGAGTGAAGCAAGCTCAGATACTGGTTCAGAACAGGAGCAGGAGGAACCAGGGAGAAGAGGATCCCGAGATGTAAGACTAGCTGTTACGGAGGAATTCCGTTTTATGTTGATGGAACAACAGTCAGACCATCGTTCGGTAAGGGGAAGGGGGTGGGTGGGAAGAGGCCGAGAAAAGGAGACAAAGACGAGGAGGTGAGGGATACAGGAGGAGCGCAAGGATGGCAAACAAAGAGAACATTGCGCTCGAATACACGGAAATAATCAATGCATCAAAAGATAATGCAACTATTATTAACTTGAGTTCTGTGGAGATAACAGAGGATGAAAAGGCAATATTGAGCCTGGGACTATCCTATTGTGACAGCAATGATTTTAATTATCCAAACAGTAGAATGGACCTATATCAATACATCCGTAAACTCAAGTTATCGAAAATGCATTCCGGAAAGCATACTAATATCCCTCAATCAGGAGGACAAAAAACAGCCTTGGAAAATGAGACAAATACTTTAAGTGTCAACGATATACCGGCACTACAAGACATGATAATCTTACTCGATGACACGGTCTTAACGGAAAATGAGGAAATGTTGGGACTGGAACCTAGCTTAGAAGCAAGTGATCATACACCTTTCAGAGCACCATCCAGGTTTTTACCACAAACTGTTAAGGATAACCTGGATATCTTTGGAGAAAATGTAACTAGGGATTTAAAAAAAACTGTACATGGCGGAAAATTTGAAAATGCCATCTCTGAACTGGGGTGGCAGAGTGGGCTAAAGAACGGTGATGGATCAAACCCAGATCTTTTGACTGGGTGTGAGTGTTTGATTGGTTCAGATGCTCCGTCCATCACCACCCCCTTTTGTATCGGAAAATTAGAAAAAACATAAAATGGATCCCAGGAAAGCTTTATTTCACAAGACAGTGAAGAAACTACAGGATGAAGATGGTCTCCTGATTAAACCCTCCGACAAAGGGGGAAATGTTGTTTTATGGGGGAGGGAGCAGTATCAAAAGGAAGCTCTGAGTCAATTGCTGGATTGTAATTGTTATAGTAAAATTAATCCCAAACAGTAAGATAAAGATATAATAGACTTCTTTGGAAGGCTAGATACTTGGAGGGATGAGGGACTTCTGAGCTGGGACGAGCACAAATTCATTAAAAGAGAAAAACCAACCATCCCAGTGTTTTACATGCTCCCCAAAATTCATAAGAACCCCACTAGTCCACCAGGGAGACCAAATATTTCTTCGTGCGGTAGTCTATTTGAAAATGCTTCCTGTTACATTGATTACTTTCTTAACACAATAGCTAGGTCCCTTCCCTCATACATCAAAGATTCGACCGATTTTTTAAAATGTATTTTTGACATCCGATGGGACAACAAAACTCGGTTTTATTGACACTAGACATCTCTACGTTGTATACTAGTATCAGACATGTAGATGGTCTGAGGGCGAGTGAACATTATCTTAATAGAAGACAAACTCGCTTTGCTGCCCAGAATAGAATGATCTTGGAACTGATGGAATGGTGCCTCACAAAAAACATATTTCTATTTGGTAACAACTACTTCCTACAGGAGAGGGGGACCGCGATGGGCACCTGTTTCGCCCCGAGCTATCCCAATTTACATCTTGGCTGGTGGGAGGAACGGGTGCTCGGGGTGGTCCCTTAGACCATTGGACTGAACATGTTCTGTTGTGGGTCAGATTTATCGATGACGTCTTCGTGCTGTGGCAGGGCACGGAGGCGGAAATCGAACTATTTATTGGTGACTTCAACCAAAATTCCATTAATTTGGAATTTGTGGGTCAATATAGCAAAACCACAATAGATTTTTTAGATGTTAGAATAAGTCCAAGGAATGATAAACTAGAAACAACAGTTTTTCGAAAAAGTACTGCGGGTAATTCCGTTCTCCATGCGGACAGTGCTCACCCTGCCGCATTAATTAGAAGTATCCCCTTTGGGGAGTACTATAGAGCAAGGAGAGCATGCAGTAGTGAGGAAGAATTCGACAAAATTGAAAAAGAGATGACTTGTAGGTTCATCCAAAGAGGGTACAAACCAGGCATTCTGAAAGGGGCTGCTAGTAAAGCTAGGAATCTAAAAGGAGAGAAAATTGTGTTTGAACCGTCAAGAGCCAAAAGACAACAGGAACAAAATAAAATCCAGGGTAACACGATCAACTCTAGATTTATTACTACATTTAATGCAAAACACAAAGAAGTAAGATCTATTTTAAAGAAACACTGGTATCTGGTAAAAAATGATCCAGTGTTAGGTTCCAGAGTTAAAAAAAATCCCGAGATCACATATAGAAAATCTAAATCATTAAAAGATTTAATTGTGAGTAGTGAATTCGTGATAGAAAGAAAAGTTCATCTGATTGGTTGAAACAGAAACCTGGTTTTAAAAAGTGTACTAAGTGTAAGGCATGCAATCATGGCATGAACTGATCTAGCCTTAAAACATTTTTTAATAAAACCATTACCATCAGGAGTCCCATAACTTGTAAAAGCAGTTTTGTTGTTTATTTGTTACAATGTTCAAGCCCAAAAATTTATATAGGTAGCACGACTCTACCTGTTCATCAAAGAATCCTCCAACACAGGCGAGTGATTTTCAACCAGGACAGAACATATCCTGTCGCGAGACATTTTGAGTCCCATCACCAGAGTAACCCTGAGAGTCTGCAATATACCTGTATAGCAGAAGTCCCCAAGAAAAAGAGAGGGGGGGAAAGGGAAAGAGAACTCCGGAGGCTCAAGACATATTTTATTCTGGATTTTAATTGTAAAGAACCATTTGGGCTCAATGTTGACGAGGATTTGTATACATGTCTGTCTTGAAGTAACTAGAAGAAAATAATAATGAAATTTGAAAAGTAGATCTGCACTAGTAACCATGAACTGATTGTGTTTTTAACCAGGAATATTTTTTCGTTTAACAGTGGTAGTGAATTCAGTTAATATATACATGATATGGACTAGTACATTAGGCCTATTCTTGCACTTTAGAGATCGTTATGCATTTGCACTTTATGACGGAACTGCATTTTTTGGTATGGATAAGTAATATAATAGTACATTGGTATAGAGTGAAATGTTTACTATAAGAGAGTTGATTATAGTTTACAAAAGCACTTGCACTTTATCTTTGTAGTACTGTATTAGATAAGAGTAAAATGTTTACATTGAGAAAATTATCAAGGTTTACATAAGCACTAGCACTTTTCCCTGTATTCAAGTTTACATAAGCACAAGCACTTTGTTACATAAGGTGAATCTTCCATTTTAGAAATTGTGAGGTTTTATTATGTAAAGAGCCGTTGTTTTTTTTCGTACCAAATTCTTGCTTTTTAGATATGCAAATTAGAAAATGAAGCATTGGCACTCTTTTTCTTTTAAAGAAACGATAATGCTGTATGTGTAAGAATCAATGAAATACTAGAAACGGCACTTGCCAAAGAAATTGTGAGAAAAACGAACTAGTATGAAATCTAGTAAGTAGGCACTAGCACTTTAATTGTGTAACGTGTGCACACGGGAATTAATGAAATGAATTTTTCCAAAGTATATAGTCAAAATGTGAAAATGTTGGTTGAAAAGGAACATATCTTTTTATAACATTTGTGCATCAATTACGTCTGCAAATAAGGCTTTGTGTTTAGTAATTTTGGTGAAGTAACACATTATAATATGGCCGCCGTATTACATAGAATTAAGATGTACTTCTGAATGCTAAGTCCATTGTCTGTTTTTACTACCCCTGTGAAGTGTATTTTAATCAGGCAATACTGGTGGTGAGACATCGTGAGCAAGGGAGCATTACTCCCGAAACGCGTAAATGTATTTCGTCCTTTAAAATAAATAAAAGGACTTTCGTAACCTACCTTGGAGTGCCGGATGATTTATTACTCCAGGAGATAAATCCTATATTCAATATATATATGTATATATATATAAAATTGTTGTTGTGCACCTCTACCCCCACACGTCCATTGGTAGTTGGTGTGCTGCGCCAGCGAGCCCACCAGACGTAATTATTCCAAATTAAACCAAGTAAGCGCTTACTCAGGGGATCATTTACCAAGCCATGCATTTTATTGCCAGTAACGTTTTTGGACTGACACGTAGTCTTGTTCACACACTGGAGTTTTTTACAAACCACATGTTTAAATACAAAACAGAGAACTCCCATTAGAGTGTTGTAAGTTGGTGTAACAGTGGCATCAATTTTGGAATGTGCAATGTGTAATGGAAAACTAGACACATATACATGCGGCCAATTCATTGTAATACTGGAAAGAAAATTCACAGAACCTTGGTGTTGTAATTACAATGAATCACAAAGTGTGCTTGAGTTTGTATTAGAAGTGGCGTACAAAATCAAGAGATCTCAAGTTCCAAGCTCTTGTTAGGATTGCGAGTTTGAGCGGTGGCCATCTTGGAATAGCATGATTCTGTCCACTGTTGATACAACTTTATGTCCTAGTGTGCTTCTGTATGGCCAGATCTAAGTCTATAAATGCAAAATGCATACACAACAGCTCAAACAGCCAGGGCTTATTACTGTTGATCTCCCCCTGATTTATTTCTATTGTACGTATCTTGTGATTATACCAAGACTGAATCTTTATCGGTCTCACATCCATGGATGTGATGCTGCCACGATTATGTGCTTTCGCCAAGTGGCTTCAACTATGTCCTTAGTGTGGCGAATGGCTGTAGTCTACCCTACGTGTGGTGCGACCCAGTGACCCGTGTCCGGCAGATGTAACTATTAAGAGTACCTGATAGTGTGTATCGAGTGGTGCATAAGTAAAAAGCAATCCCACCAACATATACATTGATTTAAGGGATGCAACTAAAATGAAAACTAACAGTAGCTCACTATGTAGATGTAATTCTTGTATGTGTGGGGGGATTTTACCTGCTCCCCATTATAAATATTGCTCTCACCCTGTGAGTCAAAACAAATAACTATAATCGCAAAGAATAAGCATCAAACTTGAAATAACAAGGAAGAAACATTCTTATCTGTGCTGTACTCTGTACCACGGAGACGTGATATTGAAGAAAAGGATAGGGACCTCTGTCAGCACCTCCTTCCAGGAGTAGGCCACTTCCTTTCCTCCTGTACTGTGAAAAACATGACATTATTGACAAGATTAAAAACATTTAGAATCAATCAGAAATGAATTTGCAGGATTTATACTACAAAACGCAACTACATTTTTGGTTGAACAGCCACAATATCGAAAAAAAAATATCGAATTGACAGCATATGGAGTTTTTTATATAGAATGGACAAACTATCGAATTGCCAGAATTAGTGGTGCATAATATCGAAATTCAGTTAAGAAATATTAATTTACATAATATCGAAGTTAGTAATATCGACAGTCATAATATAATTGTTAAAAATATCGAATTTAATTGTTTTATAGTGTTTTAAGTTAGTATATCTGTTAAAAGTATGTATTATTTTTTTAATGTATGTTTGATTTTTTTTAAGTAATGAGGCGTAGAGGAGTAACTTTTTTTTATTGTATATAGTTAATTAAAACCTTTGCAATTATTGTGCAAAAAATCTTCGAACTGGCATTTAAGAAATAGGAAAAAGTACAAAGGCAATCTATACAATCATATTTTTTTTTAAATTGACGTTGTTTTGGGTTTTAAACTATTATTTACACCTCAGTCCTTTGTTTTTGAGCATTTAATCTCATGCCCTGTTTTTCGGTTTTCTGCATTAAAAGGCTAACTTTCCGCAAGAATCTGGTAGCCCTGCATGCTACATGTAACAGTTGACTATTCAGTACTAACACAACTGCTGGCCGACATGATCTAATTTGAAATGTGCGAAATGCGTGTAATAGATAGAAACGTCTCAGGTTATTCAGGGATGGGCAAATACACAGTAAATGAATCAGAGTTTCTTCTGCTTGGCCACAGAGTCTGCAGAGTAATGTTGGCCATGTTTGTTTCCATGCAGGAACCTGGTCTTTTGAGATGTATGTCCCCATCCGAGTTCGTAGTAACAGTTGTTGGGTAGTTATTGTGATGTGATTGACTAAGTATGGTTGTGAGAACATCTCTCGTATGAAGCTAATATCGTCCAGCCGTGTTTTTCTTTGCTAGTGCGGCTTTATCTACGATCCAGCCTTTTTGTTTTGCCGCATTATTGGTTAATTTTTTAAAAGCTGCAAAGGTGTAATTGGTGTTCCATGCTTCTTGCATTTTCAGGTTTATCAATGCTTCGTCTAGGACTGTATTCCAGGCGTTTTTTACTTTTGTTTGATTCTTTATTTTGATCCAACAGTGACCCATCAGCGAATCCTCTTTTGCTGCTTTTAATTTCCAGCACGTTTTAAATATTGCAGCTTGTCTTACTAAATGCTGGTTTGATAGCCCAAATTCCAGATGTACTTGTGCTTGTGATACAAACTTCGGAATCTGGAAGATGTATTTGAATAACTCTGATTGTTGTAAATTCGGGAAGTTTGCGTCTTGGCCTCTGAATAATTCGGAACCGTACGTGAGGGTTGGCAGAAACTTAGCTGCGATTACTTTTAACAAGTATAGTTTGGATGGGCACTTCAGTTTTGTTTTTCGTAAATTTAGAGCGAAACGTAGTTTGTTAGCCTGGGCTTTTCTATACAGTAAATTGTCTTTTAGAGTCCACCTTGAGTCTACCACTACTCCTAGGTACTTGTATGCGAGACTTTGCTCTATGTTGTTACCTGCTGCGTGCCATTTGAATTTTTGCCGCCCTGTACATGATGAAAAACAGATCACTTTCGTTTTTTTATAATTGATAAGGAAACCGTGCTCCCTGGTGTATTCATCCAACCTTGAGATGGAGCGTTGTAGGCCCATAGGGGTCTGGCTGCATAGGACGATGTCATCTATGTACTCCATGCTACTTATTTTGTGACGTTCTAGCTTTGGCAGATCACTTTGAATTTCCAAAATCTTCTTATCGAGGTCTGCAGTACAAATATTAAAAAGAGTGGGGGGCAAATACGCATCCCTGCTTTAGGCCAATGTGGTAGGGATCTTTGCTGTTCTTCTTTCACCATTCCCTAATTTTATCTTGACCCAGGTGGATGTGTATAGGTTGATAATGGCCCGCAGTAACCTCAATGGGATACCCCAGTTTGCCATCTTTTGCCACAGGATCTCCCTTGGTACGGTGTCGAATGCTGCTTTTAAATCGAAAAAACAGGTGTACAATTTTGTTGATTTATCCTTTGCTTTTTCAACAATAAGGTTTACAGCGAGCAGATTGCACGAAGTGTTTGTTCCCGGCCTGAACCCAGTCTTTGTGATTGGAAGGATCTTATTCGTGGTGACCCATTCTTCCAGTGCTCTCAAGACATTTGATGCGTATATTTTGGCTTCTACATCAATGAGAGCGATCAGCCTGTAGTTCGCGGGTCTGATCTAGCGCCTACTTTAAAAATTGGATGCAAAATGCTCCCTCTCCATGATGAAGGTATACTTCCCGTTTGAAAGGCGTGGTTGTACAATGGGGTGAGGTATTCTGCCCAGAACAATTGGCCATGTTTAAAGAGCCCATTTGGCAAGCCCTTTGGGCCAGGTGCACCGTTTGTCCTCAATTTTTTTTATAACCGTTTGGACTTGATGTGGACTGATCCAATTTTCACCAAAGTTTTGCTCCGAACATATAAATTGATTTAAGGGATGCAAATAAAATGAAAATTAACAGTAGCTCACTATGTAGATGTAATTCTTGTATGTGTGGGGGGGATTTTACCTGCTCCCCATTATACATGTTGCTCTCACCCTGTGAGTCAAAACAGATAACTATAATCACAAAGAATAAGCATCAAACTTGAAATACCAAGGAAGAAACATTCTTATCTGTGCTGTGCTCTTTACAACGGAGACATGATATTGAAGAAAAGGATAGGGACCTCTGTCAGCATATCCTTCCAGGAGTAGGCCACTTCCTTTCCTCTTGTACTGTGAAAAACATGACATTATTGACAAGATTAAAAACATTTAGAATCAATCAGAAATGAATTTGCAGGATGTTTACTACAAAACACAACTACATTTTTGGGTGAAAAGTCACAATATCGAAAAAAAATATCGAATTGAGAGCATATCGAGTTTTTTATATAGAATGGAGAGAATATTGAATTGCCAAAATTAGTGGTGCATAATATCGAAATTCAACTACGAAATATTAATTTCCATAACATCGAAATTAGTAATATCGACAGTCATAATATAATTGTTAATAATATCGAATTTAATTGTTATATAGTGTTTTAAGTTAGTATATCTGTTAAAAGTATGTATTATTTTTGTAATGTATGTTTGAATTATTTTTAAAGTAATGAGGAGTAGAGGAGTAATTTTTTTATTGTATATAGTTAATTAAAACCTTTACAATTATTGTGCAAAAAATCTTCGAACTGGTATTTAAAAAATAAGAAAATATACATAGGCAATCTATCCAATCATATTTTTAAAAAATTGACGTTGTCTTGGGTTCTAAACTATTATTTACACCTCAGTCCTTTGGTTTTAAGCATTTGATCTCATGCCCTGTTTTTCGTTTTTCTGTATTAAAAGGCTAACTCTCTGCAAGAATCTGCTAGCCCTGCATGCTACATGTACCAGTTGACTATTCAGTACTAACACAACTGCTGGCCGACATGATCTAACTTGAAATGTGCGAAATGCGTTTAATAGATAGAAACGTCTCAGGTTATTCAGGGATGGGCAAATACACAGTAAATGAATCAGAGTTTCTTCCGCTTGGCCACAGAGTCTGAAAAGTAATATTGGTCATGTTTGTTTCCATGCAGGAACCTGATCTTTTGAGATGTATATCCCCATCCGAGTTCCTAGTAACAGTTGTTGGGTAGTTGTTGTGATATGATTGACTAAGTATGGTTGTGGGAACATCTCTCGTACGAAGCTAATACCGTCCAGCCGTGTTTTTTCTTTGCTAGTGTGGCTTTATCTATGATCCAGGCTTTTTGTTTTGCCGCAATATTGGCTAATTTTTTAAAAGCTGCAAAGGTGTAATTGGTGTTCCATGCTTCTTGCATTTTGAGGTTTATCAATGCTTCGTCTAGGACTGTATTCCAGGTGTTTTTTTACTTTTGTTTGATTCTTTATTTTGATCCAACAGTGACCCATCAGCGAATCCTCTTTTGCTGCGTTTAATTTCCAGCACGTTTTAAATATTGCAGCTTGTCTTACTAAATGCTGGTTTGATAGCCCACATTCCAGATGTACTTGTGCTTGTGATACAAACTTCGGAATCTGGAAGATGTATTTGAATAACTCTGATTGTTGTAAATTCAGGAAGTTTGCGTCTTGGCCTCTGAATAATTCGGAACTGTACGTGAGTGTTGGGAGAAACTAAGCTGCGATTACTTTTAACAAGTATAAGTTGGATGGGCACTTCAGTTTTGTTTTTAGTAAATTTAGAGCGAAACGTAGTTTGTTAGTCTGGGCTTTTCTTTACAGTAACTGATCTTTCAGAGTCCACCTTGAGTCTACCACTACTCATAGGTACTTGTAGGTGAGATTTTGATCTATGTTGTTACTTGCTGCGTGCCATTTGAATTTTTGCCGCCCTGTACATGATGAAAAACAGATGACGTTTGTTTTTTTATAATTGATAAGCAAACCGTGCTCCCTGGTGATGGAGCGTTGTAGGCCCATAGGGGTCTGCCTGCATAGGACGATGTCATCTGCGTACTGCATGCTACTTATTTTGTGATGTTCTAGCTTTGGCAGATCACTTTTAATTTCCAAAATCCTCTTATCGAGGTCTGCAGTACAAATATTAAAAAGAGTGGGGGCGAATACGCATCCCTGCTTTAGGCCAATGTGGGTAGGGATTTTTGCTGTTGTTCTTTCACCATTCCCTACTTTTATCTTGACCCAGGTGGATGTGTATAGGTTGATAATGGCCCGCATTAACCTGGATGGGATACCCCAGTTTGCCATCTTTTGCCATAGGATCTCTCTTGGTACGGTGTCGAATGCTGCTTTTAAATCGACAAAACAGGTGTACAATTTTGTTGATTTATCCTTTGCTTTTTCCAAAAGAAGGTTTACAGCGAGCACGTTGTACGAAGTGTTTGTTCCCGGCCTGAACCCAGTCTGTGTGATTGGAAGGATCTTATTCATGGTGACCCATTCTTCCAGTGCTCTCAAGAGGTTTGATGCATATATTTTGGGCTCTACGTCAATGAGAGCGATCAGCCTGTAGTTCGCCGGGTCTAATCTAGCGCCTGCTTTAAAAATTGGATGCAAAATGCTTCTTCTCCATGATGAAGGTATACTTCCCGTTTGAAAGGCATGGTTGTACAATGGGGTGAGGTATTCTTGCCAGAACAATTGGTCATGTTTAAAGAGCCCATTTTGCAAGCCCTTTGGGCCAGGTGCACCGTTTGTCCTCAATTCTTTTTATAACCGTTTGGACTTGATGTGGACTGATCCAATTTTCACCAAAGTTTTATTCCGATTCTTTCATTTTGTGTTGCTGGTGAGTAGTGTGATCTAATTTCAATACTTGGATATTGCAGTTGTTCCCTTGATTTTGCTCTAAGTGATGGATCCAATCTGCCTGTAATATATTTGCATTATAATCGTGGACTGCTCCGTTTGCTATTTTATTAATTTTTGCCCAAAATTTCCTGTTATTATTTGATTTGCATTTTTCCAATAGTTTTCACCAAGATTATGTCTGTTGATTTTTCTTTGCGATGCAAACCTCTTTTTTGTATTTTTGCCTTAATTTGTGAATTTGTCGCTTTGTGTCTTCACCCATAATCTGATCTTTTCCTTGGAACTTTCTGATATCCTGATTTAAAATCCTTTTTTTGCACACTATAGAGCCAAGATGCACTGAGTGTACTGTGCTTGATTTACTATGGCTTTTGTTTTAGAGACCGAAACTATCGGTTAAACTTATGATCATCTTTTCCCAGTTGGCCCGATGCTCTGCCGAACTTTTTCCTTCACCTTTTTCCTGTAAATTCTTTACATGGATCATGATTTCTTCCACATTTCTTCAACATTCTTTCCCTTCCATACGAGTTGTTTGAGGTTATATGGGCTCGAGGTTTCCGTCAAGTCGTTGCTTGCTGGTGCCCTTGCATATTGAATGCTGAGATCAATTGATTGCAGACTAAAGTAATTAATTTTATGTTATTTCATTTTTGCATAATTTAATTCCGTAGCGGGTTGTGGGTTTATATGGGAATAGGGTGGAAGTAATTTAACTATAGTAAATTAAATATAGGGGAATAGGGTGGGAAGTATTTTGTTATAAAGTAATTATTTATTTTTATTTATTGGTATTGATAATTAATGTATTGTTAATTAATTATTCATTGGTAATTAATTCGTATTGATTGGAAATTAATGTGTATTAATCGGTAATTCATTTGTATTAATTGGTAATTAATTTGTATTAATTGATTAATTGATAATTATAATTGTACTAATTAATTTTTCTGGGAGGGTTGTGGGTGCATAGGGGAATAGGATGGGAAGTACTTTAATTGTAATTTAATAATTATTGCAATTATGTTTGTGTATTGATAATCAATTTACTGTTCATTTTTATTAATAGGTAATTAATTGTATTACTTATTAATGTTTGGTATTGAAAATTATTTGTTGTTAATTATTTAATAATAGGTAATACATTTTTGGTAAATACCATTTATCGGTATTTATAATTAATTAATCATTGAATATTTTATAATTGGTAATTCATTTTAATTAATGTTTTATTTGTATTGATAATTAATTTATTTTTATTTAAATATTAAATCATTACTTTCCCTACTGTTGCACTCACTTGAGTGGGAATAGTAATGTATACCCCTACGCTATCCAACACTTTCCCTACTGTTGCACTCTCTGGAGTGGAAATAGTAATTTTTACCCTCCCACTATCCTACGCTAAAATTATTTAATATTCCTTAATATTATTAAGTTAATATATATATATGTATTAAAAAATAACAATACATGTTTATTTTATTTTTACTTACGTTAATTTTTTATTACTTTTAAGTTTATTCAAGTATTTTTGAGTATGTTTTACTTAATTATATTAATTATTTATTATTTTTCATTACTTTTTAGACATTTAAAAAATTCGATATTTTTACAAACTATATTATTTACAACGATATTTGGATTCGATATTTTTGTACTTACCTGTTTGGAGATAGGAATTCGATATTCTGGCGTCCTATATTTTGTCATCAATATTTTGCCAGGTCAATATTTTGCTCCTCGATATTCTGTCAGTTATCCAATTTTTGTATCTATTATTAATTTTTTTTCTTTTTCTTATCAAATACAAGGAAATAATAACGTTATAGCCAAAAAGCTCAGAATTATACAGATAACTAGATAATCATCTGGATGTTAATTCTCATGTAGATGGATCCCTAATTCTTCCTCCTGATTGTGCCCCAATGGGCTCTCAGTTTGTTAGTCCAGAATATGCCATGATTCACGCTTCCTCAGTTGGAGGACCCTATTGCCACCCCTAGGATTATGTTATATCTGCTCTATTGCAAAATATCTCATCAAGGAGCTATTGGGCAGATGGTTTTCTTCAAAGTACCTGGCCACAGGGTAGTGTATGTCCCTGTTGTTGATAGCTCGCATGTGCTCAAGTACTTTTTTCTTGGCTGCCAGTATGGTGCTCCCGACATATCTTAGATTACATGGGCATTCAAAAAGATAGTTCACAAAAGTTGTGCTGCAGGTCTGGTCAACAAATAATGTGCTAGAAATTGAATTTCTGGTTGGCCAGGGGTAGGGCTTAAGCCAGGCAGAAATCATCACTCAAGTCAGGGCAAGGGAGTTACACACTGAAGATAACCCCTGCTCACGCCTTTGGTAGCTTGGCACGAGCAGTCAGGCTTATCCCAGAGACAATGTGTAAAGAGTTTGCGCAGCACACTTACAGCAGAAACTCACTAGGCACACCACAAAAGAAACTCCACACAATGTTATATACAAATATCCTTTGTATTATCCAAAACACATTTGAATCATTATGACACATATACACTTGCCAACTGGCACTAGCCAATATTCACAGGGCATTATATACATGACAGGGCTAATCAGGTCACTGTCAGAACCATCATATGCACAAGTAGTAGAGATATCACAACCAGTACCTACTGGCAAAATACTGTACTCAGAATTATCACATTAGCATTAGGCATACTCATCAGTATAAACACATTATGCAATCTTTGTAGGCATAAACACATTATGCATAAACATCCTAAGCATAAACACATTATAAACATTGGCATCACAAGCATACACACCTTATGCAAAAACTCACAATTAGGAGGGCACCTTAGTGACACTCCCCAGGAGCATACATCACCTTAGGGCCTTGCGCCCTATCAACACCATAAAGCTGACCCCAAGCCAACTAGCCCTGCTGTAAGGCTCAAACGTCCTTGGTCGAAAATGTCAGGGCTTGCAATCCTAGGTCTTTCCAAGTGGACCTCTGGCTGCCAGTGCAGCAAAAGCAAGGTGCGCAATGCGCTGGGGCAGAGGAGTGTATCTCACTCCTTCATCATCAGAAATGAAAATACCTCATTTTGCAGCTGCCCGCTCTCTCTCGCGGTGCAGCTGTGACAATTAGACCTGGCACCACTGTGCCTCCTGAGCCCCCATTGGGATTCTCATGGCCAAAAGATTGCCCCCACAGTGCAGTTGCCCGACAACGGGTGGGTCAGCTGTGACGAAAGTGGCACCAGCAACATGGTACCTCAGGAAGCACCAACTCGGGTTCCTCGCTCTGCCCTTCTCACCGAGAGCTTGCAGTTGCCTGCTAGGCTCACGCGGAGGTGGCAATGGGGCTGGCCAACTTCTGGCTCCTCCAGTAAGGCTCGCGAAGAAAAGGTACCGACAATGTGCCCCACAGGCTCCGTCTCCGTGCTCCACTTCCCTTTCCCCACACAGGAGAGGTCCTGCCTCCAATCAGCTTCGTCTGTTGCCTGACTTCCGCAGGAGGCAGGAAGAGCAGTCACTTGGCTCTGTCGTTCACACGTGTTGGCTGGCACATCAGCGCTCCTTGGCCCCGCTACAACCAGGCAGTGGCCTGAATTCCGGTTCACCGGTCTCGGCGGCTCTTTCTCGGCAGTTCTCTCCTAAAGTGCGGGGTAGGCTCCCGTCGTAAAATAACCACCAATGCAGGATATTCTCCCACTGTAGGACACCAAATGTGGGGTGGCTCCTTTTTTCTTTTCTTTTATTACATTTTGAGTGTAATGTTTAAGCATTGTTTTTAACCTGTAGAACGATAGCTGATTGTTCAGCATTTTTTAAATCTGTTCGTTTTGATAAATTTGGAACTAATAAATTTGTGTACCAATTTAGTAAAATGTAGTGGTTCTCTCGTTTTATATATGGCACAACCTATTGTGGAATGTTGATTGAATGTGAATGTAAAGTCTGGAGTGTATATACTGTAGCCTAGTAGAACATGTCAATTATCCACGTAGAAATTCAACCCGTGGGATTTCTGTTTTTCACTCCCGCTGTAAAACACAGAAATGCGGGATGGGCTCCCGCTGTCTCCCAGCAACTCGGGGAATCCCTACACCAGGATTCCCTAAATAATCATGCAGCACAGCGCTGCAGGCCATCCATGATCCTCCCGTCTTGAGAGAAGATATAGTGCTCATGAGGTGCATTAAGTCCCAAAGTCTCAGGGCACAAGGCTGGGCCCAGGCAGGCCAGATCACAGGGCCCTCCAGCAGGGAGGCAGTCCCTCTTTGGCGGTTCCTCCTGGGGCCCAGCAGCAGCAAGTCCCCAAGTAACCAAGAAGCACAACCTTTCCATGTGGTCACAACCCCAATATTTATAGTACCTTTTCCTTCGTCTGCCCTTGGCACAGGGCTTAGGGGATCCAGCCTGAACTGGTCGTGGGGTTTTTGGAGCACTTTGTTTACAGGTCTCTTCTTCCCCATTATCAGGTGGGGGTTCACAGGGGGGGCGGAGCTAGCATTCACCCAGGCAGGCACAGCCCCATTCATGGTCAGGGGACTACTCCTCCCACTACTCCAAATGCAAATCTCCCATTCAGCCTAGCGCTGACTCACCCTGCCCTCCCTGGAGCCACACACACCTCACCAGCCCCTGTCACTCCAAAGTCAGACATGTAATCCACATCAAGCAGGCAGACTCATAGCACACAGAGATGCCAACTTCTTAAAGAGGCATTTCTAAAATAGTGATAATACATATGTGCACATCATTGTGCAGCATTTGTTATTACCATTCCAAACAAACCACACTTAACCAGGCTGCTCCTCTCATATCAGGAATTACCACTGAAAAACTTATCAAGGAACCCCCAATGCATTCCTAAGGGAGGGCTGGCTCACAGCAGTGAGAAACCAAAATGGCTGTTTGTCAATACCAGGACTTGTCACACACGTATGGTACATGTCCTACCTTTTACCTACAATGCACCCTGCCCATAGGGCTAACAAGGGTCTACCTTAGGGGTGACTGACATGCAGTAAAAGAGGGGTCACAGGCATGGCACACATTTTAGGTGTCACGTCACAGCATCAGTAACACTGCGCCGCACAGACCCTGCAATGACAGAGGCCTGAGACAGGTTTGAAAGGCTACTTTGCTGGGTAGCGCAATCAGCGCTGCAAGCCCACCAGTAGCATTTAATTTACTGGCCCTGGGTATATGAGGTATTACATTACTGGGGACTGTCAAGTTAATTAGATATGCAAAACAGGTGTAGACCAATCTTACCATGTTTACCACAAAGAGCACACATGCTTTACACTGGACAGCAGTGCTAAAGTGCCCAGAGTCCTAAAACCACCCACACCATGTAAGAAGAAAGGCAAAAAGTTCAGGCATGACCCTGCAAAAGGGGCCAAGTTCAACATAATGGGTTTGGACCCATGCTGCTATATTAATATGCATGGAAGAAAGCAAGGTAAATTTGAGGTGCATTCACTTTATCTTTTTTATTTCACTTGTTGATGCCTAGAGCTATCCTTGTCCAGTCAGATGGGAGAGGGTTGCCAGTGACTGTAGTAATGGTCCTAAATGTGTGGGACTAGAATCGTTCCAAAATGTGAAAGCTCTGCAGAAAGTCTGCAAAATCTGCAAATCAGCGTGACCAGGCTGCATTTTGATTGTGGAAAGTAATTTTAATGGCAGTAGTTGAGAGATAGTACCTGTGAAGAATGAAGAAGAGAATCTATTTTAATTTAGCATTATGAGATATGTAATTGGGAAATTAAAGGGCTCTTGACCCTTCCCTCTCATTGAGCACTCTACCTGTCTCCATTTCCCATTTTTTGTGGAGGAGAGGAGGGGTGGAGGGGGGATCCCTATGTGGTGAAGTTGGGCCTTATAGAACCAAGTGATAAATCTGTAACTATGGCACATTGTTTGTAGGGCCTGCAAGAAAGAGAGTGATTCTCCCTCATCATCAATGATGGAGGTCTATGTACGAAGAAAATGCCACATATTACAGAGCACAGAAACTGGCCTTTATGGAGAATATATTGGACGCCAATTCTTTAACTGGTCGTAAGTGACACTCGTTAAACTGGTTACCAGTGCCCCCTACTTCAAAGCATCCCACTGGATGATAATCTGTTGTAAAAGGGTCCCTGTCGACCAAGAAATGCCCCGTGGAGTAATTACCAGGGCATATGGTTTTATCCACTTCTTAATCTTAAGGAAGAGGCCACCATAGTGCCAAACGGAAAAATCAGAGTGAGAGCGTGATCACAGGAGCAAAGGAGCAGGACACCATTGAGTTCCTCCATCCGGTATGGGGAGTTGCAGTGCACGTTTTGTCCAGAGTGAACATGGGAACCCATCTTCTCAACCATTGTATCTGTGTTGCAAGATAATGCAGTTCGAAGTGGAGTGCCCCGAGCCCCCCTCCCTCCATCCCTCCAACCAGGAGGTGGACATTAGCTAAGGACACACAGGGGCTTATTTATGAGCTATTGAGTCACTTTTGAGCCGCCGGTGCGTCACTTTTTGTGGCGTACCAGCAGCATAATAAAGGCGCCATTTTGCATCATATTTACAAAGTGACGCATCTAGGTAGATACATCACTTTGCAAACCCCTGCATCACATTATACCTGCGCCAGGTATAATGTATGCAGGATGGGCGTTCTGACACAAGTAAGCCTTGTAGAAGTGACGCAGTGAAATCTATGAGATTTCACTGCGTCACTTCTAGGACGTAAATACATCAATATACTACGCC
The DNA here is from genome assembly GCF_964261635.1 of Lissotriton helveticus. Lineage (NCBI taxonomy): Eukaryota > Metazoa > Chordata > Amphibia > Caudata > Salamandridae > Lissotriton > Lissotriton helveticus. The sequence continues at coordinate 1,779,835,818 of NC_136059.1, read as the reverse complement.
TGCCTCACAGCAGGCGTAAGACTGACACAGGCACATTTGAAATGGGACTTTTGTGACACACTCCAGCAATGGGTCATTTTTGCATCTACAGATACGTCAGAAATACTGACATATCTGTAACTCCTTGCAACATGATGGATCATACTGTCTCAAGGAGGACGCAATGAAAAGTGATGCATCGCTGTTTTCACTCACCAATGCCTCACTTTTCATAAATGAGGCCCACATTGTCTAACATTGTCCCATATCAGGTCCTCTAGCAGTTTTTCTACATTCAGGAAGAACCCCATGGAAAGAACAACTGGAAGATTAGAGATTAATATAACAAGCTGGATACTGATACCATTTTCTAGAGGGTGGTTCACCCCATTGGGGCCTGAGGAGGAGTCCTCCAACAAGGTACATGGGAGGTAAGGGTTGTGACTGTTCGGGTAACTTGCCATCAAGAAGGTCTTTTTTGGTATGGTAAATTTTAATCCCCAGATATCAGAAGGTGATAGCCTCTCATTAGAGTGGGCCCATGCTAATGTCTAATGTTTCTTCAGAGGAAGTGGCTGTGAAGTCTGCAAAGATTTGGGTTATTTCAGAGGTGCTACCCTTAAAATCTCTGAAGTATATGAAAAGATCATTGGCGTATAAGGAGGCTGAATGTGTCCCATATGCTAGAGGAATGCTACAAGTTGCTCTACTAGACCCGATTCTGATTGCCAATGTCTCTATGGTTAAGGTGAAGAACAGGGGGGAAAGAGGACAACCTGGTGAAGTCCCCCTGCTGAACTCACAAATGGGGATGTAAGCTTGCCCTCTTGAACACTCGCAGAGGGAATCAATCATAGCACCAGTGTCAGGACCAAAGCAAAAGTACAGAAGAGCTTTGCAAAGGTAATCCCATCTTCAGGAATCAAAATCATTCTCATGGTCTAGGCTGAGGACTGCAGATCATGACCAGGACAAAGGGCGCTCTTTGAGGCAGAGCCCAGGCTTAAGCAGAGGAACCAGGAGTGCCTCCCGAAGGGACTGCAGTAAGTATTAATTATTTAGGGCCCCATTGTGGAGCATTGCCAGTTTTGTGGCAGTTTAGAGGCAAGAAGACCTATGAATGTGTCATATAACTTAATTGTGAAGCCATCCGTTTCCAGCATCTTAACTGCTGTAGGTTGGAAATGGCCTCCTTAATTGGGGTGTGATCGTGTTATCTATTTCCTCCCTGTCCAGGATGGCACATGTGGCAGGGGTAAGTCTTAACGACAGTCATAGATGTGAGGTGATTCAGCAAAAAAGAAGCTGGCTGTAGTAGTCCTTAAAGCCTTTGGGGCTTATTTACAAGCCCTCTGTGCCGCCGGTTTGCCTCTATTTCCCATATTAAATGTGAGGCACCGGCGTTGCAAGGGGCTTGGAAATATGCTGTAAGACCTCAAGCTGTGTATGCACTAGGGTAACAGGCTGCATTTCAAGCACAGTGCTTAGGGTCTGTTTCGAGTCGTGAGTACCCAGCCAAGTCAATAACACTCCCACCCTCTCACCTTAAATATGAGCACATGAGATGTAATGGGAGCAATCTAAGAATCCTAATAAACCCTCACTTCTCCAAAGTAAAGATAATTAAAAATCAAAAAAACGATGATTTTTCACCAATGTTACTGATCCAGTGTGCCTAAAAAACACAATGTACTGCAACATTTTTGAACAAAATGATTTCTGTGGGAAAGGGGTCTACTAAATGTTGAACTACCTATGAATATATTCTAGCTTTTAGACATACACTTTAAAATTCACCCTAAACACAGTTCATATAAACTGAGGCCCAGATAAGCCTTTTTGTAGTGCTTCCATCTATGCAAATGCTTCAGTAAGATTTACAAAGGCGAGCAAGGGGTTGTCTGTGCCACGTTACGTGGCTTTGTAAAAAAATGTAACGAAACGTAGTGGCTAGTACATTTCGAGCTGCGTGGCCTTCCATGGGTGGAGTATGGGCGTTCCAATGCATCAAACCATGGATTTGATTCAATTCCAGATATACAAAGGTTTGTAAACCTGGGATTGCTTCAAATTGGTATGCATCCCAGAGGATGGGTACCAAGTAGAAATATCTTTCTGCATCACATATAGAAAGATTAAAATGCCTCTTTGGATTGTTTTTGTGCATAAAGATATTCTTCCTGCACAAAACAATCCTACATGTAAGGCGGACACCCTTGCACTATTGTGCAAGGGTATCTGCATTGGTGCTAGGCAGCTCGCAGTGTGCCAGTTCAGGGGGAGAGCAGAAATACTTCATATCTTTCTAATTATGTATCATTTCCCCTTCCCCCCTTAATGCAGCAGAGCACGTTCCCCTCTTGCTGCACAACTTTGCATGAAAAATAGTATATATGGGCCAGATGTATCAACATACCCTTTTGCGATTTGTTAATAGCGATTTTTAAGGAATCTCTATTTAAAAATCGCAAAATGGTATGTATATAGAAATTCGCTATTTTTTAACGATTTCTTAAAATTCCTTGCTAATCGCAATTAAGGAATAATTTCCCATTCATTTCTATGGGCCAGGAGGCCAATAGGAATGAATGTGAAATTATTCTCAATTTGCGATTCGCAATTTGCTAATCGCAATTTGAGAATAATTTCAAGGGTGCAGGGGTGTCTCAAGAACACCCTGCTGCACCCCCTGAAAATGACATGTGTGCGCATTTGGCGCACATGTATGAGCGTCACATGCCACCTTTACAAATTGCATAAAGTGCATTTTTTTTAAAATCGCAAATTACCACCAACTAAAAGTTGGTGGTACTTTGCGATTTCTTAGCCTAAATTTGCAATTTTAAAATGGTTGATACATTGCATTTAAGAAATCTCAATTTGCGATTTCTTAAATGCTTACGCAATATTAAGGAATCACAAAATTTGCGATTCCTTGATATTGCGAGGCTTTTTGCATGATACATACCGTTTTCCGTTTTTTTGTCGCAAACGCTGCTATTTTGCGATTCGCAGTGTTTGCGACAAAAAAAACGCTTGATACATCTGACCCTATGTCTCTGAAGATCCATTGGTGAGGGTGAGGAATTTAGTATGTCAATCAGAGATGGGTCCGATTTCTTGTATGCAGTAGAGCCCATTGTAACCTTGCTACGTCAGTGGGCCTCTAGTAGTCTTAGTAAGCATGTGGGGTCAGAACATGGTTTCAGGCCATGCTATGGATTCAGTGCATGTGTGCTCGTTTACCTGTACACAGCACAAGGCAAAAATCATGGCTTTTAACATTACGTTGGTCTGGCTAAATGTTGACTGGTAAATGAAATGCGATATGTAATTATTCAGCGTCTTTGTATAGCATATAAATAATTATATACATGCATTTATATACTGACCATGGGCTTTAAGCGTGTAGATAAGAACATCCACAAAATAATTCTAAAAAATGACATTGCACAAATGATTTTTGAGAATAAAAACTCTATTCAACACTGCTCTATTCCATTACTATACACAATTAAGTGAGGGAGGGGTGTGAATTCAAAATCCACACCTTTTCTAGTACTTCTAATGAACACTTTGCTTGAGAAAAAGCTTTCACATGGCGGACCATTTTATTAAGGCATTGCAGTTGTGTTTCCTAACTCGTGAATATAAAACTAATGAAGCGTGATGTTCCTTGATACAGGTAGAAAGCCGGCTATTAACTAAAAGTAAATGGGCAATTTTCTAAAACAGCTGTCTAATAATTAAATCTGCATGTGAACAATGGTTATAGTGATACTGTGGATATAGCATTTGCTTAAAAATTAATAGTCTTTTTAAAATATGTTTTTCTGAAATTCTCCGTGATTATCTACTTAAGTCATTGTTGATTACTGTTGTTATTGGGCATTCCACTTCAGGGAGGGAGCAGCCTTGAACTTTGGCTCCAAGACAATAAACTAATAAACGAGATAACGAGTGCTTTCAGGCGGAACACTCTATCAATCAGCACCGAGCCCAGTGGACAGCACGCTCCTGCTGCTTCATGCTTGGGTGATCAAAACATGAAGGTCATGTGTACACGCGCAGGAATTGGCTGTTTCTTTTTAGTGCGACAGTAGCGGTTGTAAAAGAGGCGAATGGAAAGGTTGTCCTAAATGATTTCATTGTCTTTCAAAATATTTTTTCATCCTTTGGTGGATGTACACATTCCGAAGTGGGCAGTGCGGTGTTGAAGGATGCAATAATGAAAACAGCCTTGGGAAGATATGCTCAATTTTGCAAACATGAGACCATGAGGTTCGGTTTTCATTCAACTCTGCCCATCATTATTACCAGCCTAATCGTATGGGTATGGTACATTTTTATTTGAGTTAGACCTTAATGATTCTGGACCTGCAACGCAAATGTTTGCACACATCCATAAAAACGCAGGCCCACACATACGAGTTTTTGGCGCAGGGCAGCACAGCATGTCACTTTGCTGTGCTGCCCTACATGAAACCGAAAGGGCAGGAATACATGATATTTATGATTTATGGCGCATGCCTGTCCTTTTAGCCATCGCCGGTGCACAATTTGGTGCCTGGCGCCAATGCAGGCACCATTGCACCATGGTGGAAGGATGTCTGCATTGTAGGCAGGATTGTTTTTGTGCAGGAAGAGGCACCTTCCTGGCCAAAAAAAAAATCCATGGAGGCATTTTCCTCTTTCTTTGAGTGCTTCAGAATGCTGCACACATGGAAAGAGGAAAAAACGAGGAGAAATGAAAACATTTCTCCTCACTTCGCCTGCTCTGGGGAGGCATAAGGTTTTGGCGCTGCCACAGGTTTATGAGATTTTGTAAATCTGCGTCACCATCAAAATCCATAGGTGTTGCGTGGGAGCACCCATTGCACCACCCATGGAACTCCTCCTTGATGCAGAGTAAGTTAGCACTGTGCTTGATGCTGCCTTGCCTTACTCCATATCCAGAGGCACTCTATGTAATGCCAAATAATGGGGCCCCCTACAGAATGTGATGAGGGGCCCTTGTGTCTCCCATATATCACAGATATTGATTGACCTTTGCCTGATTTAAGGCCTCCGTAAACCTTGGGGGTTGGACTGGAGGGTAGGCCCCTCCTGTGTGTCAGGAGCTGCAGGGTCGCCTCTTACACCCCTGCGTATATTGAATACAAGTCATATATTATGCCATATTTTTCACAGTCACAAATTATGAGTTAGAAGTGAGTTTAAGGGTATGTTACAGTGCCACAGTTTGCATATCATTTATAAGCATGTATGTTTTTGGAATTTCATACACCTCTTATGAATAGTTTCTCACAAAGGAATGCACACATTTAGCTGCCACCGAATGGTAAGAGTAACTGCCATTTTGGGGTGAGAAATATAAAGAAACACTCCTAAACTTAAAAGAGGTTAGAAGAAACCTTGGGGTATATTATCAAGGGGTTTATCTCCGCTTTTTTGGCTTTAAAAGCCAAGAAAGCGGAGATAAAATTATCTCCCTATTACCAAGCTGTCGCTAATACCAGTTAGTGACAGCTAATAGGAGATAGCGACCATCTTGGGCCCCGCTTTGCATGTCAGTGATATTTATCACTAATGACATGCAAAGTGGGCATGCCAAGATGTTAGCGACTGGAAACAGTCGCTAACATCGCTATCTCCTATTACCAACTTTTGGAGATATTCGCGCTAAGCGCGAATATCTCCAAAAGCTAACACCTGCCCTGAGCAGTTCTTCACCATGTTATCCAATGGGAGGTGGATAACATGGCTAAGAGCATTTGCTCGATAATGCATGAATATCGCTGACTTTTCAGCGATATTCATGCATTGCGGTCGTTTTTTATCGCATTTGCGATAAACCTTGCTAATAGCAAGGTTTATCTGCGATAAAAATCGCCGATGTGCGGCGATAATTTTTGTCTCTAAACAAGTTAGAGACAAAAATTATCGCTAGTTGTTGGTAATATACCCCCTTGTGCTTATGACAATTTTCTAATGCACATTTTTCTAACCTAGTGCATAATTGTTTGCACATTTCAGTAATCCTTGTAATTTAAGTGCCCGATTTCAACAGTCCAATTGAATTGCAAGGCTCGCTTGTTAAGTGATTTTCAAAATAAAACCTTGACAACAATAAGAAATAGCTGCGTCTCCATGCATAATCCAATCAATATTTTGAAATTATTTAGATGCTGCATAAGAATAAAAGTCAATCATACTGCAATTCATAAGGGGCATATTAAACAATGACAATACACAGAAAAGATATTTATGTTGGAAATGCAAAGACTAGCGTTAGCACATTTCAGCAGTGGCACAGCAATAGGCTAACAAAATTGGAACATAGGAGTTCAGGAAGTCAGGGTGATGAGTCCAGGCTTGCTTTAACAGATATTCCTAAAGTGGACCCCAGATGTTCCTGGGCCTGCTAGATAGAGATAGCATGAGAGATCATTTCCAATTGCTCCTGACAATGTTCCACACCTCACAACTAATCCCGGATGAAGGGCCTTGCCCCCAGCCCCACACGCAGACCTCCCGGATTTTAGCAAGAAGCTACTCTAGGCAAGATATTTGGCATCTCTGTCAGAAGACAAAGAAGTGCCAGCTCTGGTGATAAGTGAAGTTGCAAGGGTTAAATATCAGATAACTGGAGAAGACAGTGATCCAGTATGCAAAAATTGATGATGGAAAGCCAGGCTATGTGCATGAAATCAGCCCCCCACCTCACTATCACATTTATCATCAGCACACAGCTTATTATTACACAGTTTAGACGGAGTGTTATATATCTGATAATAAAAATGAAAATGTATGTAAGTGAAGCTTACCGGTGGGGAAAAGGGATTGTTTCGGACCACAAGTGCCCGCCCACTCCTTGACGGAGATAGATTTACCCAACTTCACCTCCTACCAAGCCCTAGGATGATGCAAACTAGGAAGCATCTCAGATTGCACAGAAGCATAAAGACGAGACAGAAGGTACTGTGAGGAAGATGCCATGAGAAGGAGGATAAGTGTCTTACATTCAGATGTTGCAACTGGGAATTCTGGATAATAATCCCGGAGTCTCGCCAGGATGAGAAAGAAAGTGAACAGGTCGAGTGAGTCTAGCGGTTCGCCGGTTCCAGTGGTTTGTCTCTCACGCAATAATAATAATGATAATATCGACATTTGTAGTGCGCAAACAGCTACCTCAAACAGAGGTGTCCCGACGCTGAAGCGAAGCAGATGTGTGGGCAGGAAGGGACTCCTTACGATACCTAGTCCTTCTGTTCTAGGCTAAAAAGCCAAGTTTTCAGTGCCCTTCTGAAAAGTAGCTCCGATTCTATCTGTCTCAGGAAGTTTGGCAAGACATTCCATAGCTTAGCGGCCTTAACTGTGAAAGATCTGCCTCCAATCCGTACTTTTCTGAACCGCGGAACACACAGTAGGTTTTGGGTATTAGATCTCAGTAGTCTATTCTCTTTATACCTGCATAAGCGCTGTTTCAGATAGCTCGCCGTTTACCATGTAGGGAGCGGAAAGCAAATGTCAGAGCCTTACATTCAATTCTCCTGACCACGGGCAGCCAATGGAGCTTCTTAATGTGCGTAGAGACGGAATGGTACTTGCCTAATCATTCTCGCCGCCACATTTTACACCATTTGCAGTGTTTTAATCAAATATCCAGGTAAACCTGCATAGAGACCGTTCGCGTAATCTAATCTAGCCATCACCGTGGCATGTATTACGACTCGGCGACAGTCCTCTGGTAGTAGATGAATGAATTTTCAGTTTGCCAAAACAGGTAGAAGAATCCTGCTTGTTCTGAGCTGAAACTAGAGGTCCGTCTCCCATTTTACCCTCAAATTTTTAGCAGAGTCTGCTGGGATGGGAGGAGGACCCATTTCCTGTGGCCACCATATGTCCGTGGGCGGCGGGAGAGTACTTCCAAAAAATAGTACCTCAGTTTTCTCTGCATTTAGCTTCAATTTGTTAATATTCCTCCATAGGGAGATATCTTTCAGACATTCCTTAAAGCTCCTAAAGGCATTGACTGATTTTTCTTTAAATGAAAACACAAGCTAGGTGTCGTTGGCGTATGATATCGCCTGCACACCCCAGTTGGTTATGAGTGAGAACAGCAGGGCCAGATAAATATAAATATCAACTCCCCAGCTGGGGAAAATACCCACCTCCGTAATACCCAGCACGACACTCTCTGAGAAGCTAGTCTCTTCCTTAGTATACAGTGCAATGATGACTGAATAATCAGTTGCTTAGGGGAGTATAAAGTCTAGTGGGCAAACTTAGGGCTGATTTAGATCTTGGTCAATGAGTTACTCTGTTACAAAGGTGACAAATATCCCATCCACCAAAATATAAATCCCATTATATCCTATAGCATTTATATTTCGGTGCACAGGATATGCGCCACCGTTGTGAGGAGTAATCCATCCACCAAGGTCTAAATCAGGCCCTTAGTTTGCAGTCAGATCAAGTCCTGCTGCATACACTTTACCATGCCTATTTCACTGCAAGATTGTCGAGCGGGCTTTCCATTCAAGACTGGAAGAGGAGTAGGGTATACATGGTCATGCTCAGGTGCAAAGTGCATCAGATGGGGTGAGGTCTAAGTCAATAATGGGTAAATGAAGCTTGTGCACAAAGATATTAGAGCTCAGGTTTTCCCAGCAGAGTCTAGGTAGCCTCCTGTCCAAGGCGCACCATAAGAGTGCGCAGGATACAAAAAAAACGACGAGGTGGAGGAATAGCATATATTCATAAAAAGATAGAGTAGCTGCGGACCATTTTCATTATGGCTATGTGCCCCATCAATGAAAAAACCCTCCGATCTGAACTTCCATTGCAAAAAGCACTATTTTACAGTTCTCAAACAAACAAAACTTCTGGCTTGCTAGCACAAATTCAAATTCCCAGGTGTTTAAAGGAGTGAGTCACCCAGTGCAATTGCAGCAAGAATGGGCAAATAATAAATAATAAAGAGGAAGACAGAAGACTTGGCCCAATTAATCAGTATACCAGACACCAACCGAAACAGTGAGAATTAGTGTATAACCGGGTTCAGATTCACTCCTGGTCTATTCAAGTAGAGGGTAATGTCATCTGCATAAAGCAATGTTACAATATTGAGTTGCGAGAAAGCCAGGCCCCTATGGCCATTAAGTTGATGCATGACCACGGCCAGCGGCTCAGTTACCGGAGCATAAAGCAAGGATTACTGAGGGCAACGCTGATGAGTGCCTCCGCCAATTGGGATGGTGTCTGACAGAAAGCTATTGACATGGATCCATGACGAAGCATGCATAGCAGCTGGATCAGGCACAAAAAGGGATCAGGGATTCCAGTTCTTCTTAGGACAGTGAATAAAAAGGGCCACTTGAGAGAGTGGAAAGTTTTAGTGGCATCAAGGAAGACAGCCACCACTTCTTCATCTGGCATCAACTGGTGTAGGAAGGTGAACAGCATCCTGCAGTTATGAAAAGTGGAGTAGTTAGTGAAGTCTGGTCAGGAAGGATGAGGTAAGGGAGCAACAAGATCAGCCTGTTAGCCAATACTTTACAAAGCATTTTGGCATCAGTATTGATTATTGAGAGAAGGGGGTAGGTAATCAGGTGATCCAGAGGTTTGTCTGGTTTTAGAAGCATTATTGGAATCCTTTCTAGTAGGGAAGGAGGCAAAACACCAGTTTGTAACATTTCATCATATACCTGTAAGAGACGAGGAGCACCGCGAGCCAAACTTGGAGGTAAGGCTGTCACTCCTTGGAGTTTAACAGGTAGGCAGCCCACTTATTGCTGCAATAATCTTGTTTAAGGTTAAGGGCTCCATCAGGAATGCACTATGAGGTGCCTAGAACCATACCAAGGTCAGACAACTAAAATAGGCAGTGTACTCTGAATGCCGGGAGGTATATAAGTGGGCATAATCTTCTGCTATTTTTGTCATTAATCCATCAGCATCAAATATCATATTGCTGTTGTTGCGAGTCAGTTGAGTGATGATCTGGGCCCAACCTGCAACAATTGAGCTAACATTTGCTAGCCTAATACTTTTACCTTATGGACACGCTGTATCAAACTGGTGCAAATGTTTGCTTTAATTGTCGGCCAGGGCATAATATTCAGTTAGGGCAGTCTGGAGCTCAGCAACCAAATTTGGATGGTAAACCGTCTCTATGTCTTGCTCTAGTCATTGTTCCAGTAAGCGGGCAACCCTGTCTTGTTCCCCGTGCTATCGGAAAGGGCTCTGATATATATCCGTTTACCCGGACCGCGGCCGAGGGGTGGCTGTAGCTACTGAACACCCTTTTGCGGAAGCGATTCCCCACCGCAAACTGCTATAAAGTGGCCTCCAAAAATGGTCTATGCACCCTGTTGAATGCTTTTTCAGTGTCAACAGATAGCACCAGCCGTTCCTCTGATTGGTGGTGGGCCTTATCCAGGAGGTGGAGTAGTCTCCACATCTTGTCACCACACTGTCTAGTTGCCATGAACCCCGCTTGATCTGGGTCCACCAGGCCTGGCATCAGTGGTCCTAACGTAACAGCCAGAATTCCTGTAAAGAGCTTTAAAATCAATATTCATCAGGGATATTCGCTGGTAGGAAGCACAGTACCGGCTATTCTTCCTGGGCTTAGGGAGGACATCAACTGAAGAGAGGAGCATCATGGGCGAGCTATCTGAAGTGTCCACAATTATGTTAAAGAGTCAAGTTAATATCGGAGCTAGAATGGTGCAAAATATTTTGTAAAATATAGCAGTAAACCCATCGGGACCAAGAGATTTTAGGTGTTTGAGTCGGGCTATGTCTGAGATCACCTCCTCAATGTGAATTAGGTAGTCTAGAGTGGAAGCCTGGTCCAGGGTCAGCCAGGAATGGCTTATCCCATTGAGATAATTTAGGGTGTCCTGCTCATACAGTTGCTGTGCTGTATACAATTTGGCATAAAAATCCTTAAACGTATTAGAGATGTCCGCATCTCGGGTATGCTCAGAGCCATTTGCGTCACAAACCTTCTGGACCATAGCTGCCTGGTGCTGGGCGCACAGTTTGTGAGCCACCAGGTGCCCACATCCATCCCCTCCTGTGTAGAATGAGGGCTTCAATCGTAGAGCAGTGTATTCAAGACTAGCCAGGTGGGAATGCACTGCCTACAGCTGCCACCACACCCGAGGTGCCCTGGTCCACTTATGTATTCCTTCTAATTCTTGCATTTGTTTGGAAAGCTCTTATCTTTTATCTCTGTAAATCTTGTTGTCCACCGAGGACAAGGTGATGACGTTGCCTCTTGCCACTAGCTTGAGCATTTCCCATAGGGACACTACTGAGATATCTGGGGTGTCATTGAAAGATAAGAATTCATCCAATGCCTTGGTCAAGCGCTGTATGACCTCGGGCGGTGGAGAAGAGTATCACGCAACCACCAGGAGTATGGTGGTCTGTCTGCAGGGGGTATTGCTAATGTCAGGGTCAGTGATGCATGGTACGAGAGTGTGTGGCATTTGATTTCTGAATCACATGCCAGCGGGAGCGGGGATTGGGAGCCTATAAATCCGGACATAGGTCTGATGGGCATGGGAATAAAATGTGTGGTCCATTGTGTGGGGGTGAAGGGCGCGCTAAATGTCAACTAAATATATGTCCTGCAGCCATTCTTTCCTGCTTTTGGCCAGAGCCCCTGTTTGTCCCTGCCTTTCGTCTGAGCAGTCAAGTTGGTTTATAAACACTGCATTTAAGTCACCCCCTATAAGTAACTGCTGGTCTGGGGAGGTCGCTAGGTCTGTGACCGCTCTGTGAAGAAATGCCTCCTGGCCCTCATTGGGTCCGTAAACAGTGGCAAGAGTGAACGTGTGTGCACCTATAGATATATAGAAGGCCAAGAGCCACCCCCTAATTTCAGATACCCCTGTTCCCACCACCCCCTAGAAATTACAGGAGATGTGGATGGCAACTCCAGCTTTTTTGGTAGGGAGTGAGGAAAAATATTGCTGAGAAAAAGCCTTAGAACGGAGTCTCTGAGTGTGACTGGAAAGGAGATGACACTCCTGAAGTAAACAAAAATGTGTGTGCCCACATTCTCGAGATTTGACAAGATAACCCTTCTCTTTTTTGGGTTGTTAAGCCCCTTTATGTTCAGGGCTAGAATTTTAATGTTTGCTAACATGTGGGCCAAGATCGGGATATACACCAAAAAAAAGGCATCAGTATGTGCCAAACATCCCTTCCTGTATATAATCTCGTTGGGTTGAGAAGCGGGGCTGGCATGGAGTTGGGCACATTTGTGCAGAGCCAGGAGTGCAGGGTGATGGGGGAGGAGATCCACCAAGTGAAAAAGAAAACCCCCAAAAAAACAACTATACAAATGTAGAAAAATGTCAATTAGCAAACAAGTGTCCAGAGCTTTCGACTCCTGGAGAGTAAGTTGCGGGGTACCAGTGGCCAGTATCTCCCCTGCCTCCTCCCGAACACAGCCCCATGCTTATGTTAGAGTGTCTCTGGAGACGGACATGAGGGACAATCAAATGTTTGCTTATTCTTTTCTCTGACTGTCAAGGACTACTCCGAGGAAGCTCTGTTCAAGGACACCAGTACTGCCTGTCGTTCCTTGGCCATGGTGTCTAAGTCAGGTCGTGATGATCGGCTCGGTGGCTTGATGGTGGACCATCTGTGGCCGCTTAGGCGTCTACTGCTTGAATTGCTCTGTTGCAGCTTCCCAGCTGTAGGCTCCTCAATGTTCAGGAGCTTGTAGGCCACTAAGAGAGAGTGTATTTGCCTGCGCTCCCCTTTGAAGGGGAAAATCAGCCAGAAGGGGTGCTCCCAGGAGTACGCAATGCCAGCTGCCCTGAGGTGTGCAGTTATAGGTTGGAATGCCTTGTGCTTAACTAAGGTAGATGCTGCTAAGTCTTGGTACAGTATGGGTTTCTGGCCTTTGTACTGGAAAGCGGAGTCGCCCCGGATGCTCAAAGTATGCGCTCCTTGAGCTGGTAATCATGCATCATGATTCTGATTCTGCATGCATGTCAAAATATCTGCAAGGGGAGCCGAGGCAGCCCTCCAAGGGTCCACTCTGTGCATGCGGTCCAGCTTAATCTAAAAGTCCTGAGTTAAGCCCAGGAGCGAACGGAAAAGGTCCACCACTAGCACTTTGATGTTAGGGTCCTCTGCACTGTATTCCAGGCCTCGGATGTGAATGTTGTTTTGCCGGCACCTGGTTTCCAAGTCCTCTGTGTAAGCTTGGAGGTTGAGGTTCTGTTCTTTTAGCCGAAGGACTTCTTGCTGTAGGCCCTCTAGTTTCTCATTACATCCAACCTTGTGTTCCACCAGAGTGTTAGCCCTTTCCCCAGGAGAGTCCCCATCTCTGAGCACCTCCCGCAGGGCAGCTGAGAGGTCTTATTTCATAGCTGACAGGTCCTCATGGAGAGAGGAGAAGAGATATTCCAGGAAGCATCGGTTAACTGGAGCTTCTGTTCCCTCCACTCCCTCCGTCTCTTCAGTGGTCTTCGGTGTGATCTGTCTCTCAGTCTGAGAATTAGTCGGTTTAAGCAACATCTCCTTCACCGGGCTGTCCTTTTGACCCTTAGTGGCCGCCATTGTGAGTCATTTATGCGCCCTTGTCGGAGAGGACGCTACAGGCTTTTGTTTTGATATTCCGGGGGCAGGTGAGTACTACTTGGTTGGCCAGCAGATCGTCCCTCTCCCCCTCCGCTGTGATCAGTGACCCCCTCCAATGCATCCACTGGGCCCTGCTGAGCGTACAAGTCTGGTCGGGCCTTCTGCTAGAATGCTTGCTTTGTGCCCCCTAGAGTGTGTCCAGGGGCAAGCAGTTGACCCTGGACCCCGAGCCACAGTCTGTGTGCCCAGACCTACTCTGCTGCTGCAGTACGTCGAGGCAACCCCTGGCTTTAAGAGGTATCGCTAGGGGGTAATGGTCCTTGGGCCCCTCTTACCGGGTGGAGATGCCACTAGGGGGTCTTCTTGCCCCAGCCTCTGCCACGTCACTGATCCCATAGGGGACAAGTATCCCATTGTGTTGGCGCAGGATGTGTAGTTAGACTTTTCCAGTCTGCTCTCAGTTCCCTGCCTTGCGTGGATTTAGCCAATAAGTTAGGGCTCAAGTCCAGCCAGCTGACCACGCGGGAGGTGGGCTGCGGCTTGCACACCCCTGTTGCTCCTCAATTGACATGGTGCTCGTGTAGGCCACCAGAGATGCCTCCGCACCCACCAGTTGGGCTATGAGCCACACCCCGGCTTCCAATCTCCTGGTTGCTCTGGGCTTCGCCGCGTATGCTGCCCTCCTCAGTGCTGGCTTCAGGCCCCCTCATGACAGCCTCCTTTTGGTTTGGCAGCTACCAGCAGGAGGCTCAGACTTGTCAGGCCTACATGTTCACCTGAGTCTCAGGCCATGCGCAGGCCGCCAGGTCCAGCTCCCTCCGCATGGCCCCTCTATTCTGCGCTGTGTGTGCACATGGGGGAGGGCGCAGTCTCAGCCAGCAGACCAGGTGTGGGACACAAAGTCTGCACCCACCAGTTGGGCTATGAGCCACACCCCGGCTTCCAATCTCCTGGTTGCTGTGGGATTTGCCGCTTATGCTGCCCTCCTCAGTGCTGGCTTCAGGCCCCCTCATGACAGCCTCCTTTTGGTTTGGCAGCGGCCAGCGGGAGGCACACACTTGTCAGGCCTACATGTTCACCTGAGCCTCAGGCCATGCGCAGGCCGCCAAGGCCAGCTCCCCCCGCATGGCCCCTCTATTCTGCGCTGTATGTGCAGATGGGCGAGTGTGCAGTCTCAGCCAGCAGACCAGGTGTGGGGAACAAACTCAACACCCACCAGTTGGGCTATGAGCCACACCCCGGCTTCCAATCTCCTGGTTGCTTTGTGCTTCGCCGCTTATGCTGCCCTCCTCAGTGCTGGCTTCAGGCCCCCTCATGACAGCCTTCTTTTGGTTTGGCAGCGGCCAGCGAGAGGCACAGACTTGTCAGGCCTACATGTTCACCTGAGTCTCAGGCCATGCACAGGCCGCCAAGGCCAGCTCCCTCCGCATGCCCCTCTATTCTGCGCTGTGTGTGCAGATGGGCGAGGGCGCAGTCTCAGCCAGCAGACCAGGTGTGGGGAACAAAGTCCTCAGGTCCCCGCCACGCCTCCTCAGCCCTGGCCCGCATGCGTGCTGCTTGGGTGCCATTGCACTCACCAGTGTGGCAGAGCAGGGTACCGCAGCCACCGATCCTCCCGCTGCCTCAGCCTGGCCTCTCTTGTCACCCTCCTCAAACGTGTTTCCAGATCTCCTTAGAGTAGCGTCTCCTCAGCAAAGCGCCGGGCGGTGGAGATTGATTGCTCGTGGGGCCCATGTGTCTTCCTGCGGCCAGGGCCTCACATAGTTCCTTGGGGCAGGCTCCTCCCACTTCGGAGCCCCAGCGAGTGAAGCCCCGCTCTGAGACGCCATCGCCTTTACTCAGTCTACTCTGGTGTACCCGCACCCCAGAACTGTGGAGCGGTCCAGCTGCAGCACCTCTATCTTCTCTGCACCAGCTCCTTTGTTATGTCTGTAGGCCGGCTGTTCTCTGCTTGCAACAGCCGCTCCGGGTGGCCGCATCGCCACGGCACTGGACCCAAAACTCACGCTCCAATAGCCCCCATCAGCAGTGTGTTCCCCAAGGGGGGTCGTCAACCTCAGGGGCCCCCCTCCACCACTGGATTTATGGGGCTCTGCCAGACGGGAGCGGAGAGATCCGAGGACACGTCCTACCGGGTCACTTCCCCCCCAAATTATTTTAAGAGGGAAGTGGTGCTTTGACCGCCTTCTCAAACCTAATAAGGCCCAAGGGACCCCATCACTCATCTTCACTATTTTAAAATAAAATATGAATATGGTCCCAGGGGATGGGGTCACTGGGGCCTGTAAAGACTCAGTGAGGTGGTGCACACTGCCCTATCCTTAAAAAAGAATACAGCCCAAGGGATTGGGTCCCTAGGGCCATCACCAACATATTTTAAAGGAAAAAGAATGAAGAATTGTCCTGGGGTTCCCCCCATAACCCACAACAGAAAAAAAGCATGTAGGTTTTCCAAAGGGGCACGGAGACAACCAAAATTAGAATTTCAAAAAAAGAATATAAAAACAAAATATATAATGTATTTTAAAATATAACATTTAAAAAAAAATGAGTAACAAGAGCAGCTCATTTGTTATTCACTGCGCCTTGGTGTAGCGCCCCTATAATGCCTTCTGAAGGCTTTTTACACTTTATTTTAAGCTTGTTATTGTCTCTAGAAGGGGCAGGGGCACCACCAAGCTTTTTTACTATGTTGTGGGCTGGTGGAGAAAGTGCAGCTCTCCAACAACACTGAAAAAAGGGGCCTGACTTACTTTAGTGTAAGTTTACGAATTTTTTATTATTCACAAATGAATTTAACGAGTAGTATCTTTTCGACCGCAAAGCCTACTCGCTCGTGGCGAAGACTCCTCACATAAAAAGATAGGCCTGTCCTAGCTTACCTTTAGTGCTTCACGGCGAATCTCATAATCTTAGTAATTTTAGCACAAAACAAAAACAACCCTTTTCAAAAGAGGACAAATGGGTAACTGAGTTCAACATTTAGCTTAAAATGGGATGTGATAAATATTAATTCCAAAACTCTTCAAGGATATTAGGGTGTAATCTTCTGACTTGGAGATATATGGGATTTATCAAAGAAAGCGGCCTCAGAACTAAATTATGGCAATGAACTCATGGTAGTTTCACACAAAATATCAGCATATTGTGAATTATGGGACTCATTTAAAATGCTCAAACATCTGTATTTCGATATTCAAGGTCGAGGTCACTTCCTGGATTTTTATCTTAATATTCCAGAAGCCGGGCGGTGTGAATAGGCTTAACGATATCATATCAATCGAATGTTGGCGTTTTTATGTTTTTAAACTTTCATTAATTCATTACATTGTAGGTTTTTTTTTTAAGGTAAGATAGTGCATGACTTTAAGGGGTATATTATCAAGGGGTTTATCTCCGCTTTTTTGGCTTTAAAAGCCAAGAAAGCGGAGATAAAATTATCTCCCTATTACCAAGCTGTCACTAACACCAGTTAGTGACAGCTAATAGGAGATAGCGACCATCTTGGGCCCCGCTTTGCATGTCAGTGATATTTATCACTAATGACATGCAAAGTGGGCGTGCCAAGATGTTAGCGACTGGAAACAGTCGCTAACATCGCTATCTCCTATTACCAACTTTTGGAGATATTTGCGCTAAGCGCGAATATCTCCAAAAGCTAACACCTGCCCTGAGCAGTTCTTCACCATGTTATCCAATGGGAGGTGGATAACATGGCTAAGAGCATTTGCTCGATAATGCATGAATATCGCTGACTTTTCAGCGATATTCATGCATTGCGGCCGTTTTTTATCGCATTTGCGATAAACCTTGCTAATAGCAAGGTTTATCTGCGATAAAAATCGCCGATGTGCGGCGATAATTTTTGTCTCTAAACAAGTTAGAGACAAAAATTATCGCTAGTTGTTGGTAATATACCCCTAAATTCTTTCTGGTTTACATCGCCATTGTTTTGCAGAGCTTTGAGTTCTCGTTTTTGTATTTCACGGTAACTCTGAGACTCTTCATAAGCGATTGAGGTGTGGAAAAAATAATAAACGTTACAATCGATAAGCACGCTCGGGGTACTGGCGAATAAAACGCCACTCACCTTGTCTACATTATTTAATGTTGCTTTAACGAATTAGCGCGCACTACCCATTTACTCTACTCTGCAAAGCAAAATGAACAATAGGCTTTTTTATGAGGAGTCATGGTAGCTTCCGGTAGTAGTTAAAAAATAGTTCATCACCACAAAAAAAGTATCAGCAGTTCTTTTCCCCGTCCAGTGATTATCGCTCACAGTCAAGGCCTCTGTTATTTCAATAACACACTGAGAAATAATATTTCTCTGAGGAAAAGTGTTGGATGTTTTAATGTTTTATGGGAGAAAGATGTTTTTGCAGACATCGCAGAAAGCTAATGTCTTCTTTAAATTGGACTATAATTCAAGATGACTTCTGGAAAAGCTGCTTCGAAACCTAACACAACAAGAATGGTGTAATTTTCTCTTTATTCCTGCAATATTTCTAATGTCCCATTTTATTTGTCTTATTGTTCCCATGGTGTACTTTACAGCCCCATTTCCTATGCTTCAACTTCGGCGTCTTATACCTTAAGGAAAGGGGTGATATATTCTGTCCAGTACAGGGATGGTTAACGCTTAGATGAAAAATTCATCATGCTCTCTTCCTTACTGTTCCTGAAATTGGGGGGTATATTATCAAGGGGTTTTATCTCCGCTTTTTTGGCTTTAAAAGCCAAGAAAGCGGAGATAAAATTATCTCCCTATTACCAAGCTGTCGCTAACACCAGTTAGCGACAGCTAATAGGAGATAGCGACCATCATGGGCCCCACTTTGCATGTCAGTGATATTTATCACTAATGACATGCAAAGTGGGCGTGCCAAGATGTTAGCGACTGGAAACAGTCGCTAACATCGCTATCTCCTATTACCAACTTTTGGAGATATTTGCGCTAAGGGCGAATATCTCCAAAAGCTAACACCTGCCCTGAGCAGTTCTTAGCCATGTTATCCAATGGGAGGTGGATAACATGGCTAAGAGCATTTGCTCGATAATGCATGAATATCGCTGACTTTTCAGCGATATTCATGCATTGCGGGCGTTTTTTATCGCATTTGCGATAAACCTTGCTAATAGCAAGGTTTATCTGCGATAAAAATCGCCGATGTGCGGCGATAATTTTTGTCTCTAAACAAGTTAGAGACAAAAATTATCGCTAGTTGTTGATAATATACCCCTATGTTTCTTGTGTCTGGGGAAATTAAAGGAAATCTGTGACGCTGCTGACCCCGTCCCGAAAATAGACCCAACTGTAGCAAAGACATAATGATCATGTTTATTACCATGCATTTCCCATAGTACACAGAGGGAACACAGGTTTGACATGTAGCATTTTCATTCGATTCAAGTGTAAACAATGTCTTTGGAAGCTACCATCTGCTAGACTTTGGATTATTAGGCTGCTGCGGGAACTATAACCTCATAGGGACCTAGGGTCATATTATCAAGAAAGGGCGATACATTATCGCCGCTTTTATTGGCAGGAAACTGCCGCTAAAGCGGCGATAATGGGCTTGTTAATATGCCCGTGTGAATTCCCATAGAAGCCCAGGTAAACACCAAAACTTGGGCTTCTATGGGAATTCACAAGGGCATATTATCCAGCCCATTATCGCCACTTTAGCTGCAGTTTCCTGTCAATAAAAGCACCAATAATGTATCGCCCTTTCTTGATAATATGGCTCCTAGATTGTAAATACACTTAACCCCAAGACACACTAATTGCAATAGACAGCGCAGTTTAAGAAAGACCATCAAAATTCAAGAAGTAAATGTGTAATCAAATTAAAGGCTGGTATTACATCGTCAGTGATAGAGACTTTGGGCATGAATCACAAAGGTAAGATTCCATTTGTGGATCTACTAACGCGTAAATCTACACCTGCAGGTATGTGAGAGTCTCCACTTCTTTGCCGTTCACCATTTCCAGTGGAGATTTACACCTGGCTCTAGAGTTAATAATCTAGTAACATATAGGGATATTGAAAGAATGTAATAATATAAAACAAATAAATAACTAAAATTAATCCAATGTAAAACAAAAATGTGAATAGTTTTAAACAAATAATACGAGCTGACGACTACTTAAATAATAATATAACACTCTAGCCCTCAAATTAACTTTGATTTGAATTGCAAATTATTTAAATAATAATATTTTCAAACAATGCTTAAGATTACAAAAATTACTCCCACCAATACTTTTTTATTTAATTTGCAACAACCTAGTTCAACTTGCGTCCCCCTCCTTTATTTCAAAGGAGGGGGGGCCACCCAGGGGCCAACTCGAAATGAAGGGCTTGAGCCCACACATAACTTTTAACAAAAACATGTTGGTGGGATCTGCGGATCCTGCTGAAATTTTAAAAAACTGCTTTTTTGGGTCCTGCAGGGTCCTTGGGGACCTCTCAAAAGGCCTAGTGGATCAGGGTATTTCTCCCCTGCCCCATTTTCTTTTTTATAAAAATATTTTTTGTGGGGCTCATCTTCAAGCCAAGTTCCAAGATGGCTGCCAACACTTCCTGGTTTAAGTGTTGGCAGCCAATCACATTTCAGTAGGATTTTGGGCTTTCAGATATCTATATTTTTTTTAAACATAAATATCTCTAAAGCTACTGAATGGATGTACACAAAATCACAAAAAGCACGCTTTCTGGGCAAACTTCTAGCTTCCTGCCAAATTGGGCATTATTCTGTCAGCCGTTCGAGCTGTAGTCGTGTTCAACAATTGAAAAATCCCAATAGACATAAAATGGGGAAACTGCGTTTTTGGACCACCAAAAAACTTGGTTAGAACAGAGGGGGGGGGGGCTTCTACAAATGCAACAAATGCAAAGCCTGCAGCCATAGTGACAATGTGAGTGAAGTCACACTGAGAAGATCCAGAAAGAAATGGAGAATCACCATAACGATCACTTGTGGCACTGACTTCGTGGTTTATGCAATCACTTGTCCGTGCGATAAGTGGTATGTGGAATGAACCAGTTTTCCGGTGATTTTTTTTTTTTTTTAGAACACTGGAGGGTGGTGATGTACCACGATTTCAGTTACAGCACCTCCAGACACTTCAGTGAGGCACACAAGGGTGACTGGATCAAGGGTAAATACTTTGGTCTTGCTACCATACCGAGGAATCCGAGAGGTGGTAACAGAGTCCAGGCCTTACGCCAACTGGAATCCAGATTGATATTACTTGCTGGCAGTATGTTCCCTAATGGCATGAATAATGACGAGGAGTTTTATGTACCTTTTGTAAATCAACCAGTATGCTTCCCGACAACCAGTTTATGAATCCCTATTTTATTATTAACAGTGCCTTACTGTGTATTTTAACTCACTTTGCTTAAACCTTTTGTGTCATCCCTTGAACCATTCAGTTGTTTTTTTGTTTGACATTGTGACAGTTGACATTTGGGTTGTATGAAACGAATAATGCTAATTATCTGATGATATCTAGAACTATAACTTTGATCAGTAGGAGTCTCATCGCAGTATAGACCGTAGTAGGGAGAGGGTGGTGGTTACTTGGGCATTTGTGAATAACCGAAACATGCCTGTTACTGATCTGTTTGTTTGTATTTTGACAGAGCGTCACACTGACCCTGAATGAAGACTAGCCACTGTTTTAAGATTAAGAGCACATGAGAACCAAAATGTTCCTATGAACTGTCGTCTCTACTACTTTGCGTGAAAAGCAATGATAACCTTGAGAAAACCCTTCACGAATATGAACAACGTTGGGTTTTGAAATTGCAAACAGATGTATATGGGCTGAATGATGATATACCTTGGGGTGCCTTTAATCGCTGCTACCCTAGTCTGTACATCTTAGAACATCATTAGCCCTAAGTCAAGATAGAGAGAACCTGCCAAGCCCTTTGGAACATTCAGAATCAGTAAAAAACAGAGATATCCCCCGATTTTTTCTGATATAAAATCTTTAGAAAAAATTTAGGATTCCATTCCGACAATTGGGTGCCTCAGGAGCGTTCCATTTTTAATTTTAATTTCATATTTGTTATTTTATATTATTTCTTCTTTTGTGTCCTTAAAAATCACTTTAGTTGTATATAAGGAGTCTGTTTCAAAAAACGAGCTTTACAACATCCCATTTGTCACAAGTTTGTCAATATCGAGGTCTTCGCTCATTGACAATACTGAACCCACCGACACTGAAAAAAGACTAATTTGCCGTTTAACCCTCCCTAAGATGGCCGCTCCAGGTAAACGTTCTAGGGCCAGATGTAGGTAGCCAAATACCGGTCGGTAACGGCCGAATTCGGCCGTTACCGACCGGTATTTGGCTTTTGACATGTAGGGGGAAGGAAACAGGCCAATTTGGTAATTTTACCGAATCGGTAAATATACCGGTCGGTAAATTTACCGACCGGTATTATTACAGATTCAGTAAAATTGAGATGTAGGTGGGACTCTTCTGAGTCCCACAAGCCCTACAAATTCGGTATTTTACTATCAAATTCAATTTGATGGTAAAATACCGATTCAGGTGTGCATGCACATGTGTGCATGCACACCTGTGCCATATGACAGGCAGACCTGCCCTTAGGGCAGGTATGCCTGCCACATGGCCCCCGAACCTTTTTTGGGGGTGCTAGAGGGTGTCAAAGTGACACCCCCTGCACCCTTGTCAAAATCGGTATTTACCGAATCGGTAAATACCGACCAGTAATGCCCATTCATTCCTATGGGCTTCAAAGCCCATAGGAATGAATGGGCATTACCGGTCGGTATTTACCGAATCGGTAAATACCGATTTTTACCGATTCGGTAAAAGGAACATCTGGATGTTCCTACATCTCCCCCCTTCTTATTTACCGATTCTTATTTACCGAATCGGTAAAATTAGGTAAATAAGAATCGGTAAATTTTCCCTACCTACATCTGGCCCCTAGTTCCATCCCGGAAATGGGAGTTAACATTAATAAAAACAGAGCCCGCAGAACGCACTCTAAGATGCGGTCCAAGGGGCAGCAGCTAGGTAACACTGCGCGGCGTTGCTGATTAGGAAGTAGGTCACCAATCCCATGCCCTATGACAGAGAATAGAAAAGCGAATCTCTGTTACAACGATGACTAAAAAACCTCTCGGTTTGTTTTCAGAATTTAACCGCGTTTTTTACAATCCCGTAATTTTTCATAGCATTGCTTCCACCACGGCGATACCGCCCCCCTCAGAGACCATGACGTGCTATTAGGCACCAACAAATGTAAATATTTCTCAGGTTGTGTGTTAATTGTGTGTTCACCGTCTTGTTTTGTGTTAAGTCACGTCTGTATGTCATGTAAAATATAGTTCACGTTATGATCACCTCACGTGTTCTTTATCTAGCAGACACCGGACCTGAAAGCGTGCACACACCAATATGGTGGAAACAACACCATATACAGTGTGCATGTATAGGTACGTGTATTTTGAAACGTGCATCTTGAAGGACTTCAACTACCCTGATCTCTGTTGAGAAAGGGGAGAAGTGTTTTTAATCTATGTTTCTCCATTTCTTTTGCAGGTTCTCGAGTGAGCAATACATTCGCCCTAAAGGTTGCGCGTATGTATTCTGAACCACGCATGTATCTTAGTAGATCAGCGCTATTCAATGTAAATATTTTTTTCACTAAAACTACCTCAACCCTATTTTAGGTTTCAAGGAGTGGCATAGTACAGGGCTGGTCCCTGTATGGTCCTGACGAAACGCTGGGGGTAGCGTGAAACATGTTGACCACATACTGAACCTACCTACATTATTGGTCGGTGTACAGTATAACCCCATTTTTAACATACCAACCTAGGAGCAAAATAAAACATTGAGGCCCACTAGCACGGTATTTTTAACTCACACATTCACCCACTCCACTTTTTTCTGCACCACACATAGTCCTTCACAATTACAGTGCTCCTACGTAATTCGCAAGTCGCAGCACGCCCCTTTTCGTAGAGAACTGGGAGGACCCCGATGATGAAGCATGTCACCGTGAGGAAACTCCGGTGAGTGAGGGGACTAAAGAAAGACATTTTTTCTTTCTTTTCCGGCTACACTTATACTTTATTTTGTAGTTAGCCACCACACGAGGCAGATCCCTGAACCCAGATCATGGGCTAATTTTTTCCATATGTTTCCATAGGAGGACGACCTGTTCTTTAGTACCTCCTTTCTCCCTCTGGTTATACATGTCTCTACTACAACCTCATTTTCAAATGCAGCCTTGGAAGCATTTCAACTATGAAAAACCATAGTCCCTACCTTGGTCATCACCAGTGAGGACATCACTTCCCCAGAGAATTGAGTAAGGTACTATACCTTCACTTCACCATCAACTCTCACCTATTAATATTTATCACTGGGGTAATTGTATGTCTCACCTACGACTGACACTGGCTCCTTGTCACCCCACCTTTTCAGCCCCCTAATGTGTCAATCATGTAACCAAATGTACTATACATTGATGTCTGTCTTCACAAGCAGTGTTATATATCCAAATGTATCATACAGCATTATTTACATGCTTGATTTAAAATTTACATTTCAATTTTTTGAAACTTTATCAAAAACTGCCAACTGATAACAGGATGACTGGCTTTAGCAAACATTTATTTTATTTCCATGCACGCTGCGTCATGCTCTGCACTGTACCTTTATTGGTGTAGGGAATTCACGGAAGGCCATGTGACCAAGATCTCAGCCGAGATCGAAACGCATCTTCTGCTGTTTGCCTAATAAACCCGCAACATTCTTTGCATCTCCAACCTGGTGTGGCAAGTTGTTTCCAGCATGATCGGCAGGAATACTCGCTGTACATATATATATATATATATATATATATATATATATATATATATATATATATATATATATATATATTCACTGAAAAAACCATAGGTTATAGACCATATATAGTTAGGAATTAGCATTTACAAAACCTTGAAAATTCACTGAAAAAACCATAGGTTATAGACCATATATAGTTAGGAATTAGCATTTAAAAAACCTTATTTTACTCACACAAAACCATTGAAATTCCATATATAGTTAGTTGTACTAACTATATATCGCGCACCCGCAATCCACTGCTGATGATGTCACATATTACATCATTCATGACATGGTCAGTGACATCACTGATGACATCACTGATGACATCTCAAATGACATCACTGATGACATCACTGATGACAACATCCAGTGACTGTATGTTTCTGTAAAGTTAAAATATGTCTTACATATTGAAGAATGAGTGGATGTATAAATGTCTGGATGAAGGATTTAGTAGGTGCATGACTGACTGTATGAGTGAGTGGTTAAATGTGTCTCACTGAGTGCATGGGTTAGTGACTAAACTGTCTCAATTTGTGCATCATTATGTCTGTTGTTCTATAAACTGCTGCATGTGTTGATCATTAGCTATATGATTAACTATATGTGTTATTGATTGGTTGCCTACGTATTTGTATGGGAGACTGAGAGTGTGTATGGGTGGCTGGGAGGTGTATGACTCTGTGCATAGATGTGTGAGCAGTTGATTCACTAGATGTATGGGTTCAAAAGTGCATGTGGAAACAGCTGTATGGGCGGTTGACTGTGTGCATGAGTGTATTGCTGAGTGAATGGATATCTCAGTGCTACATGTAAAAGTAAGTACATATGTAAAACACAGTACATGTGAGAGTTGACATATATAAATAACGGTGCATAAGAGCCAGTGAATGTGTGAGTGGCTGTATGGATCATTGTGAACTTGTATCAGGGATTGTATAAGAGAGTAAATATGTGTTAGTATATGTTTGAATAAGTAAGGTGTGTATAACTGTATAGTTGAGAAAATGGATGTGTGATTGATTCTTTGCATGACTGACTAGGTGTGTGTGTAACTCTATGGATGAGTGACAGTCTGTGAGTGTCTGTTTACACTTACTGTATCTAAGGTTATATTAGAGTCTGAAGAGCTTCATCGTATTATCACATGAATGATGTCATCAGTGATGTCATCAGTAATGTCAAATGAGATGTCATCAGTGATGTCATCAGTGATGTCATTTGAGATGTCATCAGTGATGTCATCAGTGATGTCATTTGAGATGTCATCAGTGATGTCATCAGTGATGTCACTGACCATGTCATGAATGATGTAATATGTGACATCATCAGCAGTGGATTGCGGGTGCGCGATACATAGTTAGTACAACTAACTATATATGGAATTTCAATGGTTTTGTGTGAGTAAAATAAGGTTTTTTAAATGCTAATTCCTAACTATATATGGTCTATAACCTATGGTTTTTTCAGTGAATTTTCAAGGTTTTGTAAATGCTAATTCCTAACTATATATGGTCTATAACCTATGTTTTTTTCAGTGAATTTCATTGGTTTTTTAAAAGCTAATATCTACAGCTGTAAAATGTATTCTTCTTTAAATCCAAAAATATATTTTATATGTTTATTAATAAAAATTTTTAAATATTTTTTTTGTTTCGCTCCCGGTCCGCTAACCGGGAAGCTTCCCGTTAGCTCAATTCGATTGCGCGATCCGGTCCGCGAACCGGTAACAAATCAACATAGTGACGGTATCGCGTTGCCGCGTAATGCGTCTTATGACGTACTGCGTTAGCGCACCCGGAAGTGCCCCGGGGCGCGGACCGAGGCGCGAAACGCAACTCCCCGGAAGCGATCCGCGGCGCGAAAGCGCGACGTATCGCGTTGCCGCGAAATGCGTCTTGTGACGTATCGCGTTAGCGCACCCGGAAGTGTCCCGGGGCGCGGACCGAGGCGCGAAGCGCAGCGAACCGGAAGCTAACCGGGGAGCGTTCCGCAGCGCGTAACATGAGCGTGAGAGGTCATGTGACTTGTTAATAAAACTTTTCATTGGTTCATTTCACTTTTAGTTTCATAATTATGGAAGGCTAGGTCATGTGACCTAAAAATAACACTTTTCATTGGTTAAGAAGTATTGTTTTTTCCAAATGATGAAAACCACTCCTTCTTTCCTCACTCTGACTTTCATTATTGTGAGAGGAAGACCTATTTTGCTTCTTGGAAGACCTATTTTGATTGTATGAAAATGGCTTCACTGATTGCTTCAGCTGGTGCACCCCCACCACCACCTCCACCTCCTCATGGGAAGAGAGGACCACCTCCCCAGGTGGTTACCAACACTGAGGAGGAAGATGAAGAGATGGATGAGGAGGGAGAACAACCACAATTCCTGGAAGAGTTGCCCCGGGTTTCAAGAAAGAAACCCAGTTTCATCTGGCAGTTTTTTTCCATCCCTCGTGTCCAAAAAAAGGTCAATGCCAGGTACGCAACATGCCTCATATGCAAGGAACAATTGTCCAGAGGGACGGACAAAAAATACAGCTACGGTAATCATACCATGCATAGGCACATGATGAGGAAACATCCCCTAAATTACAGCCGGGCGGAATTAAGGGATATGATGGACAATCCTCGACCAACTCCTGTGGCGAGACCAACAACATCGGTTTCTTTATCACCAGAGGAGGCACGGGAAACTGTGCCAAATATCCAACCTAATTTTGGGAACATGATACACTTATGTATGCGCTGTCGTGCATTATTAGCTTGTGGCAACATGAGCATCAATGCACTGAACCTGGCGTATGAACACCATGATTGCCCTAACCGCCCCCAGTAATTTTTTTTTGCTCCTGTTGAGCCCTTTTCAACGCCTGTTTTTTGTTGTTTCCCCCCCCCCAAAAAAACCAAAAAAAATATAAAATCGTTCAAAAAATACAAAAAAAACAAAAAATGTTCAAAAAGTACAAAAAAAATATAAAACAACAAAAATATAAAAAAAAAGTTCTTTTCAGAACTACCTTCCCTTTCCAAAAAAATTGCTACAATGTTTAGCACTCTGGCAAGCTCTCTTTGTTTTGGTTCGCTCCCGGGTTAGCTTCCCGGTACGCGGACCGGGAGCTAACCAAAAAAAAAAATTTTTTTTAAAAAAAAGTGTAAGTATAAGGAAAGTAAACAGAGAGTGATGTTTCAAGAAAGACAGCTATAGGGAGTAAAGAAGAGATACTGTTTAATAGATCTATTTACCAAAGAACAGACAGAAGAGGGTATAATTGTGAAAAACAAAATAGATAACGAAGTGAAAGAAAAACAAGCATTGGCATAGCCAATAGGTATCGACTTTGGGACCTTCTAAGTATTTAGTTATGCAGCATAATATCCTTGGTGCAGCAACATCAACTGTTGCATGGCTAAACACGTATAAGGTCCCAAAGGCGAGACCTATTGTCTATGCCAATGCTTGTTTCTTAAGTAGAATTGCAATACGTCTGGCTCTTCCATGTGAAAAGATCTTATCTTGTGCTCTAAAGATTGCTAAAGTCTCGACAGAGGACAGGCTAGATTGTAAGTAGGGTAAATTGCGCTTGGTGATCTGTTTGAGGGAGCGTCTGCTTTGCCTGGTGTCTTTGGAGAGCAATTTTGATTGTTATACTGGACAATATAGCCCTAATGTAAATAACATAGGGGCATATTATCAACATAGGCAATAAAAGTTTTGCAGCTTTTATCGGCAGAAATGTGTCGCTAAAGCTGCTTTTGCGGCAGAAAACTGCCGCTAAAGCCGTTTTTGCACCAGTTTTCTGCCAATAAAAAGAGCAATAATTTTATTGGCTGCATTCATAATATGCCCCTTAGTGTGCTTCAACTACACAGAGAAAGCATTATGAACAAATAGTGATACAGTGATCAGTCAAAGACACTAAGAGTAATAGAGACGGAGTGAGTGAACAAGAGTGAGGAACTATGAGAAGAGAGGGACTGAGAAAAAGAGTGGAAGGAGTTGAGTAAGTAGCTAATAGAGAAAGGAATGAGGGAAGTAGCAAAGGCAGGAAACTGAGGATTAAAGAAATGAAGCAGTGGAACTAATAGTAGTTCAATGTGATAGAAATGTAACGAAAAGAGTACAAAATACTTACCTTATAATTGTCGTTAAATTCCTCATTTTTTATTTTTATACTTTCAATCTGTGAAAGAGAGAACAAACATTTGAAAAATATAAAAACATGTATTAAAAAATTACAAAAGACAAGGGCAAAGATTGAAGGACAAACAGTTTTTCAATAACTTTGACACTTACAGAAGCTACACAGTCCTAAAGATATACATTTTAAACTAACAGTATCTTGATGCAGATGAAGTGAGGCCTATCTTAAAACATGGTGCATCTTTTGCATTGCTGTTGTCTCAGAAAAGTGTCGCAAGACACTAAAATTTAAAATAATTGCTTCAGGATGCCAATAAGATGTCTACTATCCAGAGTTTTGTTTCAGGTGAGGCCTACTCAGGGTTGCAGATGAAATTTCGAGTTGTTGAAGAGAATAGAGGACATAATACATGTGAAGGTCTACCAATGAAGTGAGTCATGTCCACTGCAATCTTCAACAAAGTCCAAACCTCCTATGTTTCCCTGGACAGACCTAAACTTGATCTGCACAATGTGATTCGTAATGATAGGAAACACAGGTGATGTAATTGAAATACATGCAATTTATTTTGCTCATTTCACAATCACATCACTTGTGTTTCCTTTGCTTAGGTATCTCATTGTGCAGATGTAGTCTAGCATATGAAAGAATACGCAGAAGTGCAGCACTGCATGCAACAACTTTGACACTTACAGAAGCCTCACCTTCTCCATGCCTCCTACACAGTTCTACATATACATCATAAATGCAAACAGTACAGAATTAATTATACATGTTAAATGGTTTATTTTTGCTGTTCTCAGAATGTATCAAAATTCACTAAAAACAGTGACTTGAAGGTATTCATCATGTAACAGCGGGGAAAAAAAAACACAATCAAAATGATTGTGTTTAAAAAACCCATACAACATCAGAAATCAAAAATCAGAACTCCTTAAAGTTAACTTACTTTCCATGACGTCCAAGGATGTCCTATGAATAGCTTACACTCTTTTGTGCTGTTATTACTTTCAGCCCGCCACTTTCTGAAAGAAAATCTCCATCGTTTTTAAAAACATGTTACATACAATAAATGACTTCTTGCTCTCTACCACAAGATTCCACAAGGCCAAATCTTCTCAGGGCCATGTATAACTCTTGGATTTCTTGTTAGCCAATCCCATCATTTGGCATTTCCGCAACTTTCAGAATTAAAATGTTGAAGATCATTTTCACAATCCTGGAATAGTAATATCTTCCCGTTCTTGCTCAGTCATGTTCTACATTTCCTATGACACTGATACTGCTTAATATGAAGCAGACTTACACTACCTCTATGACTATAACAATTATTTAATTCTCTACATCACTTTTAATCACAAAGCAATGTAAAACAGTAGACAGCATTGCAGACTTACATTCCCTCTACTCCATGTTTTGATTGGCTGCTTCAATTAGCTTATAAAAAGAAACAGTTTTTCTGAACTCATTCAAAGTGCACATATATCTCCATGATGTCCAGTCCTATGATTAGAAGTTATGTCTCTGAACTACACTTATCCTCAAGGCCAAATTGTGTAGGAGCCATTAGAACTTCTTGAAATTCCACAGAGCACATCCCGAGATTATTTCCCTAAAATTTTGGTTTTAAAAACACCAGGTAAGAGTTTTTAAGGTCATACGGCAATTTTTTTGTGAAAATTAAAACAGAATCATTGCAGAATGACCAGCCATTTCTAGACTTTAAATAAGCTGTGTAATGTCCTGATGATATTGAAGGGCCGTCATGATATATAATTGCTGTAGTTACAAAAGTCCTTCCTGATATTGACAACTGCGAAGCTACAATTTTTTTTATTAAAGTTGTCAATTTTGTTCCATCAGGCCTACATCGTTGGAACATTAAAATGACATACTGGCCATATGTTCGTATAAATAATGTGGACATCATTTCAGATTTACATTGGCTACACTCCATGTTGTGATTAGCAGCTTTTACTAGCTTATTAAAGGAGACTGATTTACTGTCTGGCAAAGTTAAATATATAAATCTTTCTGAGTCTACACTAGTAGTACTTGATATCATACAGTTCTCGCAGTCATGCTGCCATTGATAAGAAAGCCCAAACAGCTGATCTACATCTACACCTTCAGCATGTAATACATCAAGCATATACATTAAAAACTCCTGACAATCTTGCTGAATATTTTGAGAGAATTGTGTTTGGCCTGAACATCTGTCTAACAGATTTCGAATTTCAGACACACTTTCTATGTTTCTTCTATCAGTGGTACATTTCTCTAACACAGAATTTACCAAACCGCAAAATCTTTGATCAGAATTGACCACAATCTCTTCTTTTACATTTTTTAGAGAAAACAAAACATTAATTACTACATTAGCATAGCAGTTGACACCAGAACTGTTTTCAAACTGAAAACCAACAACATCTTCAACAGAATCCTTTTTGTTTCTGCTTGTAATTTTAGGTTCATTCACTTTTTGTCTTTTTGCTATAACCTCCCCAGTATTGTTCTCATTTCTTCGTTTCCGGCCTACCAGACGTTTCTCAAACAAAGGAAACTGAGGCAAATGTGGCGCATACTCTCTTCTTAACCTATTGTATTCCTTAACCGCATGCGTGCGGGCGGAATTCCGCCCGTACGCTGGGTTTTGCGGAAACGCACTTTACGTGACGAGCTGGGCTCGTCATGAGCGTGCGAGGAGGCTACGCCATGACGAGCCCAGCTCGTCATGAGCGTCGAAGGGGTTAACACAATCTAGATCTGCACAAATGTTTGTGACATCACACTCAATCAAGTACAATCCCGATAAAGTTCTAACTCGTGACAATGCCACATATGCCATACCCTCCTTGAACACAAAACTGCCAATATTCACCAATGCACTGTCTACACTTAAACCTTGCGATTTATGGATTGTCACTGCATATGCCAAGCAAACAGGAAACTGCTTACGGCGAACATATAAGTCTTTTACAAGCAAAAATCTAGCAGAACAACGAGCAATTAGCTGTACTTCCTCAATGCCATCAAATGTAATTTTTAAAAATTCAATTCCATCTCTATTTCTGTATTTCACAAAATCAACAACATTACCCATTGATCCATTTACCAGACCTCTTTCAACATGTAAATTCCTTCTTAAAATTATACGGCAGTTCAAGCACACATTCAGAGTCTTTTCAAAACCTGCAGTTTTAGATATACTCTTCTCTAATGAATCCAATTTTGTTTTCAGATTCTCAGACAAAATAATTGTTGATCCCATATGCTCTACTCTATCAATAGCTTCCAGTTTCACAATCTCTTGCTTTTCTAAATGCAACATTTTGTTGTTAAATTTGGCACATTCTGCAAGAGTTGGCATCAAACATATTCCAGATTTCTTCTCAGTAATTTTCTGAAAAATATTCTCAGGCACAACATCTTGTTCTGGATATAAATTTGACAGTAATCGTGCATGTAAAGCTTCTTTCCCATGCTCGGTCACTTTTCCAATTCTAACATCTTGTAGAATAGTCTTGTAAACTTCATCCTTCGCCTGACGCATATTTTCATGCAGTTCAGCATAATTGAAGTTTAACCATATATTGACGTTGCCAATGCTGCCTAGGCACTTCCTGGTATCTTCATGCGTGAGCATTTTGAACACAGGTTGCCCTTTCACTGGTGTCAGCTGCAAAAGATCTCCGAAAACAATGATGTGTTTGCCACCAAATAACACATCATACTCTGTTTTGAGAACTTCTTGCATCCTCAAATGCACAAAGGCAAGCATGACATTGGAAACCATGCTTACTTCGTCAATGATAAGAAGTTTCATTTTCCTCAAGATTCTTGAAACTTCAAAACAAGCATCTCCAGATAGCTTATGATATTCTAATTTGTTGTCATGCTCCACTGGCAGCATCAGTAAACGATGTAAAGTAATCCCTTTAATATTATGTGCTGCCAGTCCAGTTGGAGCAGTGACAACACAAGACAGCGATGACTCTGTCCTTTCCTGCAAATAGCATGAAATTGCTTTAATGAGGAAACTTTTTCCAGTTCCCGCTTCTCCACTCACGTACAGTCGGACAGGCTTCAACGACGTACATGAGCACTCTTTCTTATCATGACTTAATCCATGATCAATTTGCATGGTAACTTCGTCATATATTTTCCTCTGCTCAACGTTGAGTTGCCTTTCCAACTCTTCTAAGTTAACCGCATCCTCTTGAGCATGTGCCATGGCTCTTTCCACTTCATTCATAGCAGTGGCAGCTTCATTTTCGATAACAGGTCCTCCTAGTGGATCCTGACTCAATGAAGCAGAACTCTGACTGTCCTGAGAACTGTCTCTGGCAATCTCGGCTGCAATCGTTGCTTCCTGCTCAATTTCCGCATTCAACATTTCTACATATTTGGGAAAAGCAGGACATTCTATGGTCTCCTTGGCGACATTGAAAGAGTCTTCGTAACAGAGAAAATCTCCAAGCAGTTCCTCTTCTGCACGCCAAGGCTTGAAAAGTTGCAAAAGTGCTAAATAGAAAAACTCCTTTTTTTCAGGAGATTCGCCACTCAATTTTCGATGGTTTACCAAGTGGCATTTTCTTTGCTTGACCAGACATCCCTCACTTCCTATTACAGCATACACTCCTTTCTCAGTATCTTCTTTGATGTTCCTCTTGAATATGTAATTTTGCAGAACCTCATACAGACAAACATTCTCGAGGTGACTGCTTCGATTTGGATAATATGTATCCAACATGTTTGTCTTCAAAATGTCGGTACTGTTTGGCTCCTTTTCCGCCAAATACTCAATTTCCCGCACAGGTTTGAGAACTCGATTACGCGTTGCAGCAAGACCAAGACTCGCCCAAACGATACTCCTGGACTTGGCATAGAGACTTGCTGAAGACAACCGGTCAGAACATTCGTACGCTCCGATTTCTCGATGCGACAACATCTTCAGACTGAAACTGTACAACTTCTTGCTGAGGCTCTTTTCATGGGAAATGTCCTCCCACATATCCTTCAATTCTGTCTTCTCTTTTTTGGTGATGTAAGACGTCACATACCGCGCCACAGCCATACAGTTATCAGCCACAAACTGTATATCCATGTTAGCATTCCACATGGACAAAATCACCGGGTTGTAGTCGTTGATGTACTTGGACTCTTCGTTCCTCTTCAAATTGTAAGTGTTTTTAGGTGATTTCTTCATGACATTGTGTCGCAACGAAGACATCAAACTGTTTACTCTTCCTTTAGAAATCACCGGTCGTGGAAAGCCGAAACGACATTTAGTGTAGAACTTGTCTTTGTTTCGGAATTTACGACGGCAGTACTTTCCACATCGATGGCTTTGGAAACGCAGAACTTTTTCTCTTAGGCTTTTCTTCTCCTTTGCGTTTGGAACAGCACACGTAGAATACTGTTGGATGAAACTCATCACTGAGTCTTCTGGATCCGTTCCAAATTTAGGTGCATCCTTGATCCACAGCAACATATGTATATGAGGAGCACCTCTTGCTTGGTACTCCTTTCTCCAGAAGAAATCCAACACCTCTCCAAGAGGTGGATTCTTCTTATTCATGATGAAAGACATCATAGCTTCAAATCTATGATTGAAGTACCTACATACATTGACTGGTTTCAAAGAGCACAGTTCTCCGGGT
Source organism: Lissotriton helveticus (assembly GCF_964261635.1). Lineage (NCBI taxonomy): Eukaryota > Metazoa > Chordata > Amphibia > Caudata > Salamandridae > Lissotriton > Lissotriton helveticus. Next base: position 1,779,801,526 of record NC_136059.1, on the reverse strand, counting down.
GTCTTGAATTCGATGTTATCTACGTTAGCATTTGCCTCTCGTAGAAATTCAAGTAAGTCTTCCCAGCCATACTCGGCACAGCTCAGAGTGAGGAACCATGTGGGAGTACCTAAGTTCCTCAGCATACATTTTAAATCACCATGACGACGGTACCAGTACTCATTAGTACCACGCTGACACGCCATGAGATTAATCAGGTGAGAATCCAAAATACTATCTTGGACATTGACTTTATCCATAAAGTCACTTGCCGAGATGTTTTGCATGTGTATACCACTTTTCAAGATGTGGTTCACTGCATATGACAGTCCAGACAGATCGCTTTCAAACAGGAGATGAAACAAATAAGGAATGCATTGTCGAAACCTAGCATCTCCTGCATACAATCGCAAAGTCCGGTATTCAGAAGCAGGAATTTGATGAGGTCGCTCATCATATCTTCCTCCCTGACCTGTTGGAAAAAGCTGTGGGAAACACCGAGCTTCCAAACTTTCCTCCCAAACACTAATGGGACTCCCTTTGGCTTGTTTCATTTGGAACAACTCAATAGCATTCCCCATGACTTCCTTGGAATGCAAAGGATGAACACTATAATGTTCATATATTTCTTCACTAGTAGAGGGTTCTACTTTCTCAATTTGACCAGCACACAAATCGCTATCCTCTTCCTCACTTACTTCCTCTTCTGCAACATATACATTCTTATAGTATTTATTATTTTTTTTCAAATACAATGTTGCCTTTTTAACTTTCCTAACATCTACTAAATCTTGCCATATTTTCTTATTCTTTGTCGGAACCCCATTAACTAAGATAACCAGAGGTTCCTCTTCCACTTTTTCTACTCCAATTGTGTTAATGTTTTTCTTGAAATCTAGAGGCAAATAAACAACTCTTCCCTTTAATCCTCTCTGTAAATCTGATGGAGGCAATTTCCCTGTCTTTGGCTCCATTCTTCAAATAGCCTGAAAGGGATGGATACTTTGAATCAAAATAGATTCATAAGTATTTAAGTCCTTCAATTCAGAAGGAATCTCAACCAATTCCAGATTATTATGAACTGCTCTAGCAGGCATCTGGTTTTGTTTTAATTTGTTACAACAATAAGTACACACACGTTGATCCAATCCCAAATCAAAACAATTTTCTACCATCAAGTATGTTGCAAAATCCTTCCATTCACTATTATTTTCCCTTTCACTTTTTGCATATAAATCCACTAACTTAGTCTGATTCTTATAATAAGTGCGTCGACAACACACACAAGTGAAATTAGGCCTCTCACTTGATTTCACCTCAAACGTCGCAATTTCCCTCTGGAAATTATCTGTACTGGAAACCTGTACACTATCTTCCACATGACCCTCTACTTCTTGCTCAATTTCAACATTCTCCTCTTTACTTCCAAAGTAACAAAACTCAATTTCTTCACACATATTCTTCACATCTATTTCAGAACCATGCAAAAGAGCAGCGCATAATTGTTTCAGCATAATTGCTGGACTCTTAGCATAATACAACATTCTAACTAATTTCCTCACTTTGTTATGATGCACTGCTAGCATCCTGAAATGATGAAAAACACTCTGGCATACTCTCCTGGAAAGACAAGCCAGTGAATGACCATGCAAACCTGTCACTTCTCTTACTCTGCAAGGATCTAATTCTTGCAACAACATCATTTTCTGCTTCAAACTTTTTTTGTTAAATGACCGTACAAAATCACAAAGCAAATTGATGGAATCCTGTCGCACACTGCAAATACTACTACACTTCCAGGTGTACACAGGACCCTTAGCACGTCTTCCTAAAACCTCATTACCTAACACCTCTTCTGCCTCTGTTGTCACAAGTTTTTCTTTTTCAACTGGACAACCATCTTTCACTTCATAAGCACGACCACTGGTGTCAACTGCATGCACCAAATCATTATCCTGGAAATAACTCTCCTCATTAAAAAATGCCTCACAGCTTGAACTATGCATCCATTCTCCAGAAAAAACTTCACAAAAATTACTACGATTAACTATTCTCTTCCATCTACTATTTCTTTTGAAATCAAAAATTGCCTTGTTTAGCTTCCTAATTCTATTGATTATCAAAATAAATAACTTACGTTTAATTTCAAATGCCTGATCAATAACTTTCTCAACTTTTTTTTTTCTCTTATAAAAAACTAGTTTCTGTTGACCTTTCTTAATATTTTTTAACAAATTGCCAATTATCCTGTTGCGGAACATTCATTTACGAATCTCCCTAAACTGTTGTTTCCTTCTACTATCATGCACAGATTTATCTCTTGCTCTAGCAGTAACATTTTTCATTGTCCTTTTCTTTCCATTTGATTTCCTTCTCGTGTTATGGACTGAAACATTTTCTGTAGTAATATTTTTTTTATTACAAATATTTCTTATGAAATATTTAGAGCTCTTACCCGGTGCTTTCTTCGTGGCTTGAGAAATCTTTTTGTTAAAGGACTGCTGGGTTTTTGTTTTCACCTGCTGTCTTTGACGTTTTGCAGCCTTTATCTGTCTTTGTATTGTAGGCATGGTTAAATCTTGAAATGATCTGCAGTTGAATCTGAGGAAAAATATAATAAAAAATGTTAATAAACATTATTACCAAACAGTAAATCAGTAACAGTGATCAAAAACTTAACACACTACTTGACATTTTAATTTGAAGATTTTTTAGTCATTGGCAATCTTACAATACAAAAATACCAGAAAAGAAATGACATTTATATTTATGTTACCTATGCTATTTTATATGTGAATCTGATCTAATTTTATGAACATATTTTAATATTTTATTGAAGACACTACACATAACCTGTTTTTGAAGGTGTCTTTATTTTTAAATTAAACGGTTTACCTTTTTACTTTTTATTAATTATAAAATTTAAAAATAAATGTTTATATTTCCAAAGGCTCAAGCAGGTCAGCTTCCCATCCTATATCATATAGTTCGGACAAATCTGCATCCTCATCACGCTCTTCTTCATCCTCAGGATTTAAATCATCCAAAGGATCAACATCCACTGATGTTTCAATTACAAGTTCAATGATGAGGTCAAAATCAACTGATTGCAGATTGTCGCTCATGTTGAGGTTGTCTTTATCTTTAAAGAAAGATAACAACAATGAGATGTTGCAGAGTAAGAGACAAATCTCAGAGATTATAATAGTAAAATTGTTTAACAAGATTAACATTTAGCAGCTATTATTTAGCCATGTCCAGCAATGCTGAGCAGGTGAAGCCTATGTCTAATTATTCACTGAACAGGACTCATCTCTTCTTAACCTTGGATAAGCCTCACCGACTCTGTGTCCCCTGCACATACTTAAATGTAAAGGGGCAGATTTATATTAAATGGCACATCCCCAGGCATGCACCAGTTAACGTGCACCACTGCTCTGCCACCCATGGTGTGCCGCATTTACAATCAGATAGGAGAAAGCTGCGTCAAAACCCTGCGCCTGCTTGAAGCTGGCATAGGTCTTGACGCAGCATTGTGGAGATGCGGCACCCCTGAGCCTTGCTGGAGCTGCATCGCACTTGCAATACAACTCCAGCAATGCGCCACCTTTACGGCACATATGCGTCACGCATCTGTGCCATTTTTGCCCCATGCTGCGCCGCATTGTAAATGCAGCACACCATGGGTGGCGGAACAGCGGCGCAGGATGACTGTCACATCCCTGGTGATGCGCCAGTCATCATAAATGTATCCCTAAGCTTCTTATCTTGTTAGAGATGAACTGCCATATGTATCATCAAAATATTTTACATTTCCTAAATAGCGAATTTTAAGGAATAAATAGCGATTCTTTACCATTCCTAATTTGCGATGAGCAAATTGCTAATTGCAAGTTACCCATTCATTTCCATGGGCTAGGAGGCTCATAGGAATGAAGGTTTAATTTGCGATTACCAATTTGCTCATCACAAATTAGGAATTTTTCCAAGGGTGCAGGGGTGTCTCAAGAACACCCTGCTGCACCCCTGAAAAAGAAATTTGGGGGCATATGGCACACATACATGCCCTAAGGGCATGTGTTGGCGTCATATGGCACCTTTTGTTTTTTTGAAAAAAAGCTTTTTGAAAAGAATTCACAAATTACCACCAATTTACCACAATAGTTTCCAAATCCTTAATGTCATTTTTTACATAGTTTTTGTTTGATACATTGCATTCACGTAGTCACAAAATTTGCAAATCCTTCAGTGCAATTGCAAAATAAGGAATAGCAAATTTTGCTACTCCTTATTTTGCATCAAACTTGTTTGATACATACCATTTGTCTAATTAACATTCACAAAGGCCGAAATTCGTAGAATTTTGATCTTTGCAAATGCTAATTACCTTCATACATATGGCCCCAAGTGAGGCCTGTCTTGCGGCATGGTGCATCTTTTGCATCACTGCTGCTTGGGTTTTATGTGGTACGTTTTTTTTACACCATGACATATCTGCCTAAATGCATCAATTTGTAATGTTGTCGCCTCATAGCAAATCTTTTGCACCACCGCTGCATCATAAAAGTGACGCACAGTGGCACAAAAGAGGCATACACCTATCATAAATCTGTCCCTACCATTTTAAATGATTAATCCAGGATGACAATAAAGTGTGTCCTATCCAGAGGTTTGTTTAAGGTGAGGCCTACTCAGGATTGCAGATTAAAGTTACGCTTGATGAAGAATACAGAGGAGATAATACATGTAAAGGCCTACCAATGAAGTAAGTAATGTGCACTTTATTGCGCTAGTCATCATAAATGTATCCCTAAGCTTCTTATCTTGTTACAGATGAACCACCATATGTACCATCAAACTATTTTGCATTTCCTAAATACCAAATTTTAAGGAATAAATAGCAATTCTTTACTATTCCTAATTTGCAATGAGCAAATTGCTAATTGCAAATTAACCATTCATTTCCATGGGCTAGGAGGCTCATAGGAATGAAGGTTGCAATTTGTGATTAGCAATTAGCTCATCACAAAATAGGATTTTTTTCAAGCGTGCAGGGGTATCTCAAGAACACCCTGCTGCACCCCTGAAAAAGAAATTTGGGGGCATATGGCGCACATAAATTTTAACAACATTCCTTTACCTCAACAACGATTTTCAAATCATAACTTCAAAACACTACACATGGGAAAATTACTTAAATTGTCCTTAAGACACATAAAAGCGTTTTTTGATTGGCTTTCCTGCATGGTAGGGTCACTTTTAACATGGCTATGTAACACAAACATTCAAAATCTAAATTTTCCATGCACATGTGGGAGCATATTTACAAGCAATTTGCGCCACAGAGAAAGGTCTTACACTAAAATGAGAAAAATAACATCAGGGACAGTCAATTGCCTTATAAAGAAGCATACACCATTATGTCCTTGTCATGATTTTAAAAACAATTCCTTTTCCCCAAAAACGATTTTCAAATCATAATTTCTAAACACTGCACATGGGAAAATGACTTAAAATGTCATTAAAACACATGAAAGCGTTTTTTGATTGCCTTTCGAGCATGGTTGGGTCACTTTTAACATGGCTATGTAACACAAACATTCAAAATCAAAATTTTCCATGCACACGTGGAAGCATATTTACAAGCAATTTGCGCCACAGAGAAAGGTCTTACACTAAAATGAGAAAAATAACATCAGGGACAGTCAATTGCCTTATAAAGAAACATACACCATTATGTCCTTGTCATGATTTTAAAAACAATTCCTTTTCCCCAAAAACGATTTTCAAATCATAATTTCTAAAAACTGCACATGGGAAAATGACTTAAAATGTCCTTAAGACACATAAATGCGTTTTTTGATTGGCTTCCCTGCATGGTAGGGTCACTTTTAACATGGCTATGCAACACAAACATTCAAACTCTAAATTTTCCATGCACATGTGGGAGCATATTTACAAGCAATTTGCGCCACAGAGAAAGGTCTTACACTAAAATGAGAAAAATAACATCAGGGACAGTCAATAGCCTTATAAAGAAGTATACACCATTATCTCCTTGTCATGATTTTAAAAACAATTCCTTTTCCCCAAAAACGATTTTCAAATCATAATTTCTAAACACTGCACATGGGAAAATGACTTAAAATGTCAATAAAACACATGAAAGCATTTTTTGATTGCCTTTCCAGCATGGTTGGGTCACTTTTAACATGGCTATGTAACACAAACATTCAAAATCAAAATTTTCCATACACATGTGAGAGCATATTTACAAGCAATTTGCGCCACATAAATCATAATTTTCTCCTTAAAGCACACTATTCTCTATCTAAAGTAAAGAAATATTTTCTCACCTTAGCAAATACTTTGAGTTTGAAAACAGTCTCAGAAACACACCAATTTGTCTGCAGCAAAGCAAAAGGTATGCACTCCAGAGTCTGCAGCTATGAAAAACACAGAAATGCTGTAATTCTTCACACATATCTCTCATGTCACCCAATCAAAAGTCTTCCCTCACTTTTTTCAAATGAAAACCCATCCCCCCTCTGCCCTTTCTGCTTTATCTGCATGGCAACCACCTCCTGGAAGAACTCTGTTGTTTGCAAGTTCACACAACAATGTTGCAATTGAACTCTGAACTCTCAGTGCACCTGCATATCCAGTGCATTCTTTCATTTAATGATTTTTTATTGACCACTCAAAATACATCTTTCAAAGAACACATCCGTGCACCCTAACTTTTTGTTTTCAGCAATCAAAATCCACCAATCACTGTTACTGCTTCATGAACACAGAAACTCCACAGTTTTTTTCATTTCAAACTCTCATTTTTTCAACTGCCATTTCATTGCCACACTTCATCTGACTGCAGGAGAACCTTCTCTCACCATGTTTTCTGTCTGGATTGTTGGTCATAGTTATATTCACTGGGCTCAAAGGTACGTTGAAAGCAGGAATTTACCTAACCTCAATTTACAAGATGTGGAAATTAAGTGGTTTGGCCACAGAGGATTAAAATGTCACCAATTGATACCATTGGTGAAAACCTTTATGCATTTGCCCAAACCTGACCTGTTAATTGTGCACTGTGGAGGTAATGACTTGGGCACTTTGACTGGTGTAGGTCTGGAAATGCTTTTAAAGGACACCTTTGAGCAATTAATGGCACTTTTTCCTCAGACTGCCTTGGTATATTCAAATATATGCCAAAGACAGAAATGGAGGTGGTCAAACCAATTTTGTCCACAAATTGAGAAGTCGAGGAAGCATGTAAACAAATCTGTTTCAGCTTACATGAGAGACCATGGAATGGGCTCCCTGTACAACAATAACTTGCGTTACTACATGCAAGATATCTACAGAGGAGATGGAGTTCACTTCTCAGATGAGGGCAACAGAGTTTTCACTCTGAATTTAAGAATGTGCATTGGTACCTACTTATAAGTACCTAAATGTACCATAAACCCAAAAGCTCTTCTCAGAGCTACCCTACATCTGATCACTCACAATTATTATTTAACTCTAACATTTTTCACTAATTTTCAACAAAATACGCTACCGGGGCCGCTACCCGGTACGCGAACCGGGAGCTAACCTCGCGAAATATTTTTTAAAAATGTTTTTTTTTCGCACATATAAGCCTCCTCAGCCACCCTCAGAAAACCTAGGGGGTCAAGATAACTCTACCGTGCCCCCTTCTACCCATTCTGAACATTATTTGCCCTCCATCTTGTATCTTAATTCGACCGAAACACAAAATGGTGGACTCCCGGAACGCTTAAGGTCCGCGAACCGGGGCGCTCAACGGTTCGCGTACCGGGTCGCTCCCTGGGAAGCGCACCATCAAAAAAGGTGGGAAAGTAGTTCACACAAAAGCCACTTGAGACAATTTCACCAAATATAGATTAGCTCATACTACATACCAATCCCTACCATTTTCACAAATTTCATTGGAATTCCATTTAGCCATTTAGCCTATAGACCTCTCTAAATACCGTGAGGTAAATTACTTCACAAAACACATCTGAAGTGTTGGAATTGACAACCAATTAAAATGTTACTTTCATTTTCTACTTTTTTTACCTGACATTTGATTGGTTATGTACCCGAATATATATAAAGGAAGAGAAGGAAACACAGCCATTTTGACTACTACTTCCTGGTGTACATTTCAATAGGATTTTCATTAATAACTTCAACTTCTTTTTAAAGGTAAGTTGTTATTTTTAAAACTGAAGTATATTGTGCACTTTAAGTTAATATGGCAAACTTTTTCTGTTAGTTATATACTATCCCTCTGTAGTACTTATAAATTTAGATACAATTTTTTATATTCCTACTTCCACTCTGATACTATACACTGCCCAAAGATAAATTCACTGTTAAAAACTGCCTATCTAAAATTAATCCCAACAGTGCCCTACCTCTACTAATATATATTTTTTTTATGCAAATTTCAGGGAAAATGGAAAGCGAACAAAAAATTTCATTTGAAATTGTCCTTCCAGAGTCCAACACAGAAATCATTGATCCAAATGAGATTGAATTTATGGATGAAACTTGGGACCAAGAACTACTGCAATGTGTACAAGCAGTAGATAACCTCCTTGCAAATGAGGACATTTTACAACCTCAGAGACTACAATGTATATTCCATGATAATTATGAAATTTCTGACAATGAAATGTTAGAAAGTTTAATAAATTATGAAACACAATAAAAAATGCTTAAAAAAAAAAAAAAAAAAAAAATAATCAACAAAACCAACAATCAATTAACATACAGCATTTGAAAAGTCTATCATTCATTTTTCATTGCAGTACGCTGCCCAGAACGCTTCCCGGTTCGCGGACCGGGCGCTACCCACGCAAAAAAACAAAAAAAAAATTTATTTTTTTTTGCCCCGCGGGGCCCTTTTAAAGCCTCCACATTAAACCTAATGGGTCAGGGAGGATCTACTATGCCCCCTTTTGGTTATTTCCACCTTTGTTTTGGCCTCCTTTTGTCTCTCAATCCTACCGAGAGACAAGATGGCGGCCGCTCCGGACTGTTTGGAATGTTTACAGACGCCGGATAACCAATCAGCTTCGCTACGTGAAGTTCCGGTACGCTTAAGGTCCGCGGACCGGAGCGCTGCCTGGAGCGCGCTTACAGATATATATCTTTTTTTAAACGTTAATTTCTCAAAATCCACTGGAGCACATATATTGAGACCTACAAAAGGCACATCGGGCTACCAGTCTCTACAATTTTGCCAAGTTTCGTGCAAATCCATTCAGCCGTTCGGGCTAAAAGTGCGACAGACCGCCCTATGGAAAACTCAATGTTAAAAACATGTTTTGGGACCCCCCTTTTTTCTCGGCCCCCCTTGACGAACCCCCCCCAAATTTCCAGGGGCTGCTCAGAAACAAAATGTTCCATTTTCCAGAAAATTTCAGCCAATTCCGTCCACAAACGCCAAAGTTATTAGACATAGAATTTTCAAAAATCCCATAGGGAAAAAATCCTAACTATATATACCTACTGGCGACCGCCAGTAGGTAATATATATATATATATATATATATATACATATATATATATATATACCATCAAACAAGAACCCAAATTGAACAGAGACCACAGGAAGCTTGAAATACTGCTCCTTTATTGTGAAACGGCAGCTTGCTGGCAGACCAACGCCATAGAAAACATGTCCCAAGTTAAACGCCAGACGCATTTTGGGAATAAATCCCTTCCTCAGCGGCGTGAGTTCATATTGGAAATGAGAACGCACTTCCTTGCTCACTCGGTTTTCATCCATATACCTGCCCTGGTAGGCGTGGCCAACACTGTAGCCTTCTGGGATATGTAGTGGCAGGATGTCTTCCCCAGTGGGCGTGCTGTCATCCCCATAAACCCATGTGGGCTGGCATGCAGTCTTGGCAAGCCTCTGCGTTGCTTTTTAGATGCCATTTGGAGCTTCAAACAGGCTGCTCCCTGTAAAGCACCAGCTCGAACTTCCTTCCAATGCTTCAACACCGGTTGGTGTCCGAGCGGATCCGCAGCAGCGGTGGGTCTCTTGTTCACGACTAGGTGAGCATTTTCGAGAAGGTATTATGATGCTCGAGAGACATTCTTCACCAGATTGCAATTTTTGCGTGTTCGGGATCACGATCTTACCAACACTGCCGCCGGAAGTCAGATGTCGAGTCCGAATGACATGTCCATATTTTTACACTCTTGCTGGATCGTGCAGCAGGATTCCAAATCTCGTCGGCGAATGCAAACAGGTAAGAAACTAGTTGGCTAGCGCAGAATCCCGGTAATTCGTTACTGTGTGCACGAGAACGCATATTGAGCGCGCAAAGAAGAAAAACAACTACGCTACGGTGCAGATTGCGTAGTATTCAGTAACAACACATTCAATGCGAACAGCCAAGTTACCGAAACTCCGCAAACTCCGCGAGCGGAGCGTAGTTCACCGCTCAGGGTTACTCTTGCCTCTTTCTGTACCTCTGTTGGTTATTGCTGCATTTCTCTTGCCTCTTTCTGCACCTTTGATGGCTCTTTCAGGACCTCTGTTGGTTCTTTCTGCACTGCTCTTGGTCCTATCTGCTACTCTCTTGCATATTTCTGTACCACTCTTGCCTCTTTCTGCACCTCTCTTGCCTCTTTCTGCGCCTCACTTGCCTCTTTCTGCACTTATCTTGCTTCTTTCCACACCTCTGTTGCTTCTTTCAGCAAATATCGTGCCTCTTTCTGTACTTCTCTTGCTTGTTTCTGCACCTCTCTTGCTTCTCTCTGCACCTTTCTCCCTCTTTCTGCACATGTCCTACCTCTGTAGGCATAGTTAGAAATTAGCATTTAAAAAACCTTAGAAATTCACTGAAAAAAACATAGGTTTCAGGGACGCAGAAAGAAGTAAGAGAAGAGCAGAAAGAGGCAAGAGAGGTACAGAAAGAGGAAGAAAGGTGCAAAAAGAAGATAGAGAAATGCAGAAAACGGCAAGAGAAGTGCAGAAATAGGAAGAAAGGTACTGAAAGAAACAAGAGAAGTACAGAAAGAAGCATCAAAGGTGCAGAAAATGGCCTACTTTGACTGTAACTTTACACAGACTTAAAAAAATTAGCCTAATCACTAATCCTTCTCCCAAGGTGTCTTAAACCTCATTTTTATCTTGAAGGTTAACTATTCATTGACTGCTCAGAATTTTAGACGTAACAAATGTAAAACAGCAATCCTAACCATATCACTGTTGCAAGTCTCACCAAGTTTCTGAAGGTATGCATGCATGTGTCTGTGCTTTTATCTAGTGGCATTTTACATAAAAATAAACATAGAAATACTTGAATACCTCTGTTTCAAACAGCATACTCTGTAAATGTGTGTACAAAAAGGTGTATGTATTTCTTTCTGCTCATAATACAGGGCACAGGGGTATTCAATAGTATATTTGAGGGGCTCTATACACCTACATACGTAAGTCATGTCTGCCTGTGCAACCAAATGACAGAGCAGAACTGACAAGATTTGACCACCTATAGGAGAAGCTTCCTGCTTTTTAAGCTACCATCTTCAGATGCATAACAAATTTGAGAATACATGTACAAGCAGCCATATACCTCAGTCACAAGAGCATGCATACCTTTAAACTTGACATCTTACACTTCCCATTTGAGTACAGAAAGAGGCAAGAGAAGTGCTAAAAGAGACAAGAGAAGTCTAGAAAGAGCGAAGAGCAGTGCATAAAGAGGCAGAAGGGATGTAGAAAGAAGCAGGAGTGGTACAGAAAAAAGCAACAGAAGTGCAGAAAGAAGCAACCAAGGTACAGACAGATGCAAGAGTAGTGTAGATAGAGGCAAGATAGGTGCAGAAAGAAGCAAGAGAGGTGCAGAAAGAGAGAAGAGGGGTACAGAAATAGGGCTGCAGAAAGAGGAAGAGGGGTGCAGAAGGAAGCAATAGAAGTACAGAAAGAGGCAAGAGAGGTACAGAAAGAAGGAACAGGGGTGCAGAAAGAGGCAAGAGAGGTGCAGAAAGATGGAACAGTAGTGCAGAAAGAGGCAAGAGTGGTGCAGAAGGAGGGCTGAAAAAACAGGCAAGAGAGGTACAGAAAAAAGCAAGGGAGGTAGAGAGAAGAGAGGTGCAGACACAGATAAGGGACGTGCAGAAAGAGATGAGAGTGGTGCAGAAAGAGGGCTGCAGAAAGAGTCAAAAGGAGTGCTGAAATAGAGACGAGGGGTACTGAAAGAGGCAAGAGACATGGAGAAAGAGGCAATAGAGGTGCAGAAAGAGGGAAGAGGGCTCCCTAAAGAGGCAAGAGGGCTGCAGAAAAAGCAAGCAAGAAAGGTACAGAAAGAAGTAAGAGAAGTTTACAAAGAAGGAACTGAGGTGCCGAAAGAGGCAAGAGCGGTGCAGAAAGAGGGAAGATGGTTGCAGTAAGAGGCAAGAGGGGTGCAGAAAGTAGCAACAAAAGTGCAGAAAGAGGCAAGAGAAGTGCAGAAAAAAGCAACAGAGGTACAGAAAGAGGCAAGAAAGTTGCAGAAAGGCGTAACAGAAATTCAGAAAAAGGCAAGAGAACTGCAAAAGAAGGCAAGAGAGGTGCAGAAAGAGAGAAGAGGGGTGCAGTAAAAGGGAAGAGGGGTGCAGAAAGAGGAAGAAAGGCACAGAAAGAAGCAAGAGAAGTACAGAAAGAGGCAAGGGAGGTGCATAAAGAGGTAACAGGGGTGCAGAAAGAGGCAAGAGGTGCAGAAAGAGTGAACAGTGGTGCTGAAAGAAGCAACAGATATGCTGAAAGGGGGAAGAGGGGTGGGGAAAGAGGCAAGAGAGGTACAGAAAGAAGCAAGTGTGGTGCAGAAAGAGAGAAGAGGGGTTCAGAAAGAGCCAAGAGAGGTGCAGAAAGAGGGAACAGGGCAACAGAAGGAGACAAGAGGGTGCAGAAAGAGGGAAGAATGGTGCAGAAAGAGGCAAGAGAGGTACAGAAAGGCGGAAGAGGGCTTCTTAAAGAGGCAAGAGGGCTGCAGAAAGAAGCAAGACAGGTACAGAAAGAGGCAAGAGAAGTGTATAATGAAGGAACTGAGGTGCAGAAAGAGGCAAGAGTGGTGCAGAAAGTGGTAACAGGGCTACAGAAAGAGGCAAGAGGGTGCAGAAAGAGGGAAGAGAGATGCATAAAGAGTTAACAGGGATGCAGAAAGAGGCAAGAGAGGTGCAGAAAGAGTGAACCGTGTGCAGAAAGAAGCAACAGAGATGCAGAAAGAGGGAAGATGGCTCGAGAAAGAGGCAAGAGAGGTACAGAAAGAAGTAAGAGTGGTACAGAAAGAGAGAAGAGGGGTGCAGAAAGAGACCAGAGATATGCAGAAAGAGGCAAGAGAGATGCAGAAAGAGGGAACAGGGCTACAGAAAGAGGCAAGAGGGTGCAGAAAGAGGGAAGAAACATGCAGAAAGAGGGGTTTATAAAGAAGCAACAGAGGTATAGAAAAAGGCAACAGAGGAAAAGAAAGAGGCAAGAGAGGTGCAGAAAGCAGAAGAGATGTGCAGAAAGAGGCAAGAGTAGTGCAGAAAAAGGGAAAAATGTGCAGAAAGAAGCAAGAGAAATGCAGAAAGAGACGAGAGGCACAGAACGAAGCAAGAGTGGTTTGCACACCATTAGTACCAATTTAATACCCACATTTAGCAATAAGTAATAGGTGTCCATTCTAGGTTTGCAGAGGACCTTTCACCACGTTGTAACACTTCTCACTGCATTTTTGGTAACGTTTGAGCTCTTTGAGCTAGAAACAAGGTTTTTTTCTGTTCATTCTGCAGATGATGGATTATGTGGCAAATACGGAAAATGTGTAATTGTGCAAAAGTCAGTGCAGCCCAACACTCACATAATTCCAGTGGCTCTGCTCATACCTCTGACTAGGTCCAGAAGTTCTCCTCAGTAGTTCCTTCTTTTTTGTCTCCTTGAGTTTATAGTTTAGCTTCTATGGAAACAATAAAGACTAAACCTGAGGTTACCACTCCCCAACACAGACTACCATACCACATATTTGCTCTTCATAACACATCATCCCACGCTGCATAATTCCTGTAGACTAAATAACACATACTTTCTATACACATAATTTCACTGCACAACATACCACATAATTTCACTACACACAACGTACATCCACTCCACCCCAAAAAATACTAGTAAAAACTTTTACATATACAATGCCAATAGCTCTAACTCTCGCAAATGCGAGACCTATTACATTGAAAATGCTTCTCTAATTAGTAGTCATGTTTGCAGAGTGGTGGAGAAAGAGTTCTGGGCCTCCGACCAGCGCTCAGGAATTCAGCTGCGTAGGACTTCACGGAGGTATCAGGAGAGCGTCTTGCCCCCCAAAGTCCCTCTAGAGTAAAGTGGACTTCATCACCCAACCAGTAGTGAGCCAGGAGGCATGTTTCCAGAGTGGTAGAGACAGGGGGCATGGCCTCCGAAGACCTCTGAGCAATGCCACTGTGTGGGACTTACTGGAGGTAACAGGAGGGGTAATTGGCCCCCAAGGAAATCCTTGGGGGGCAACTATCCCTCCTATTACCTACAGTAAGTCCCACACAACAGCATTGCTAAATTCTCACAGCAGGCCATGCTCCCTTTGCCCACCACTCTGCAAATGCAATCCCTGACAATTTCTTGGATAGAGATTAGAGTCCCCTTCCCTGCTGAGGGTCCTTAGGGGCCAACTAGCCTACCTATTACCTCAAGTAAGCCCCACACAGTGGGATTGCTGAGAGGTGTACACAGGCCCTGCCCTCTTTCTCCACCACTCTGCAAACGCACCTCCTGGCACACTCTTCGTTTGGGGATGACAACTCCTTGCCTCCTGAGGGTCCCTGGGGTGCCAACTAGCCTTCCTGTTACCTCTCATAAGCCCCACACAGCTGAATTTCTGAGAGTGGTCAGAGACCACGCCCTCTGTGTACACCACTCTGCAAATGCACCTCCTGGTGCACTGCTGCTTTGGGGATGAAGTCTACTTTAGTCCTGAAGTCTTCAATTAACAAGGGGACCTGATCTCCCCACCAGCAGTGCTCCAAGAGGCATGTTTGCAGAGTATTGTAAAACGGGGTTTAGCCTTGGGCCCCCTCTCAGCAATCCCACTGTGTGGGGCTTACTGGAGGTACCTGTTGGGCTAGTTGGCCTATAACGACCCTCACTAGTGAATGGGACTTCATTCCCCAACCCAGAAAGCTCCGGAGGTGTGTTTGCAGAGTGTTGCAGGGAGGAGGCAGGGAGGAGGCAGTGCCTCCGGCGAGTTTCCGTTTCCTTTTTATTTATTTTATTTTAGGAAGGGGGATGTGTGGCCCCCGTCCCCTTAAGCCTTTTGGGCCCCGGGGACCCCATCCCTGAGCCCATCTTAAATCTGCCTACCTACTAATGATGATGAATGCTTTCGTAAATAACAGGACATCAACTTACTAAAGTATTATAATTTTATTCACTTCAAAGGACTGCAAGTCCAATAATGCACAGGAACTGATGATGGCACTAAGCCAAACCCACTGAGGACATTGTCAAATAAAAACACACCTGGTTGAAGTGAACACTCGATGTCTGTTTCCTTATAGCCCATAAGAAGAGGCGCAACAGCCTCGAAAAGCATCGGCAACATGAGGAGAACTAATGGCTGGTGAGAGGCAGGCTGCGTGAGGCTTCACAATACCTGCTGGTATGGGGCGCTGTCGAGTGACGTTTTAGAATGCTGTGGTAATTTGTTGGACAAAATAAGAACATGGCGGCCCACTGCGGAAAAGGAGCTCCATTTCCGTATCAAGGAAAGGCTGTGGAAAGGAACTGTTTCTTTCTATGAGGCACAGCGTCCCTTGCATAAAGAGCCCGCCTTAACCCCTTCCACACTCATGACGAGCTGGGCTCGTCATGAGGTAGCCTCCTCGCACGCTCATGACGAGCCCAGCTCGTCATGAAACAATGGGAATCAACAAATATCAGCACAGGAGGGGAATATGCTGAGCATCGATGTGGTTAAACCTGCCTACTTACTAAGGATGAAGAATGCTTTTATAAATAACAGGACATCACCTTACTAAAGTATTATATTTGTATTCACTTCAGAGGACTGCGAGGCCCATAATGCATAGGAACTGACGATGGCACTAAGCCAAACCCACTGAGGACGTTGCCAAAGAAAAACACACCTGATGAAGTGAACACTCAATGTCTGTTTCCTTAAAGTCCATGAAGAAGAGGCGCAAGCCTCGAAACGCGTCCGCAACATGAGGAAAAAGAATGGTTGGTGAAAGGCAGGCTGCGTGAGGCTTGACAATACCTCCTGGTATGGGGTGCTTTCGAGTGACCTTTCAAAACGCTGGGGCAATTTGTTGGACTATATATATATATATATATCTAATTGAAGACCGAAATATACATGATATACCATACTAAGTATTAGGAGGCTGCCCATTTGTGGGCTTGAGTGATCTTGATGCAATATTGCTTTGTATAACGCTAATGAGCGCCATGAGAAATCAACACTGTAAGATGGCCGCCACTATTCTGTGTATGGTGTGAGTCCCCTCTCGATGTCAATGCCATTAGATTGGTGGGAGTAAACTACAAGTGAAATGTTTAAAATAATGTCGAGTTTCACCCCAGTGCATCACACACTGACGAAGGCAGACCGCCGAAACGCGTCTGTGTGCACCCCCCCGCTGAATAAAATCTAAGCGTGTTTGAAACTCCACCCTCGAGTGCTGTGTTGTCCTTCCTGGGAGAGACCGGAGGGATTCTGAGCGTCATATATATATATATATATATATATATATATATATATATATATATATATATATATATATATCGTCCACACCTCCTCTTAAGGAATGAAAACGCACTCGTAGGAACTTTCTTTCCAGATTCTTTATTTATCCATAGATCTCAGCATAAAAATTACCAACGCGTTTCGCCGTCCACTGCCGGCTTGCTCACGGTAGATATTTACATTGCCCACTAACTTCCTTTAAGGAGTGGTTACCAAAGTCACGTGATTACATTATGACTTCCTGTCATGTTAGCTAAGAGTTATGGGTCTTGTAGTTTATACAGTTTCTCCATTCTATTTACAAACATACAAATCTCCTCTCATGCGTGATGCTTGTTAACAATGTTAGTCCTTGTATATATATTGTGACCACAATATTACAGTGTTCTTATTGACGCTATGGGGTCCTAAACATTATCCCATATTACTCCAACATATGATCGTTTCAGTATGATCACATGTAATTGTAGTTCATTACCCATTTCCAGTAGGTCTCGGGTTATCATTAATAAACCTTAATAGACATGGGGTAGAGCCCTCCAGTGGGCATATTCTACTTAGTGAGTGCTAATCGCAAATAAAGCCCTCCAGTGGGCTTGAGTTTTTTGACCTTTCAAATAGCACCCCTTAAACTATATTTACTTTCTGCAAGAGGACTAGGCATTTATGTATCTCTGTTTTTGTATGTTCAACTGTGACCCATATTTGTTTTGTTACATACTATGACAATACAGAAGATAGGGTTTTATATATTGTATTTAAATTTCTCACATTCCCTATGCGACTATTCCACAAGTTTGGTGCACTGTTCTTTTTTCATTTTTATTATGTTTACAAGTGTATATAAAGTTCTTCACTCTGGTTCAGACCATCCGGATGTAAAGTTCGGAAATTCAATATTTGACGTGATTCTCTGCATCTTAGTTTTCGCTCTCTGTCCCCTCCTCTCTCATGCGGGACGATCGTTTCAAGAGCGTAAAATTTCAGAAGTTTCCAGTCCCCATTATGTGCAGCCTCCATATGTTTCGCGACGGCATTGCCTCTATCTTTGTTTGCCGTCGCTCTTACATGTTCTAAGATTCTTAATTTCAATTCTTTCTTTGTGCTGCCGATATATTTTAAGGCACAAGGACATTCAATCACGTAAACTACATATTCCGTTTTGCAGTTTATTAGTTGTTTGATTATCCAAGATTTATTGTTGGGTAAGGTTACTTCTGTTTTGTTTATGGCAATCTGACATACTTTACACTGTTGACATTTTTTGAAACCTTTACTTTTCAACCACTGGATGCCTTTTTTCCTTTGGTCCAGATTTTGGTGGTGACTATGCACCAACTTGTCTCTCAGACTAGTGGCCCGTCTGAATGTTACTTCAGGATGTTTTCCCATTATTTTGCTGACACTATCGTCTAAATGTAGAATTTTCCAATTCTTTCTCAAGATGTTTATAATCTGTTTTGATTCTCTTGAATGATCCATTATGAGTCTCACCAGTTGTTTTTCAGTCTGCGTTTCTTCTTTCTTTTTGGATTTTATTTGGAGGATTTCTTCTCTCTTCTTATCATTTGCTCTCGCCCAGCATTTTGTGATGACTCCTTGCTTGTATCCACGTTGTTGGAATCGTTTTGCCATGTCGCAACTGTTGCTTGTCGATTCTTTTTCTTGAGAACAGATGCGGCGTAATCCTAAAAATTCACCGTACGGTATGTTATCCTTCACTGAGGCCTTGTGAAAACTTTCTGCATGCAGTGTTGCATTCGTAGATGTTTCCTTCCTATACAGTGTGGTCTCTACTTTATTGTTGTGTATGTAGATTACAGTATCCAGGAATGTTACTTTGTCCCGACTTATATTATATGTGAATCTTAGATTTGTGTCTGTCGAGTTTAAGATTTAAAAATAAGTTTCAAATTCCTGTGCTGATCCATCCCACACTATTAGGAGATCATCAATGTATCTCAGCCATTTCGCTATTTTGTTTACATGATGAGCATTGTCCGGATGCCAAGCCACTTGTTGTTCCCACCACCCCATGGTGAGACATGCATAAGCTGGGCTGAAAGAGAAGCCCATTGTGCAGCCTTTGACTTGCTGATTAATTTCTTCACCGAACAGGAAGATATTTTGGGTGAGACATAATTCAATCATGTCCAGAAGCATCTGGTTATGTTTGGTGAATTGGATGTTTCTTTCCTTTAGAAAAAAAGCACACGCTGATGTTCCAATGCTGTGATCAATGTTTGTATATTAGGCAATTGCGTCCATTGTGATTAGCATGTAATTGGATTGCCATATAAGTTCCTGTAGATTTTTCAACAGGTCAGTCGTGTCACGTAGATATGAACTCAAATTTATCACAAAAGGCATAAGAAAATAGTCAATATAGTTTGTCACCGATTCCATGAGTGATCCCTTTGCTGAAACAATTGGTCTCCCTGGTGGTTTTAGTGGGTTCTTGTGCACTTTTGGTAGGAAGTAGATTGTGGCGGTTATTGGATGTTCAGTTGTGAGGAATTTACATTTGTCAATGTCAATCAAATTTTCACTGTGCCATTCTGTGATCTTTTTATCTAAATTTGTTTTGAAAATTTTTGTTGGATTTTGATCCAGTTTTCTATAATATTATTTGTTCTTCAATTGTGAATGGGCTTCAGTTACATAGTCTTTTTTATCAAGAATCACAATGTTTCCGCCCTTGTCGGCCATTTTAATTGTTATTGTTTGATCTTCCATAAGATTTTTTAGGGCTTGTCTTTCTTCCACCTTCAAGTTATCCCGATATGTTGTACCTTTGATTTTATAGATGTCTCGAATTACTGCCTCCTGGAATAAATCGATTTTGTTTCCTTGTGGTAACTGAGGACAACATTTGGATGGAGGGTTTTTTCCACTCAAGCCTGCTCCCTTTTGGGGACATGCATCTTCCTCTGTGATTACATCACATTCTTCCATTACGTCAAGATTTACAAGGGTCATTAATGCTGGTAGGTTAGTAGTGGTTAAACCGTGTACTTCATTGTTTGATTCCACTAGTTTTTTCTTTTTCTTCTTTGTGTAGTTTGCCATTTCTTGATTTTCCTGAAATATTTTTGCCAATTTAATCTTCCTGATATATTTATATATATCAATATGTGTCTGTGCCATGTCCATAGATTCTGTCGGACAGAAGTTGATTCCATATTTTAATAGGGAATTTTCATGGGTACTTAGGGGACGAGATGATAGATTCATGATTACCAATTCATCCGTTATCACATCTTCCTGCCCATTCATTTTGAGTTCTTCCGACGCATGCTCCTGGTTTTTGTTCCAATTTCCTCTAAGGAGCCACTTCCTCCTTTTGCCTCTTCTTGTTTTTTTGATGCTCACGGGGCTCCTGTTCTGGGTACCCATTTGCGCCCTCTCCCTCTTGCTCTTCCTCCTTGGCTTTGATTTTGTTCCCAAGATCTTTGTTTGAGGACCAGCCTCATGTCCCCTAAAAAATCCCGTGTTGCTTGATCTTCAGTCTCTGCCGAACCGTTTTCACTGGTTTCTGTTGATGTTAACGATGTGACACTTGTAGAACTTTGGGAGTTGGTTTTGTTAATTTTTTGATCTTGAAAAATGTCAAACTTTTTGGCATAAGTAAATATGCGTCCTTGCGCGTAATCATCTTTGTCTCTTTGATATTTCATTTGTTTACGATTTCTCACTATGTCCTCATGCTTTTCCACATATTTCTCCAGGTCTGTTTTTAATTTCATCATTTCTTGATTCATGTCAGTAGATGCCAGCTCTTTTTCTAATTCTGTTAGTTCCTCCTTGACTCTTGCCAATGATATTTCCAAATGTTTCACTAGGATAGTCATCAATCCTAGTGAGGAGTCCAGTATATGTTGACCCCAATCCTTTAATAGGTCATTTGAGGCATCTTGCTGACTCGGCATAAGTGAGATTCTCAATCCTCTTGGTACTCTTCTTACTTCCAAATATTTTTTTTAAGTGATCAACTCCCACCACTTGTTTATTTCTTTTTTACTCAACTTTTCCCATAATGTGAGTTTACTGAGAACTATGGATAAATAAAGAATCTGGAAAGAAAGTTCCTATGAGTGCGTTTTCATTCCTTAAGAGGAGGTGTGGGCGATTGAATTCGGCGGTGCTCTGCCGAGGAATTCTGCACCGATGTGAGAATCGCCAGGGGTCGACCAAAACGAGCCAAGTGGTTGGGATATATATATATATATATATATAGGAATCCACAATCCTGAAGCGCCGAACACCAACAGCAACGGACACAGCCAGGTACAGACCACAAACCAAGGTTTCACAACGAAATAATGTGCTTTATTCCATCAATGGGGATGGCGGCATGACGCGTTTCGTCCGGGAAACCCGGACTTGATCACATGAAATATATATATATATATTCACCCAAAAAAACATAGGTTTTCCGGGCGTTGTAGGTAGTTGGACATTTGACTCATATAAAACCAGAGAAATTCGCCAGTTATAGTTAGATGAGCTAACTATAACTAGTGCTCCCGCAATGCACTGCTGATATCGTCACATATTACATCACTCATGACATGGTCAGTGACATCGAGCAGGCGAAATGGATTCAAATAAACGTGCTTATTGAAAAACTTCGTGTGGCAGTGCTTCGAATAGGCTACCTGTTCTGATTGAATAATTTTCGGCTGTTGCCCAGTCGAGAAGCAAGTCCCACCTTGAATGAGGGTCCATGCAGGCTTTTGGTAGGAGCTTGCAATCATGGAACGAAGGCAGGCGCAGCGCCAACACAGGTGGTGCTGCCTTGGACACGTTTTCACTGCTGCAAGTGCGCTTCCTGACAGGTTCCAGTGCTCTCTTCGCTCCACTGTGAGAATATTTGTTCAAATTGCAAGGTTAAAGAAGCAGCCCCACTGTGGGTTTAAGGATAGTGCACTACAAAGCCCAGGATGCAGTGCGCCTGAGACTTGCCCATAGAGGCAGGTGAGAGCTATTTGAGTAGACACTATCAGAAATCTGTTTGACTGACCTTCACGAACATTGCCTCTGAGGAAAGGGTCATCCCTGAAACGCGTCAGGCTTTTATGTTTGAAGGTGACTCTGAAATCTGCTGGGGATCGAGCAAGTGAAATGGATTCAAATAAACGTGCTTATTGAAAAACTTTGTGTGGCAGTGCTTCGAATAGGCTACCTATTCTGATTGAATATATCTATCTATCTATCTATCTATATATATATTCACTGAAAAAACCATAGGTTAGAGACCATATATAGTTAGCTGGACATTTTATTGACATAAAACCAATGAAATTCCATATATAGTTAGTTGCACTAACTATATATCGCGCACCCGCAATCCACTGCTGATGATGTCACATATTACATCATTCATGACATGGTCAGTGACATCACTGATGACATCACTGATGACATCTCAAATGACATCACTGATGACATCACTGAAGACATATCAAATCATCAGTGATGTCACTGACCATGTCATGAATGATGTAATATGTGACATCATCAGCAGTGGATTGCGGGTGCGCGATATATAGTTAGTGCAACTAACTATATATGGAATTTCATTGGTTTTATGTCAATAAAATGTCCAGCTAACTATATATGGTCTCTAACCTATGGTTTTTTCAGTGAATTTTCAAGGTTTTGTAAATGCAAATTCCTAACTATATATGGTCTATAACCTATGGTTTTTTCAGTGAATTTCATTGGTTTTTTAAAAGCTAATATCTATAGCTGTAAAATATATTCTTTATTACGTGACGTATCACGTAGCCACGTGAGACGCCTCATGACGCGTCGCATAACCGTGACGTATCGGCTCTGCAGCGCAAACAAAACCCATAACGTAAGCGTGCCGGAGCACGCTTACAGATATATATATTTTTTAACCTTAATTAGACAAAATCCACACGTGCACATATCTTGAGGCCTTGCAAAGGCACATCAAACAAACAGTCCCTACAATTTTGCCAAGTTTGCTGGAAATCTATTCCCTTAATTTTTTTTTTTACTGTTTCTCTTGGTTTTCCCCTTGTTACGCTTACCGGGACGCTACCCGGTACGCGAACCGGACGCTCCAAAAACACAAGATGGCGGACTCCCGTTACGCTGCCGGTTAGCTGCCAGGTTCGCGTACCGGGAAGCGCCTCTACCGCGAAAAATCGCGGGGGACTTTAATATCCCCCTCATCAATCCTAGGGGGTCAGGAGGGGTTTACCTTGCCCCCTTTCCTTCATTTCCCCCTTCTTTTTTCACCACATCTTGTCTCTCGAACCTACCGAGAGACAAGATGGCGGCCACTCCGGACTGTTTACAATGTTGACAGCTACGCTGCCGGTTAGCTGCCCGGTTAGCTGCCCGGTGAGCTGCCCGGTGAGCTGCCCGGTTTGCGTACCGGGACGTGCCTCTATGGCGTAAAATCGCAAACATTTTTTTTATTTATTTTTTGCCCCGCGGGGCACTTTAATATCCCCCTCATCAATCCTAGGGGGTCAGGAGTGGTCTACCTTGCCCCCTTTCCTTCATTTCCCCCTTTGTTTTTCACCACATCTTGTCTCTCGATCGTACCGAGAGACAAGATGGCGGCTGCTCCGGACTGTTTAGAATGTTGACAGACACCGGAGAGCCAATCAGCTTCGCTTCGCGAAGTTCCGTTACGCGTCAGGTACGCGAACCGGGGCGCTAACCGGAGCGCTTTCACAGATATATATATTTTTTTAAACGTTAATTTCTCAAAATCCACTGGAGCACATATATTGAGACACAGCAAAGGCACGTCGGGCAAACCATATCTACAATTTTGCCAAGTTTCATGTAAATCTATTCAGCCGTTCGAGCTAAAAGTGAGTCCAACTGCCCTATGGAAAAATGAATGGGAAAAACGTGTTTTGGGACCCCCCTTTTTTCTCGGCCCCTCCTTGACGAAATCCCCCCAAATTTTCAGGGGCTGCTCGGAAATAACATGTGCCATTTTCCTGAAAATTTCAGCCAATTCCGTCCACAAACGCCAAAGTTATTAGACATAGAATTTTCAGAAATCCCATAGAGAAAAAATCCTAACTATATATACCCACTGGCTATCGCCAGTAGGTAATATACATATATAAACATATATAATCTGCATATCTATATAAATATAAATGCATGCATACATATACATATATGCATACATATGCATGTTATTTACATGAAAGTTTTAAAAACACTAATAAAAGCAAAGCTAAAAAGCCACCTCATTACAAACAGAATGGCTTTAACTTAAACGAGGGCGAGATCTATTGCATTTTCAATGCTTGTTTACTTTGGTTCTATCAAGAAGGCATTCAGATGTGTCACACATTTGCCATAAATTCTAAATGTTAGCACTCTAGTTGCTCATTAGATCACTGTAGTAAAGCTAGTGCTCACCAGGGAAATCTGCTGCTAATCATGGTTTGCAGCCATTTTCCCGCATTTTTTAGCCCGCAGACTTTCAGTCCGCATACCATTATCCCGCAAGGTCATTGACCTCGCATACCATTATCCCGCATTTTTTCAAAACGCATGTGCATTTATCGCGCATGCCTTTACAAAGAATTACGTTTTAAAGGCATGTATGGTAAATGCATTTGCGTTGTGAAAACCACGATGACGAGAGAGGTAAGTGGGTTTGTGTTAATTTTTTCGTGGGTTAGTGATTGTGTAGTGTAGTGTTGTGTTGTGTTAGTGTAGTGTAGAGTTGTGGTGGTTGTTTAGTGTAGGGTCATGCTGGGGGTAGTGTTTTAGGGTTTAGGGTTGTGTTGTAGTGTTTGCGTAGTGTAGGGTCATGCTGGGGGTAGTGTTTTAGGGTTTAGGGTAGTGTTGTAGTGTTTGCGTAGTGTAGGGTCATGCTGGGGGTAGTGTTTTAGGGTTTAGGGTTGTGTTGTAGTGTTTGCGTAGTGTAGGGTCATGCTGGGGCTAGTGTTTTAGGGTTTAGGGTAGTGTTGTAGTGTTTGCGTAGTGTAGGGTCATGCTGGGCGTAGTGTTTTAGGGTTTAGGATAGTGTTGTAGTGTTTGCGTAGTGTAGGGTCATGCTGGGGGTAGTGTTTTAGGGTTTTGGGTAGTGTTGTAGTGTTTGCGTAGTGTAGGGTCATGCTGGGGTGTAGTATTTTAGGGTTTAGGGTAGTGTTGTAGTGTTTGCGTAGTGTAGGGTCATGCTGAGGGTAGTGTTTTAGGGTTTTGGGTAGTGTTGTAGTGTTTGCGTAGTGTAGGGTCATGCTGGGGGTAGTGTTTTAGGGTTTTGGGTAGTGTTGTAGTGTTTGCCTAGTGTAGGATCATGCTGGGGTGTAGTGTTTTAGGGGTTTGGGTAGTGTTGTAGTGTTTGCGTAGTGTAGGGTCATGCTGGGGTGTAGTGTTTTAGGGTTTTGGGTAGTGTTGTAGTGTTTGCGTAGTGTAGGGTCATGCTGGGGGTAGTGTTTTAGGGTTTTGGGTAGTGTTGTAGTGTTTGCGTAGTGTAGGGTCATGCTGGGGGTAGTGTTTTAGGGTTTTGGGTAGTGTTGTAGTGTTTGCGTAGTGTAGGGTCATGCTGGGGGGTAGTGTTTTAGGGTTTTGGGTAGTGTGGTAGTGTTTGCGTAGTGTAGGGTCATGCTGGGGTAGTGTTTTAGGGTTTTGGGTAGTGTTGTAGTGTTTGCGTAGTGTAGGGTCATGCTGGGGGTAGTGTTTTAGGGTTTAGGGTAGTGTTGTAGTGTTTGCGTAGTGTAGGGTCATGCTGGGGGTAGTGTTTTAGGGTTTAGGGTAGTGTTGTAGTGTTTGCGTAGTGTAGGGTCATGCTGGGGGTAGTGTTTTAGGGTTTAGGGTAGTGTTGTAGTGTTTGCGTAGTGTAGGGTCATGCTGGGGGTAGTGTTTTAGGGTTTAGGGTAGTGTTGTAGTGTTTGCGTAGTGTAGGGTCATGCTGGGGGTAGTGTTTTAGGGTTTAGGGTAGTGTTGTAGTGTTTGCGTAGTTTAGGGTCATGCTGGGGTGTAGTGTTTTAGGGTTTTGGGTAGTGTTGTAGTGTTTGCGTAGTGTAGGGTCATGCTGGGGGTAGTGTTTTAGGGTTTAGGGTAGTGTTGTAGTGTTTGCGTAGTGTAGGGTCATGCTGGGGTGTAGTGTTTTAGGGTTTTGGGTAGTGTTGTAGTGTTTGCGTAGTGTAGGGTCATGCTGGGGGTAGTGTTTTAGGGTTTAGGGTAGTGTTGTAGTGTTTGCGTAGTGTAGGGTCATGCTGGGGGTAGTGTTTTAGGGTTTAGGGTTGTGTTGTAGTGTTTGCGTAGTGTAGGGTCATGCTGGGGGTAGTGTTTTAGGGTTTAGGGTTGTGTTGTAGTGTTTGTGTAGTGTAGGGTCATGCTGGGGGTAGTGTTTTAGGGTTTAGGGTAGTGTTGTAGTGTTTGCGTAGTGTAGGGTCATGCTGGGGTGTAGTGTTTTAGGGTTTTGGGTAGTGTTGTAGTGTTTGCGTAGTGTAGGGTCATGCTGGGGGTAGTGTTTTAGGGTTTAGGGTAGTGTTGTAGTGTTTGTGTAGTGTAGGGTCATGCTGGGGGTAGTGTTTTAGGGTTTAGGGTAGTGTTGTACTGTTTGTGTAGTGTAGGGTCATGCTGGGGTAGTGTTTTAGGGTTTAGGGTAGTTTAGTTGTTTAGTGTATGCTAAAGGCATATTCGTCTTAAAAGTTTTTGTTATTTTAATTTGCGGCCTAATAGTACATGCGGGATTTTTTTTGCAGACTGATGGAATGCGGGATTTCGTCATATATTCGCTAATCATATTTTCTATGGCAAAATGAACCCCCTCATTTTGTTCCTTTTTAAATTAAATGTTTTAAGAGTTACCACTTTATTCCAATCAAGATGGCTTCAGGTGTGCCATACCTTTGTAATAAGTAGGACTGTTAGCACTCTAGTTGTTCTTTAGAACACTCTGGGACATTCTGTCATTGGGCTATAGTTGGGCTACATCTGGCTGATATTTGGGCTACATTTGTTTTTTTTTGTCTCTGGTGGCCATCTTTGGGCTACATTGGGCTACATTGGGCTACATTGGGCTACATTTGGGCTCCAACATATATATAGCCCAATGTAGCCCAATATATATTTTTCAAAGTTAATTTTCATGAAAACCACTGGAGCCTATATCTTGAGACATAGCAAAGGCACATCGGGCTACCAGTCCCTACAATTTTGCCAAGTTTGGTGTAAATCCATTCAGCCGTTCAGGCTAAAAGTGAGGCCAACCGCCCTATGGAAAATTGCATGGGAAAAACACGTTTTGGAACCCCCCTTTATCCTCGGCCCCCCCTTGACGAAACACCCCCAAATTTTCAGGGGCTGCTCAGAAACAAAATGTTCCATTTTCCTGAAAATGCCAGCCAATTCTGTCCTCAAACGCCAAAGTTATTCGACATAGAATTTTCAAAAATCCCATAGGAAAAAAATCCTAACTATATATACCTACTGGCTATCGCCAGTAGGTAATATATATATATATATATATATATATATATATATATATATATATTCACCCAAAAAAACATAGATTTTCCGGGCGTTGTAGTTAGTTGGACATTTGACTCATACAAAACCAGTACCTTACATATTTTCCATACCCCAGGACTTCCAGACCAGTAAGGGTCAGTAGTAGTTATAAACACATGCTGACACCACTTCCACAAAGGATTAAAGTGGCACAAATGTTTGCCTTTTGTTAAAACCTGTTTGCATCTCCAACACCCTGACCTCATGAATGTGCAATGTGGTGGAAACGACCTAGGCACATTGACTGGGGTAGGTTTGGAAATGCATATAAAGGACACCTTTGGACAATTGATGTTATTTTTGCCTTACACTGTCTGTATATTCCAATACATGCCAAAGACAGAAGTGTAAATGGTCCAAACAATTTTGTCCTGAAAAATCCTGGAAGAAAGTCAACAAACCTGTCTCTTCATACCTTAATGTCCACAAAATGGGCTCCATCTACAACAACAACATACGTTTTGATATGGTGGATATATACAGAAGTGATGGAGTACACTTCACAGATCAGGGAAACTGAGTTTTCCTGAATAACTTGAAGCTGTGCATCCACACTTATATGTAGCTCCAACTAATAAACACAAGAGCTCTTTTTAGAGCCACTCTATAACTTACAACTAAAGCCCACTATTTTAGAGACACATGACGGCAACTCCCGGACCCTCGATAAAATGTATTCTCCACACAGCTGTGGTGCAGTGGCAAGACCATCTCACTTTACAGCACAGACCTCTCACTTTGATCCCCGGCTCTACTCACCCTTAAGGGTGAGTAGTTGGCACTTCACAAATACCGTATTGATTTACCTTTGCACTCCCTATACAACACTACCAAAGAAACATATACAAGTTGAACACGTGTGGCACAGAGCCCAGAGCACATGACTTCACAGCGTAGCACACACTGTTCAGGCTCACAGTTGCATCCCCGAGTCCAGCAGCAACTCAATTTAACAGCATGAGACTCTAGGCAATACCTCACTTAATTTCCATACCCAGCACTTTCAGACCGGTAGGGGTCAGTAGTTCAATGGCTTTACCCCGAGTCCATCAGCATCTAAGCTTACGCCCCCCGAGCCATCAGACCCATATGAGTGAGAAGTTAGCACTACACAAATACCGAAATGATTTGATACGTGTGAATTTACCTTTGCACTCCCTCCATAACGCCCCTAAGCACCATACACAAGCTACAATGTTCGAAACAAAAGTTCATCCAAGTAGCTATAATGTCATGCTGACACTACTTAGACAGATGTGGCACAGTGCACATGACTTCACAGCATATGACATACAGTGCTCCTACCCTTCTCTTTCCCACTTTTGTCACCCTTTTTCCCCTTACTCGCTTCAACAGAATCACAAAATAGCAGCCAACACTTCCTAGTTGCAACCCCTCGCAGCCAATCAGCAGCAAGCTCATGCTTTTAATGCCTCAGCCAATCAGATGGCAGAATTCCCAAATATCAATATCTGTAAATGTTGATATTTCTCAAAAACTACTGAACGAATTTACACCAACTGAACAAAAGCGTGCTTTCTAGACCAAGACCCTTCTCCCTGCCAAATTTGGGGTCATTCCGTTTACCCGTTCGACCTGTACCCTTGTCTAAAGTTTCCTATGGAAATGAACATGGAGAAAACACGTTTTGGAACCCCCCTTTTTTCTTGGCCCCCCCCCTTGACAAATCACCCCAAAACTTTCAACACAGGAGCTGATATCAACGAACCGCGATGATTCGTCAACCGGCGCCAAAGTTATTGGGAATAAAATGTTGCCATCTTCATATAGTAAGTAGGTCCTAACTATAACTACCTACTGGCGACCGCCAGTAGGTAATATATATATATATATATATATATATATATATATATATATATATATATATATATATATATATATATAAAATTCACTGAAAAAAACACAGGTTTCAGGGACATTTTAGTTAGAAATTAGCACTTAAAAAACCTTGGCAATTCACAGAAAAAAAACAAAGGTTTTTGGCCACGAGGACCTCCCTATTTCCTGCCCATGGACCCTATTCCCAGGGGCTTGCCCATTTCTTTATTTAAAATGTTACTTTATTTTAAGGGGAGGCCACGTGGCGCTCCTCCCCAGGCCAATTCTGGCCCGGGCCCGCATCCTAAGGGCCCTGCCATACTTTTATTTAAAAATAAAGGGAGGAGGCAGAGTGGCCCCCCCTCCTGGGCAATTTTCAGCCCCGTGGACCCTAATCCCCGGGGCTTGGCCAACTCGGGGACCCTGGGTGGAACCTCATTGCCCCTGCAGTACCTGCCGGCTCCCCACCTCCTACGGTAGCCGGCATTGCTTTTGAGCAGAGGGAGTTGCAAACATGCCCTGTTCCAACATCCCTTCAGTTCCATGGCAGAGAGGGGCTTCTTATGAGAGAGCCTTCAACTTTGCTCCGAGTCCAGTCTTCTCAAAGTGAAGGCTAGCTGCTCCCGCCTCGTCCTACTTAGCTCATGTCAATACTGGACTTGGTAAAGAGTTGCTGAGCACTAACAGGAAGTATTTCTTCTGCGGAAGTAATTGACATATTTATGGTAATAATTTTTGGTAATACAGATCGAAGATGGCAGGAAACGCCGAAACGCGTCTCTGTTTGATGGTAGCATTTAAAATAAAGTGCTTTTTTCACCCGTGAGTGCAAGGATTCTCTTGTTATTGAAAAGGAGCTGTGTGAATAAGCAGCTATATATATGTATATTACCAACTGACGTTCACCAGTAGGTAGTTATAGCTAGGTCCTAGTTTCCATAGGAAAATATATTTTTTTGCAAATAACTTATAACTTTGGCGCTGTTTAATGAATCTTCATGACATTTTCAAAACTAATTTGCCAGTCACTACAGCTGCTATCTTGAAAGGATTGCTGTGATTCATCAAGCTGGGGTCCCAAAACCCATTTTTCTCATGTTAATTCCCATTGGAATTTTGAAATACAGACCGAACCGATGGACGGAATTACACCAAATTTGGCAGAAAGGTAGATATTGGTCCAGAGAAGTGCCTTTTTATGATTTTGTGTGAATCCATTCAGTAGTTTCAGAGATATTAACCAGAATCAAAATGTGTATATCAAAGGACACCGATCCTCACCGGATCCTACATTCCCCATGCTGTAATCTGATTGACTACACACTTAGGTCTGGGCGGTAAATTCCAATCCGCATGCGGAATTTGGGTAATTTCGCGTTCTGTGGAGAACGTGGAATTGCCAAAAATTCTGAGATCCTCGGCTTCGCTGAATTTTTTGCTTGTTCACGCTTTCAAAATGCGTGTTTGCGAGATATTACTCCCCGAGCCCGCAAACAGTATTCGCGAACAGGAAAAAAGCATTGCGAACGGGCAGAACAAGCAATTCCCTGTGTTCGCAGAACTTTTGCGTGCTGATGGAGATTTTTTACCATTTCACGGAGCTTTCCGTAGCGTGATTTCACAAATTCCACTGAGTATTTTTACACCTGGGAGGTACCTTGTTCTTGAATTGATCACTGTGTTGACTTTTAGGTTTTTAGTAACCTTGATAGGTTGGTAACTTTGTGACAAACAATATATTTATATTGTTATTCCACATGACTTCCATCACTGGTTGCCTTGCTGCAAATCTTTATCACAGATCCTCTTGCTTCATGCTTCTCTTTGTTTAAAACATACTTCCCTTGACTTCTTTCATTTCCTATGAATCAATCAGGTTGCCTTGGATTCACATTGCAATGGGCTTTCTATCTACTTTGTAAACATGTAACATATTTTATTTTTCTATATGTGCTTATCGATATGTATATATTATTTACAGCCTTGAAAATGTCCAAAGGATGAAACAGGTGTTGGCTGCCTCTTTTTTGCTATATGTATCAGGATTTGAGACATATACAAAGAATAATACCATGCATAAAAGAAAAAGAAACACTATGGACTACACTTGTCTACCTATTTTTTACTTGCCATGATTTAGCATCACTGTATGGACTACTAACATGTGCTTCAGTACCTATTATTTGTTTATGCATTGCAGAATACATTTTTAGGGGGTGGTAACACCTCAAACACCCCCCTAAAGCTATGCTCCTGATTTTATTATGATGGGCCCCCCTTCTCCATTGAATAATGGATAGAAATGCACAAGGAGCAATTGCATTGCTAAAAGGCAATCAAGGCCCCTGGTGACATTTCCCCATGCTCCATTGCTCAGTTGGAGTGCACTTATTGAGCTATGTGCTCAATAAGTACTAATTAATAATAATAAGAATAACTCAGGCACTAATTCACCCACTCATAAAATCATACACCCACTCACAGATGCACTTAGACACTTATTCACCCAGTGAGACATTTATGCAGCTACTCTCAGGCCCATTCAGATTCCCACACACTCACTCACACACCCAATAAAACACTTGTGCACTCACTCACACACCCACTGAGACACTCATGCACTCACCTACACACTTACTTTCAAAGGATACAGGTTACAGATTACAGGTTACAGTTAGGAAATATAATTTATAAAAACATTGAAAGGCACTGCAAAAAACAAAGGTTACATGGACATTCTAGTTAGGAAACATAATTTAAAAACTCATAGAAATTCACTGAAAAAAAAGGTTACAGGGACATTATCGTTAGGAAAAATATTTTTTAAATGCTTAGAAATTCACTGAAAAAAACAAAGGATATGAGGACGTTGTAGTTTTATTGCCATTTAGTGCATCAGTACGATATGAGGAAATCGCCTCAACCAGTTTACAACAGGCAAATAACTGAGTGGGTAGGAAGAGAAGCAGGGAGGGAAAGAAATAAAGGGGGTAGAAGACATGTCAAGACTTTAGAATAGCATTATAATGGAGTACATATTTCACACTTATCTGTGGCACTCCAGAGTTCAGATGTGTTACATGTAAAGGGCTACATTTCAAAAGTTGACAAAGGAGAACACGACTCGCAGTGCATTTTAACGCATGTTAAGGAATAGGCATTTTTGCACCGTTCTGTGTCACTCATACCACTACTTCTCCCAAACTATCCATGGTATAGACTGGCAGTTGTGAGTGTTAGTCTACATACTATTGAGGAGTAGGAGTATCTCGCAGTCTCAAATACGACTCTCAGATATCTTTAGTTAGGGCTGTTGGGAGCATTATTTACCAGGAGGTAGCCAGTTGTTCCTTGCATTATGTTGCATCATGTAGCCTGATTGTGACTCTAGGTACAGATTTCCTCCCCTAGTGCTTAGCAAGTTGGCACTTGACCTAGAGTATAAGCATAGCAGTTAGTCATGGTGCTCCAGTGGCAAGTCTTTAACATAACCTAGTAGGTTAAAGGTATGCTAATTGTCGGTGTTTGCGGTATGGGGTGGCCAGTAATCCGTTGGAACGTAACATGTAATTTATGCCAATAGTCTGCTATTCCAGGGCATTCCCAAGCTAAATGTTAAAACGAGGCCTGGGGTGTTGAGCACCTCTTGCAGCATGCCTTCTCCCTCAAACCCATGTGGTGCAGTTGTATGGGCATATGATATAACCAATGAAGAAAAATGAAATGTATAAGGCGTAGAGTATAATTTCATGAGAGAGCAGCAGTTTGTTCACAGCAATATGCCCATTGTTCGGTAGTTAGATGTGGATCTGTGTCCAATGCCGAGTGTGCATGGGCTTTAGAGGTGCCATATTGCTGACTTGTCTTACATAATAGTGAAGAGTTGTGTGACCAGCTTACGGTGCAATGCATTTATCAACATGTGCTCCAGACCAGTGCATGCAACATGGGTAGAGGCTCAGGGAAAGTGGCATGGTGCGGGCTGAAAGTGACATGAATCTGATATATATATACATTTATCACAATGGGGTGGGGATATCTGTCAGGACAAGAAGGGGAAGGATTTGTCCATTGGGGCACAGATCAGCAAATGTGACCAGGCTTCGCTTGTGTGCACAATAGACTCAAGCAGAACCGCTTGACCTCTGCGCACTGTTACGTCTCCAAAGTGGATCTTTACATGATATTCAACTTTATATCAACATAACGATTTGCATGAACGCACTTTTAGACAAAAAATTCTTGGACACAAAAATTGCAGTTCATGTATCTTTTACTGATCTCAGTTAAACTACTTTAATTCGTACAATTCGCTCATCAAAAACAGGAAATTTAGTGTTTACATCACACCGGTTTGTAAATTTTCCATCTTACAAGGTTGCCCTGCCCAATGCATTTCGGGCCTCATGGCCCTTCGTCAGGGGCGATATCTGAAAAGACACAAATAATGTTGTCTTTTACTTAAATGGAAAGATCTTCAAAAATGCAGAGTTCATAGAAGGCCACAGATTTTTAACAAAGTAGCATTAATTTCTATGGGGACATTATACAGAATCTTGGTTTGCAATCAACAACATGATCAAATCACTAGACAGTTATGATAGAAACACTCACTTGGGTAATAGAAAAAAGTGATGGTGTTATGTGTGAACTGGAGACCAAATTGAGATTTACCGGTCAGTTAACTGTGAAAAATATACAGACGAAACGGTTACAATTCTAATTAGAAATCGAAGGAAAAAAGAAAAGCAGAAAAACGGATAGAGAAATGATGGTTGACGCGCACTTACATGTCATTAATGAAGACGACAAGAGTGAATAATCCGAACGGTTCTAGGGTCATAAAGGGGGAACCTGGAAGGCTGGAACACACCTCAACTGAAACATATGCTCAAATATCACACTTGCTCCACTGCCCATTCCATCGAGAACTCCAAATTGAACCATGGCGTATTTTGCGTGAGGAGAAATATAATAGATTTGGTCCAGTTGATGTTGATGTCCGACAGACCACCAAAGCAAATGACCTCCTGAATAATAGGATCCAGATTTTCTTGGGGTTCATGAATGTACAGTACAATATCGTCTGCATACAGGAAGATCAATATCCTGATCATTCTGAAATGAAGTTCCGTTACCATGGTGTTGTCACAGTCGAGCTGTGAGGGGCTCCATGGTAATAGCAAATAAGATCGAGGATAGAGTATACTCCAGATGGGTGCTTCAAGTAATTGGGAACAAATCTGATATTAGCCAGGTATATAACAGATGGATAAGGTTCACAAATTGAGGGCTCAACCCCAGTTGCCAGAAAAGGCTGAATAAAAAGGGCCATTCTAAAGAATCCAATGCCTCCAGGCCAGGCTCCACGCTCTGCATGACCGGTAACCATGTACGTAGATTGCTTGACGTGGAACGATCATGCACAAAGCCCGACTGCCCAGGGTGGGCTATGTCTGGCAAGAGTCAGTTGATGATGAGTTTTGCCAATAATTTGTTGTCCTCGTTTATCATGGAAAGTTACCTGTAAGAGTCACATTGTTTTGTGGGTTTACCAGGTTTAAGTATTGTGACAATTAACTCTTTACAAAACGACAGGGGCAATTCATGAGCTTCCAGAGAAGCTTGAAACATAGACAAAAGATGGGGGATCAATAGGGTTGCATATTGTTTGTAAAAGATGGTCGTGAGCCCATCTAAACCAGGTGCTTTTTTATTTGGGAGGCTTTGCATTACATGTAACACCTCCCCTTCAGTGAAGGGTGAGTCTAAGGGTCCGATTCCGATTTTGGCCAGAAGGGCTCCGAACCATGTTCGGAGCCCTTCCGACCGAATCGATCAGTCCGAGCCATTCCGATGGGCTCGGTCAGGAAGGAATCCGACTCGGATTCCCGGATTATGGATGACAGGCTCAGAGAGCCTGTTCGCAGTCCGGAAATCCCTCAATATTCCCCCAATCGCCTCTGTGCGACCAAGGGAGTCCGACGGCAGCTTTTCACTACCTTTTCGTGCCAGTCAGTCCGGCATGAAAAGGCAGTCGGAAGCTGTCTCTGGGGGCCCCCAATAGGGCTCCCATGGGTGTGAGACCACCGGATGGCGGCCGTCCATTGCCCCTCCATTGATCCCTGCACCCAGTGGCAGGCACCTTGGGGTGCCGGCCACAGGGTGCAGGGATGAACTGCACCCCTGCTTTCAGCAATACAAGCATGCTTTCCGGTCGGAAAGCATGCTTGCATTTTAAGGTATACGAATGCGACCGAACCCTCTTTGGTCGCATCGTACTACCAGGGCTGTAACCAACAACAGCAGTTTGGTCGGTTACAGCTCCTGCCGGATGTCGGATGGACTTAGGTCCGTCCGACATCGGAATAGGCCCCTTAGTATAAGCCATGTGCATAGTCAGGCCATAGAAGTTGTACAGTATCTAGGTATGTATCGAGTTCCTCAGGAAGCAGTGTGGAGTTAGTCTGGTATAATCAGGAATAAAAGGAAGTCATTGTGGTGAGTATAGAGGTTGGAGTTGTGTGACTTTCTGAACATTCATCTACGAGCTCCACTATGTAATCATGGGCCCTAGATGTATGGAGCATTACAGCAGGTGTCTTACTGGCCTGATTTCCCTCCCCCTATCAACATGCCGTGGCTTTACAGGACAGATAGTGTAGTTTGCATTCTATTGCCTCGTTCAACTCTGTGAGATTGTCTTGTATTAGTGCCATAGTGGTAGAGGTTGGGGAGTTATAGTATTCAAGTTTGAGTATCCGGAGTTCATGTTACAGTTGAACTAGCCCTGTTCTTATTGTTTTGAGGACACCTTCTTGTTTCGCGGGACAAGCCCCTGTGATGACAACCTTAAATGCCTACCAAAGAATCTGTTGGGAATTGACGAGCCCTCAATGGTTGCAAAATAGTCAATAATTGTAGTGCGAATGTCGGTTCAAAATATCGGATCAGGGCGTGCGCTGGGAGGCAGGCGCCAAGTATACGCACGCCAGGTGGCTAATAGTAGGGTGTTTTCTAGGAGTATGGGGACTTGGTATGATAATGTGTGGGGGGGTCTGAGCTGCATTGACAGTCTATGTAAGAATGTCACAAGTTGTCAAACAATAGTCAATATGTCACCAAGCCCCATGTGCTAATTTGATGCACGTTCCCTCTCTTCAGTTCCCATTTAGGAGACTCCAAACATCAACTAAGCCATGATTATAAAGTATAGTATGGAGTTGCACTGCTGCATTAGGGTGGAGTCGACGAGAAGCACCTGATCTTTCCAAATTCAAGTCTAGGATGACATTAAAGTCTCCTCCCCTATACGTAGCGTTAAGCCCACATTAACAGGCTAATATAATTGGTTGTTTGTGGAGGGAACTGGCCACCAGGACATATCGTCCCTCTGTCTCTCTCTTGACTTGAGTGAGTTTCCATGGGACGCACCTACCAATTAATATGGCAGTCCCACATGCATAGTTAGAGTAACAAGAAGAGTGTTTTTCTGCCCACCCGTGTGCTCGGAGATAGGAGAAGGTAGAGGGGGTAAGGTGGAGTTCTTGCAGGAAGTTGATATCAATATTGTGCTTGGTGAGGTAGGCGGGTAAGAGGCAAACTTTTTTTGAATCATTGAGCTCCCAGATATTCCAAGTCAGATACCTAATACCTGACGGCATAGCTTCCAGTCGGCAAATTTTGGTGTAAGAGGTCAGAGACTGTGTAACAGGGTGTTAAGTATATCTTTGGTGTGAGGCATGCCCTGCCCAAATAGGAGGCAGTGCAGATTGAGGTGCGGGTCCAAGGTCTCTTGTGTCGACTATTGGAGTGGGTTGGGAAAGGCAGCGTCATCATGTCAGGTGTCTGCCATAAGGTGAAAACCGTATCATACAAATAAAACATGTGAATACAACGTACCCTAAATCAACTCACACCAACCCCCAAACTTGGTTGAGTATTACAATCCCACCCACCTTCGCTGTCAAAAACACAAACAGATACTTCAAATGTGGGAATCAATACGAAGAGCGAGGGCAGAGCCAAGCGAAGTACCCAGCCATGCATAGTGGGTGATTAAAACAATGAATATCACCCACGTTGGGATCCAATTGCACAGAATCATGGTTGCATCAGCATTAGGTGAGACATATAAGACTCTAGTGTCACCGTCCAGCTGATCAAATATGTGTCTCCAAGAAGGAGTGGAAAACGTTATGATGGTTGTTACAATTATCAATGTGATCAATCATTATCATCCAGGTGTGTCTCCTTTTGGTGCAGCGGGGATCCTCGGGCGATCTTTCTGATATGCTTCAGGCAAACTTGAGGGCAGCCGTTCGCTTTTGTAAAGTGATGTGCTCTTCCTTCGTAGATGACACAAAGTTTGGCAGCATAGAGGAGAGCATATTTGATCTCTGCTTTTGAAAGATTTTTTTGTGGTCAAGAATTCCCTCTGGGCAGCCTGGATGGCGATAGTAAAGTCAGGGTAGAAAGAGATCATATTGCCTTGAAATTGTGTTTTGTCATGTTCTCTGGACAGGCGTAGAACCACATCTCTGTCTTTGTAGTTTAAGAGGCACATAATTATGGGGCAAGCTGGCTTGCCTGGAGGTGGCTGTGGTGCGAGAGAATGATGAGCACGCTTAACAATAAAGACCGGGGACAGTGCCTCTCCAAACAGCTCTTGGGGAATTGTTGTGATATATTCCTCCATATTGTCGATAGCGGAGGACTTCGTGGCACCAGTATTGTGTAAACTATTGCGCCTTGAGCATGCCTCTAAATCCTTGGTCTGGGCCTTAGTGAGTTCAAGGACTTTGTCCATTCTGAGTAGGTGTTTACTGGTTGCGTCATGGGTGTTATCGATGTCATAGAGTCTGGCCTCAAGGTGATCGAAACGATCATCATGCTTATGAACTGATTCTTTCATCTTGTCCAGGAAACATACTATTTTGCTTAGCATCGATTGCCCGCAAACTAAACTTTACATCAACAAGAATTTCTTTGATATTGTCATCCCGGCTGATATCCACCGTGGAAGGGGCAGAGTTTAACTCCCATTGGTGTTCCATTTTGAATGACGTGTTGCTTTCTTGCTTTCAAAGGGGAGTCTGGATTGTTGCGTATTGTGTTTGCCCATCTTCCCATTCAAGACTCCAGAGAAGCTTAGTAAGTGGCAAAATTGCGAACAACGAACCAACACAAAAGTATAGTCTTTATTAAATGTTCCAGGGGGCTGAAACGCACCAGGGGGGTAACCAGAGGTGTTACAGAGTTGCCTTGATCTGCCAAGCTTCTGTCGCTCCCCTCTAGCATGGGGACTCATGCAGCAGGGTCTGGTGAGAGATAAGTGTAGGCACAAGTAGGCTGCTGTAAGTTGGTCTCAGTTGCCAAGGTATTCCCTGGCCAGCATCATGGTGGAATCCAGGCACACAGTGCCGCCCAGGTAGCAAAATCCCAGGCATCACCATGCCCCAGAGGGTTAGCAGGCACCAGGGTGCACAAGCAAGCCCAAACAGTTTGTAAATGCAGCCCTTTGGGTAGTGTACTTGATGCGTTCTCAAGGGAGCCACTGATGGAGAGTCTGGAGTCCACGGGGCCCACCAGTCAGATCAGGCCTCTTCCAGGAAGGGCCTTACCTGCATGTCCAGGTAAGCCCCCAGCCATGATCGCCAGCAGCGAGAAGTGAGTCTCCCCGCCAATGCGGCATATATTAGTCAGAATTACTGCTAGCCAAGGCGAGGCTTTGCAGTCAGCTCTCCCCATGCGGTTGGCCCGGGCAGTCCTCACCCACCAAACCGCACAGCAGTTCAGGCATGGCCCAGGATACCAGTGAGCAACTGCGGATCCTCTGGTGCCAAGGGCCAAGCTACAACGACCGTCACCAGGCACTTAGTTGGCACTCCCTTGGATGCTGCAGCTGTGGGGCTGCTGCCCCCAAACCAATAGTCCTCTGCAAAGTTTCAGGTGGCATGGCCTGTCTGCCATGAAGCCCAGCGCCACACAGGCCAGCCAAGGCCACGGCCTCTGCTCTCAGCAGCAAGGTCCTCTAGCACCCCAAGGGGCCACGATGCACCCAGGCGGGTGCCACACCATCATGGATCAGCAGGAGGACAACATGTTGCGTATTAGGTGGCTTTCGCGGCAGGATGTAGCCAGATTATGTTTTCAGCCAGCAGAGCCTCTCCATCAAACATACATACATTTTAAACCTTACTTTGTAAAAAAATGCTCGAAGTATTTTGAACAAATCACAAAAAGTATGCTTTCTGGGTAAGGATCTAGCTTTCCATCTAATTTACTGTAATTTGTTTCAGTGGTTTTTGGTGTACCATTGTTCAATATTCCTATTGGAAGATTGCATGGCGAAAACGCATTATAGGATGGTTCTTTTTTTGGGCCACTTGACAGATAACCCGAAACTTTCTAGGAAGAAGCTAAGCTGGCTTAACCTTTTGTATAAAGTTTTGTGAAGATCATCAAATAGCGCTAAAAATGATTAGAAAACCAAAAAATGTATTTCTAATGGACACCTGGTCCAAGCTATACCTACACAGTGGCAACCACCACTGGGATCTATCTATCTATCTATCTATCTATCTATCTATCTATCTATCTATCTATCTATCTATCTATCTATCTATCTATCTATCTATCTATCTATCTATCTATCTATCTATCTATCTATCTATCTATCTATCTATCTATCTATCTATCTATCTATCTATCTATCTATCTATCTATCTATCTATCTATCTATCTATCTATCTATCTATCTATCTATCTGTATATCTATCTATCTATCTGTATATTTATCTATCTATCTGTATATCTATATTTCCATCTATATTTCCATCTATCTCTATATCTATCTATCTATATATATATCTATCATGATGGAGAAGTAAATGTATTTATTTATCCATGCAATCAATCAGATTACAAAGTACATAACATACATTTATAAAACACATTCTTAAGTATGCTCATGTATTTCTGCACCACAAAAAATAATAATTCAAAATGAAATTCCAATATTTGTATAGAAGTGAACAGAAAAAACAATTGAAATGGCTAGTTCATAATATGCTTACAAATTAACCAAACTAGCCTCCGCCCATCCATATTTTTACTGCCTCTTCCTTTTATTTGTTAGGCTTTTTCCGCTTTGTTTGCCTCTTTTTTTGTTTCGTTCCCTGTGGCATGGAAATGAGAAATGTATGTGTAATTTGAATCAGTAATATATGATTTCCCTATACCTCATGGCTTCTAACTAGTATTTAGGGTGGAGATCCTGGTCAGAATGTGCAATTCCAGGCCTTGATTTTGCAGCCGTTTTTATAATTGGACCCTTGTAAGATTAACAGTAGTTACTTTGTACTACAGGGACTCTACTAGGATTGAGATAAAGATTTAAACAATACATGAATGTATGTTGCACAAAAACACCTGGCAATTAACTCTTAATGCCTCTAGTTCTAAAATTAGGCCTGAGTGAATATTTTATTATGTGAGTGAAATCTCAACCAATTCTTTTTTTCACGCCATAGAAATATTAAGGTACTTGTGGGCTCATTATGATTGTGTAACGATTGCCACTGTTGAGCCGGTGGTGGCGATCGTTACGATATTGTAACAAGAAATACCCCAGCCATATTATGATGGCAGTGGGTATCACGTTGGACGCAAAGTCCGTCCGCTGCTTTTCTGCCAGTCGGCCATCGATACGATCGCCGGCCGGTTGAAGCTGGGCCAGTAATATGATGGAGGTGCCTAGCAGGCACCGTCAGCCATATTATGAGGTGGGTGGTTTACAGGCCTTTTACATGTCAGCGATGCCTCCATGGAACGGCTGGCGGGGATTGTCTTTGGGCGACCGCTGTGGGTTGTCCGGGTGGGTGGGTGGTGCACTTGGGTACCCCCTGCAGTTACCTGCACCAACTGGCAGGCAACGCTTGGTGCCTGCCACGTGGTGCAGGGAAATGCTGTGCATGCCCTTTTACCAGTGCTGCAGCCACCAGCACTGTCCACAATGGTAAAAGGCCAGGATTCGCCCGCCAGTATGGTGGGAGCATCCTAATTGGGCCGGTGGGACTGCCGCATGTTTGGCAGTCGGTCCCATTACCGTTATGATGGCGAGTGGACTGATGTCCGCCCGCCATCATAATGACCTCCTAAGTTCCTATATCTTGGTTACAGGTATTTGAAGGCAATATGCCTGCAGGAATCTGCCTGAGCAGAAAACTTCTCACTGCCCCTGAAAAACTGATGCCTGCAATTGTCCACATACACATATCCCAATATTCAATTGGCATCTATATGATGTTTGTGAGTGAGGTGTGCCTTTGCATACAATTTGCAAACTGCTGACCAGCAAAATGTGTTTGTAAGGAATTAGGTTGAATATTAGTCCACTACGAGTAATACAGTCACCAACTTTTTAGACCTAGCTTTTAATAGGTTAAACCTGTGCTCAACCATTTGTAGCTGTGACACCTAGCGGACAAGCGTAAATAAAATTTACCAAGCATTTAAAAGTAAAGAAAGTGGCAAAAAGTGAAATACATGGCGTAATGAGAATTTCATAGCGATTTCTAAAAATAGAGTAAAGGTTAATACAAATGACAGTGAAAACCACCAAAAGTCCAATAAAGGGAACAAGAAATATAAACGTTTAAATGTTTAGGAGAAAAAGCACCTTAAATAACGTAAAGCAACACCCAGATGTCCACTCTGGTGAGTGACTTGGACCTAGTCAGGGTCTTAGGCTGACTGCGATGGAGTGCGGGTATAATACACCAACAAGTTTGTCCGAATCGCAGATTTCGTCAGGCTCTGAAAAGAAAGTCAATATCCTCTTGCATTGTAAGATTGGAGGCCTGGTTGGGGGAGGAAGATGGCGGCCGACTAAGACGCTCGGTCGCGAGCTCCAGAGACGCCAGTAACCAGAAACAGAAACCTGATGCCTGCATCCCCCTAGAAGATACAATGGTCGGGCAATGATCCGGTCAAGGTGAGGGGCTATATACTCGATACTCACAATCTATAGATTTCAAGTTAACTGAAAACGACCCCTGAAGAAGAGGCGCTCCCTCCCACCCTCCCTCCATCCCTCTCCTCCCCTCCGACTCCGTAAAATAGCACACCTCAGGCAGTACGCTAAGGGGGGGGCATAACGAGGAGCCCAAACTACCGAAAATTACTGAAAACTCACTGAGACTCAGGTAACAAGAGAGGGCGAGGGCGAGCTGCACGGTGACAGGCGGCGTTGCTACTGTGCTCGACGAGTGCCTGTTTGTTGTGGACGGAGGCGGTGCTCGGCATAGGACCGCATGCTGGTGTGGAGACAACGCGACTTCAAAGCGGCAGCAGCGGAGCTCTGGGTGAGAGCGAGAAACGCCGCCCAGGGTTGCAGGAGGGCTCTTGGAAGAATTACCTGCCCTCGGAGGCTGCGTGGAAGCACACTGTTACGAAGAAAAACGTGAAAATCAAAATAACCAAAGCAATAACACGAATGAACCCAAATGTAAATACAATAAGGCTAAAAAAGCTAATCTCCAGTGTTATACAAAAGTGAAAATAAATATAAATGTAAAACTGAACAAAAACCAGAAGTACTATAAGGATTTACAGATACAACAAACATTAAATGACTGGTACTGGATGAACGGAAAAGGAATTTGGGTTGCTCCTGAAGACAGGAACCTTACTGAACCTAGACTACTGTATACTTTTCCACAGAGGGAGGAAAAAGAAAAAGAACAAGAACTTTGTCAGAACGCCAAAGAACACATTCAAGCAGGAGAAGACGGTGCTGCCTTGGAGGTAGAAAATAGTAGCGAAAGCCTTACCCCTGCGTTTATCCCTGCATTTACCTACACCACTAGATCAAAAAAACCTCAAGTAGACAAAACAATACTCACAGTTTCATTAGACAAAAAAGAAGAGGAAACTGAAAGATCAGTCTCCTCCCTAACAAGCCGGAATTTACCTAAACAAAATACACCGTCAATCCAAAAGAAAAGGAACATTATTCCGAGAAGTATAAAGAAAAGAAATTTACCGCGATTGGATGAACTATCAGAAAGTATTAAAGGCAGAGTTTCAAAAACGAAATTCAGGGGGGAGAAAGTTAAAATTACTCCGTCTCTAAGATCTTACTTTAAAGTGCAACAGGTACTACAGATACGAGGGGGACAGTCCGTGGCAGAAACTGCAGCCGTGAATACCTCGACAACTACATTGACGGCTACCTTAGACGAAGTTGGAGGCAAGGATAAAGAATTTACTGGTGAGAACAAAGAAGAAGAGATACCTGCACTACAGTACCTGGAAGAAAGCACAGAAGAAGAGGAAGAGGAAGAGGAAGAGGAAGGAGAAGGCGAGAATATACAACAAAAAGCCTACCAATCCTCGTTTGAATCACTTCAGAAATTACATCGGCCAATATTAATAATGAGTAATTCAATGACACAAATCCCAGGCAAAGAGAATGAAGCTGAACCTGAAGTTGAAGCAATTATAACCCCACAAGAACAACAGGGGAAGCAGAGAGGCAACAAGCGGTAAAAGAAAAAGATGTAATCTGGCAAGAATTACGGCCAGAGGAGCAAGACTCAGAGCAGGTTACGGATCAGTCGGGTGTAAGTAAGATGGAAGAAATAATGGGGGCGCGCTTGGATAAAATGATGGACAAAATTTTGGGGGAATTGAGAGAGAAATTCTTAATATCAGAAGGAAATCAATCTAAAATTCAAGAAGTAGTTGAAAACCTTGATCAGAAATTGAATGATTTAGGAGCACGAGTAACGGCAGTGGAAAATGAGATTGGCTCTTTAACCAAAAAAGTAGACACAAACCAAAGAGAGATACGACAAATAAAAGACAGTGAGAAGGCCATCAAAGAAAAACTTGAATCCTTGGAGAATCAAGGGAGACGCAATAACCTCAGACTATTGAACATACCTGAAAATTTGGAAGGGTCAGATATAAAATCATATGTTATATCTTTGCTAGAGGAGTTCTTTCCATGGGTAAAAGAATGTGAATTATCAACGGACATTCAGCGAGTGCATAGGGATCCTTTCAGGAAAAGTAAAGACCGGAAAGCCCCAAGGAAAATACTAATACATTTTAAGACTTATTCTCTGAAGGAAAGATTACTCAATGAGGGTTTAAAAAGCGGATCTTTTAATAAAGACAATTGGTCATTTCGCGTCAGATCTGACATATGCAAGGCAACGCAAGATAGACAGTGGGAGCTGGGGCAACACATGCAAGAATTAAAAAGTTTGGGAGCAAATGTCCAACTGA
This sequence comes from Lissotriton helveticus, assembly GCF_964261635.1. Classification (NCBI taxonomy): domain Eukaryota; kingdom Metazoa; phylum Chordata; class Amphibia; order Caudata; family Salamandridae; genus Lissotriton; species Lissotriton helveticus. Next base: position 1,779,757,088 of record NC_136059.1, on the reverse strand, counting down.
AATTCCCAGCTGCCTTAAGAATAATGTGGAGAAACAAAATGCACAACTTAAGAGAGCCAAAAGAGGTAGAAAACCTCATCCAGCCGATAAAAGATCAAATTGAAATCGACAAGACGAATCAAGTCTAAAGAAATAACAGGAGAAAATTAACCAACTCTTTAGTAGCAAAACATGAAACTGACCTAAAAAGCCAAAAATTTAAAATGAAAGGGGAATGTAAAGGCATAAGAACCACCTAATAAACAATAGAAAGGCTGGCGCCGCGGAGCACGAAAATGGTGGGGAATACCACCTGAAGAAAGAAGAAGGGAGGCTTCCTCAGGGTGGGATGTCTTATCAGCACTGAACAGTAAATATGTAAGATATAACTATAAGTGGGTGGGGAGCAAAATAGGGAAAAAAAAACAAAAAAATAACCTCAAATTTGGTAAACAAAGGTTTTCGGAGTGGACAAGATGGCCTATTTTTCTTTTCATTTTTTTACTCTTTTTCCTTATATTTGTTGTTTTGATATTCTCAAAGTTTTTCTCTAAAACGGAATGGCGAAAGAAAAGATAATAAAAATACTCTCATGGAATGTTAACGGTCTTAGAACTCCCAAGAGAAGAAGAAGAATCTTGGAGTACTTAAAAGAAGTAGAAAGCGAGATAATTATCCTTCAAGAAACTCACTTAACAAAATCGGAATGGTCTCAAATTGTGAAAAATCTACATTGGATTGGCTCAAGCATTCACACAGCACAGGATTGCAATATAAAAGGAGTGGCAATTGTCATAAAAAATCCTTGAATGCTAAGCTGGAATCAGAAGAGGTTGACAGAAAGGGAAGATGGGCAATGGCCAAAATTAGAATAGAAGGTTTGTCACTTATGATAGTAGGCTATTATGGCCCAAACATTGACGACCCGGCGACACTCAAGAAATTATACTCACAATTAATAACATTTACAGTCCCAATAATTTTAGGAGGAGATTATAACATAATATTAGACCCGTCTGTAGATAGGCAACCTCCCTCTAAACAAAGAAATTCACCAAAGATGAGGGAATGGTTGGGAATACTTAAGAGAGATCTAAACATAGACGATATGTGGAAACAAAAAGGAGAAAAAGCATACCTGTTTACTTTTCACAATAAAAAATTAGGACATAAATCTAGGATAGATTTCTTTTTAATAAGCAACTCACTCCGAGACAAGGTTAAAAGTATTGTACATCAACCAGCTCACCTATCAGACCATTCGGCTGTTCAACTAAAACTCTCACTAATACAAAATTCAACTCTTACTAGATGGACTCTGGATCGATCAATTCTAACAACGGATGAGAGTGTGGAGCAACTGTTAAAACTGACAATTAATTACTTTGCAGACAATGGTGAAGAAACTTCCGAGAGAATTAAATGGGACACATACAAAGCAGTAATAAGAGGGCATCTACTTAGCTTAGGTGCACATAAAAATAAGCAAAGGAAAATCGACATAAAAAACCTCGAAACAGAAATTAAGGAAACAGAAGCACAACTGGGAGCCAGCCCATTACCGATTTCCAAAGAAAACATATTAAAGAGGATCTGTAAGTTAAAAGAGACCTTAACAGACTACTTAGAAAATATAGTGCAAGAGAAATGGGAGAACAGTAAATTGGCTAAACACGAATATGGGGAAGGCTGCGGGAAAATGTTAGCCTGGAAGTTGAAAACAGACCAGACAAGGAATACTATACTATCCGTATATACCAAGGATCAATCAGTCTTATGTCAAGATGATTCCGCAATAAGGCAAGAATTCGCAGATTTCTTCTCAACAATTTACAAATAGGATACAAATTCAACAACTGAGATCATTAAGGAATATTTACAAGGAATAATAATGCCAAAACTAACAGAAGAGGAAGTCGTTTTCCTAAATAAGGATATAACACCCGAGGAAGTTAGATCTGCCATAGGTAGACTAAAGAAGGGTAAAGCGGCAGGACCAGACGCGCTACCCAATTAATTTTATATAGTTTTAAAAGAGCCCTTAATTGATCATCTAACAAAAGTCATGAATAAGATATATGTAGAGCATGAAAAAATCCCTGATTCATGGAACGACGCCACGATAAGTCTTATACTAAAACCAGGGAAAAGTCCAAAAACTTGTGACTCCTACAGACCAATATTTTTACTTAATTGCGACTATAAACTATTTATGAGCATAATAGCGAAAAGACTATCAAAGTTAATGCCGAATCTGATTGATCAAGATCAGAGGGGGTTTATAAAGGGCAGACAAATTCAAGAAATAACACACGAATTACTGGTGACAACTGATGTAGCCATATCAGAAGAGCTACCCCTCACGATCATCACCTATGACGCAGCAAAAGCCTTTGACCGAGTAAATTGGATATTCTTAAATAACATCATAGAGAAAAATCATCTGGGATGTAACTTTGGTCATATGGTGAAAGAAATCTATACAAACCCTAGAGCAAAAATAATAGTGAACGGGTCCCTGACAAGCAATATCAACATCCAGAGGGGTACGAGACAAGGCTGCCCCCTGTCTCCATTACTCTTTAATCTATACATCGAACCCCTAGCTTGCTCAATTAGAAATAATATACAAATAACACCCTTTAAATACAAAAACTGGGAAAAGAAAGTAGCATTGTATGCAGATGATCTCATGGTGTTTACGGATAATTACAATAATTCAGAATCAGCAATTAAAGAAGTAATGAATGACTTTGGCAAGGTCTCAGGTTATCTGATAAATATTAATAAGACAGAGGCAATGAGTTGGAACAGTACGACAAAACCTGCTTTTTCAAAGGAAAAGATAAGATATTTAGGGATCACGCTAACTGAAGATCTAAATAAAATTCCCAAACTGAATTTAAACTTAATAGTAAAAGAAACGAGAAGACTTCTTAAAACATGGTCTGGTCTACCACTAAACTTTCTGGGCAAATCAAACGCAGTCAAAATGACCATCATCCCCAAATTCACATATCTTTTTAATACGATTCCGTTGGAGTTTAATAAAGCTGCACTAAAGAAAATACAAGGAGAATTGTCCAGCTTTATTTCGTCAGAGAAAAGCACAAGAATTGCGTGGAATAAACTTAGGAGAAGGAAGAACCAAGGGGGCATTGCAAGTCCTGACATCATTGAATATTGCAGGGCATTTCAGTTTAAAAATTTTAGAACGTTGCTAATGAAGCACGGTAATTTTCCAATTTTTTACAACATATAACTAATGGAGAAGACTATTTCCTTTTCAAATTTGGACACCCCAAATTTTTCAAGAAAATAAAATTGAAGCTGTTAGCCAATGCGGCCAAATTATGGACCCATTTTAGAAGTAGTTTGAGGATCCCATACTATAGCAATATGGCCCCAATCTGGGACTCACCGGGAACACCAGAATGCCTCAAAGATGCACTATCCAGTGTACTCAGACAACAGGGCTTTGAAAAATGGGGACAACTTTTATACGAAAATGAACTAATATCATGGGAACACCTACACACAATAACAGAAGGGAAAGTCTCAAAGTTCAAATATTATCAACTAAAGAGCTGGGCGAACACCATCCCGAAAGAAACAACAGACCCAGGAAACTTTGAAAAGGAAATGACAAAGGAATCCATAATAACAAAAGAAATATCAAAATGGTATTGGGCGTTAATCGAAGTTGAAGAAGAAGAACAATCTATATCTGAAAAAATATGGAGAAGAGAGTTTTCTAACGAAGAGATTAACTTAAACATGATTTGGAAAAAATCTTCGGAACTATGCTGGGAATGTGTAAGACCGGTCGCTCTAAAAAGAAACCACCTGTTTTCATTACATAGAGCCTACTGGACTCCAAAGAGATTATCAAGTTTCAAAGGCGCATCAATAAAATCCTGCATTAAATGTAGCGAAGAAAAGGCAGATGATACCCATATGTTTCACCACTGCCCGGCACTTACGCACTTTTGGCAAGAGATTGGTAAGACACTCTCGGATCTATTGAGAACCCCAATAACTGTAAGTACCTCTCTAATTATTTTTGGGATCGCCTTAAATACCAGTGGATTAAGTAAACATCAGGAAAAGCTAATGTTTGTATTGATATTACTGGCACGTAGAGAGATCTGTATAAATTGGATAAAACCAACACCCCTGTCATATGAGGATTGGTTAAATTCCGTAATTAGGATATGCAGGTTGGATATGAAAGGGAACAGTACAAAAAGAAAACAATACTGGGAGATATGGATACATTATTTTTGCCCCTAAGTAAATGTTCTAAACCTTCTCTTATGCGCTCTGATCTGCTTTGTTTGATTTCTCTTTTTCCTTTTCCTTTTTTTTTTTATTTTTTTCCTTTTTTTTTGCTTACCAATGATTAAAGCGGAGACAATAACTTCCCAGGCAGGACTGGATTACTGCTGAGTAGCTCTAGGGCTAGCTCATTCTAGCACATTGGAATTCTTGTGTTGGATAAAGGTAAAGAGGTGAATTTTGACAGGTCTCGAAAACAGCTGGGAAACTGCCCGGGTTCTCAAACAGAACTCTGAAGTAATGAAGGTATACAACCTGAATAGACCGTCATTTTTCCCCCGAACACCTTATTATTCAAACTCTCCCCGCAATATGAGGTTAAAAAAAAAAAAAAAAAGAAAAAAGATTGGAGGCCTGGCAACATCCTTGTGCAGCAGAATAGCAAGTGGATGAGGTCCGCCTGAAGACATTTGTTTTGGCAAGAAAATCTCTCAGCTGAAAAGTTCCAATTTCTCACCAGTGAAGTCCTTCCGATGGCCAGACACTGATCATGTTTCTGCCCAGTCAGGATTTCTGTGTCCGTAGTTAGGGCATCCTCTATAATTTGTTGGCGTAATGCAATGCTGCAAGCCTTCCTGCTCTACTTCCCCAAAGGGCTGCCTTGCGCCAATAGTGGCTCCCCTGCACCATGGTGCAAGGGCGTCTGCATTGTAGGGATGAAAGTTGTTGTGCAGGAAGGGGTTCCTTCCTGCAAAAAACAATCAAAGGAGGTGACGTCCTCCTTCTATATATGCTGCTGAATGTAGAGAAAAACTAGAAGAAATAACGTAATTTTTCCTTGTTGCGCCTCCCCTACACCTCTGGGGAGGTGCCGGTTTTTGACACAGTCGCAGGTTTGTAGAACATTAGAAATCTGGGTATGTGTCAAATACCACAGGTGTTATATAGGTACACCTACAGTAACCCCTGTGGCATGCCTACCATCATAGAGTGAGGCAACAGAGTGACCTGCATTGCGTTGCCTTACTCCATATCTACAAGACCATGAAAAGCCATGCAGGGTGGCTTTATGTGGCCTTAAAGATATGGCTAAGCCTTGTGCTCGACAGGAACATCACAAAAAGTGATGTCTTGAAATTGCACAGGGCATGTAAATGAGCCCCATATTTTTTTTTTTGAAGTTCAGAATCCTTCAGCAGAGGAAGGCTGCAGGCTGTATCTGGAAAGGACACACCAGTGTCAGATAGGCTTACAGCGAGGATCTTCTGATCAGCCTTTTCAGGCAGCAAAACGCTCCCAGTAGGACCAACTGAAATGTTTGTTTGCCACTGGTCCTCCTTGATGGGATTGTTGTTAGTGGTTGGCCTCAGTCTTAAGAAGGTCTGGAAACCCAAACTTTCTCTTCATCCCACCTTTTCAGGAATTGTTAGAGAAGGTTGCTTGCACACAGCCAAGACCTCTGAGACAACACCTAGGGGTCAAGACTTACTTCAGCAGAGCCCACCTGCAGGGGCTCTGTCTAGGGCCATTTGTGACTAGACAACTTTGGCCTCATTTATGATGCACCGTGTGCCATCGGAAAGTCACTTTTTGTGACGTTCCGCGGTGCAGAAGCCTGCGTGATATTAACAGGCAGCACTAAGCCACTTTTTGTGGCTTAATGCTGCTTGATAAATATCAGTCCCTTTAACACAGTGTTCTGCGATAAAGGGGCGTGCCATGGGTGCTGCTGGGGGTGACCCTTGACCTTGCCGGGTAGGTCCCCCCACGCTGCAGCTCCACTTGCGTTCCTGCAGTCATCGCCGAAGTCGCCTAAGGTTTGCATGTTTCTCTGAGTGCCCTTGTTGCCCCATTGCCGTTTTCTTCTGCTGTGTGCCCTTTTGTTCCTTCTGTGCCCCGCTGTCCATTTTTGCCTTCTGTTCCCCATGCTCTTGTGTGCCCTCCTGCTCCTTCTGTGCCTCACTGCCCGTTTTTGCCTTCTGTACCCCGTGCCCCCTGTTGTGCCTGCTCGCCCCCCTTCGCCGCTCCCATTCCCGCCATTGCATACCCTGCAGCCCGCCTCTCTCCCACCTCCCCTTAATTGGTGGCCGATGCGCGGCCACGTCGCTGGTGCGCCGAAGGCAGCGCCCACCACCAGAACCCCTGGCCCCCGCACCAGCCATGAAGACCGCCTCCGATACGACACCAGCACCCTCAATGCTCTCAACTCAGGACGGACCCTCACCTGCTGCAGGGTAGCCCCCAAGCGCACCCACGGTCCCTTCACCTGCCGGAACTGCAGCTTCTCCTGCATCAAAGGCGCTGAGACACCCACCACGACAGAACACAACCAGCTCTGATGCATCCTGATCAACACCCACTCCACACGCAAACACGTCGTCAAGCTCTGGGACCTACTCGACACCGCATCACCAGATGTCGCCTTCCTGACCAAGACCTGGATGAACAAAGCCTCCTCTCCAGACATCACCATAGACATCCCTGACAGATACAAGATCGCCCGCAGAGACCGTACCAACGGAGTCGGAGGAGGAATCACCATTGTCTACAAGAAGACCATCAGGGTCTCAACAAACACTGATGACACTCTCAGCACCGCCGAACACATGCACTTCCAGATCCACATGGACCCAAAGATCACCCTAGAAGGCACCCTCCTCTACAGACCACCCGGACCCCGACCACACTTCTGCGACGCCATCGCCGACTTCATCATCGCGCACGCACTGACCTCCACCGACTACATCCTCCTCGGAGGCATGAACTTCCATATGGAGAACAACAACAACAGCAACTCCTCCACCCTGATAGACAACCTCGCCAACCTCAGACTGGAAGAGCTCGTCACAACGCTGACCCACATTGCCGGACAAACGCTTGACGCCATCTTCTCCTCAGGCCCCCAAGTCTCCTTCAGCCAAGTCTCCGAACCCGCCTGGACCAACCACCACGGCATCCACTTCACCTTCCGGAAACCCGTCGCACATCACCGCACCCTAGACAACCCCCGTCGCAGCTGGGGCAAAATCACCGAAGTACAACTACAGACAAACATCGCACTCAACCCAACCGATCTCCCTGCTTCCGTTCCCAGCTAAGGTCATCGAGAAGATAGTCAACATCCAGCTCACCCGCTACCTCGAAGACAACAGCATCCTGGACCCCTCCCAGTCAGGATTCTGCAGCAACCACAGCACCAAGACCGCCCTCATCGCCTCCACAGACGACATCAGGATCCTACTGGACAGCGGCGAGACGGCAGCCCTCATCCTTCTGGACCTCTCCGACGCCTTCGACACCGTCTGCCACTGCACACTACGCACACGACTCCACGACGCAGGGATCCAAGACAAGGCCCTGGACTGGACCTCCTCCTTCCTCTCCGGCAGAACCCAAAGGGTCCGCCTCCCCGTTCCGATCTGAAGCCTCCCAGATCATCTGCGGGGTTCCGCAAGGATCCTCCCTCAGCCTGACGCTGTTCAACATCTACATGGAGCCTCTCGCACGCATCGCCTAACATCAAAACTTCAATATAGTCTCCTACGTCGACGACACGCAACTGATCCTCTCCCTCACCAAGGACCCCCTCACTGCCAAATCCAACCTCCACCAGGAAATGAAGGCCATCGCCGACTGGATGGAGGATAGCCACTTTAAGCTGAACACAGACAAAACGGAGATCCTCATCCTCGGGCCCAACCCCTCAGCATGGGATGACTCCTGGTGGCCCGCATAGCTGGGGACACCCCCCACACCTACCAACCACGCACGCAACCTGGGAGTCATCCTCGACTGGAAACTCACCATGACCAAACAAGTCAACTTGTGTCTCCTCCACCTTCTTCAACACACTCCGTATGCTCCACAAGATCTACAGATGGATCCCGACAGACACAAGGAAAACAGTCACCCAGGCCCTAGTCAGCAGCAGACTCGACTACGGAAATGCCCTCTATGCCGGAGCCCTGACCAAGTTCATCAACAGACTGCAAAGAATCCAGAATGCCTTTGCACGCCTGACCACATCACCCCCCACCTGAGGAACCTGCACTGGCTCCCCATCGACAAAAGAATCTCCTTCAAGCTCCTGATCCACGCACACAAGGCACTCCACAAGACCAGCCCAGCCTATCTCAACTCGACTCTCCTAGGTACCCAACAGGAATCTCTGCTCCACAGACCTCTCCCTGACCACCGTCCCTCGCATCTGTAGAACCACAGCCGGAGGCAGATGCTTCTCGGACCGCGCCGCCAAGACCTGGAACACCCTCCCCCTCATGCTATGACAAACCGAAGACCTTCTAGCCTTCAGGAGATGATTCAAGACCTGGCTGTTTGACCAGTAGCAACAGCACCCCCCACTCCCCACCCTCAGCACCTTGAAACCCTTGCCGGTAAGTAGTGTGCTTTACAAATCATCTGATTGATTGATTGATTAAACATCAATGGCCTTTTGACACTGCCCCAGATTTAAAACAAATCGTAAATCTGAGGCAGTGCCAAAAACTAATGCCTCCCCAGGGAAGGCGTAAGGGAGGCGCATTGGGGACAAATATCTTTATTTCTCCTAGCTTTTTCTATGTGTGCTGAATTCTGCAGTACACGTACAAAGAGGAAAAGCCTCTTGTGATTATTTTTGTACTGAGAGGTTTCCTTTCCTGTACAAAAATAATCATCCCCGCAAAGCAGGCATCCTTGCACCATTGTGCAAAGGTGGCTGAACTGGCGGGGAAAGGGACAGGAATGCGCTGTATCTTATACATATGGCGCATTCCCGCCCTTTTCTTTTGCCGTAGGGAAGCGCAGCAGGAAGGCCTGCTGCTCTTCCCTATGACAAAACCTCATAAATGAGGCCCCTTGTCACTATGGGAAAAAAGGTGTTGTAGCTTCTGATGTCCCTGTAGCAATAAAAGAGGGCATTCCACTGGCCCTTGGAGTCTATTTCTGTTTCGTTCACATAGAAGAGATGCAGGTCCGGCCCTTAAGGTCTCCTACAGGTCTCAAACAGAAGGCGCAGTTCTTCATCTGTTCTTCTACAGGTAAGAAAAGAGGTCTGAGATGCTGGTGATGTAATCTACTTTTGTACAGTTACACCAGTGGGTATGGGAGAATCTTGGATAATCCCTTAACAGTAAGGATAAAGTTTCTATGGGCAACCCTACCCACCTTTGCAGCACACCCTGTTGACCTTACTGCAAACTGGCCAAGAATACACTATTCCATCGATAGTCCAAGATATCAGACCCCTCTGCCAAAGCAGTAGAGCAGGAGCCCACCCAAGAGAGTGACTAGAAAGATAAGCAGTCCCCTACTCCGAGGCTACATCAAAATAGTTCTGAAACCAGCTCCCCCTCCTTGTAATAGCTTGACTATAGTGTGTCCTGGGATCAAAGAGCTTCTCTAGGTCCCTACTTTCATGAAACTATGGCTGGACAGACCTTGTGTGAGTGCCTTGTTTGAGTGAAGAAAGTTCAACGGAACTCCCCAGGCACCATTTTTGAGCTGATATGGATCATGGGCTCCATGTCCAGCTCATTCTGTCATCAGGCCAAAGTTATTGTCTCTGCTCCGGGAACAATTTTTTGGCTTCATTAAGGTCTGGCACTGATAGGACAGCTGCTAGAAGGCTAACGCAAATTAGTCTCCAAAAGCATCAAGCAGGGAAAAGGTAACTTTATAAACGCCACTTTCTGCAAATATTTAATAAAGATCAAACTTAACTATTGAATCAGATATTTAATAAATATTAAAAATAGAAAGAATTCTATATATGGTCCCAGTCTTTAGATAGCAAAATTAATATGCGATATCACTTGTCTGTTTTCTATGTGGGGCAGCCACAGTTTTCCACAATAAAAATAGCTTTCGGTGCAAATCTCGTTATGTACATGTTAACTTTATATTTCCATGTGTCCCAATTTTAAATACCATTCATTCTACCTTGTGGGCTACAAGGCCTTCAGAGGGTGACATCCTAATATTTAAAAGGAAGACTTGTATCCGATACAAAGGGTTATTTTGATTGGCCGGACAGTAGGCTAAAACTGCAAGAGGCAAGCTACTACAGTAGTCTTAAAGTCATGTTTTCCTTATCGAACGAATTGATTGCACAGTAATTGCTAAAGTCCACAATGGCATTTGCCTTGCACCACATACTGTGGCCTTATAGGAATGTTAGCTATGTAAATAGGACTTAGCCAATTTACCATATTTTAGGGACACAGCAAATGCACTGGAGATATATTGGCAGAATCCCAGTACACAGAGTCAAACAAATAACATCATCCCTCTAAAATATTAAGGGTGACAAGGCAAAATGGAACATTGTATTCACAGTTTGTTTCATGAAATTCCCACATATTATGCAAAGGAAAAAAGTTGCAGTTTTACAACCCCTACCTGAAATGCGAGTAACTGGTTTTTATTAAATGTGTATCAAACATTTGCTTTTTCTTTGCCAGTGTCCTGTTAAGATTTATCACAGTATTGCGTCTTCTGCTGTGTTTCAGGTATGCTGATTTCCCTTCTGGTGTCATATTCTCAAATCACTAAAGAATTAATTAGATGGTGACAGGTTATCATAAATGGGCCAAGGGCAAGCAAGTGTCTCTTTACAGTGTTATTCTGCTTGTACAGGCAAAAGGTGACTTTTGCTTTGAAAAGTAATTTCATATATTGTGGTTTGATATGAAGATATGACATTCTTTTCAATGCCTGCAGGCATGTGTTAATTAATTGTCAGTGGCAATTTCAGCTCATGCAATGCATTTGTTTTCTCCCTAGAAAAGAATCTCTTTATTATAAATGGAGCCCTTGCTCACTCTATTAAAGCCCATCTCTACTTTCCTTATTGCAAATTATGCCCTTATGGTGAAGTTCTTCAGTAACAGAAAGAAAGCTACTAATTGCAAATTTTCCATCATAAATACAGTTTGTATTTACATCCACCCCTTCATTTGAGTGGCTGGTGGCTTGTAAGTCTACATCTAGTTGGAGATTTCAACACGGATATAGTAAATTTCACCTATGACAGATTTAGATCTCTGTATAGGTTTAGATCTATATGTAAAATTACCTCAGTGACTAGACCTCTCATGTTTTAGTGCATATTTGTTAAGTAAATGTAGACTTTTGGATGTACACAGTGGGAGTGGGTCACAAACAGTCCAACCTGCGGATCCTAGTTTGGACTGACAGTCCACAGGAAAGTTCCCAACCATAGTGCTGTGATTCCTGTGTCCTACGTCACTACCATATCACTGCCGGCCCATGCTTGCCGCCATGGTAGGGGAGTGTGCTCCAGAGGGCCTGTAGAATACTGCAGACCCACACAGGTGGGCCTCAATGGGTTCTAAAGTACCAGACTCTGGTATTGCAGATTCTGCAACACATTTCTACTTTTTTAAACATGGCGGGCTCTGCAGGACCCCACTTCATGGTGCCCTTTGAATTTTTTTATTTCAGCTTGGGGACCGAGTCCCTGATACAGTAATGCCTGTAAAAACAGTTGCCTCGATATTGTAGCCAGCCAATTACCTTCTTCCTGTACTGTGGATCCTCAGTTCCAAAATGGCCAAAGGGAGACGTAGCTCCCTCACCCTTCAGGATCAAGTTTTGTTTTTAATTTTTGTATCCATTGTAAATTGTCCAAATATCTCTACCTTTTTCTAAGGGTTAAACGCTTCATACCCACCCAAGCACATTTTGTAAACACTAAGGCATAGTTATTCAAACTGTGGGGCGCGCCCCTCTGGGGGGGGGGGCGCGACGCCATCTCAGGGGGGGCGCTCACTCCACCAGCACCATAAAATTTCACCTTTCATTGTTTCCCACGGTGGCGAGGCAGAGTGGAGCTGCAGGGGCCCTAAAAAGGGGTGAAGACTATCAACACCTCATTAACATGTCAAAAGGTCTTTAAAAGACGGGAAACAGGCTCCAGCAGGACGGCGAAGCCCGGGCGGCGCTGTGACCACTGCCCGGCATGGAGACTTCTCTTCCCCCACCTCGCTGAGAGCGGCCCCTTTCCCTCACCCCCCCATCCCCGACACCGCTGAACGTTTTCTTCAGTGACCTAAACATTTACAGTTACGGCAACCCAAATCACTTTTCAAGTGAAGGCATCAACTATACCAGGAGAGAAGTATGTATTCCAACGCAGTTTTGTCAGACTGCAACTCGTTTTCCTTTATTGCTGGTGCCAAGTCTATCGGGGCTGACGCTCCTGTATCAATATGGAGCACCAAAGCAAGCAGCTTTCCGGGTTGCGATTCTAGCCAGTTTGAAACACTGGTACAGCAAGTGTGTATTGTGCCCTAATGCAAGCAAGCAAGCAAGGAAGGCTAGTACGACAGCCTTAACTGAGGTTTAGCTGTCTCATTATGCCACTGGGCCCTGGTGTCCAGTACCTGCAGCACCAATGATGCCTACAACTCTGCGAAGTTGACTGTCTGCTCTGCCCACTCCGCGCAGCAAGAAAAGGCAAATCATGTGCACTGGTTAATGCTATCTGGGCAAAGGTTTCACTTCATTAGTACCTGCTTTATTCCAGAATACAGCAATAAGCATAAAAAAGGAACAAGACAACCTTTTCAAACCCTGTAACAACTGTTGCGATTGTTTTCTGTATAAAAATAATAAAAATCGCGGTGCCATCACACCACGACTTTTACATCGCAGTATCGTTTGAATCGCATGCATTCACTATGCATGCGACAACGGCACGATGCCGTTAACATCGCATGTGATTACAACGCTTACCACGACTGTCAACTTATTGTAATGCGGCAACTTATTGTAATGCGGTGTCAAATGCCAAACACAAGCATGAGGCTAGGTTCCTGCAGTGTCAACTTATTGTAATGCACAAGAGGTTCCTGCTCTGGTCGAGGCTTTGGAAACATGCAAGTACGGCATGAAAAACAAAACACAAGCACGAGGCTTTGTGAAATAACTATAATTATGCATGAAATAAGTATAATTCTGCATTACATTATTGTGTGCCAAGAGGTTGGTGGTGGATGTATGGGTGATAGGATGGATGGATGGATGCCTGATGGATGGATGCCTGATGGATGGATGGATGGATGGGTGCATGATGGATGGATGGATGGATGGGTGCATGATGGATGGAAGGGTGCATGATGGATGCATGGATGGGTGGATGGTGTATGGGGGGATGGATGGATGGATGAATGATGGAATATATGGATAGATGGATGGATGCATGATAAATGAATGCATGATAAATGGATGCATGATGGGTGAATGGATGCATGGATGGGTGGGTGCATGATGGATGGATAATGGATGGGTGGATGTATGGGTGCATGGATGCATGCATGATGTGTGGCTGGTGGATGTATGGGGGGATGGATGGATGGGTGCATGATGGGTGGATGGGTGAATGATGGATGGATGGATGCATGATGGATGGATGGATGGATGGGTGCATGTGGATGTATGGGGGATGGATGGATGAATGATGGATGGATGGATGCATGATGGATGGATGGATGGATGGATGGGGGCATAATAGATGGGTGGATGGGTGGGTGCATGATGGATGGGTGGATGGTGTATGGGGGATGGATGGATGGATGGATGAATGATGGAATATATGGATGGATGGATGCATGATGGATGGATGCATGATGGGTGGATGGATGGATGGGTGGGTGCATGATGGATGCATGGATGGATAATGGATGGGTGGATGTATGGGTGCATGGATGCATGATGTGTGGCTGGTGGATGTATGGGGGGATGGATGGGTGCATGATGGATGGATGGGTGAATGATGGATGGATGGATGCATGATGGATGGATGGATGGATGGATGGGTGCATGATGGATGGATGGATGGATGGGTGCATGATGGGTGGATGGGTGAATGATGGATGGATGCATGATGGATGGATGGGTGCATGTGGATGTATGGGGATGGATGGATGAATGCATGATGGGTGGGTGGGTGGGTGGATGGATGGATGGATGGATGGATGGATGGGTGGGTGGATGGATGCATGGATGCTGCGATGCCAAACACAAGCACGAGGCTTTGAAAACATGAAAGTACGGCATGAAAAACTAAACACAAGCACGAGGCTTTGTTCCTGAGGTTCCTGCGATGCCAAACACAAGCACAAGGCTTTGGAAACATACAAGTACGGCCTGAATAAATGCGGTGAAATAAATGTAACTCTACAGTGCTTCTCAGTGGAGAGCATAGTCTTTGAATGGTACTCATTTTATTGACCACAGAAGTTTCTTTGAGGAGGCTTTGCAAGAATTAAGTGGAGAACCCGTTACAATTTGCACCCATTTTATCTTGAAAAATGTAGTTTTGGACTGTGTAGTAAGCCTCTGTCATTTCACCGCACCAACTCGCAAACCTGCAGTTTTCTAAACACTCTTACTGTGTTTAACATTATTAGCCAGATATGGACTGGGAAATGCGGATGACGGTCGATTATGTAGAATACCAGGTTCCAGAATTTTTTGTCAAGTGGTGGGGTGGCCCAACATCTAAATAAATTCAGCTGGGGGGGCTCAACCTAAAAAAGTTGAAGACCTCTGCACTAAGGGGTATAATAGCAAGAACGTCGTTAAAATTATCGCCGTTTTAGCAGCAGGAAACTGCTGCTAAAACGGCAATAATGGGATTTGCTAATATGCTTTATAGAATTCCAATAGAAGCCCAGGCTAGATGTCCTGCACACCTAGCCTGGGCTTCTATTGAAATACTATAAAGCTGTTTTAGCTGCAGTTTCCTGCTGCTAAAACAGCGATAATTTTTGTGAGGTTTTTGCTGATATGCCCCTATTTTCTCAAAAACTACTGAAAAGATTTACACCAAACCAACAAAAGCACAATCCTTGAGTAAAGTTCTAAATTTGTTCCAAGTATGGTGTAAATAATTTCTGCCATTTTGTCTGTATCAGGGAGCAAATTTGCCTATGGAAATCAAAATGGAAAATAATATATTGACAGATCTAAGCACATCTTTCTAGGAAGAATTCAACTTGGAAGTACTTTCTTCAGTAGCGGCTCAAGGAGGGAGTGCCGCGGGGCGGTGGGGCGGGGAGGGAGAGGGACAGGGTGGGGGTTAGTAAACTCTGGCTCATGGCCAACTGGAGTAATGTAAATAAATAAATAAATGAAACGAATGTCATTGCGCGCGCTAAAACGGCACAAAAGAAAATAAAACTTGCTTTCGCAACACTATGTATCATTTCATCAAAGTTATCCATCAGATTTTAGAAATGTGTACTGTGTCAATTTTTAATACAAGGATGCATTTGGCACAAAAAATAGCACAAAAATCGAAAGCACTCTAATCAGCAGCCTCTAGCCTTCTATTGTTCTCATGCGTTTGCGGTACATTTGTACTTTTAGTGCCATGTTCCCTGTAATTTTCGCCACAAATGGCACATAAATATAGGGCATGGCACCATGGAATACTTTTGGGAAATAAATGTCTTGTATTATGGGTACTCTTCTCAGGCTGATCGTTTATGCTGGCCCATCTTCTACCTTCAATAAATAATAATAATAAGACTAGGCCTAAAGATAACGTTACCTAGCATTTGCTGTCTCCCTAGCCCAGGGACAATATTTTTTGTACTGAAGATAAATTTGGGACAAAGTGTAGTCTGGGTTGGGAGTCAAGAAGGGGAATAGTTAAGCCACTGGAAACATTATGGTTATATGCCAATATGTATCTATGAAGCATGCAAGCAGGTTCAATAACCTTGCATGAAAAGTCAAATAAATGATGGTGCATAAATCAGTGTGTCACATTTTTCTGTGGCAGCACGACTTTTCAGTTTTGTTAATTTCAACACACTTTAATGCTGTTACGCCAGTGATTTAACTTTATCAAATCCATTTGGTAACAACACCTGAACACAGAGCTTCTGAAATGAGATCACTTGCTCAAACCTTACGAAGGGTCGCAAAATGTGCACCATTCACATATGGCATTTTTTAAACCACGTTTTCATAGTTTTGTGCTAAACACTTTTTTATTTTTTTATCCTCATTGGCCTTCTCACCGCCCATCACTCAACGAAACCGCCCTTGGGCGATTAATCTCATATACTGGTTCTATTGTAGAGGAGGGGCATTATGCAGCGCTACTTAAAGTCAGAACCCTCCTCCGGGCATGGCCCCTTGAGTAGTTTGGACAGAGGGTCTTCCTCTAAGGCGTAAGCACCCTATCCTCAGGTCTTCACCTAACCAGGGAAGACTTAAAGCCAACCAAGATAAGAGAAAGCTTAATCATAGGACTTGTAAAAAAGGTTAACCTCCATTCCCTTCACCCAAAACATAACAAAAAGGAAGTCCAAAATCAATATCTTTTTTTAAGCTGATCCGAAATATCTAACTTAGCGATAGCTCTCATAGATCTTATCCAATCCAGTTCTGTTGGGGGCACCGAGGAAACCCATAATTTACAGATCTCTCTCCGAGCCATCAGTATGGCATAAAGTAGGAGTTTAGCATTACCATCCGTACCCTTACCTTGCAGATCCAATCTCCCCGTCATAACAAGTTCAGGGTTTACCTTGATCTGCAGGCCGAGAGATTTTGACAAACTCGTACTTACAGCCTACCAAAATTCTTTTATCATTGGGCAATGGACGAACATATGGAGGTCATCTTCGTTGGGACTCTTGCATTTAGGGCACACCACCATACCGCCAGGGTTGAATTTCGAAAGTCTTCTAGGAGACCAATATGCCCTGTGAATCGTAAACAGATGGTTCCGCCTTAAATTTGCAGGTTTAACTATTTTATATAGCATAGACATTGTTACTTGTCATTGGTCTTCTGTAGCAAACTCCGGCAAGCACTCTCCCCACAAGGTCTCAGGCAGCTTAAATGGACCATCTTCCATCTCCAATATTAGCCAATACCACAACGCAACTTCTTTTTTAAACTCCGTTTCTGACATAAGTTTCTCTTCAAAGTCGTTGTGGAGACCAATTGAGATTCCCTTTCCAGTTGCCCAACTCTGTATCTGCAAGTACTTACACCTGGAGAATCTCTGACCCCATTCCTGTTCACAAAAACCCCATGTAATCAACTTGCCATCCGGAAATAAATCTTTCCACCTCTGACGTCCATCCTCTCTCAGTGATTTAGCCAAGGCATCCTTTGACCAGAGAGGGGACCCTGGTGCATCCCAAATCGGGGCCATAAAACTATAATATGGAATTTTTAATAGCCTCCTAATTCTGAACCAGACCACTGCTAACTCCCTTAAAACTCTTAAACTAATCTTCTTGAAAAATTTCGGATCACCAAATTTATACATAAAGCCATGCTCGTTGTAATTAGCCATTCTGAGCAGCGCAGCCAACAATTTCCCAATAACTGAACTCGTCGGAGGGGCCAACAGCATTCAACAGTTTTTCAGCAGGAAGGCCCATGAGTAAATCTGAAAGTCAGGAGCCGCCAACCCTCCCTTCACAAGTTTCTTCCTAAGCTTCTTCCAAGAAAGGCGGGACCCTTTTAAAGCCCAAATAAACGAGCTGATCTCACTCTGTAGTCTTACAAACCAATCTTTTTCAAATAATAACGGCAGTGACTTGAACAAAAAAGTTATCTTTGGTAAAATCATCATCTTCACCAGATTCTCATGCCCAACCAAAGAGAGCGGCAAATGTGCCATGCCTCGAAGAGTAGCAGTTATCTCCTTCTTCACTCCAAGAAAGTTAACTTTAGTATGCTCCCGTATATCATGAGTTATCCTCACCCCCAAATATCGCATCTCCGATTTACAAACTATACCATCAGTATTCAGGTTCCAAGACATAACCTCCGTCTTATCCTCATTTATAAGATAACCTCATACGGCCCCAAACTCCTTTGTCAATTCTAGGAGGCATTCCATTGACTGGTGTAACTTGGGGGTGAAAATGATTATATTGTCAGCATATAACCCGATTTTTCTAGACCAACCCTCAAATTCGAACAGGACAATCCTCTCTGCTGCTCTAATCCTACATGCTAAGGGCTCAATGTAAAGGTCAAATAAAAGAGGAGAGAGAGGACACCCTTGTCCTGTCCCTCGCATAATTGGCACTGGCTGGGTTAATATAGTGCTAAACACTTTTGTTTTATTATACCTATGTAGGCAAATTGATGACAATGACTGTAAATAGTAACTGTGCGAAAAACAAATCCAGACTCAGACTGATATGCTGCCCGTGGTCATAGGGAGAAGAACTCACAATGTTGTGTGACTTTACAATTGGATTGTATACTACAATTAGGCGTATTTAGTTTCTTTCCTTAGATGGCCCGTCGCAGGCCATGGAACAGGCAATGATTCTGCACAGCACTAGCATTCAGCTGCACCTTCAAGAAATTGAAATTGCTGATGCAGCCTTTTGCAGGAGGGTGTTAGATGAGGAGGAGATACCAGTTGGTTCCAGGACAAAAGTCAGCATTGGCAAAGGACAGCTGGGTGTGAAGGATGCAGCCAACAGGCACTGCTATCTCCGACACAGCAGTCACCTCCTTATAACAAGGGATTTTCTCCAATAGGTTGATGAGGACCTGAGAGCCCTAACTTATGTCCCAGACAAACTTTATCTTTTGGAGGGGGATTTTCATCTGGTAAGGGTTTGGTCTGTTTTGGGTAGTGTGGGGAGTTGAATTGGGAGTGGGACAGTTTTAGTTTTCCTCTTTTTAGGGGTTATGAAGGGGCCTGTTGCAGAGAATATGTGTGGGAGGGGTTGGGAAAGGTTGAGAGAGACAGACACAGCATGTAGACACCCCAGAAACGCAGCACGTGCCAAGTATTGAAAATGGGAGATTAATTAGGGAAAATGATGCCAACACATTTAATTAATTTTGCCTTTTAGACAACCTAATTTTTTAACTTTTCCAGTTAGTGAATCTCATTGAGTCGCACTCACTGTAAACTCTGTTATAATGAATTGGTAGAGATAGCTCCCAGTGTCCAACCTTTAAGCAAGGTCTGCTGCTGCACATATGGGATAAGAGGCTCTTGGTTGGCTGCAGATGAACACTTGCACACATTTGTGCACACATATGTGGGCTAAATAAGTGGGACTTCTGTTCAGTTTGGCTGGTATCTGTACATGGGTACCTGTTGCAGAAGAAACCCTTCATTGATTGATGCAGGCTTGTACAAGCCTTATAATATAGGTGGGAATTCATAGAGTAAGTATTTTGGGCCTCAATGGAAAGGGGCGTGCTTCACTCTATTATAAATTATGGCCTAGATGTAGGTAATTTTATTTTACCACTTCTTAAATACCAAATTTTACCGATTCGATATTTAAGAAGTGGTAAAATAGAAGGGGGGGGATGTAGGTATTACAGATTCGGTAAATACCGAATCGTTAAGATTCGGTATTTACCGATTCTGTAAATACAGATTCGGTAATGCCCATTGATTCCTATGGGCATTGAAGCCCATAGGAATCAATGGGCATTACCGAATCGGTATTTACAGAATCGGTAAATACTGATTCCAGCAAGGGTGCAGGGGGTGTCATTTTGACACCCTCTAGCACCACAAATACAGGCATGTGTGCCATGTGGCACACAGACATGCCCTAAGGGCATGTCTGTCTGTCACATGGCATAGGTGTGCATGCACACATGTGCAAGCACACCAGGATTCGGTATTTTACCACCCAATTGGATTGGGTGGTAAAATACCGAATCTGAAAGGCCTTTGGTACTCAGAAGAGTCCCACCTACATCTAGAAGTTACCGAATTGGTAAATTTACCGAATCGGTAAAATTGGCCCCCTACATCCCAAAAACCCATTTACCGGTCGGTAACGGCTGAAATCGGCCGTTACCGGCCGGTAAATGGCCACCTACATCTGGCCCTATGTGCGAAATTAGCCCCAAAATGCAAGATTAGTTAGGCCTAAAGATTAGGGAGATGCAACACTCCTATAATAAACATGTAAATTAAGTACAAATGTAACATTATTTTTTGTCACTTCTGCTCTCCTTCTGGCACCTACATATTCATCTCTGCTCAGCCAAGCTAATTACTCTGCTGCTGCTTGGAGCACCAAAGGTCTTTCCATACACTAGGGTTTTTGCCAGTGGTTAGACCTGTTCATGGGAAGGAAATGGTGCTTGTGCCAATTACGTTTTACACTGCATCAGACCTGGGGACGCTCCTCTAAAGGAAAACAATTGGGAGCTGTCCAGACAACAGGAGGGGATATACTTTTAAGTTTTAGAGGGAAGAGACCAGGTAGCTGTGGTAGGTAAAGGTGTGGCTTAGTCTCAGAGATTGTGCATTTCAACAGCCCACCTGAAGTTGCCATATTGGAATGACCCAAAATACTATGCGGGAATGTGTGGACAGGAATGGAGTAAAGATATGTATTCGAGTGATTGAGCAGAGCTGGCTTCCATCTAGAACATTCCACGACCACTGAAAAACATCTACAGGGAGGAAGAAAGATGATAGATGAGGTGCTGAAGCACACTTTGTCTTGAACTGATTGAGACTCCTTGGATCAGTTCTCCAAGGTCAGTGGCACAATCTGTGGGACAGTAGAGGATTGGACCTGTTGGGGAATATGGAAGAGAGGGGTTCCCCTGAAACTTGTGAGGACCGGGCCAGATCCTGACTTCTGCCACCACAAAGGTGTTCTGCAATTGACCAAAGAAGGGAATCAAAACTGAAGAGAGATGACAAGGAGGGGGGTGGCAATCTGCATGAGTTGCTCCTGGAGGTGACCTCAGGCTGAGGCTGACACTACTTGCTAGACAGAGGGCAGGTCCTGAGTTCAGAACTAAAGTCAGGTGACAGGCCCAGATCTCTCCTTCATCAGAGGCAGAACAGTCCACAGTCAAGAAAAACAACTCCAAATAATCGGAAATTATATAGGCGTGAAAGCCTGAAGAGAGCTCATCTGGTGAGAAGAGACCTCTAACAAGAGCACAATGAGTCAAATATCAATAGAACAGGACCAACAGGGCCAGCGAAATGTACATTTGGTCCTCTCAGAGAATAGGAAGGCAATGGGTGCATGTTGCATCCTCCGGTATTTTCTGTTAAACATCCCTGGGGCCTCCATCTCTTCAGGGGCCAACATGGAATAATGCAGCAACAATAAAAACAAAAAAATAGTACCAGTACACTCTCTAAAGTGTCCCCTGGAACATTTATCTCCTTGGCGACTGAAAAAGAGATGCTGAAGGCTTCCAAGGTGGGTCAGAGCCTGGTTGCATCTCCCTGCACTACCACCGAGTCCCTTGGCCAGTGTCTGGGAGAAAGAGGGTGGTGCACCAAAACGAAACAGAAAAAGTAATGCTTGCTGCAAGAGGCCATATATTGGGAAAATAACATAGCCTAGAGGCAAAGATTGACACCACAAGCATGTGAGGCCATCACTGATCCCACCCATAGGGCCTTGCAAAGGGCCTTATAAATATACATATTGGTCTGGTGGTGCCCACACAGCGCAGTGGCAGCACCAGATGAGCTGGATTGTGCTCTGAGAGATACTAGGCCAGTAGCATAACCCATAGGGGTCCATTTTGCCAATATTAAAAGCCAATCTAAGACTTCCACTGTATAAAACTGATGGTGCGATGAGAGTTTGTTTTTTCATGTTTACAATGAATCCTGGTGATGGGACTTTTAGCCTAAGGGCTTTAGAGTGGCAGGACATTTAATGTTAGGTTCTTAGGCTGAATTATAGCAGGTGTGAATGTAGAGAAAAAAATAGTGTACATTGATCATTGAGAATTGAAATGCTTTATTAACCATGACAAAGTTGACATTGAATCTTTGCAAGTAAAAATATGTCATTGAAATGCTTTATTGATAATTACAAAGTTAACTGTAATTACTTAAACATTTTAATCAATCCAATTGTAGGATGGTAAAACCCTCAGTGGTTTTAATGGAATTTCATTGGTTTATCATAACCATACTTCTACTTATATTATGGTTGTGACACCCTGTCAAATCCAGTGGGCCTGGCTTTTGATTAGTATACTCCTTTATATTATACCTGGCACATGTGTGGGACTGTTGTTTAAGGATTCATGGGTTGCTATTTATTTTATTTTATTTTGAAGGTTTTATATAGCGCAAACATGACCCTTGCGGGTATCAGAGCACTTTACAAGTAAGGTAGTTAAACAAACGAAATAATCTACAAAGTAAACATTGTATAACAAAAGTAATGTCTTATGGTACAGCTAATTGATCTAAGAGTCTGATACAATGTTCAAGTGAATTTCGTCATGAGAAGAGATTTAACTTCTTTTTTGAAGGAGGTTGTTGAGAGATTAAGTCTGGTTTCTGGGGGTAGTGCATTCCAAATTCTAGGAGCAATTCCAGAGAAGGTGCAGTTATATGTTTTCTTCTTGGCAAATCTTTGAGGTTTCAAAAGAAGGTTGCTGGCGCTCCTGGAGGATCTGTTTCTACACAAGCGCTCCAGTTACTGGGCCAAATACCTCAGGGTGTTGTGATGTAGGGCTTTGTGCGTCATGTAGGCAATTTTTAGTTGAATTCGTGCTTCGAAGGGTAGCCAATTTAGCGCTCTGAAATAAGGTGAAATGTGGCAATTTCTCTTGGAGCCTGTGATGAGCCTGGCCACTGAGTTGAGTGATGCTCTTAAAGGAGCAGTTGAAGCTCTAGGGAGTCCACAGAGAGTTGCACTACCCTATTCTAGTCTAGGAATTACTAGTGCTTGGACTGCCATTTTGAAGTCATTTACTGGGAGGAAGGGTTTTAATTTTCTCAGGGTGTTCATCTGGAAGTTTGCTCCTTTTGCTGCGGCACTGATATGTTTTTGCATGTTTAGGTTACTGTCCAGAGTTACTCCCAGTGATTTTTCTGAATTGATTATAAGAGGATGGCTGTTGAGTGTTGTAAGTTGTTTTGTTTAAGCCAAACTTGCATGATGGCTGTTTGGTTAGGTGGGGCGATTAGTAGGAATTCAGTTTTGAGGGCGTTTAGTTTGAGGTGGTTTTCAGGCAACCAAAACTGATTTTTTTTGTAGTGTTAGATTGAGAGATTTGATGTTGTCAGGAGAGTTTATCTTTAAATATAGTTGTGTGTTGTCTGCGTACATGTGAAAGTGCATATTTGATAAGTTGTGGATCTCAGTGAGTGGCTCCATGAATAGGTTGAATAGTGTGGGTGAGAGGAAGGATCCCTGTGGGACTCCTACTGGGATGGCCAAGGACAGGGATTAGTTGACCTTGAAACTTTGGGATCTATTAACGAGGAAAGAGGTAAACCAATTTAATACTGACCCTGATAAACCCATTCTGTATTTCAAGAGGTCTAGTAGATTATTATGTTTGAC
Organism: Lissotriton helveticus; assembly: GCF_964261635.1. NCBI lineage: Eukaryota > Metazoa > Chordata > Amphibia > Caudata > Salamandridae > Lissotriton > Lissotriton helveticus. The sequence continues at coordinate 1,779,733,497 of NC_136059.1, read as the reverse complement.
AGTGTCAAAGACCGAAGATAAATCAAGCAGGATAAGTAGGCAGGTTTCGTTCTGGTCTAGGATTTTTAGTGCGTCGTCTACTATGTGGGTCATCGCCGATTTTGTACAACGCCCTGCATGGAAGCCAGATTGGAAATTATTGAGCAAGTGGAAATTGGTGATGTGGTTGTCTAACTGGCTGAGAACACATTTTTCTAGGAGTTTAGCCAGATTTGGGATGTTGGAAATTGACGGTAGTTATTTAAATCCATGGGGTCCGCCGTCGTATTTTTTATGATGGGGGAAGCTTGTCCCGATTTGAGAATTTCAGGAATAATTTTTTGGAGTAGGGAATCATTGATAATCTTTGTCCAAAGTTGCAGAAGTACTGGTATTAATTTTTTGAGGTAGTTTGCAGGAAGGGGATCTGAGAAGTGGTTGGAGGAGTTCAAGGATGTGAGTGGTTTTAAAATTGCTTCTTCACTATAAGTTGTGAAGGAGGCCCAGGAGGCATTATTTTTTAGGATAAGCTTAGACGTGCAAGCAATTGGGGTTGCTAGAGTATGAGAGGGCATGTCCATCTGATTGTCAGTCTGAGCTATTAGGGCCTTAAGTAGGTCCGTTTTCAGGTGTTCTGTCTTTTTCATGAAGAAGGAGGCAAATTCATCGCAGCTGGGTGGAGTGCTTTGTCCAGCATGTGGAGATTGAGTTTTGACTAGTTCAAATAGTTTTTTGGGTCGGTTCTTGGCTTGATCTAGCTGATTTTCGAAAATATTTGCTTTAGAATGTCTGCTCTTTTTATAGTATGAGTTTCTGGTGGATCTGAGCAGTATGAGATGCTTCGTGGATGGTGATGACCTCCAACGCCGTTCAACTAGTCTAAGGGCTAGTCTAAGGGCTCGTTGAGTCTACCTTCATACCAAGATTGAGAGTCTTTTGTGGAGAGCCTCTTCAGTTGTAGAGGCTCGGTTGAATCTAATATCATGGTCATAGAGTTAAAGTAATGCTGTGTCAAAACTTGAACATTCGACAGGTCTTCTGGGGGGAGCAGGAGGCTGACTCTGGCGGATGTGTAGGCCTGTGAGGGAGTTTTTAAAATTCCTTTTCCATATGTTTGGTCTCATAAGTTGTGCTGAGCATTGTTTAACTGATTTCTTGATGAAGAAGGTGATGGAATGATGATCAGACCAGTCACATGGGAGGCTTGTGTTAAGCTGAATAATTTCAAAAAGGGGGTGGTGATGGACAGAGTATCTGAGTTAATCAGAACACTCCTACCCAGTCAACAGATCAGGGCTTGATCCATCACCGTTTTTTAGCTCACTGCACCATCCCAGTTCAGAACCTGGCTATATGCAAATTAGTCTGTCCCTGGCCCAGTGCATCATGGGAACAGGGCAGACCAAACTACCAAGCCAATTCTTCACTGGAAAGGAAACAAGCTTCCGGGGACCGGTTTCTGGCATTACAGCCATCTTCGGCCCGGCTTGCTTGAATCCTGATGGTGCAATGAGCAAGGGACTCATGTCTGAGCATACCCTTCCACACTCATGGTGGCCAAAATAATTTCAAAAAGGGGGTGGTGATGGACAGAGTATCTGAGTTAATCAGAACACTCCTACCCAGTCAACAGATCAGGGCTTGATCCATCACCGTTTTTTAGCTCACTGCACCATCCCAGTTTAGAACCTGGCTATATGCAAATTAGTCGGTCCCTGGCCCAGTGCATCATGGGAACAGGGCAGACCAAACTACCAAGCCAATTCTTCACTGGAAAGGAAACAAGCTTCCGGGGACCGGTTTCTGGCATTACAGCCGTCTTCGGCCCGGCTTGGTTGAATCCTGATGGTGCAATGAGCAAGGGACTCATGTCTGAGCATACCCTTCCACACTCATAGTGGCCAAAATAATTTCAAAAAGGGGGTGGTGATGGACAGAGTATCTGAGTTAATCAGAACACTCCTACCCAGTCAACAGATCAGGGCTTGATCCATCACCGTTTTTTAGCTCACTGCCCCATCCCAGTTCAGAACCTGGCTATATGCAAATTAGTCTGTCCCTGGCCCAGTGCATCATGGGAACAGGGCAGACCAAACTACCAAGCCAATTCTTCACTGGAAAGGAAACAAGCTTCCGGGGACCGGTTTCTGGCATTACAGCCGTCTTCGGCCCGGCTTGCTTGAATCCTGATGGTGCAATGAGCAAGGGACTCATGTCTGAGCATACCCTTCCACACTCATGGTGGCCAAAATAATTTCAAAATCATGCACTGGGACAGGAACAGACTAATTTGCATGTAGCCAGGTTCTGAGCTGGGATGGTGCAGTGAGCTAAAAAACGGTGATGGATCAAGCCCTGATCTTTGGACTGGGCGTAGAGTGGTCTGCTTAATTCAGACACTCTGTTCATCACCACCCCCTTTTTTGAATCATTTTGTCCACCATAAGCTTGAAAGGGTATACTCAGATGTGAGTCCCTTGCTCATTGCACCATCAGGATTCAAGCAAGCCGGGCCGACGACGGCTGTAATGCCAGAAACCGGTCCCCGGAAGCTTGTTTCCTTCCCAGTATAAGAATTGGCTTGGTAGTTTGGTTTGCCCTGTTCCCATCATGCACTGGGACAGGAACAGACTAATTTGCATGTAGCCAGGTTCTGAGCTGGGATGGTGCAGTGAGCTAAAAAATGGTGATGGATCAAGCCCTGATCTTTGGACTGGGTAAGAGTGGTCTGTTTAATTCAGACACTCTGTTCATCACCACCCCCTTTTCTGAATCATTTTGTCCACCATAAGCGTGGAAGGGTATACTCAGATGTGAGTCCCTTGCTCATTGCACCATCAGGATTCAAGCAAGCCGGGCCGACGACGGCTGTAATGCCAGAAACCGGTCCCCGGAAGCTTGTTTCCTTCCCAGTATAAGAATTGGCTTGGTAGTTTGGTTTGCCCTGTTCCCATCATGCACTGGGACAGGAACAGACTAATTTGCATGTAGCCAGGTTCTGAGCTGGGATGGTGCAGTGAGCTAAAAATCGGTGATGGATCAAGCCCTGATCTTTGGACTGGGTAAGAGTGGTCTGCTTAATTCAGAAACTCTGTTCATCACCACCCCCTTTTCTGAATCACTGTGTTAAGCTGAATGGCCTCTTAGTTGGCAATAACTAAGCATGGGCGAATTTTGAGAACTCGCGATCCGCGAATTTGCGGATTTGCGAATTCGCGATCCGCAAAATACGGGAATTTGTGCGAATTTGCGGATTTCTTTATTTTTGCGTGTTTGCGGGGTGCTTGGCATGTTCGCGGGGTGCTTGGCGTGTTCGCGGGGCGCTTTGCGTGTTCGCGGGTTTTTTTTTTTGTGCGAGACCGCGATGCGCCCTCTGGTTCATCACTGCCACCCTCTTGTTTTTTTTGTGCCCTTCTGCCCTCTGCCCCACTCGTTTTTGTGCCCTTCTGCCCTCTGCCCCACTCGTTTTTCTACCATTCTGTCCTCTGCCCCACTCGTTGCTGTGCCCTTGTGCCCCTTGCCCCACTCGTTTTTGTGCCATTCTACCCTCTGCCCCACTCGTTGCTGTGCCCTTGTGCCCCTTGCCCCACTCTTTTTTGTGCCATTCTGCCCTCTGCCCCACTCGATGCTTTGCCCTTGTGGCCCTTGCCCCACTAGTTTTTGTGCCATTCTGCCCTCTGCCCCACTCGTTGTTGTGCCCTTGTGCCCCTTGCCCCACTCGTTTTTGTGCCATTCTGCCCTCTGCCCCACTCGTTGTTGTTCCCTTGTGCCCATTGCCCCACTTGTTTTTGTGCCATTCTGCCCTCTGCCCCACTCGTTGTTGGGCCCTTGTGCCCCTTGCCCCACTCGTTTTTGTGCCATTCTGCCCTCTGCCCCACTCGTTGTTGTGCCCCTTGCCCCACTCATTTTTGTGCCATTCTGCCCTCTGCCCCACTCGTTGTTGTGCCCTTCTGCCCTCTGCCCCACTCTGTGACCCTCTGCCCTCTGCCCCACTCCTGTTTTATTTTAGAATGGCGCCGGCAAGCTGGCAGCGCCATTCTAAAATAGTTACTAAGTTAGCTTCATCAGGAAGCACTAATAGATAAAAGAAAGCAGGTGCTCGAGCACCTGCATTTTATCTATTAGTTCTTCCTGTTGAAGCTAACTTAGTAACTATTTTTGAATGGTGCTGGCAGCTTGCCGGCGCCGTTCTAAAATAGTTACAAGCTTGAAGCTTGAACTTTTGCCCCCCGGATCTGTTCTGCTCGCGGATTCGCGGATTTTCGGCAAATTCGCGGATCGCGAATTTGCCTAAAATCCGCAAAATCCGCGAGCGGAACGGATTTTGCGCCCATGCTTAGCAATAACCAAGTCAAGGTTTGAGCCTTTGACATGAGTGGGGCTACTGCAGTTTTGGGTGAGGTCAAAGTCCGAAAGAAATGTTTTGAGGCTATTTACTGCTGGGTCATTAGGGTTGTTCCAATGGAGATTGAAATCACCAAGAAGTGTGAACTATTGAAAGGGGGTCCCCATATGTATCTCCACCAGTTGTCAAATATATATTTGTGAATAAATGAGTAGTATTGAGTAGTCTGTGTGTAATAATGCAAGTTTTGTTTTAATAAGTAAAAGCTGTGACTGGACAATGATTATCGGTGTTGTTTGTTCTGTGCCTAAGGATTGGGGTAGTAGCCCACACCACCGCCTGGGAAAGAGTTTAGGACTGGTCTTCCTCACTACCTTGAAAGAGCCAAGTTCTACAGTGGAGTAGTGTGTTCCCAGTAGATTGCAGACCTTTTAGTTGTGAAGGACCCTCATCCTTCCCAAGTAATAACCAGGGCCACAGGAATTATGAAACAGGTGAAGGTCAATCTATGTGGTCAATCTATGCGTTGACTAAATTATATGGCAAGAAAAGTCAATTTATACAGTATGATGCGGCCCATTTGGTGACAGTATTACTACATGCTTTGTTTTCTTTTTTGCACTTAACAAAGTTTGGGTAAAGGTTCCAACTCACTAATAACAGTGTATCTTTCAAACACAGCAATAAGCAATTGCGAGGTTACCAGTCAAATTTTGAGGGGCTTTCCACTATGCAGCAACACATGTGATCATATTTTCACTTTTGAAATATTTGAGCTTTAAAAAAAAGACAAACCGGCAAATTATGCTGCAGATGATGGATTATGAGTCAAATGGCCAATATAATACTACTACCATGGATTCCAACAATTCAAGTGGCCCTGAAAACAACCCATGTTCATACAAGGTAACACAGTTCAAATATTCCTTAGCAGACTACTAATTGCCAAATGTACCTTTGCTACAATCAAAATAGGAGAATCACACACAGTTGAAAAAGGTTTATAAAGAAAAATGATGCAACACAAAAATAAAGTAACTGCAGTGTGTCATTGTAAGTTTGGGGACGAGGACTGAACTGCAGAACTTGAGCACCACAGTGTTTCTTTGCAGAGTGTAGACCTGTTGAAGGAGAAAAGAACAATATATGAGTCCAAGTAATGTGTTGTGGGAAGTCTGAGTAAGGATCTTAAATTGCTGTAAGTTTCATTAACTAATGGGAGAATTCATACTGCTCCCAGAGAACTGGCTCCATGGATCCGGAAAGAATAATCATCACTTCGCATTTTCCACTTTAGCAATTAGCTAGAATTATTCCTAATAGTTAATAATTTGCAGTCAATCGAGGTGTGCCTCTTTGAGTCTTTTCCAATGAAAGCCATGTATGGATCCTTCTGGATGTTGCTGTAATATGTGAAGATTTTATTTTTTCCCTATAGGAGACTAAGCATGGGCAGATTTTGCGGATTGGCAATCCGCGAACTTGCGTATTTACGGATTCGCAATCCGCAAAATCCGCGAACTCCCGCAAAAAATTTTTTTGTGTTCGCAAGGGTATCTGCCAGTTCGCGAGGCTTGTGTACCAGTTCGCATTTGCAAACTTACTTGTCGGCTCGCAACGGCCGCGACTATGTTGTTTCTAAATCTGGTTCATCATCACAGGTTTGTGAAGTTACCCTAGCGGTCGTACATGGGCGCGGCCATCTTGTTTGCGTGACGTAATTCCGTTTCCGGGCGCTATGTGTAATCTCGCAAAGTGTGCAGCTTGCTAGTACAATTTCGCGTGTGATCGCGAGGAAAATCTCTCGCGAACTTACCCACGCGGTCGTGAACGGGCGCGGCCATCTTGTTTCTCATTCATTGCTATGGTTCTGGGCATGCTTTCTGTATCCTCTCTGAATCTCTGCCATCCTTTGCTTGTTTGAAGTTTTTTTTGATCTATTTTACTTATTATCTATCCCTCTATTTTTCTAGCTCTATATTTTTGTGTTTTCTGCTACTTTTTATTAATTTTAAATTACTTTTTTAAACTCTTTTCTTCTTCCCTATTCTATTTCTTCTTTATTATTTAGCTTCCTTTCTGCCCAGACCATGGTAAAGGGAGTCGGGAAGCAGCCCGCGAAGGGGAAGGGTCCCGCACCCCGTGCCCGGCTCCCGTGCGGCTGTTTGAGGGGGGAGAATGTCACGCCCCGGGAGATCTTTAGCGCGGAGGAGGTGGCCGCACTAGTTTTTTATGTTCAGCGCCGCCTCCCCAGGACCATCATGGCAGGCGGCAAGATCGCTAGCGGTTACGGGATCCGGGAGCGCCGGAAGCGGTGGGAGAAGGTGTGCCGGTCCATGTACCAACAATCTCGGGTCCGGCGCACCTAAACCAAGTCACCCACCGTTGGACGGATATCCTGGACCGGGAACGCGATCTGCTGAACCTGCTCGGCCTTGAGATCCCCGGGCTTGGTGAGTAGTAGTAGCTATTTCTTTACTACTCTGTTTTCTCCTGCTCTGTGTGTTATTATCTTGCAAATGTTTGTTTTTTACCAAGAGCAATAATGCTGCTGATTACATTGTAGGTAAATTATATTTCAAAATCTTCTGTGCATTTCAGGTGCACTGCTCTCCTTCTCAGTAGCGCTGCTACTATGCTTATTTGTTTTCGATTTTGTGTTCATTTTATTGGCCTGTGAAATTATGCATGAGTGTAGTTTAAAGAACTGTGTAATGCTAGACACTAAGGGTCAGATATTTAATTACCGGCGCATCCCTGCAAAGTAGCAGGGATGCGCCAGTAATTGTGCGCCACGTCACCACCACCCATGGTGCACCGTATTTACAATGCGGCGCACCATGTGCCCAAAAAGTCACCGAAGCGTTACGCTTCTGTGCCGTAAAGGCGGCGCATTGCTGGAGTTGCGTCGCAACGATGGTGCAGCTCCAGCAATGCTCTGGGGTGCTCTATCTCCCCAATGCTGTGTCAAGCCGTACGTCTGCTTCAAGCAGGCGCAGGGTTTGAGTCACGCATCATCGTCCTCAAAGTGACCGATTAAAATCTTGTAGACTCAGCCACTTTTAGGATGCGTTCCTGCGCAGGAACGCCCTCCCTTGCGCCGGAACGCCCCCTGATGGTGCAGGGCTTTACAACGTGATGCATCTCCCATATGCGTCACGTTGTTAATATACGCCGCACCATGGCGCCTCTTTTTTCCTGCCGCTGCGTCACAAAAGTCACGCAACAATGGAGCAAAAGAGCCGCAAGGGGCTTCTAAATCAGCCCCTACAGACTCAAGTCCAGTCCTTCCTTTGTACACATGGCGATAAGAAGAAATAGTGGTGGAGGATTGATAGTTTGAGTATTTTAATGACTGGTTAATGTAGTAGGAAACTTTTTAGTGTTGTCGCTGATCTGCAATCGCGATGGACTTTGTCTGTCACTTTGCGTGCTGCGGACTGCTGCCTGCCAGTCCTAGGCAAACCTTTTTAGTAGTTTGTTTAGTGAGTTACATACGAACTTTCCAAGTCGACGGTCCGCAAATCAAGCAATACTAATAACGTAGTAGACCACATGGGATCGGTCAATATATCCCGTGGAATAGTTGTCTATTTGCTATTTCGCCAAAATATTTTGTTATTGTTCTTTTGAAATGTTTGATTTGGTTGACAACAATCGTCCATGTTTTCGTGTCTTTCTTTCTTTCATGTTGTACATCAGCTCCCCCCAGGGGCAAGAGGACAGAGGAGGAGGTGGTTGCTGCTGCTGCTGTAGAAGGCCAGGATCGGCCAGGCGAGGGCTCCTTTGCTGGCCCCAGTAATTTTTCATTTTAATATAGAGTACCTATTTTTTCCTAGCGTTCCTCATTCGATTTTTTCTAAATTGTCTTTGATCTTCTTGTAGACTGTATCTAAATTCTTATCCTGCCTCGACTATGACTCCCTGTGGTATTACTAGATTATTCTTATTAGTCTGTCTATGTAGCTAACTAAGATTGCACATTTGGCAATTCCATTGGACTCCCATTCTAGTCAGCAATAGCTCTATGCACTGAGCCTTCCCTGGAAAAAGGAACATTTTTACTTTAGATTAGACAGTCACAAATTATTACATTGTTTTCTGTTTTGTTTCACATTTCTTTATTCCTAGACCAAATATTATATAGTAGTGAGTGGTGTATTCTAACAATCTGAAATGTACTTTGTAGGTGGAACATCTGGTGGCGGGGCCAGCACGGAGGTGGTAGTAGTGGATTAGTAGGACACTTCTGGGGAGGAGGCGGTGCAAGTGCCGGACAACACCAATGTGCCTGTGAGGGTTCACACGGTGGTGGCGGGCAGAGGTAAGCTATATATTCCTTACTTATTGAGATTGAAGACTGCAGAGTGTGCTTTCTGCACGGGTGTATTATAAATCAACCAGGTAGTAGCCTCCTCTAAATGTACTTCGACTTAGCTGTGAAGTTTTTGGCGAGAAGAATCCCAATCAGATCTGAGATGAACTTGATCGATGGAATGAACGAAAAGCGAAAGAAGGGTGTAAGTAAGTGTGGAAAGACGAGAAATTTAATGATGACTGGCAAAGAGTCAGTCAATTTAGCTTTATTCGATTTTGTCGTGCAAATCATAAAAGGGTACAATTTTAAAAACATACATTTAGAACAACCATAACAAGGGCCGCAAAATATTGACGAAGTTAAAAGTAAAATTTAAAAGATTGTTCAAAGAGAGAGGCTCTCGGCCCTAAAGTGTACATACCTCATTCATAATTAAAACAACTTTACATAATATTTAGGTAAAATATATATTCTAACAATCCTGCCTTTAAATAGCATTTACCCTCCCCATAGGCTACTAATAGGAGCCACTGTAGCGTTGATTGTTATACAGAGTATCGAGACGGTTAGGTGCAGGGAGGTTGCTATTGGTCGTTCTCCAAACAGATTTACCGATAGCATGGGTGTAGCCTGCCCCTAGTCTAAGTGAGGGGTGATGAGGGTAAAAGTCATTAAGGACCCCAGTATATATCGGGCCAGCTTCTTCTTGCCGGTACCAGGATTGGAGGAACGGAACGATGTTTCTGTTGTAGAATTTCACTAAGACCAGATCCCCGGCAATATCCTTTCGAAGGGGACCTAGCCAGCCCACCCTTCTAACAGATAGTATTCTGCCATTAAGGTCAGCAGGCAAGGGTCTATTCCTAGATAGCCAGTGAATAACTTTGTTTTGTAGCTCATGTTGGGTTTTAGTTTTCCCCTTTATGATTGGTGGCACTCCTGATAGAACATAAACAAAGGGAGCAGCCTCTGGTGGTAAGTTAATATGAGGTGCTATGTTTGACCCTGATCTGGTGATATTGCGCTGTGGAAATACACGATTTGGCGGGGGATGAGGGTCCTTTGGGTCTAGTATATTAGGAGCTGGAGCCTGAGTCTTAGCATTGGTGCTTAGTGCAGTTGGTTTAGGGGTTCCAGAAACAGCAGATGGAGAGGATTGTCTGGTATATACCAGATTTTTTGTAAGAGCCAGGTTTATATTGATTGTGGTCTCCAATTCCGTGAGTCTATCCCCCAGGAGGTCTATTTTTGCCATCAATGGTAAAATGGCGGAGTTAATTAGCTGTTCAAAGAGGGTCAGTAAGGTCGACTGTGAGGGCGGTGCTGAAAGATCTAACCCTCCCACAGTTTCACCCGGATCTGGAGTTGGAGGGGAAGTAATAGCAGACAACAAGGAAATTGAAGACAATTTGGGATGTTTGGGTTGATAGCCATTTTGTTTGTCTGTTTCGCACTTCCTTTTACCAGGTGGAAGCCAAGCTGTTACTGTGCTTTGGGTGTCTGCTGGGTTATTTTGGGGTTGTTCGTGCGGACTGTTATTAGAGTTTTGTAAACCAATTGGGGCGCTAATGTATTCAGGGCTGCTTGCAGCTATAGTGTACTTAGTTCCATACAATCTGTTTAGTTCCTCTAGCCCTGTTAAGCTATTCCCATAGTCAAAGAGAGATACGGGAGAATGATTTGTAGTTATGCACTCGGATGGATGTGTAGGTTCATTAACCCCTGGTTTTAAGGGAGATTGCTGAGTGGGCGTATTTCCTTGTAAGTCTTGTGTCCCTTTTGGTGAGCCCCTATGTGGGATAGCTTTTTTAGTTACCCCCTTTCACGTCATCGCGATTAAAGGAAAATGATCAATCAGTTAGTAGGATTGTTCAAACGTATGACAAAAAGTACCTTGATAGTCAGTCAATTAGTAGGTAGGAGTTATTACCCTTTTCCTGATGGAGCCAAGGGGAGTGGTCCGTACCGTCCTTCCCGGTCCTGAGAGGGCCACAGAGGGCCCGCCCTTTGCCCGGGCTTAGCCCCGGGTGCTCCCGCGCGCGACTCGCGGGGCGAGAGGTGCTCCTTCCAGTTTAAGCACCTCCGGGCGCGTCAATTTCCTCCCGTTGGCAGGCGGGCAGCTGGGAAATGTAGTTTTTGCCGGGGCGTCGTGATAGACAGCGCGGCCCGGCAAACAGAGTCCCGTGTCCGTGTGTGCCCAGGTGCAGGGTGCAGGGTTAAGGCCGTTGCCCTCACAGCGCGGAGTTCAGCTGGGCTGATAAGGTCCCCCGGAGCTCTCGGCGCTCCTTCCAGTTTAAGCGCCTCCGGGTGCGTCAATTTCCTCCCGTTGGCAGGCAGGCAGCTGGGAAATGTAGTTTTTGCCGGGGCGTCGCGATAGACAGCACGGCCCGGCAAACAGAGTCCCGTATCCGTGTGTGCCCAGGTGCAGGGTGCAGGGTTAAGGCCGTTGCCCTCACGGCGCGGAGTTCAGCTGGGCTGATAAGGTCCCCCGGAGCTCTCGGCGCTCCTTCCAGTTTAAGCGCCTCCGGGCGCGTTAATTTCCTCCCGTTGGCAGGCGGGCAGCTGGGAAATGTAGTTTTTGCCGGGGCGTCGCGATAGACAGCGCGGCCCGGCCAACAGAGTCCCGTGTCCGTGTGTGCCCAGGTGCAGGGTGCAGGGTTAAGGCCGTTGCCCTCACGGCACGGAGTTCAGCTGGGCTGATAAGGTCCCCGATAAGGACTGGCAAAGAAGAATGATATGTGTTTGCTTGGTCCCCGAGGTGGCTGGGAAGGAAAGAATATGGTATGATGCATGGCTGGGTGAATGATGAAGCAAGGATGGGTGGAAGGAGAACAGCCTTGGTGGGTGAAACAGAAACTGTATGTGTGCATATACTTTGAATGGATGGATGCCTGGATCATGGTACTATCTGACTCTTAGATAGCATATGTGTATCTAGAGAGAGTAGATGGTCACTGGATGAACTAAGTGTTACTTTGAAGAGCATGTAACACCGCACCCGCACGTCCGTTCCAGTGTAGGAAAGACAAGGAAAAGAAGTTGTAATTTTGTCCAAATACTACCATGAATAGTAGCAGTAGTTTGTATTGCAACTGCAAGCACAGCATATATCCGGTTATTACGGTGGACACTCCCTACCTCTCTTAATAATTTTAGTTTAGTAGTAGTACGTCATTCATGTATGGGTGTATCACTGTTCACTCAATAAAAAGCAAAGCACCTAAAGTCATCCCATATGTAATGAAATACATCCCATGTGAAGTGATAGATAATCAGATTATTTAGTTTCTTCTTTTTCCTTCTCTATTACTCATTTGCACTGTAGGGTGAAAGTTAAATTAATTAAGCAGTAGCCCTTTTAACAGAGTATTCTCAGTGCCACATGTAATAGAAAAATATGAGCTTCACCACCTGCATGTACTGTACCGGTACAGTAACGCAAGTCTGTCCCACTCATCATGGTGTGCGTCTGTTTTTCTCGGGTGCAAGTTCAGTGCGCTGGCATTATGCCGGCTTGCAGAAGATAACGTACCAGTTGTCCTAAACAAGAGAGAAGAAGAAGAATAAGACTGGTGTACTGTCATAGTCGACTGTAATGGAAGTCCATAGTGCTCATAGAATTTGTTCCTTAAACTCCCACTAATGTTAGAGCAAGGATGAAGAAGTGGGAGGTTAGATAGATACTGGCCTCAATAGTTATGTACTGTGCTTTCAAGTTGCTAGTTGTACTGTGACACAACTTTCTGCTCAATCATTTTGTGTTAATCTTAAGAGCATTGGTTACAGACTATGTCTTTCTTTCTTTATATAGTTGCTCCTTCCAAATCCAACAAACCATCAAGGAAGGAGCAGGCTCGAATGGCCCGGCAACGGAGGCTGGATGCCACTGTCGCAGAATATCGGCGGCTGCTGGCCCTGGAGGAGGAGGACACGCAGTCTACTAGTACATCTACTGCGACAGCTGCATCCTCCTCCGGGCCCACACGGGCAGCCAGCCAGCGCAGTGCTCCAGCGGTACGGAGCCGGGCTACCAAAACCAACCGCCACCGCCGAGCAGCAAAGACATCAGCTGCCCCCCACAGGAGTTGCAAGGCACGCCAGCGCCGCTTATGCCTCAGAGTGTCCTACCTGGAGCAGGAGGTCTTAACTTATAAGAACTTGGTGGAGGGCCTCCGCTCCGACCATGCCACCCTCCGCAAGGAGTATGATGCCCTGGCCGCTAAAGTGAACAGCATCCTGCCGTAGTGTCCCTTGCCCCTTTTTTAGAAACTTTTGGGGGGTGGGAATTGGGAGTTGGGTTCTTTTTGGGACTTTTGAAGGACAATCGTTGGGGTTAGGGAGGGTCTTGCGGAGATTATTTTGTTAGGGCTACACAAATATACTTTTTGAAACTTTATCTGAGCATACCTGTTTTTTACTGCTTTTGAGTATGGTGGGTGGGGGTTTAACAGTAAGTTTGTTTTCCTGAAACTTAAGTCTGTGTCATTTTCTTCCTTTAAATGTCAATGGCTAAATGTTTTCAACACTAAGTGCCTCTCACAGAGTAAGTGATCCCCTTTTCCCACCATGGATTTTCTTTAAATCACTTGCAACCAAAATTACACATTCCCACGAGTGCTCTAAGACCCCAGAACTCAGTTGCAAAAATCAAGAACACCCCGAAACACATGCAATCCTGCTGCTAGGGCTAACCCTAACGAACCCTAAGTTACAAAAAGTGCCAAAAGGCTTTTCCGCATGGATGTTGTCCAAACCAGTTTTATCCGGTATTAGACCTTCCCAGCAATGGCCCCAGAGCCGTCAACCCAGGCGAAAACAAGTAGAAGACCCCCAAACAGCCAAAAAGCAAAAGTACAAAAATGTACAAAAATGAGGACTTTGTCACTTCCCTGAAAATTTGCAAAATCACTCAGTGCACGCTCTGCAGCTAGGCCCTAACTCCCCTCCATGGATTCCCTTCAAACCTCTTGCTATCAAAACTATCCATACCCAGCATTGCTCCCAGACCCAGAAACCCACCCACAAACACCAGGAAGCCCCCCAAACAGGCCTCCAAAAACACTACATTGAGCGAAATGTCAGAAAATGCAAAAACCTTTTCCTCATGGATGTTGTCCAAACCAGTTTTATCTGGTATTAGACCTTCCCAGCAATGGCCCAAGAGCCGTCAACCCAGGCGAAAACAAGTAGAAGACCCCCAAACAGGCAAAAAGCAAAAGTACAGGTGATTAAAGTTTTAATTATATTAACTGTGCAAAACAAAGAAAGACAGAAACACAGGAATAAAAGTGAACAAGTACGAAAAAGAAAATGTTTGATTCATTGGCTCATTTTCAGGGCTCGGTGTCAGGGAAGAAGAGTTCGTCCTCATACTCGAATTCAGACAGGAGTAGGTCAGTGTCACCTAACACAGAAGAAATTCCCTCATCTAAGTTGCTGTCCTCCTCGTCTTCTTCAGTCGTGCAATCTGGTACTTTGTAATCCGGTGGTATGAGGTGCTCATTCATCTTGATCATTGTTAACCTCTCCACATTTTTGGCCGAGAGGCGGGTCCGTTTGCAAGTTACAATGCCACCAGCAGCACTGAAAACACGTTCAGACGACACGCTTGCGAGTGGGCAAGACAAGTAAAGTATAGCCAGGTTGGTGATCTCTGGCCACAATTCTTTTTTCCCATGCCAATACGCCAATGGGTCAGCATTAACATAGACCTCTGTTGAGTCATTCAGATAGTCCTGCACCATCGACTCAAGGTTCTCCACGTTTCCTCCACTTTGATTACTTTTTGCTCTGACCTTTTGAGAACCAAACCCAAGCTCAGCTAGCCAATCCTCTTCATCACCCGATATTTCTGTTGTGTCTGGTGCAGATGGTCACTTCTGCCACAGCCACGGGTGCAGAAGTGGAGTCTTTTGACTGGGGATGGCCTGCTGATGCTGATGTACTGCCTTTTCCTTCAATTTTCTTCCGTTCTCTTTCAAACCTCATGGCTGACAAGGCTAGCCAATGTTTGTACTTTGTAACATCTTCATCACCAAAAGGAAATAATGCACTGCCTGCCAGCGCCTTTTTGTAGCGTGGATGCAGAATAGTAGCACAAATGTAATGCTGTTCTGAGTGGATATTTTGAAGACGTTCATCGCCAAGTAGGTGCTCTAATAATTTCTCCGCCAAAACAAAAACTTCTTGCTTTTCTTCATCTTTTTGAAACTTAGAAGACACCGCCTTCATTTTGTGCTCCAGCATGCGCAACAATGGGATAGCTTTTCCCAAATTACAGTCCTCCCTGCTGACTGCACGCGTGAAGACCTCAAAAGGACGAAGCATGTCTGTCAGGCTTTTAACTAGCTCCCATTGCTCCGCATGTAACCTCAGGTCCTTCACAGCTGTACCCAGTGTAAGGAAATACTGATCGAGTACCGTAAACTGCTCATACAGATGCTCAAGCATGTAGAAGGTTGAGTTCCAACGTGTTGGCATCTCCTGGATGAGTGCTTTCACTGGCATTCGACGTTCATGTAGCAGGCGCCTCAGATGCTTCCGGGCCTTAAAAGAATGGCTGAAATGGTTGCACATTTTTCGGCAGGTGACCACTAACTCGCATGCTGGACTGTCTTTATCCAAGAATTTTTAAACAACCAGGTTGATACAGTGCGCCAAACACGGCACTCTGAAATAGTTACCCAGATCCATGGCCTTAACTACATTGGCGCCATTATCCGTGGAAACATAACCAATCTCGCGTTTTTTTGGGGACAGCCAGTGAAAGACCTTTGTGTTAAACTCATTCAAAATGTTTTCTGCTGTATGACGTTTCTCCAAGCCAAACAAGGCTAGTGTTGCATGTTTCCGAGCAGCTTTAAAAACTTGGTCCAGGTCAGCACCTGCGTTTAGCTTTGCTTTAACCCCTGAAAAAGAGACCCAGTGTGCAGTGATGCACATGTAATCAGTGCCTGCGCCACTGGTCCACATGTCTGTTGTCAGATGTATAGTGTGAACAGCACTCTTCTGCAAAGCTGCCCCAATCACCTCCAGCACATCTTCATGTAGTGCTGGAACCGCAACTCGGGCAAAATAGAACCGACTAGGAACCTTCCATTGAGGGCAGAGCGCTGCCACTAATTCTAGAAAACCAACCCTTCTACAAAAGAAAAAGGGAGAAGATCCAGCGCTAGCAATTTAGCCAGCTTAGTGTTATATAGACGCGCCGTTGGGTGGTTGCGTTCATATGGCGCGTCTGAAAACAACATGGTTCTAATGTTGCCCTGGACCATTTTATGGGATGATGATGATGACTTCTTCGACCCAGTTATGCTCGCTGATGAACTTTTTCGCATTTGTTGTCTCACTCTGTCCCACACTCTTAGTGTGGCTCACAGGGGGTGTGCTGACAGGGGTACTGGGTGTAAGTGAAGCGTGTGACACTTCTTCCTCCTCGTCATCATCAGATGGAACATCAACATTTTCTCTACTTGCAATTCGGGCTTTCTTGATCTCCTCTAGGTGCGCAAACCATTGGACAGTGTGCTGTCTCTCAAGATGACCTCTCTGGCCTCCAGTCCCATAGTTGGTACCAAGCTTACCACGACTAACTGCAAGCTTACAAATGCTACAAATGGCTCGGTTTTCCTTTTTGGTGCAAATACTAAAGAAGTCCCAAACTGCGGACTTAAAATGTCTGGGGGGGCCAGAGGAGGCAATACTGGTGGTGGTCATGCTGCTAAATCCAGATGAAGTGGAGGATGCGTATTGCTGAACTTTACTACGTTGTGCACTTTGCCCACCACTAATTGAGGTCGAGGTGGATGGAGGTCCCTTCTGGCGAGGAAGAAATATGGAAGCGGTAGGTGGTGGTGTACTAGTTAACTTCAATGATTGTGGTGTTCCCATTGCCTCCTCGTCGACTTCATCATCACGCTCAGCAGCTTGTCGGGCTAGGGTCAAAATGTCTGTTTGCTGCATGCCCGCTGGGGCTTCAGTGACGTTAGTGATGACTGCGTCGTCGTCGTGAGAGTCTTCAGCAGCAGGAGTATACGCCACTTCTTGTTGAGCGTCATCACACTCCATAACTATGAGAGTTTCGACGACCTTCCTTTTACGCTTAGCTACCTTTGTCAGATCATGGTGTGCCTCAGCCTCACTCTCAGACGGCAGTGGTGCTGGTTCCCAAGTAAGATCCATATCATCAGAAGGAGGTGGGCTTGAAGAAGATGTAGACACCACCACCCTTGATCTTTTCCTTGCTCGGGATGTGGAAGACAATGAATGATCATCAGGAGGAGTGGCTTCCTCGAATGATACCTCGGCTTGATTGTCGATTTCCAGATGTGCCCCTACTTCTGGAGGAACAACTACTGTAGGCACTTGTTGTGCCCTCCATGCACCTCTGCTTGCTCCTCTCCTTGCGCCGCCTCTCCTTCCACATATACTTGGGCTTGTACTTGCACATGTGGTTGTTGTTGTGGCTGTGGTTGTTCAACACTCGTCAGATGAGTTACAACAACCTGTGTTGATTGAGGGACATTGCTGCTACTTTCTTGCGATGAGCCAACATCACTGGTCGATGGTGATTGAACAAGTAGACTGGCTGCCTCTGCAGCACTCAAGGGCTTGGACTTAAGTTGGCATGGGGGTGGTGGCACTGAGCCCAATGGAGCGGGGGTGCTGCTCCCAGCTTGGTCCCCAGCAGATCCCGCTGCTGCTGCAGGCGTACTTTTTTTTTTATTCCCTAAAAATGTGGCGGGCGGCACACCAGTTTGCTTGGTAACTTGTTCTTCTGCTCCTTTCTGGCATCTTTCTTGCTAGAGGAGCTACGAGGAACTTTTTTTGGGGGCCATCTTCTTCAGATGTCACTCAGAACAGCAGGCCGCAGTTGCACAAGTTGCAGAGTTGTCTGTGTCCACACGTGACGTTGTGCTGCACACACCACAGCAGGACTTCTTCCTGGCACTGGTGGTTCTCTTGTGCACCTAAAAGCAATGGAAGACAGAGGAACATCAGTTATACAACCCAAAAAATTGACAAAAACCACAAAATTCAGCACAATCCCAGCCAACCCATGCCCTCAATGATGTTTAAATTCAAGATGACACCCCACAAAAAGACTAGGCCCATGCACCACTCACTACCCCTGGGCATAATGGATGAAAGTTATGCAAAATGGGTGCACCCCAAGCACATGTTGCCTGTACCAGCACTCAAGATGGCCACCACCACCCACATGGCCAGTCCACATCAACAGTACACCCCAAAAAAAACGAAAAACACACAAAAATCACCACAATCCAATGCCATCCAGGATGTTTACATTAAAGAGAGTGAGAGCCCACAGGCAGACTCAGTCCATGCACCACTCACTACCCCTGGGCAAAAGGCCCCACCAGCAGCCCCATAAAATCGACAAAAACACATAATTCAGCACAATCCCAGCCCACCCATGGCCTCAATGATGTTTAAATTCAAGAAGACACCCCACAGAAAGACTAGGCCCATGCACCACTCACTACCCCTGGGCATAATGGATAAAAGCTAGGCAAAATGGGTGCAGCCCTCAGACACTGCCTGTCTTCAAAATGGCCCCTTGCACCCCAAGCACATGTGGAGGGCCTGCCTATACAAGCACTCAAAATGGCCACCACCACCCACATGGCTAGTCCACATCAACAGAACACCCCAAAAAAAAACGAAAAACACACAAAAATCACCACAATCCAATACCATCCAGGATGTTTACATTAAAGAGAGTGAGAGCCCACAGGCAGACTCAGTCCAGGCACCACTCACTACCCCTGGGCAAAAGGCCCCACCAGCAGCCCCATAAAATCGACAAAAAACACAAAATTCAGCACAATCCCAGCCCACCCATGGCCTCAATGATGTTTAAATTCAAGAAGACACCCCACAGAAAGACTAGGCCCATGCACCACTCACTACCCCTGGGCATAATGGATGAAAGCTAGGCAAAATGGGTGCAGGCCTCAGACACTGCCTGTCTTCAAAATGGCTCCTTGCACCCCAAGCACATGTGGAGGGCCTGCCTGTACAAGCACTCAAAATGGCCACCACCACCCACATGGCCAGTCCACATCAACAGAACACCCCAAAAAAACCGAAAAACACAAAAATCACCACAATCCAATGCCATCCAGGAGGTTTACATTAAAGAGACCCCACAGGCAGACTCAGTCCATGCACCACTCACTACCCCTGGGCAAAAGGTCACATCAGCAGCCCCAAAAAAATGGACAAAAAACACAAAATTCAGCACAATCCCAGCCCATCCATGGCCTCAATGATGTTTAAATTCAACAAAACAGTTGTATCATGCACCCATAACTAACCCTGGTCCTACTGGATACTGTGGCTACCCACAATATATTTTATTTAATGTTCTGAAAAAGTTCCAAAATTGTAGTTGCAGCAACTGTAATGCCCCAAACAAACTTACTTGTGAAAGTTGATTTCTAATCCAAAAGTGATCCAAAGAAAGTCAAAAAGGCCTTAAATCCAAATATCCAGCAGCATCCACAAAGAGTAATCCTTCCAGGTCAAGGTCTAAATGAAAGTGACCAGCACATGAAGAAAGCACTGGGAGGAGCCTGCTGGACAGGAACAGGAAGTTGGAGACTGTGGGGCACTTCCTTCCAAAATGGACTCCTTGCTAAAAAAGGGCAGGCAAATGTCAACCTGAGGAGTGATTCTGAAAAAAATCATCATTTTCTGAAGGTTTATGCTGTTTGCTGGTGGATTTCTGGTGCAGAATTGCAAAATCTGTATTTCGCGAGTGCGAGATTGTTGCTGCCCGCCGCACCTACGTGTTCGCAATTGCCAACTCTCGCGATGCGTGCTGTGCAAGGTGGCAAGGCGCGATGACGTAATCGTGGTCGACAAACTCCCGCGGGATCCCGCAGCAAGATCCAAAATGGCGCAGCACTCGCAAAATATCGAGAAAAACAACTCTGCAAACGCTGAATGACGGTAAGTGAATGCCGCTCGCCACAAAATTGTATCACCAAGAAAAAAAATCCGCCGCGTGCGAATTTACGGATTTTCGGCAAATTCACTAGAGTTCGCGGATTGCGAATTTGCCGAAAATCCGCAAATTCCGCGAGCGGAACGGATTTTACGCCCATGCTTATAGGAGACACACCTGTTGAACTAGAAAATAAATAGAAAATACAAACTAAGAGGTCTGAGAATACCAAAAGAATGCTGTTGTGGAGTTACCTAAGGGCCATTCTAGCACCACTCAAAGAGACAAATACAAGAGCGCACCCAGAATAACCACCCAAATATTAAAAATATGTCATTTACCCAGCCCTCTCTCATCAGTCACATTTATTTGTTGGCATTCATCAAATAATCCAAAACACCCGTTTCCAAATGCAGGAGTTATCTATATATACATCTCCTTTTCCATGGAAGCCACACAAATATGCGGTTCTGTCTTTTAATCTTCACTGACATCCGAGCATGAGATTGAAAGTCTGGACAAGGATTTGTTGAATGGAAACTTTGAAGAAATTGTTCATTGCAAATAATGTGATTGGCTCTATGTTTGAATTATTTGTTCTTTGCCACTACTTAGTTACCAAACAAATATGACTATACCCTCTTTAATTTCTTTCACACCCAATCTAAAAATAAAAAAATAGTCATTATTTTGCACATTACAGCAGATTGGGAGTCCCAGTCACAGAGGTAATTCTACATGTGTATATTTAGTCATGTGGCAATCTACATAATTCACTGATGTGGAGATCTATAGTTGCAAAAATCAACTTTTTTGCTGTTCATTAGTTTTGATTTCAGATTTATACCTATAAGTGTGAAGTTATTACAGGTATATTTTTATCTTTGGTGAAGATCCCTCCCAACGGGGTGGACATTTTACCATGGCTAAATAGAGGGGGGGGAAATGATATACACTAAAAAAGCCAAAGGTTACAGGGAAATTAGAGTTAGGAAATAGATTAGAGGTCAGAAAGGAGCAGTAAGAGGCAGAATAAAGGTCAGAAAGGAGTCGCAAGAGGCAGAATAAAGGTCTGAACGAGCAGAAAGAGCCAGAATAAAGGTCAGAAAAGAGCAGAAAGAGATGAAATAGAAGTCAGAAAGGAGCAGCAAGAGGCAGAAAAAAGGTCAGAAATGAGCAGCAAGCGGCAGAATAAAGGTCAGAAATGAGCAGAAAGAGGCAAAATAAGGGTCAGAAACTAGCAGAAAGAGGTAGGCTAAAGATCAAAAAGGAACAGAAAGGGGCAGAATAACGGTCAGAGATGAGCAGAAAGAGGCAAAATAAAGGACAGAAACTAGCAGCAAGAAACAAAATAAAGGTGAGAAAGTAGCAGAAAGAGGCAAAATAAAGGTCAGAAACCAACAGCAAGAAGCAAAATAGAGGTCAGGAACAATCAGCAAAAGGCAGGATAACGGTCAGAAGAGAGCAGAAAGAGGCAGGAAACAGGCTGAAAATGAGCAGAGGAGGAACAAAACCAAAGGCAGCAGAGCGTAGCGGACTGCAAGCCCTCCCTTTACAAGTTCCCTATATATGAGATTAGGTTGCAGGCCCTACCTCTTGCTATGATAACTTGCAATTAGATGGGTCCCAAACTAGGTAGTAAAGTCTGTGAAGCTTGGAAGAATGCAGACGAAACTGATTGCCATCTCTTATTCTTCTGCCCTACCTACCCCAAAGAACGCAAGTGATGGATAGTGCCACTTTGTCGAAACTTGGGTGTTCGTCAATACGAAGTAGCACTTATAATATGCAGGTGATACTGTATTGATTATTTTTTTGCTGTTGCAAAATAATTTAGAATCTATCTGCAGAGCAATGGGTGGATGATGCTATGGTTCACACCAAAAAAAGTCAGGACAAAGAAAAGTGGAGATTAGTGAGAAAAACATAGCGGCCGGCTAGACGCAGGTTGCGGGAGAGTCCGGAGTGTGTGATAAAAGTTATGAGCAGAAACCAGCAATACCAGTCTGAATTTCAGCTAAATGCCTGGGGCCTCATTTATGAGGCTGTGCGTCACTTTTACGTCGCCGGTATGTCACTTTTTGTGACGCACCAGTGGCGTAAAAATAGCACCTTGTTGCGCCATATTTACAAAGTGACGCATCTAGGTAGATGCGTCACTTTGTAAACCCCTGCGCCACATTATACCTGTGCCAGGTATAATGTATGCAAGGGGGGCGTTTTGACGCAAGAATGGGTCATGGAAGTGACGCAGTGAAATCTATAAGATTTCACTGCGCCATTTCTTGGCCACTAAAGTGTCAAAATCTTATGCCTGCTTCATGGCAGGCGTAAGACTGATGCAGCACTAACAACATGGAACTTACCCATGGGAAAGTACACATTTCTGGAGTTGCGTCACTTTTGTGACACACTCCAGCAATGCGTCACTTTTGTGCCTACAGATACGTCAGAAATACTGACGTATCTGTAACTCCTTGCGACATGATGCATCATATTATGAATATGATGCATCAATCATGACGCAAGGAGTGAGCACTGAGAATTGACGCATCGCTGCTTTCACGCAGCGATGCGTTATTTCTCATAAATGAGGCCCCGTGTTTGTACTAGAGGTAAAGCAACTAGCACCTGCTAAAGGCAAAAAATAATACCTGGCGGCCTCTGCAGCATTCTGGGAGCAGATCGGGCAGATTGGACGCAACCGGCAGCAAACACGGCGACGGAGCGGTCGTGGGGAAGGGCTGTCCTGGAGCTACGCAGGGGGTGGGGCACGGCCACAAGGAACTTCTTCCTGGGGAAAGGAGGCAGAGGCAGCGGCAGAGGGGAAGCTGTCAGAACCAAAGGGGAGATCGAGTCTGGCAGCAAGGAGGCTTCAAGCCAGTTAACCTGACTATCACCCCAGCTTCAGCATCAAGAAGGGCAAGCAGCCACGGAACACACAGAGTTCACAAGACTGAAGGCGGGTAAGGGCAGGAGGAGGGCACAGGATAGTACATGTGTGGAGGGGATCAGTGGGATCTCCAGATATAAATGAAAGAATGCAGGGAGAGGTGGAGGTCTAGTAAACTATGACTCAGTTAGGATTGCATTAGAGGTTGAGGAGGAGGTAGGGATGGAGGTAAAAGGTTTTGAAAGGCCAAGACCTCTAGTAAGGGAGATAATAGTCCCTCGTGCTGTTTCAAGCCCCCAATAAAGTTGGAAACAAATACATAACCCGGAGCAGAGGATTAAGGTCACCCCATCACTTAGGACCTATTTTAAGGTTCTGCCTAAAACACTTATTCTGGGTGAAAGCATTATGGTGGGGATAGAAGGGCACCAAGAGAGGGCAAGCAAGTAGCAAGGGGTGCAAGAAAAAATCTCTGAGGGTGGGAGTATGGAAGATTGGACCAAGTACATGAGCCTGAATCGATATCAAGTTCTCGCCTTGGGTATGGTAGTTGCCTCTGGAGAGGCATATCAAATTTCAGAGGAGGCGGAACCAGTCCCAGAAGTGTCAAAAGGGTCTAACCGTAGTACTGACGGAAAACGGTCTGCTGGGGGGAGCCATAAAGAGAGAGAAGAAAGCGAGGGTGGTGAGCAAAATTTAAAAAATTTGGACAAGGATGATCCCTCTATTAGAGCTCATTTAATAGCCCTGACCACTGAGATCAAAAGCAGATTTGAAGTCTCGGAGGCAAATCAGAAGGAGATAAGGTTGGCCTGTAATGATATTAAATCCTACATAGTCCAACTGATTTAGAGGGAGCTACAGTTGGAGGAATCAGAGCAGGAGATTGCTAAAGATATTCAGAGGATTCATAGGGACCCATTTAGACTTAACACAAACAGGACCAAGCCTAAGAGAATACTGGTTAACTGGGAGCCGCCACCAGAGAGGCCAGCAGCACCGGAGCCACAGCCGCTGCCAGGGGTACTCCAAGTCCCACAAAGTCAAGCACCAGGAGGTCCTGACATCACCGTGACTGTGCCCGGAGATGTGTGAAACACATTGTGGCTCCCGCAGCGCAGGAGCCACCAGCAGAGAGGCCAGCAGCACCAGAGCCACAGTCACAGCAAGGGGGACTCAAAACCCCACAAAGTCAAGCGCCACTAGGCGCTGATGTCACTGTGACTGTGCCCAGATGCGCGTAAAAGCACATTGCAGCTCCTGCAGCACGGGACGCACGCAGGCATGACTGGGCTGTGCCAAGGCAAAGCCCAGGCTAAGGGCGGGCCCGTCTGTGCCTTTCAGCGAGAGGAAGAGGCAGGGCAGAGCCACCCTCCTTCGAGGCATTCAACTGCGATGTGGTGAGTTTCCCCAAGTTTAAGTTTAAATCTCCGGCTTACCCTGATGGCTGCAAATTGTTTTATTTGCTTTAAAACATACCATGGGGAGGCGCATCGGGCAAACAAACGCAATCCCTATTACTAGTAGCATCAACAGTATGCTCGAAAGGGTGGTAAACATTGTGTCAGGGGAAATTTAACTCACTGAGCGTCGCCAGTCTCTGGGCAATGAGGGCACACCAATTAACTTACACACTAGATGGTCCCCTCTTGACCCTGACCTCAAAAGTAACAAAAGAGGGGATGTTAAACTTCATTTACTTACCTGTAGTTCAATAGTTGAGAACGGAATCACTTATGGGCGTGGTACATGGAACTGATCCTTCTATTTTCTATTTTTCTTTGTGACGTGGCCGTGTGAGAGGTTGGCCTTTGTACACACGTTGTTGTTTCTGAGCACACACGACTATCTTGTTTGTCCTTTTGGATCATACTTAGGACACTTGTGACATCGTGAAGTATTCCTTTCCATACTTGTATGTCTGCCCGTTACAGCTACGCTTATAAATGATGTTATATCTGTATACTTTGATGTATAATTTTGGTTTCATTGTCCCCTACAGATTTGGGTTCAGATTATGTTTCTGAATTAGGATTGTACCCCCACATGACCATTACATTGGAGTGTTAATCTGATATCTAAAAATTAAGATTAAGAAGTACATATATGGAAACAATGATGTATTTGCGCCCTGACGAAGGAATTTAGGACCAAGAGTTCCTTTCCGAAACGCGCATCGGCGCTTTTCTTCCTTTTTATGTTTCTGTATTATATATTGATATGAATTGTCTTTTGTTGTTTATTTTTTTTAATTGTTTGATTGGTGAGTTTGTGATTGTGACGAAACTGGTGGTTCGGATGAAATGTATGAGTGGTTCTGATTGACTGGGTATGTCTGCCTGTTATTTTAGTTCTGGGGGTCTGTGTGTATATATTATAAATATGTATAAATAGAACATTTGTAGTGTATTGTGGTCACTAGTATGAGTTTATGTTGCTATTACGTTCTTATGTATCAGAAAAATGTGTAAATAAAAATATGATAATATCTTTTGAATAATTTCTCTTTGTGGGACAATGTTATTTTTCATGTGAATGTAGGATATACTGCCTAGTTTAAATTATAACTAAGCGAGGGGTCTGTTCTTGTTGTTGCCCCTCTTGACCCTGACCCTGATTCCGAACTGGTCTCAGTAACTGCACAGGACTTTCCACAGCCCCACCTCCCAGGCACTACTAACACAAAACATGCCAGCGTGAGTCAATCTGGCATCCCATCCGAACCACAATCCATTGATGATTTGTGGAAAATCTGGCCGCAAAACGTAAGAGAAAATGCAGGAAACCTGTTTGTGCCGAAAGGAAACAATCACTCAGGATGGGTACACCTAGCAACTGTTTGACTGCATGGATGCAATCACCTGCAAGGAACGGTATTCCTGGAGAAGGTCATAAAGGGGCCTTGTATCGCTCCATTAGCACACAGACCGAGGCACTGCCGGAGAATAAGGGTGGTGGTCATACATTTACTAACTCTGTTATTGATGTTGATACCGTGTTCAAACGTTTTAAGTTTTAGTGCTTATATTGTCTTGATATATCTGTGGGAAAGCTCAGCCCACAGTTGGTGATAGCTCAAACCTTGGCTACCCTGGAAAATGGATCCACTGTCAGAAAAAGCCCTAATTCAAACACAATCACCACTGCTATCGCTCCTGTTCCAGCTATTCCACCATCCGCTAGGCTCCCTGGGAGCAGCACCTGCCATACATGCAGACAAGGTAGGGTTTGCCTTTCAATCAGGGCTGAGGTGGTATTAAATCCCATATGGAATACCTGGCAGCAACACGTATGAGAGAGATCATAGGTGACTGCATTGGATGCGAGAAAAGGCAGAATATTCCGTGGTTGTCCGGAGTGCACAGGAGCCTATGCAGCGTTAATTTAGGAAACCTCTTTTTAAACCTGAGCATAGCTGAGACCATACATAAAAATGTTCTCAAGGATGAACTCTATACACTTTAGAGCACAGAAATGGAGGAGTGGGAATTTAAGAAACCATCTGTCATTAATTGTATGATTACTGAACATACTGTATATCCCCTGGCCAGCTACCTTATCCTGCCCATGAGTCACTGGGAGAGGAGCCTCCTCTTCTGTCTAAGGGCAGGTACTGTAAAATCTTTGCTGTGCTTTCCCCTCGGTTACCACGCAAAGCTAGATTGCCAACCCTGCCCGTGCGATGGACAGAGTGGCCAAACTATTCTACACTTTTTGTTTATTTGTAGGTACTACTTAAAATACGCTGAGTGACTTTGAATCCTGTTTAAAAAAAAATATACCAATTAGCCTGGTAGATGCTTACAGGAGGTTACTTACCTTGACAGATGAAGAGCTGACCTTCCGCGTCAGCACTTTCTTGAGAATTTCCATACAAGCCTGCAATATGATATCCAACCCGAGTCAATTTTTCTCACATGAGTTTCCCCCTTCCATATATGTTTTAAAAATTGTGTATTCATGCCTATTGCTAATAAAATCCTACTGTGATTATGTACTTGGGTATTTTAAATTGTTATATTTACTGTGCTTTTGTGGATATGGCTGTATCCGAATAAAGTATTTTTGAACTTGAACTTAAACTTGTTAACTTTATAACTTTCACATTAAAAGAGAAATTTCTGTCTAAAGCCTTGATCAAGAAGTCGGTAGATGGGGTTAAATATGAATTCAGATCAGACCTATCAAGTGTTACCTCTAACAGGCAATGGGAACTAGGGAAAAGGATTATACCACTAAGGAGGTTGGGTGCCTCTGTGCAGGTGAAGTTTCCGGCATTTTTGCAGGTGATGGTCAATAATAGGATGCACACTTTTTGCTTTGTTGAGGAGGTAGACGGGTTTATCGAAGGTTTGCAGCCAGGTGGCTAGT
Source organism: Lissotriton helveticus (assembly GCF_964261635.1). Classification (NCBI taxonomy): domain Eukaryota; kingdom Metazoa; phylum Chordata; class Amphibia; order Caudata; family Salamandridae; genus Lissotriton; species Lissotriton helveticus. Next base: position 1,779,706,619 of record NC_136059.1, on the reverse strand, counting down.
AACTTTGGTATAGGATTCAGAACACTCCTTTATGACTTGTGCTTTTTCTTAATTCTCTGTAGGGCTGTTTCAATTTCTCTTTCTTTCTTTAGTTCTTGCTTGCTTACTTACGAATAATCACTAGAATCGACGCACACTTAGCGGGGTACCCATAGGGCTCAAGCCATGAAGAGTCAGGGTAGGGTTTTCCATGGTGGGGGGGAGGTATGGGAAGCACTGGGTTGGGAGGATGGGGGAGAAAAAGAAAATAAATTCCCCCGCTCAGGTCATTATCGTGCAAGAAATGCACCTGACAGAGAAGGAGAGTCAGGAGTTTTTTTAAGGCCAAAAGATGGATTAGCCAAGTAGTATGTACAGGGCAATCAGCCGTAACGAAGGGGGTGGCGTTCTTGGTGAAAAACGAGGCCAAAATCTGTATAGAAGACAGTGTCTTGGAGGAAGCGGGAAGATGGATAGTGGCAAAGCCGAAGATCTCAGGTCGTAGCTTCACGTTGGTAGGATATTACTGTCCAAATCAGGATGACACTAGCCCCTTAGAGGAACTGTTCACTGAACTACTAAATTTCCCAGACCCGATTATCATGGCAGAGGATTTTAATCCAATTTTGGATTACACTCTAGATAGATCTACGAATAGCATGGCCTTGGTAAATCCCAAAATGTCTTGGATGAAGCGGGAAGATGGATAGTGGCAAAGCCGAAGATCTCAGGTCGTAGCTTCACGTTGGTAGGATATTACGATCCAAATCAGGATGACACTAGCCCCTTAGAGGAACTGTTCACTGAACTACTAAATTTCCCAGACCCGATTATCATGGCAGAGGATTTTAATCCAGTTTTGGATTACACTCTAGATAGATCTACGAATAGCATGGCCTTGGTAAATCCCAAAATGTTATGGCTTATTAGACAAGTGAGGGGGCAGTTGGGCCTGTGCAACATCTGGCATCAGAGGGCAGGCCTCAGAATGGGTACAAATTTTATAACAAAAAGTACAGACACCAGTCAATGTTTGACTACTTTCTAATAGACAGCAGCCTGGAGGATTGGGTACAAGAAACCAATCATGTGGGGGTACATTTGTCAGACCACTCAGCAGTGATGCTCTGCTTAAATCCAGGTGAGGGGGCTGGCCAAACCAGATGGACTATGGATCGCATGATCTTACTAGAGGATGACGTCACAGAGGTATTAAATAGGGAGACAAAAGAGTTCTTTGAAAATAATCAGGCTTCCACATCAACCGGTATGACTTGAGATGCATATAAAGCCTACTTGAGAGGCAGACTAGGGAGCACTAGCAGCGGCAAAAAGGCAGCTGTATCATAAAGAAGTCTCAACATTAGAGGACCAAGTGCAATCAATAGAAAAGGAACTGATTAACCCAAGAGTAAGTGAGGGGGTCCGAAAAGGTTTGCTACGGGAAATAACAGAAATAAAATCTAAATTGACTGTAGTCATACAAGACAGGATAAAAAAATGAAATGGGAGGTCAGTCAGTTGGCCCACTTTGAATATGGCGAAGGATGCAGCAAGCTGCTGGCATGGAAAGCTAAAAACAAGCAGGTGAGGAACAGGATAAAACAGGTCAAGGGTGAGCAAACAGGGACCCTACTTGAAGATAACAAGGGGATCGAGCAAGCCTTTTACAGATACTTTAGTAAAGTGTACCAGGCAGAGCTGGAAATCACAGAAGAAGCGATGATGGCTTGGCTGAGGCAGGAATGGGTTGACCCCCTAATGGCCGATGAGAGGAGACAGCTGAATGAAAAGATTAATATGAGGGAAGTAGAACAGGCTAATGGGAAAGGCAAGAAAGGGAAAGCACCTAGACCGGATGGCCTGCCTCATGAAGTCTACAAAGCCCTGTCAATCACACTAACACCTATCTTAGCCAAAATGTTCAATGTTCTATTTTTGACAGGAGCTGACATGCCTGAATCATGGAAAGATGCCATCATCACATTAATTCTGAAACCAGGCAAGTGCCCCAAAAATTGTGATTCGTACATGCCAATATCGCTTTTAAATTGCAATTATAAGATCTTCGCAAAAATTATGGCAGGTAGACTCAATGGGGTGATGTCTGAGCTTGTACCTGAAGATCAAAAGAGGTTCATTCGAGGGAGATTGCTGAAAGGGTTGACTTACACACTGATTGGCTCTATAGATTTGGCCACTGCCTATGAGCTCCCACTTGCGGTAGTGGTATTAGATGCCACTCAAGCTTTTGACCAGGTTAACTGGGTCAGCTGCAGCAAAGTCTCTAAATCCCGGGCCAAACTTTTGTAGAGCCCTGGCAGGAATTTGCGCTGCACCAGAAGCTAGGGTGCTGGTTAATGGCTTCCTGACAAACTCTGTTCAGATCACCAGGGGCACCAGGCAATGCTGCCCCTTGTCACTATTACTGTTTAATCTATATTTCCAACTGCTGGCCAGAAGAATCAGGAGGGACCCAGACATCTTACCATTTCAATACAATGGATGGGGAATCAAGTGACGCTTATATACAGACGACCTTCTAATCTATACAACCAACCTACAGAAAACCCTGAGTTGCGTAATAACATTAACAGCAGACTTCTGGAAGAAGGCTATGACATTAATAAAGAGAAGACAGAGATAATCACCTGGAACACAGAGGTAGGGGAGGAGGCTAGTAAAGGGGAAATGAGATACTTGGGGGTTAAGATCCCTCCCAATATCACCAAGATAACCACGGTAAACTTCGAAAAAGTAAGGAAAGAAGTGGGAGTCTTAATGATGAACTGGTCTTATCTCCCACTTACCTTATTCGGATGAGTTAACTTTGTGTAGATGATAGTCCGCCCCAAGTTTAACTTTCGCTTTGATTCCATTCCCCTACCCTTTAAAAAGGAATGGTTTGAAAAGATCCAATCCCAGATCAGCAGTTTTATATGGCCAACCAAAGGGCCACAGACAGTGTGGAAGAAGCTGAGAAGGGGGGCAGAGAAAGGAGGATTAGCATTACCAGACTTGCTATTTTACTCCTGGACATTCTTATTAAAGATTGAGAAAATGCTTTTGAATATACACACAAACTCAGAGGTTGGGAGGCTACTGGTGGTGGTGCTGAGGCGGGAGGAAGGGGGAATGTGACTTTATGCATAAATATGCAGATCCTAAGCCATTTAAAAAGGTTTGGCTAGAGGTTTTAGGGGGTTTGGCTGAGACATGGTACAAAATCTAAAAGGTCTGAAAATTTTGGTACTTGAGACTTCTTGACCCCATTTGGGATTCTACGGGCGCTCCAGAATGGACAAAGGATGTGCTGGCAATTCCATTACGAGAAGCTGGTATAACAAGATGGGAGCATCTCATCCACGAAGGTCACTTGATCACATGGGAAACGTGCAAAGAAAAGACAGATTAGATCTCAAGATTCAAGTTCCTCCAAATACAGAGCTGGTATCATGCTCCAAGCACAATAATAGGAGATCCAAATGAACTTGAAGACAGACTTACGAAAGGGACCATGGTGAAGAAAGAAATTGCTACATGGTATTGGCTGATGATCGAGCTGGAGGACGGAGTTTTCACCTTGCCAGCGGAGTTGTGGGAAAGATGCTTGTCAGAAATTTCTCTGGAGTATCAATGGCAAGTATCGATGTCTTTGATGTACAAAATAGTAAAACACGCATATCTGCGGAGAAATCATCTTTTCACCATCCACAGGCCTATTGGACCCCGCAGAGACTTTCGAAGTTTGAAAAAGGAGGTGAGCAGCATGAAAGAAGACGATGTGCATATGTTTTTGCACTGCCCCGAGATCCAGGTGTTCTGAAATGACGTGAGTACAGCCTTGTCTAGCATGCTGAAGATCCAAATCAAGGTAAGCGTTTTGCTGATTATCTTTGGATGTTTGGACCCAAAACTCAAAATTGGCAAAAACTATGCAAAGCTGGTTTTCTATCTCATACTAATGGCATGCAGAGAGATCTGCAAGCAATGGGTGGCCCATGCCCCTCCTCGATATCAGGATTGGCATTGTGCTCTAAAGTGTATAGCCAGTTGGGATATGTCGGACAAGGGACATAGAAGGTATGAGTCCTGGTCACCCCTGCTGAGTTGGAGTAAGCAACATGATAAAGAATCGGATCAGGGGTCCAATGATTAAGCCTACTCCATCTCAGCTAGCACTTTTCTAAAATAGCTTTGCTGCTCACAGAATATGTGCATTTGAAGAAGGGGTCATCACAACCTGAGGGTGGTACCGTGTGAAACCCCCCTTTCTTCCTTTTTCTCCAGCAAAAAGGGCAAGGAACATCAATCAAGGTGCAAGTGGAATGGTGTTTATGAGGCAAATGAGGACAAAAAAAGAAGTCAGGGCCCAATGTTGCAGTTGGCACGTGCCTCTTAAGTGGCTACACCCATGAGTCACTGGTTATAAGGAATTGATTTTGGCCTGGAGAGAGGTCTGTGCCTGATAATCAGTAGTAGTGGTATATTTGAACCTCCAGGCACAAAAACAATGGGCAACAATGGGTTACCTCCCATTCCCTTGCCTTCCTAATATAAAGTCTTCCCTTTTTTCTGTCATGAACTCCAGAACAACTTTGAAGCAAGCTAAGTATAAATATACTTTCTCCCGATGTACCTTTCTTATCTTTTGGCTGTTCTCTACCTGATTGTACTTTTGGAATAATAATTAAAATGGCATACTATGCTTTAAAAATCACATTGGACTTTTGTATTTATTATCTAAGATACTTACAGCCTGATTCATCAATCTCCCGTTTTGCGAGCCCCTAATAGCGATTCATAACGAATCGCTATTAAGCACTTGCAAAATGGGATTCATGTAAGAATTGCTAAATAAATAGCGATTCCTTCACATTCCTTATTTGCGAGTAGCAAATTGCTAATCGCAAATAAGGAATAACTCCCCATTCATTCCTATGGGCCAAAAGGCCCAAAGGAATGAATGGGGAGTATTCCTTATTTGCGATTAGCAATTAGCTAATCGCAAATAAGATAGCGATTTAAAGGGTGCCAGGGGTGTCCAAAGGACACCCTGTAGTACCCCTTAAATGCAAATTGAAACAGGTGTTGCGCACACACATGTCCAAAGGACATGTGTGTGTGCAACATGCAACTTAGAAAAATGCTTTTAAAAGCATTTTTCTAAGTTTTTGCTATTTACCGAGAGGTCTGACCTCTCGGTAAATAGCGGTCCAAAATTGCATTTTCGCAATTTTAAAATGCTTCATGAATTGTATTTAAGGAATCTCAAATAGAGATTCCTTAAATTTAATTCTTCGCAAATGTGCGAATTCTTAAATAGCGAATTTTGCATTTGGGATGATGAATCCCAAATGCAAAAATTGCACTCGCAAAAGGCAAGATTCTGAGAATCTTGCCCTTTGCGAGTGCAATTTAGCTTGATGAATCAGGCGGTATTTATTTTAATATTTATTTATTTAGTGTTTTATAGAGTGCAAACGTGATCCATTATGGTAGCAGAGCGCTTTACAGGGATAGCACGTTGTTTACAAGTATGGAATAGACAAAATCATAAGTAGGGATGGAGGAAAGTGAATACACTTGGGGAAAGCAGGGTGTATACAATATTCAGATCATTATGCAGAAATATCCAGCAATTACATTTGTGGGAGTACCATGTCAGTACAAAATAGATAGCAACAAGTCAGTCAAGAATCTAGCAGAAACAAAGAAAATAAAGCAATGCCGCTGAGCGGTGTGTGCAATGCATGATTTATGGGAGGAACTTGCACATTAAGAAGATTTTGGCTTCCTTTTTAAATATTGACAGAGAGGGAATTCTTCTGATGAAAGATGGCAGCGAGTTCCAGATTCTTGGTGTGGCTCTTGAGAGGGTACGATTGTAAATGTTTTCCTTTGACACGCCGGGTGGCTGGAGCACAAAGTCTCTGGTGGACAGGAGTTTCTGGCTCCTCCAGAAACCATGATTTCTGGGTGAGTTATGCTGGGGATTTCATGTGTAGTGCTTTGTGCGTGATACACGCCAATTTGAGTTATATTCTGGCTTCAAGAGGAAGCCAGTTCAGAGCCTTCAGGTGCGGAGAGATGTGGTCGAATTTATTTGAGCCTGTTAAGAGTCTGGCGGCAGCGTTGAGGCCTGCTTTTAGGGGGTTTTAGACCTGGCATCCTTGGTGTGGTTTCCCCTGACTTTTTTTTCCTCTACCTCCTGTATTTATGACATTGTGCTGGATTTCGTTTTTGCTGGTTTAGATGCTTTGGGCACATGCCACTGCTGATCAGAGTCAAAGGGCAAGAGCTCCCTGTGTAAATTGTTATTGTGATTGTTTATCCATGATTGTCTTATTTGTTTTATCAGTAGGTCCCTAGTAAAGTGCACTGAGTGTGCCAGAGCTGGTGATTCAAATGCTACTAGTGGTCTTGCAGCACTGATTGTGCCACCCACATGATTAGCACTGAAAATGTATTTATTTTATTCATTCAAATTTATATAACAGCGCGCAGCTACCCCAAGGGGTTTCCTGGCGCCGACAGAGAACAACAGAGGGAGGATGGGACTATTGGCAGAAAAGCCAAGTTTTAATGGATCTGCGGAAAGACAAAAGGTCAGATTGTAGGCGGAGGGGCAATGGAAGTGCATTCCACAAAGTGGGGCCAAGGTGAGAGAAAGAACGCCCTCCCATACAGACAGTCTAACTCTCAGGACTTGGAATTTCTCTTGAGTAGAGGATCTCAGAGTGCGGGAGGGGACATAGGGGACGACCAGCTGTTGTACATAGTCAGGGCCTTAGCATGCTTAATGCGGAACATGTACGTGAGGGCCTTGAACTTGACTCAATTTTCCACTGAAAGCCAGTGGAGATCAATCAATGACCTGGACGAGTAATCTCGCGGCAGAGTTTTGTACTCGCTGCAGTTTACATGTTATTTCTTTGTTGACACCCAGATAAAGAATATTCCTGTAGTCCAGCCTGGAAGTTACCATGGCCTGGACCACGGTATGCTGGGTATGACATGGAAGCATCCACACAATCTTCCTTAACCATTTCAAAATGGTAAAACAGGTAGCAGCAACCTGCCACAGGCCTGCCACCGCAGTGCCTGTGCACAGTTTGTTAACTGCCATGTCGACCTGGCCAGTGCACCCACTTGCCAGGCCTTACCCTTCCCTTTTCTTACTCATTGGACACCCCAAGGTACCCCCCCTGGGCAGGGTATAGTGTATGTGAAAGGTAGGACATGTGCTAGTGTGGGTAACATGTCCTGATAGTGAACTACTGCCAATTTAGTTTTTCACTATTGAAAGTCTATTTTGCCCATAGGACAGAATGGGGAATGCTGTGTAACATGTTTACCTGCATATCTTCCCATAGGAGTGAGATTGAAAATTGGAGTCTGTTATCCCTGAACTCAAAATCTAATGACACATCTTTTAGGATGGATGTTTTTTAAATGCTGTGTTTGAAAATAGCACTTTCAGAGAGTGGTTATTTTCTTGTTCAACCTTTCTGTGTACTGCTGCCTGTTTGTGGTTTGACTGTCTGGTCGAGAGTGACAGGGGCTGGGGTGGCTCCAGGAGTCTAGGTGAGTCAGCACTAGGCTAAATAGACCTATCTGCATTTGGAGTGGTGGGAGGAGTAGCACCTGGGCCTGAATAGGGCTGTACCTGGCTTCCACAATGCTGACACCACCTCCTGTGGTGCATCTGATGATCCTGGCCCACACTAACAAAGGAAGAAGTTGAACACTGGCAGAGTACACCCAGAACTGGTTTGGACTGGTTCCAGGATGCCTTCACATAGAGAACAAAGACTTTTTGGGGTAAAAATATGAGAGCTGAAACCCCTGAAAGTTAGACTACTTTGTGATCAAGAGGAATCCCTGCCAAAGAAGATCAGCTGAAGAGATAGAGGAGAAGTACTGCCCTTGCTGTGTGTCTGGGATTGGCCTGCAGTTTGTTGTTTCTACTGAGGAGAGGACCAAGGGACTTTTCTGTGTGCTGTGTCCCCTGCTTGAAGAAGGACTTTGCTGTGTGCTGTGCCCATATGAAGAAAAGTCTCCAAGGGCCTGAGAAGAGCTGACCTCCTGTTTCTGAAGTCCCAGGCACATAAGGACTTCACCCCCAGCTTCCCTGAACTTCCTTGCTGGGAGTTCCAGTCTGCCAGGAGGGCCTATAACTGTGTGTGAGGCCTTTTTGCTGTGGGGAGCTGGAAGCGCGACACTAGGAGAGAGAAGCTTGACGCCTCCACAGGAGCTGCTGTCGCATCATCGGGGAAGCATGTTGGCGCTACCGCTGTTCCCTGTCGCACCACCGGAGAAGCATGCCGCTGCACAGAAGGTGTCGTCGCATCACCATATGAAGATTATCACAGTGCTGTTGCATAGCTGAGGAAGCGCGCTGCTGCTGATCGTTGCCACAACCCTGGAGAAGCGTGTCGCCGTCACTGAGGGTGTGGTGTCCATTTGTGGTCTTTTCACTGTGTTACTGTGAGTGTTGGTATAAATACTTTATACATTGCCTTTGGGATAAACCTGTCTGCTCGTGCCAAGGTACCAAGGGGGGGGGGAGCAGGGGTCAGCTAAAGTGACCCCAGTTCTAACAAGGGGCCATGGAGATCTTGGGCCAGCCAGACAGGATTGAGCATCTGTATTTGATTCTGGAGATAACTAAAGCCTAGCCTGCAATTTTTAGGTCTGAAACAACAAGGAAAGGTTTTAATTTCACCAGGTAGCTCAGGTGAAACCTGGCCATTTTAGCCATTGACTTGATGTCTTCTCGTTATTTCAGGTTGCTGTCTAGGGGTATTCCAAGAGATTTGGCAAATTCCACTATGGATGGTGTGTAGTTTAGTGCTGGTATCAACTTGGTCCATTTGTGAATGTCAGTGGTACTTTTAGGGGAGGGAGATTAGAAGGAACTCCGTTTTTTGTGCTTTTAGTTTGAGATGGTTGCAGGCAAGCCATTGAACAGTCACCTTTAGGGTCTAACTCATACTACTACTGATTATGTTATGTTATATATGTTATGTTATATATTGACTTTTATAGCGCACGGCTACTCAAAAAGAGTGTCCCGGCGCTTTATTATCAAGCTTAGACCTCTCTCCAGGCCTAAAAGTATTTCTATGCTGTAACACTTTGATTGCTAGGTCCTAAAGGACACCTAAACAAGAGATTCAGAAAAGAAAATTATTTCTGCATACAGGAGTCCTGATGTGGTATCTGAAAACATTACTTGGGGTATCTTATTGTAAATTTTTATGTTTTAAAATGTTTTATTGATGATTGAAATTTGTATTTTGTTTATGATCTTATTGTATTTATTAAATTGCTTTTAATAACTTTGATCGAAATAAAGTGTATGACTGACTGCAGGCGAGCTGGACAGATGGACCATCACAGGGGGAGTAGGCACGAGGACCTGCACCTGTGTGCCCTCTTCTTTTTTTACCATGCACCCACTGACAGACCCACTCATATATTCACACACCTACTCACAGATTCCCTCACACACCCACTCACACACCTACTCAGAGACTCATGTCCCCACTCACATATCCAGAGACTCTTGCATGCTCTCACAGACCCATTCAGACACTCACCCAAACACTTATAGATCCACTCAGACACTCATGTTCCCATTCACAAACCCCCTCAGAGACTTATGCACCCACTCACAGATCCACTCAGAGACTCACACACCCACTCCCAGACCCACTCAGCTACTTACAGACTAACTCACAGACCAACTCTGAGACTCACACAACCACTCGCTCACCCAATCAGACACTCACGCACCCAGTCACTCACCCATTCAGAGACTCATTTACCCACTCACCTACATATACTGCCGCTCACACACCAACTCTCAAATGTTACAGGTTACAGTTAGGAAATAACGTTTCACTAAAAACAATGGTTGCAGGGATGTTATAGTTTGGAAATAGAATTAAAAGAAAACAAATAAATGCACTGGAAAAACTAAAGGTTACAGGGACATTATAGTTAGGAGTCAGATTTTTTTTAAACATAAAAATTCACTGAAAAAAACAAAGGTTAAAGGGACGTATAGTTAGGTTCAGATGTCACTCACACAAAATCAGTGAATTTCAGCAGTTAAAGTTACATGAGCTAAATATACCTTATGCCCCCACAATGTACTGCTTATTACATCACTTATAACATGGTCATGACATCACTGATGACATCTCAAATTCCATCACTGATGACATCATCCACTGAACCACTCCAATTCAATCTCTTATATACCCACTCACACATGCACATAGCCACTCACATATCTATTCACAGACCCGTACAACTATTGACACACATATATATATATACTCACTCACTCATACAGCCACTCAAACAGCCACTCACTCACACATACAAGCACTCACAAACCCATACAGCCACTCACACACCCATAGAACTATTCACACACCCACATACAGAAGCATACAGCCACTCACACACCCATACAACCACATACATGTCCACAGACACATCCACACAGCCAATAACACAAGCATTCATTCACCCAAATAGCTACTAACAAAGCTACTCACTCATGCAGCCACTTACACGTCCATTTTCTCATCCACAAAACCACTTACCCATTCACACATCAATATAAGTACACACACACCCACTCACATACCCATACAGCCACTAAAACAGCCAATCACTTACCCCTACATTCTCAAACACACCCACTCACTTACCAATAGAGAGCCATTCACACAGCCACATATTCTCTCATAGAGACATTCACACAGCCATGTAGTAAGTTAGTTCTGTGAATTGGGCCCTCTATTACTCATTAGTAGTACAAAATGAATAGTAATCTAACCTATGCAATAGCTTAGTATATAAGCTCCCCGAAACATTTACAAAACACTTAACCTCACTGGATGATGTCATCAGTGATGTCATTTGATATTTCCTCAGTGATGTCATCAGTGACTTCACCTTGTAATGAGTTATGTAATGTGTGGGGCCATAAGCAGTGCATTTCTGTGGCGTAAGTTATTGTTAGCTCAGGTAACTATAACTGCTGCATTTCACTGGTTTTGTATGAATGGAATCTGAGCCTAACTATAACATCCCTGTAACCTTTGTTTTTTTTTTATGAAAAGGGTGCCGTGAGGCCCTCCTCCTTGATAGCGTTTGGTGCCGGGGAATGCATCCCCTGGGCCCGGCCTCTAGTCTGGAAGCTGTGGTCGCACCCAGACACATTGTTGGGGAGTGCCGGGGAACATGAAGTCCCCTGCAGTCCCTGACGGCACCAAGCGTTCTTCGGAAGCAGGCATTGCTTTTGGAGAGAGGGAGCAGCTGTACATGCAGCTCCCTCTTTCCGAAAGCAATTCTGCTCCGCTTCTAGCGGGTGAGAACATTTTTCCTGGTTTCATTTACTAGAAGCAGAACAGAGTTTGCTATGGTTTGGTGGGAGCCGTAAAGCTTCCACCAAGCCATAGCAAACTGCAATGTCCCATGAGTGGGCAACCTGGAACATTTCAAGAGCCAGCTCCTGTCAGTGATGGTCCCCTGGGCCATCCTAGGTCTCATGAGGGTGGCCGTGTGGCCCCCCTCCTTTGTTTCATTTAGCCCTGGGGATGTGATGGTCCCCTGCTCTGCGAGGGGGCTGTATGCCCCCTATTACTATGTTAATTGACCTAGGGAGGGGGTGGTCCCTGGGGTTGGGGGGTTCCATTATTGGAAGTTAAAGCCCTGGGGAGTTGGTGATCTGTGGGGGACTGCGTGGCCTCCCTGCATTTATTTTAACCCCTTCAGTGCTGGTGGGATTCCCCTGCTGTGCTGGGGGGCGGGGGCACGTACGGCGCTCCGGTGTTCATGACGAGCTCAGCTCGTCATGAACTACACCTCTCCGGTGCTCATGACGAGCTGGGCTGGGGGGATCCGCGCGCCCCTCTGATTTCCAAAGTTAAAGCTCTGGAGAGGTGGTGGACCCTGAGGCTGCAGGAGGTCCACGTACCCCCTGCATTACTTACATTTCAAGCCCCAGGGAGATGAGAGTCCCTGGGGCGGCGGAGAAGCCATTTGGGCCGCCCCTGCATTAGTTTATTTTTTTGCCCCGTGGAGGTGGTGGTCCCCGGTGGAGAGCTTAATCCTTTGCTTGGGTTATAATACAAGGCTGCAAAGAGACATTGTGTTGCCCAAGCATTACATTTGTGCCACAATTCCTAAGCCATATTACAAGCTATTACTGGCCCCTTTCATTTCTTGTGCAGAAGGATATGTTTCACAATAAAAGATGTGGTGTACTAATCAAGCCAGCAACTTGGAAGATGATTGTGATGAAATTGGAGGTCCACTACTGGCCAAAGCTTCTGGGGTACAGCCTTTAGCTTCCAAATAGGGCAGGACATAGGAGTGTGTTAGATGACCAACTTATGGGGGAACCACCTGAATTTGAGGATGAATTCTACTTCCCTGACTGAGTAGGCTTGGTACACCATAGAACTTTCTATCCCCGAACTGCTTTGCCAAAAAAATATATATATGGATATAGCTAGGGTACCCCCTCTCCTTTCCCTTAAAGGTCATTGGAGAGAAAATGCCTGCCTCTGCCCCGTGGCTATCCTTTTTTTCATCCCCTGGCAGGACTGCCCAGAACATTTGATTTACAAGACTGGCCAATGTTTGTTGCGTGCATCAGACAATCGACAATTATGTACCAATGCGCTCAGATTGGAACAGGTCATTATTGTACCAATGAGGGATATATGAGTGATTGTGAGTGATGCTTCATATATTTTGAAAACTTGATTGTGATGGTTTGCTATGTTTGTGGCCTGTAGGGTGATCATTTTTCCTGAAGATCATTGGCCTTTCCTCATTGACACTTAGTGAGATTTGCTTGTTGGTTCCACTCCTTTGTTTTCTGGTTCATACTGCTCAAAGATAAGACAAGTCTATTTAGTTAACAAACAAAAATCTACACAAACAATCACGCTAACGTTTCTCTTCTTGTTCGTCAACAGAAGTACAATAAAAGTTGATCTCTCTCATTTGGGTCAGGAGTTGGAACGGAGTTGGACAGATTTGTTACTCAGAGTCAGGAGGCTGATGGAAGGACTCAGGGCGGGACTACCTAAACAACAGCCGGAAGAAGGAAGTTATCAACTTCAGCGAAACCAACATGATGATGCCTCTAAGAGGCCTATTCAGCTCTATGGGCTGCTGGGAAATGTGTTGATTTGGCATATGCAATGCTACTGAGTGTGTGTGCTGGCTAAAATGTGAAACTTCTCTATTATATGGTCAGGCGGGGGTCCTGTAGTAACATGTAAGTAACTGGAGATAGACTTGTGATGTCACATCAACACATTGCATTATGCACGCACTTGGCTAAATGTGATGATGACAGTTGTGAGATTGATCAGCTCAGCGCATGCAGCCACTTGTCTGGTATTGGTTTTAATTTGGTCTCACTTCCCAATTAATTGATCGCACATGAGTCATACAATGAATGATTGCAGCAGACTATGCTCTTGCTCTGCCTCTGAGTCTTCTTGTTACACTCCTCATGAAGCTTACCTTCTGTCATGTTCCTTGACTCTACAGTATAATTTCTGCTTTACAATCTGCAGGCCTTCTCTTTTCCTTTAGAAAACGCAAAAGCTTCGTAAGAGTCTTGCTTACCTTACAGGCCCACTTCAGCCAGGCACACAAGATTAAAGGACAAACCGAGATGAATGCAAATCAACCACCCAATTTGGCAATACAGTATCTTTTTTCTTTAAAGAATAATTTTTTTAACTGTGTGGATCCACTTCACTCGTCAATAATTTGTATTTTTCAAAACAAGATGACAGAACATTTAGATATATAATAATAACTTGGGTCTCTGGGACAGAAAGACTGTTTGCAATGCATTCAACTGAACTGTGTCATACTCATTCCTTCATTTCCTTCCACAACAGATTGATGATGTGCTGTTAATCACCCAGATGAAAATTGTTATTGTATAGTGTTTGTCTTGGTCACACCTTTCACCAAATCCCCATTTCCATCCATTCATTAAACTCCTAACCCTATTCCCCCAGGCTGTGTGATTTATTGGGTTACGACCTAATTTACATCATAAATGGATCACATACTTGGTGGGGTGAATGTGGTGAAAGCAACATCAGCTCATGTGGGATCTTCTATTATCTGAGCAATAGCCCACACTCATCCCGCATAAAAGTGATCCATATTTTAGAAACAGAACACCATTTGTCAGCATTATCATTCAGGCCTTGTTTTGCATAAACACTTAACCTTGACTTTGAGTCCACTTTTCCTGAATCAAGGATTTTGTAACTTTAGTTTTAGGTAAATACTAGCTACCCATTGCTAAGCCGAGAAGTTACTATTACAATTTTTTGTTATATTATCAGGTATTCGTTTTAGTGTCATGGTGATAGTAGTCTGGTGAAGGTCTCAATCTTTGTAAAGCTATGATATAAATTTAACCCACTAACTCTGTGTTTTTCTTTCAATTTAGTTGACAGTAATGGATAATCTTTTTGATTAATCCTCCAGTTGGAGCTCACATTGGTCGGAGTGGAACCTTACTTGTGATGCCTTCCCTGTTACCGCGCTAGCCTGCTACTACCACCACCACCATTAAAAATAAGAATGGCATCTTGGGACACTCTGCAGTAACTAAGGTTTTGAAATATTGAGAGAGGTAGTAGTCCTCTACTCATCTATTCAAGTAAGAGAATTATGGTGTGAATCTAACTAGTTTAGTTACTACGTTAGCAACTAACTTGCACTGCAGATAAGTAATTGTTTATCTAGGTAGTTGTATGAAATTTAGGTCCTGGCAGCATAACCCCCCCCCCAATGGTCAAGATAGTTACAGAGGGTAGTAAGACAAGGGTATTAAGCTAACTATAACTAACCAGTATACACTTTAATAAACAGGTTGAAAAGACAGGCTGCAAAACACAAAAAAACTACTTCAGACATAAAATATGAGACAATAATTTTTACCTTTAAAGGATGTAGCCTTACAGCATCAACGGCCGGCTTCGAAGCTGGGGAACCGGGTTCGAGCCTCGGCAATGTCGCTCAACATCCTATAATTCTGGGCAAATCACTTAATCTCCCCGTGCCTAACAAAAATGAATGTGTCCTTGTGTAACGAAACTGGTGCTCATGTAAAGCGCTCTGATACCCAATATCTTTGGGTCTAGTTTGCGCTATATAAAACTCAAAAAATAAATAAAGAAATAACAACAAAACACTCACCCTCTCCACCCATAACAGGTCCACCCCCTCGTCCCCAACCAATGTCCAAAGAAGAAAACCGTCTAAGAAAGTCTGCAAACACCCTGTCCCAATGCCTTTTCCACCCTCTCCACCCAGTGCGAAAGTCCCTCTCACCAAATTAAAAATGAAAACAAAATGCTTACATTAGGGTGTTGTCAATACGGGTCTAGAGTTGATCCAGGCTCTTCTCTATCCATCCCAACTGTTTTTTTAATTGGCCCATCTGTTACAGGAGGCAGTGTTGGAATAGGTAGTCTGAGGGGGGTCAAAAGTTTCCGTTAGGGCCACTGACATCTGGCGGCAGCACAGGCGATGTACTGGCTGCATGGCTAGAAACTGCTACTGGCTGGATGAATTAGGGCCTGGGGCAGAGGCAGATGCTTCCACCTCCTTATCTTCCAGGGCCACTGTTCACCAGTATTTGGCCTGGATGATGTCCAGCCTCTGCTACCGCAGCCCAGACGCTATATCCTGCCATGTTGGTGGTGGTGGTGGATCAGTAGGAGTAGCTACACCAAGAAAAAACAAAAAGAAAACAACACATTATAAGCAATGCTATGTGCAAATACTTGTTGAAAATTAAATAGTGGATGGCACAGTAGCAGTACATTGCTGGTACTCTAGGAATTTGACATGAATAGGAGAGTCCAGGACCATTTTTTGGCCCACACATGCCTCTCATAAAAAGCACTGACTGTCTGGCTGAAAAGAATTACGACAAAATAATAACAAATAAAAAAAAAAGAGAGCAATTTTATTTTTTATATTAAAGGCTTAGTAAAACTTTAGAGACACTTTGTGTGGAAAACTAAAAAGTATACATGTCTCATTAATAAGTAAGGCATTATTCACTATGGAGTATACGTTGTGCTAAGTTAGTGTATCTTACTTTAATTCCAATGGGCCTGCCCTTCTCAGAATGTCTTTAAAATTCTGAATGAGTAACAAATAAAATACTACATCACACATGCAACGTATAAAATGTGGATATCCCATCTGACTTAAGTAGACAGTGGGAATAACGATGCACTGCACTATGGGGAAAGGAACAGAATATATAGATTGTATTTGGCACGTTCGTCATAGAGTATCACACCCACCAAACCTTAAATTAAGCACTTAGTCCCACTTTAATTACAGGCCCTGCCCTCCATCAAAAATTATTTCCAGCAAATAAATTTGCTTGTCAGTAAGGAAAGGAAACTTGGCTTACTCTACTGATGGGTAAGTTAGACGGATTAGGCTGGGTGGGTAGAGTTTTTGCAATTGAATACCAGTGATGTCACTGATCATCATGTGTCTACGTTTTGGCTTATTCAGTCACTTTAATTGATGAAAGTTGAAAGAGAACAATTTGATCAGGCATAAATCTGTTATGGGAAACCATTAAATATATTTATGAATCCCTTCACATAGGCGTACAAATGGCATACAAATGTAGCACATTCCAAGAATGGATTTTTCAATCATTTGGTAGGCTGGGATGAAAGAATAAAGGATTGAAGTACTAAGAGGTGGCAGAGTGGGTGAAGAGAACCCCTCCTTGTGTTCAATTTTCAATGCTTTGAGAACTTTGTAAATGTCACATTAACCAAAGCAGATGCACACAGCCAACACTTCAGTCACAAATTGAACTATACTGTGCTTAGGTCATGGGTGGTGAAATTCCCTGGGCCAGGAGGAGGGTGATGAATGATGATGGGTGGGCTATATATCGGCCTCACTTAACAAACACAGTAAGTCAAGGTTATAGACCAAAAATGTAAATACCCACCATTTTGAACCATAGCTTCGATAATAAAACCAAGTAAGTGAATTAGGTGAGCATGCCCCTCTCCAGAAGAGCTCCATTATTTATTCACCCAAGCAATTATTTATTCATCTTTTCAGTCTTCTATATTCACCCTTTGATAGTCACCATGGTTTAAGCTTACCTTCTCTCATCTAGTCTTTCTTCAAAATTTCCATTCTATATTATCCATCCATATATCCATCCATTCAATATCTACCCTTTCAACCATCCTTTCACCCATCCAATCATTTACCCTATACCCACCCATGCATCTTTTCATCTACCCACACATCCTTTCACCAATATACCATTTCACCCATCCTTTCTTTTAAACTTATGTTCTTCACCGGTTTCATCAACCTATCATTTTTAGAGTTCATTATGTGTGCTTTTGCTGGGTTGCAGTTAGAAAAGTTCATAAGAACTCTGCCACCACTTTAGCTGCTAAAGTCAGGGGTTCTCCCGATCACAAATCTCATGAGTCATGACACTCTTGTAGCTAGTGAGCATAATAGTAAATGTCAATAAGCAAGCAATGTGACTTACCACCGCCTATCCCTGCCGCCGTTGTATCTCCACCACCAACTGCCTCTGCAGCAGAACTCGCTCGACACTGGTGGTCTGTGTGGCTAGTAAAAAATCAATACACATTTTTAGGCAGATACACAACCCTTTAATTTGTTTTATTTAAAAAAAATACAACTGTTATACATCACTACAGTTTGGTTAGCAGTATCTTCCATCAAAATGATCATTCTGGCCATTTTGTTGGTTGGCAATGTTAGAAAGGGTAGATATCTGGGTGGTGGATCATGGGAGCGCACACTTGGGAGCAAACCACCCCCACGGTGGCTGTGGATTGTGTGGCCGCGGATTGGAGCTACTAGGCAGGGAGTTGAACTGGAGCCTACGGCCTGGTAAGTGCTGATCCTACCACCTAAGTGCAGCACGCTGGATGAGCTATATTGCAGCTGCAGCCTCCCATGTGAGACCGTGTAGTTCGGCACCTCTGTACTCTAGCTATGCCGTGCTCTCAGGCCCATAAGGAGACCCCAGTGACAACTCTGTGGAGCAAGATCGCCCAGCCAGGCGTGATGATGCAGTCCACGGCCCCAGCACCGGCCCAGATGGGTGGCGAAGCCTCGGCGCCGGTCACGCAAAGCTATATGGACCGGTTCTTGCCGGAGATACGCACCGATATCTCTTCACTCAAAGACCAATTTAGGTCTGGTCTCCACAACATTCGAAAGGAGGAGACAGAGGTTGGGGTCCGGGTGGATGACCTACAGCGGACAGTAGATGCTCGATCTGAAGACCATGAGATGCTGCTGTGGCGCATTAGTACCCTAGAAGACAAGCGCATTGAACTTCAGACTAAGCAGGAGGACCTCGAAACTAGGAGCCGGGGCAACAATGTACGCCTAAGGGGGTCTCGGTTGGTGCTGAAGGCATAGACATAATGATGTCCACTGCCGAGCTCCTGCAGACGATGCGAGGGGATGCTTCTCCATCTGCCCTTGATCAGGCACACATTGTCCACTGGGGAGTGCCTTGTAAGGAAAGAGGCCCGTATATCCTCACCAGGGTGCACTTCTACACAGAGAAGGAAGCGATCATGCAGGTGGCCCACAACAAGACAGAGATCAAATTCCAAGGGCATGTAATCCAAATCTATCAGGACCTCTCCGCTGTCACCCTCCATAAATGGCATGACTTGAAGCCTGTCACGGACAAACTCCTAACGCAGGGTGTCCGCTATCAGTGGGGCCATGCCTTCGCGCTCCTGTTTCAGTGGGAGGGCAAGTGTTGATCACTGCACTCGCTGGCAGAGGTCCAGGCCTTACTGGATATACCAGATGACCACCAGGCGGATGGCAGCTCCTCTTCCTCGAGCCGTGATCTTAAGCCCCAGTGGGCCACGGTTGATCTGTGAAGCTCAAACAAACAACATGCCGGCCTATTGCCCCAGGAGGAAAGAAAATATGTTATTGACCACTTGCGTAGCCTCAGCGGGGGCCTCTCCCCGGTGCACTCGACCACTTGCTCTGTATAATGGTGAGACATCCTCTAATTCGGAGACTCTCTGAGGCGACTAACTGCACGATATGCCATACGTTCGCAGCACCTTGGCACTGCTCTGATGACTAACGTATGAACATCTGGGTTCGAGGGGCAGTTTAAGCTGGTAGTCCTCCTGCACACACCTGCTATGCTGTCTGTCCGATACATGGAGTGTAGAGCGACCCTCGCCGGTCAGCGGCACTGCCATCTGGTGAAGTGTCCCTGATCCGGAACCTAGAGAGGTAACTGGTGAACCCCAGGGATGCGCGGGGCCCGCCCTGACAGTGTTCCGCTACTCTACCTTTGCCCTGGATTGCCCGCCTTCTCAAACCTACTCCTACAGAGGGTGACTCCTCCAGCGGGACCCGAATAACTTGGTGCTGGTCTCCGCATCAGGAAAAGGACTTATTGGGATCAGTTGGCCCTCTTTTGATTTTTATGTGTTTTTTAATATTCCTCCAGGTCGACTGTGACACCACTAGTAGCATTGGCAGTGAGGCCGATGTGGTCTTGAGTGGGGAGGGGAATCACAGGTTCGCTGGTGCCCCCTTCCCATGGGTGGGCTACATCGGGGACAGTTCTGCTGGAGGTAGCACACATAACCCTGGGGAGGTGGGAGTGCAGGTGCTTGATGGGGAGACGTGGCTTATCGTTTGCAGTGCTGCCTCTATTACCATAGCACAGTTAATCCCTCTATGACGGAAGGGGTTGACCCCCACGATCACCCCCTACCTCTCGCTAAATGTCCGAGGCTTAAACTCTCAGAACAAGCATAAGCAAATATAGTGATACATTCTGCACCACGATCCTGACGTTGTACTATTACAGGAGACCCACTTGATGAAGGCAGACGTGCACCGCATGGCGCATCCGAAGTATCCCCTTCGCTTTTGGGCTTATGCAGACTCCAAGACTTTGGGGTTGAGAGTCCTTTGCAAGACCGGCTATTGCACCTCTGTAACGAATGTGACCCAGGATGGGGAGGGCCGCTACTTGAGAGTACAGCTACTGTGGGGGCGGCAGCAGTTGACGCTCCTTAACGTTTACGCCCGAACACCTCGCAAAACACCTACTTCCGGCGCATGCTCCCTGAACAACTCACAGGGGTAGATGGACACGTGGTGGTATGTGGGGACTTCAATCTAGTTTGGGATCTCGCCATTGATAGGAGTATTGCAACATATCAAAATGTGGGGTAATGTTGGCACATCTTAAGAGGGACATTAAGAGATGGGACCTGGTTGACACCTGGCGGTATAAACATCCGGACGTCAGGGACTACTCCTACTCACATGCATACACCTCCTACCCACGCATTGATTATGCCTTCGTCACGCCATATCTCCTCTCATGCTTACACTCTGCGGAGCTTTCTGACATCTCTATCTCTGGTCATGCGCATTTGGGGCTCACATGGGAGAATCAAAATATGCACCTGGCCATCCCACCCCGCTGGCACATGCCCCTATATCGGTAGCAAGACCCGGTTGACGTGGAGGACATAAGGAGGGGTATAAAGGGCTATTTTCAACTTAATGCTTCCCCCGAGATCTTTTTACACGCCTTGTGGGATGGGTTCACAGCAACGATTCGGGGTATAATAATGTCCATTGCCATTGCCAGAGGGCAGGAAGCGAAGCTGGTAGAATCTAAACTCACCGCGGAGATTAAACTGTTAGAGCATGCATACAAGGAGGCCCCCACTCGCTGCACTAAATGGCAGCTTGCACTGCTGCAAAGACAGCTGCGCGTGAATCGCATGGGCAACGGGGAGCGGGCATTCCGTGCTTATTAACAGCAGCTGTACTCCCGAGAAGACGCCTCTCCCATGAGACTCTACTCACTCCTACCTAGTTGCTTGTGAATGGGATCCCCTGTCCACGCATCACGCATCCCTCTTATTTAGCCCCATTACCATGGAGTAACTAGGTGCATCCGTCAAGAATCTCCCACCCGGTAAAGCCCCAGGGCCGGACGGGCTGCCTATACATTTTTACTGTGTCTCCGTGTCTTCCTCCAGCAGTTGCAGGACCACCTCCTGAGAGTGTATAATTCCTTCATGGGTAACACGGGCCTCACCCCCACCATGGCTGTGGCAGAGATCACCCTTATACTTATTGCGGGTAAGGATCTGGCGCAGTGTTCTTCTTATCACCCAATAGCTTTGCTCAACACTGATGACAAGATCTTCACTAAAATATTGGCGGTGCACCTTGAGCCCCATCTGCCAGGCCTCATTGACCCTGAGCAGGTGGGGTTTACCCATCACTGGCATGATGCGGACAATGTCCGTTGCATAGCGCACCTTGTTGAAAAGCTCAACACCTGAATATCCATACATGCCTTTTCTCACTCGATGCAGAGAAGGCCTTTGACCGTGTAGACTGGTTTTATCTCCGCGCCGTGTTGAGTAAAATAGACCTGGGACAAGAGTTCATCTCGAAGATCATGGCATCGTATGTAGCCCCCACAGCCTGCATCCGACTCAATGGACGGGCCACGAGGCCAATATCACTGCATCGGGGCACGAGGCAGGGTTGTCCACACTTGCCCCTCCTCCTTGCGTTAGCAGTAGAGCCTTTGGCCATGTGGGTGAGGGAGCTAGAGAGGATCAAGGGATTAACTTTTGGAGGCTAAATCCATAAGATTAACCTCTTTGCGGATGACCTTCTGCTCACACTGACTGAGCCCCAAGTGTTGCTTCCATGCATGGTCGAAACTCTACAGTCCTTTGAAGCTGTCTCTGGCTTCAAGATCAACCTCTTTAAATTGTTCGCCCTCAACAACAGTAGCCCAGCCCCTGAGGCCAGCATACTGCAGGTGTTGACACCCTTCCAGTGGACGGAGATCTCCATTACGTACTTGGGGCTCCAGCTTACCCCCGCACTCGCCTCCTGGTCGCGTGTAAACTGGGCGATACTATGCAAATCTGTACTAGCTGACCTTCAGAGATGGAAGCCCCTTCATATTTCAAGGCTGGGGCGCATCAACATCATTAAGATGAATGTTCTGCCAAGGGTTCTATATCCGTTTCAGACTCTGCCGACCCCGCTCCCGCAGGTGGATATTCAGCATCTCCAGGGAGACTTGCGTGCTTTTTTGTGGAATGGGAGGCAACCGAGGGTAGCACATTCACTTCTAATGCGCCCGCGGGATAGAAGATGACTGCCATGCCCGAACCTACAGGAATATTAATGGACAGCGCATCTGAGGTACATCTCTGAGTGGGCTGCGCGGGAGAGTGAGAAGCATTGGTTCCACATGGACAGGCGGTGGCGTGCCGACCACTGTGGGACCTTGCTTGGTTACCTAAACATGCCTGAACCCGGACTGCGTATGTCACGGCACCAACCAAAAGAGTCCTTGACATATGGGGCAAAATAGCAGTCAAAAAGGGACTGACCACACTTCCGTTCCCACATACTCCTATTGCGCGCAATCCCGAATTCCGGACGGGCTTGCCTAAGAAGGCGTTTAGTGGATGGAACGATGGGGAGTGTCGTACAATTGGTGCCTTATTTACAGAGGGAGCCCTCAAGTCCTTTAATAAATGCAGGTCTGACTTTGTGTTACGTGGCACGGCAATTTATCAATACATGCAACTGTGACACTGGCTCTCCGTCCCTGAGATCTATGCTGCGGCGCGGCGCCCTTACACCTTGCTCGAAAAACTGGTGCAGGTCTTTGATGGCTCAAAAGGCCTTATACATAAGACATACCAGGTGATACAACACTCAACTCCGATGCGCCCACATCGATACCAGACAGCATGGCAGGCCTTGACCCCAGGAGGACTCTCCCACAAGTAGTGGGAGAAATTATGGCAAGATATTTCCAAAACATACCGCAGCCTTGCCACCCGTGAAACCGCATAAAAATTGATGCTGTAATGGTACTATACACCCTCCCGGCTGGCCACCATGTACCGCAGAGTATCCAACCGCTGTTGGAGATATTGGATGGAGGAAGGCACTCTCTACCACATATGGTGATCATGTCACATCATAGCTACTTTTATCGAAGGAGGTCGTGGGTCACATTAAGGGCATGATGGGATACCTGATTCCGTCGCAGCAACATGTGGTAGTCCTGGGTGTGCGCCCCTCTACTCTAGCAGCAATGACTGGCGCAGATTGGGCCCTAATAAGCCATTTACTATTAGCAGTGCGACAACTCATAGCATGCACGTGGAAACAAACCACGGCCCCTTCCATAGCTCAGTGGTTTGTCCAAGTGTGGCATATACTGGCTATGGAGGGACTCTTGCATAACACAGCAAACACTGAAAAGAAATTCCAATGTGTTTAGCTGCCATTGATATCCTATTTAATGCGCATTGAATTAACTTCCTTTATCCCCCCGAAGCTGAGGGCCCTACAACTCTTCCCAAGTGATTGAAGGGCATCTATGCCTTAGCTCAGTGGGTGGGCCTGGGCACCACGATTGTCGACCGACAGCTCCCCCGCCAACCCCCCTATTTGGAACATGCGAGATGCCTAACATCACACAACACGTCACGACCTGTACAGTTACTATTACTTTATTGTTACTGTTTTCTTCCTTTTACTAAGGCCACCCTGGCCGTGTTCTCCTTGACGCACTCTTAGACATAAGTCATTGTCGCAGTGGGGAATCAGGTACTACATGAGTCATCTGGCAATAGGCACCTCTGAGGAAGAATGACTGCACCCCTTGATTCCTTACGCTAGCTGTATCCCATTGGGGCCAGGGGTCATCGAACTAGTAAGCACCTGATTCCACTAGACTGTCCGACGCTTCCCATGACCAGTAGGCCTCTTCACAATTTGATCAGTTTCTGGTGCAATGTTTAGCTTGATGCGGCCGGACCGAAGTGGTTGTAGGAAGCTTGCTGTGTACTTATGCATTGATAATACTGCTGTTTCTGTTGTCCTCTACGCTGCCGGCCCGATCAGGGTTGTAGGCATCATGCTTAACAGTGCTTGCTTTCAATAAAAGTTGTTGTAAATAAAAAAAAAAGAAAGAAAAGCCAGGTAGTCAAGCCAACCAAACACTTTTCGAAATGGAAGGGCAAAGCTATATCCCATGATGATTACTCTGGGTCATTGAAGCGCAATGAAGGTGTGGAATAATGGTCAATGAAGAACATATGGTGTTGGTTGGCCAATGCAATGGAATCTCAATCTTTCAAGTGATGCTGCACTGTCATGGAAACTGCTGGCATACTATATAAATGAATTACAGCACAACATTGGGGGGGGGGGGGTCCACGACCATGGCCACTCTCTTGTTAACTGTTAGAGCATGAGCAAGAAAAAGAAAGCTTTCTCAACAAATGTGTGGTGAATATTATAATAATAGATTACTTGGGCCTGAAATCTTCACAGTAGACAGTATAGTACAAAAAAATCTGTTCTCAGTCTTACAGTATCACAAGAAATATAGAGGAGAGGGAAAGCTAACTAACAAATGCAAAGATAACAGGAATTAAACAAAAAAAAGGTAGGGGAGTTAGAAAAAATGAGACAATATCAAAAAATAAACAAGGCAAAATTAATAGTTGTATAATTGTGGGCCAAGATAACAGTTAAGAAATAATAATAATAACGAATAGGACTTACTAGGATGAGACGAGTCCTCTGCAGCAGTGTTGGTGGTCGGCACCTCCTCGCTGGGTATCAGACCCGCCTCAGAGCTGTCCCTCTTCTTCTTCCCCATAGGTGCTGATGTAAAAAAATAAAGAGGATAGAAAAATAGATTAGTGGTACAGTTAATCTCCCCAAAACTATTATGAGAGGCAAACGCAGTAACATTGTAGTTTTCTAAATTAGATCGCCTTTTACTATTATCCACTACCGAGTTGACCATACACATCCTAAAATCCCTATTCCAAATTTCATTAACAAAAACATTTGGAGCTAATGCATTGCAATGAATGTTCATTGATTCTATTCTCATTTCACAACCCCCTTGATGCACCAACTCGGTCTCCCTTTTTTTCCAATTATTAAATGCATACTACACATCACTGTGGGATTGCTTGGGACTGTTCGAACTACATAACGAAAGTCACAGAGAATGCTAACTCACTGATATCACCAATTCACTATGGTGGCAGGAGGACAGAAGAGTCTGTAATGGTTTCTAAACTCATCAGCCAAAGTGAGCACCAACAAGTACAATTGGGTAATGCTGAGCACCTGGCTAGCTCAAACTGGATCACATAATATTCTTAATGTAAACTTAACATACCTCTGAATGTGAGGGAGAATATGGATCTTTAAGGGACTCAACACCTGATTGGGGACTCATTACATAGCCACTCACCTCGATACATTGTGAGAGGTTTTTGAGAAAAGAGGTGTATTATTTTAGTATGTTTCCTAAAAGACCCATTCTGTGTTGCTGTAACTCTAAGAGAGCTGTGATTAACAGTGTTGAAAAAAAGTTTAGAAGGATGGGTAGGTAAGAGTCATTCTCATCCAGGATTTTGAGAGCATCATCCATGGCATGCAGAATGACTGCTTCAGTGCTGTGTCCTGGTCTGAATCCAGGTTGGAACTTGTTGAGTGAACTATTTAATGTAATGAGAGAGTTTGTTCTGTATACATTTTTCAAAACGTTTCACAAGAAACAGAATGTTTGAGACTGGACGGTCATTGTTTAGATACATCTGGTTGGCACCTGTGTTTTTTTAGGATCAGAGTTACTTACCCAATCAACAAGGAGTCTGGGATTGTGCCTTGAGTTAGTGAAGAGTTAACAATCTTCATCCAGAGAGGGGAGACAAGTAAACCGAGGCCCTTTATGATCGCGAAGGGGAGAAAGCCTAAGAGATGTTTTGCAGTGCTTCCCTTACAGTCCAAGGGTAATTGTATGAGACAAAATATAAATGAATCAACAAATGCATTCCATACTGACCAAGGTGCATATAAGGTTGTGTCACAATATACATGAAGCTACCCTGTCTGTACCTAATAAAATGACTTGACCCACAAGAGCAGGCATTTAACTTACCAATCCCTGCCATCAATGTGTTATGTCGTCCTTGTCTAGGTTTAAATGCAGTGCTATGAGCAAGAGTAGATGTGGCAGGTGGTGGATGGGACAACATCGCAGTGCCTTAAAAGTGAAAAAATAAGTGTATGAGTATATAATAGGTTGACAATATAAAAATGCAGCTCAGATTTGACTACAATTATAAGTCATTAAAAAACACACCATAAAATATAGTGGTAGGGTTTAACAATGCAAGTACAGCAATCCCCTGCTGCACTTGAATTATCTCCTACCCAACTGAAACAACCAATCTGCTCAAAAAAGTAGCTGCATGAAAAAGTACAAATAAGAAAATGATACCAAAACAGCTTGATCAGTTAGCGGCTGTCTAGTAATGAATTGCCTTGCATTTACAGATGAGCAGATAGCCTTAATCCTTTCTGGTCCTTCTTTATTGCCAGATGCCCCATTGACAACCGATAGTACAGCCAGAGAGGAATGGGACAAGCTCAGCAACTTCAAGAAACGTCAGATCCAGGTTGCCCTCCATGGGGCACTCCTGACTGAGTATTTACTTGCAGGTGCATCCCCCGAGCTTAATAGTGAGACTAGAAGCCAAGATTTTTCTCGAGGACAAACAATTCCGTATGGATTGGAGTTTTATAGCAAATAAATGTACCAGAGATTGGTTGATTTTGATTGTTAATACTGGTAAGCGCTTGAGTGAGGAATTACTGAGGGAAATTCTGGACTTAGAGGAGACTCTGAAGAGCAACACCGCACTCGCAGATGCTACGGAGCAGCTAGCACGTATTCAGGGAGATCTCATAGACTACAAAACTCATATGGTCAACCAGAAAACCAAGGGGTTAAAGAAAAATCTAGATCGCTATTCACACGCTTGGGCATTCCCTTATACTGAGGATGAATACTATGATACATCAGTAGAACAGATACGTCCCCAGAATTTACAGAGAAGGGGGCAGAATTTTCATAGAGGTGGCCGAAGAGGTAATAGGCGGACACCTAACAACTGGCGGTTTGGTAATACAAGTAGCGAAGAGGAGGAATTGTCTGCCCGCCAATCAGCACCCAACCAGAACAGGGTAAATTTTAACCCAGACACTAGATCTGACGAGGATTTGGGGGTGCTCCTGAGGGCTTTTTTAAGGCAAACTGATGGAGGTGCTTGAGGGGGAAGGGGTCAGACACAAAGGGGTCGAGGCAGGGGCAGGGCCCAGTCAACATGGCAGACATACTCTCCCCGCATCACACAGAGCAGGGGCAGAACCTTCCAGAGTTAAGGGTCAGGAACACCCCACAGTCGATTAAGAACAGTGACATTGTGGTTAATCTCTCCTCATACGAACTAACATCAACTGATCAGAGGGTGTTAAATAAGGGCCTTGGGTTTGTTCCCACCCCCAGACACGACACGTTTCTATGTAGGATGGAGCTATCGGAAATGATGAGGAAGATTAAGCTGCATACGTTTTTCTCAGACAAAGAGAAGGTGTCTCCATCTATGTATAATACCAATTTGCATCGCCCTTCTACCTTTTGCCCTCCCAACTCCTTGCTCGGCCCTGAAGTGGCAGTATTTGAACAACGGGTATTACAAGAAATTGCAATTCTTTAACAGAATCAGGAACAACATTCTGCACATAATATGAGCAAGGAAGATTGGCTGGTGTTCGGTCTTTGCAACAGAATAGTGCTGTTACCATTAAGCCAGCCGACAAAGGCGGTGCTG
Organism: Lissotriton helveticus; assembly: GCF_964261635.1. Classification (NCBI taxonomy): domain Eukaryota; kingdom Metazoa; phylum Chordata; class Amphibia; order Caudata; family Salamandridae; genus Lissotriton; species Lissotriton helveticus. The sequence goes on along the minus strand of NC_136059.1, from coordinate 1,779,678,765 downwards.
TTGTTGCACTCAACACCTGCGATTATGAGACAGAGGTCATGAGGCTGCTGGAGGTCCCCATGAATTCCCATCAGTTGATGCGTGACCCCACTCCGAAGCTTCTCGAAACTATCAAGAACATGGTGGCGGACGCTGGGGCCCAAAAATGGATAACATCGAAGGAGGCAGACTTTATCATCAATATTAAACCACAGGTCCCTGCGTTTTACATTCTGGCCAAGATGCATAAGCCACAGCGTCTGCCCCCTGGGCGCACGATTGTTTCGGGCATTCAATCTGTTCTGGAACCTCAGTTCGCCGACTTCTTCTTGAGCGAAGCAGTGGTCACTCAAAGGTCGTATGTACAAGACACGACCGACGTCCGCAATATCTTGAAAGATACTGATTTCGACTCTGAGGCTCAACTATTGGTCACCATCGACATTGAGTCGTTATATACAAGTATCCCCCAGGACGCCACGCTGGTGGCAGCAGCGCGGGCCCTGGGGGGACTTCAGTGGTTCTATGACACGCCCCAGACTTTTGTGATGCAGTGTATTGAGTTGGCACTCACAAGAAATGTCTTTCAGTATAAAGGCCAACTTTATTTACAGACATCAGGGACGTCAATGGGGGCCACATTTGCTCCCAGCCTGGCCTGCATTTATGTAGGCCAGTTTGAGGAGGGTGTGGTCCACCACCCCTCTAATCCATATTTGAGTAACATCTCTTTATGGAAGAGATATATAGATGACGTCCTCTGTATCTGGACGGGTACAGAGGACCTTCTCATGACATTCTTGCAGTTGTTGAACCAGGCAGATGAGAGCCTGCGGTTCACGTGGTCCATCAGCAATAGAATAGCTGTGTACCTTGATGTGGACATTTCTGTGGTAAATAACAAACTGGCCACAAATGTACATCATAAGAACACCGACAGAACCTCGCTTCTCCACTATCGCTCATTCCACCCGCGGGCCTTAAGGGACAACCTCCTGGTGGGCCAGTTTCTCAGGTATCGGCGGAATTGTTCTACCACTGACGTATTCTGGGAACAATCAGAGGATTTGGTAACCAAACTCAAAGAACGGGAATACCTGTTAAAGGTGGTCAAGCAGGCACGCAAGCGTGCTCTGAATACCCCACGGGAAGCTCTCTTTGAGAGAAATGTTTAGGAAAGACAGGCCTGTCTTCCTGTAGTCACCACTTTCGATCCCTTATCCACAAAAATGAGACAGATTATCAGACAACACTGGTCAATTTTGGACACAGTAACCAGTAGGATGCCAGTCCCCTGTTTTGTGTTTAAGAGGGCCCCTAATCTCAAAGATAAACTGGTCCACACCCGTTGTCCAGCCTCTACACAGACGAGTACACTGCCGACAGGGCATTATCCCTGTGGAGGGTGCTCTGTCTGTGATCTGACTGCGGTAGCCAAAAGTGTTGCCTTACATGATGGTCGTACGTGGCATTTAAACCACTTTAGCAATTGTAATACCTTGCAGGTTATTTACAGACTTACATGTAGTTGTGGGCTGTAGTATATTGGAATTACCTCTCGTAAAGTCAAGATCCGCATACCAGAACACCTCAGCACAATAAGGGCTAAAAAATTGACCACACGCTTGGTGCAACATTTTACTGAGAAAGGACATAACTACAGAGATCTAAGATGGACTGTCCTTGAAAAAGTGGTTGGAGACACACATAATCTTGAAGCCATATTAGCAAGGAAAGAGGCCAAATGTATTTTCTCAGAAAAAGCAGATCGTGAGGGATTTAATGAAAATATTTAGTGGAATGAGGTGAGCAGATGTTGAAGTACTGATGGGATTGGGGGCGAATACTGGGACTACCTTGATGTTAAAATTCACCACCCAGGTTGCCTTCTCCGTGCTTTCGCTCATATCCCGCCCTGAGTATTGGGTACCCTTGGTTCACACACCAATCTACACAGATCCCCACATACCTGTTCAGTGTTTTAATCAGTAAGATCAGCCAATTTCTGGCTACTAGCTGCATGTCCCCTCCCCCTTTGTGCTGGTACTGTCGGAGGTTTGGTCTACATGCTTTGATGTGACAGGGGACCGGGTCCTTGTTATGAAAGCTACCAATATTCACCGGTAATTTAATAAGGAACTTAGATACATGCAATTGCAATGCCATGTCATTTTTTATCTTTATCGTTATTTTTGTTTAAAGAGCACATAGTTATTTGCCACTTCTATGCTATGTGTGATCAAGAACATTTGAAAGTAATAATGGGAGCTTAGGTTGCCGGCGACATAACTCCGTTACAGTCCAATGGGGCTTGATGGTGTTCTAAGCCAGTTTAATTCATTATAGCAGTTGCAAGAACTTTGAACAGGCTCGAAACTTTTCATCCCTGTCCAAAATGGCCGCCTCGTGAAATAGCGACGCAATGCGTCCCGCGTTGCTATCACGTCTGACGTGACGTTGCAGAAGGGGCGGTGTTGAAGGTTAGGATATAGAGTGAGTATGGCAGCGGGCAGTGCGAGGGGTCCCCAGAAGCGCCTGCGGGACTCGGCAACAGTAAGGTTTTCGGGACGTGTGTGTGTGTGGGCCATAAGAAGTACTTGGAGACGGGCTGAGGGTGTTTAGGCAAGCACATGCACTTCATCAGTGTTTGCTGTTGATAGTTGTGGAACGTGAAAGTGTGTGGACGCCACTAATCATTTGGGCATTGATAGATGCACTTATACGATTGTTAAGAGGCCGCATGTGTTCGTAAGGAATATCGCGAGATATGACCTAGAAGGGTGGTCATTGGAGTCTCTACACACAAAGGTGTGCCTCCCAGACATGATGATATGCATTCTTCTTTGTCATGCAGGGGGCTTAAAACAGAACAAGTCTCTGGTGGACACGTGATCTTGTGACACGTGGTCCGACATTCTACATGGTTGCTGGTATGCGGTGACCAGGCGACCTTAAGGTAATCCCTGTGTTCAAAAATAGTCTGTGTGGTGTTTAAACTTGTTCTCAACCAAAGACCTTCTTTGAAGTAACTTTGGCGATTCACTGCTGTCTCGTTTTTAATGTTACTACAGGTTTTGGAATTGAATGAGTGTGAAGATAAAGAAAAGTGAACCCCTTTTTGCCCTGACGAAGATGCTCGAACTTTTGAGCAACGAAACATGTTGGCATTAAGAAAATGAATATGGTGCAGTATTAACCATTTTTAGCCGGGGAGGCTTGCAGCAGTGGAATAAAGTTGGATAACCAACAATCCTCACCAGTTTTTAACATTGGGAACCGAATGCACTGGTTCTCCTTGGGATTCGTGGTGCACATACACATTTACAGTCATTGAATAGTGTATATTTTGGTCACATTCACTATTGCTGCACTGCATGATTATTATTTAGGAATTCAACACACTTTTGCTTTCTTTTTCACACACTACAAAGAGAGAGGGCAGATGATGAGAAGCAGGTAAACTGGTAATTGTTAGCCAGGAATCCCCTCGGGTGGTGCTACCGTGAGGTACTCTCTCTTTGCTCACTTTTTCTGTTGTTTGAGTGAGATTTCACCTGTAGTAACGTTTTTAATTGAAAATACACCTGGACCTCAGGGCTTGGTGTTAGTTTACACACCCTTGGGATTTAGAAGAATTATTGGGTATCAAATCCTTGTTGTGGGTCCTTCTATGTAGGTGTCTCTATTTGGTAAGGCTCTGTTGTGTTGTTATTTGGTTGAGTGGGGGGCGGTCTTACCTTGATTCCCCCTGATACTCCTATTGATTGACTTGCCAAAATTTAAATCAGGCCCTCAGTCCAAAGGTAGAACTCTTCACCTCGACTTTATCCAAAAGCTCTCCGACCACAATGCCTCCTCCTCTTTGTACAACACCGGCTCCCTTGCCCTGCTGCACTTTACCTTCTCAATACATTTTTTCTAAAAAAAAATTCTAAGTCTGAATTTAAGTAGAGACCGAGCCCAATCCACTTCATGTATCTCAAATGAGCTTCATCGCAGTCAGCCATAACTTTCCCCTTTGCCCCAGTCTTGTGCGAATAGATGTCAGAGGTTGGCACTTCGGTCTTTTATCTGATATTTTTCACTTTAAGCTTTCAAAATTTATAACTCCAGTTCTTCTGTTTGAATATTTGTCATTTTGATGTGAAATCATTTATAAAAATGTATTCTATTTTCTAAATTGGTGTCGGTCATTCTTGTGTTATGCTTTTACTTTATTACTGATGCTACATTTGCAGACTGGAGGACTCCAGGCCCCATAATTCATTAGCGCCGGGATGCACTGACACGCTTTGTCGGGGTGGGAAGCCATCAGCCCTACATCCTATACAGTGCTCGTGACATGCCATGGGTAGGCTCTTCCTTGCCCATCACAACCCGGCAGAAGCTGGGATGGGCCACTCCTCCTGGCTTTGCTACCCAGGTGGTCCATTATTTGCACCCATAAACGTAGTACAGAGAACACTGCCATTTAATGTTTGGTTTCTTTATGACTTAAGTGTAACTCACATTTGGGAAATGTAATCAACATTTTGTGAACCTAAAGGCTCCTTGCAACACTTGTTCTGAAACCTGACCATACTTGGCATCGCATGTGTTTAATTGAGCAAGAAGGTTTTTGTTTTGCTATTGTATTTTGGGCCTAATACGATTGCTCTATTGGCTTTAGCTAACCAATGCACAGATTACTGCTAGCAATTGTCCTAATGTATCTATCTATTTTGGAAGCATGCTGGTGATAATTCTACAATCCCCCAAATTGATGACCTAATTGAGGAAGTGGAATTGATACTGGATGGACACAATAAAATGACCAATTTGCAAAGTCCTAAAAGAACATCATTTTATAAGAAATGTAACAGCGAGCACAAACCCCTAACTAGTGGAAAAGTTGAACCTAATTCCAACATCGAGGACAAGGGAAATACAAAGAAAATAGACAGTACTGTCCCCATATTAGGTAACATCAACCAAGAAACCCCTCGGGAATAGAAAGAGACGTGAGAAACCATAAATACAGAAGTGGAAAGGCCAATGGAGGGGATCCTGGCCATTACTTGCTGACAAAGACCGGTGAAACATGCTCTGTGAGGTGTAAAATGCTCAGACCCACCTCTGCTCCCACTAGGGAATCTAAAGAGGGTTGTAGCAGTTTCCCCCAAAATGATATGCCCTCCTAAGGGTGAACCCATACTGAGAGATATATACCACAAGATCACTCTCTTTCAAAACAGGTCTTGGAACTCAGAGAGCTTGTAGCTACCCTGATGACGTGGTTGGAGCCCTGTGGGGTGGACTGAATTGTGTTCAATTGGATAAATGCCTGATGCTTATTAACCCTCACCATACTTACCATCCACATATACACAATCCAGGAAGTCAAAACAGAATAGAACCCACACATACGATGGGACCTTAGCATGTCCCTAATCCTAGCCAAATAAATTATACCCAGAACCCTGCAGGCCCAGGAGTGAGCAACTTGAATGATAGTGGTGGGAGGCATAAGGATTGTGGGTTTCAAATAGAACCAACAATATTAGCTGACCTTATAAACAGGCCTAGCGCTAATAGTACATCGCAATACATTCATCCTCCTTTTGTTGGCAGGCAGATCAAGTAGTGAGGCCTAAACAAAAGCTTCTCTCCAATAAGCAAAATTGCAATTTCAGTACTTTTCCTCGCCACCATGATTTAAATATTAAAAGTACTCCAGAGAATTTGGACCATAAAATATTTAATATGAATGTGGCTAAATTGGGGCATAGCTCTAGGGAAAATGGATATTATCTAAACAATAAGGCCAATCATGGGATCATAAAGGTGCGCCACTGTCTATCATTTGTGCAGAAAGATCTATTCAAAGTAGAACGGCTCCATAGCGATAATGATTTATTTGACAATGTCTAGCTTGTCTTCATATCCAAAGAGATTGTGGATGGGCTGATTTCTATGGAACTTTGGGGCATATTACCAAGCTATAGCGATAATTATCGCTAAGCTTGGTTAGCGGGATTTAAAATATTGCAGCGCTCGGACGATTTTTACCGCTGAGATACCTTGATATTATCAAGGTTTATCTCAAAAGCGGTAAAAATCGTGGGAAATGCATGAATATCGCTGTAAAATCAGCGATATTCATGCATTATTGTGACAATGCTCTTAGCCATGTTATCCACCTTCCATTGGATAACATGGCTAAGAACTGCTCTGGGCAGGCGATAGCTTTTGGAGATAATCGCGTTTAGCGCGATTATTTCCAAAAGTTGGTAATAGGGGATAGCGATGTTAGCGACTGTTTCCAGCCGCTAACATCTTGGCACACCCACTTTGCATGTCATTAGCGATAATCATCGCTGACATGCAGAGTGGGCCCCTAAATGCCTGCTATCGCCTATTAGCTGTCGCTAACTGGTGTTAGCGGCAGCTAGGTAATAGGGCGATAAAATTATCGCTGCTTTAGCGGGAAAAATTCCCGCTAAAGCGGCGATAATGCCCTTGGTAATATGCCCCTTTGTTCTCCTCCAACCTCCTAGCACACTGACAAGGCTTAAATTGAATTTTACTATTCCTAGTTTACACAGAGCTCGGTCAAACATGAGTGGAGCAGACTGACTGAACTATAGATTCTTCCAACACATGTGAAGATTCCCCAAGAACGGATACTATTGATCAGCAACTGATATTGAGATCAGATCTAAATGACCCTTTAGCTCTAAGGGCTTCAAACAATAGACCTTGTACTACAATTTGTAACATAGGAACGGCTGTGGATCAAACCTAATCTAGGATAGATGTCCAATAATCTACTGGGCTGTTACATTTGGTTTCATGGAACATTGCGGGTCCAAAGCACAAACTGACTGACCCAGACTGGCAGGTTGACTTCGAGCATTCCAGCTCTGCATTTTACTGGAAGCTTGTTTGTTAGAACCTCCCCATAAGCCTGGGTATAGAAAATGTCATGCCAATACAATTGCTTCTTTGTTTGGCAGGCCCTCACGGGGACTGGTTATATGGACAAAAATGTCTCTTAATATCTTAGTAGAAGTTCTGAGCACTGTCTCACCTAATATTCTGGGTCTAAGAATAAAAACATAAAAAGGACCTTGCTTGTATCTTTTTTTAATATATATGTGAGGCCAAGGAGGAGTAACCTAGAATCATAAACAAAAGGCATGCTTTATGGGCTTTTTAATAAGGTAGACCCAAACAACACGGTTATCCTGGGTGGTGATTTTAATTGCAGGTTTGAACCAATCAATGGTCTAGATTCAATTGCTGCTGAGGGGGACATGGCATGGTGTGTTCCCCACCTTGGAAGTGAATGCACTGCCCCATTGGCAGCAAAAGCACTGCCCCAAGCTCAGTTGCTGCTATGCTACTAATGCACCTCACCCTAGAATATGGCAAGCATGCCTGTAATGGCAAGTCTAGATCTGACAATCCCAACTCATTTACATCTAGGATAGGCACCTCAAAATCAAAAATTGATTATGTTATGATTAGCGTAACTTTATGGAATAGACTTGAGAACTTATGGATCGACTCCAGAGAAGACAGAGACAATTTTACGATGTTAGGATTACTTTCTGAGATTCTGACCTTGCCTGTAAATTCTCTTTCTACTGCATCGGTTATAGGGAACAACCATAGGTCAATCAAGTGGCCTTCAAGTGTGTCAAACCTTGACACCTGAACTATGATATATAACATCTATTCTGATACTCTAATTTTTTTGCTACGAGGATACCTTCAGATATACCTATAGTGAATATCCATGGCACCCTGGGTGAGAACTTAAGACTCTATTTAACCAAGGAGCCAAGTCAAGATGGTAAAAGAGAAAAACCTAAGGTCCCCCCCCCCTGTGATCATTGGTGTACAAAAGAGTGTAGACTATTTAAAAAGCCACTGATTTCTGCCATAAAATCTAAGAACATTGTAGATGTTCGAGAGCTAAGGGCTAAGTGTAAAAACACACTGGCACTAGTGAAAAGGGATTGGGATTACGGTAATTGGAATGATTTGATCATGGCATCTAAAAGTAGAGACAAAACAACTTTCTGGAGCATTATTGCCCCAGACACCAAGGATTTGTTTCCTCAACCGTTTCCTTATCCTGAAAATTGGGTGCGTCATTTCACTCATCTCTACTGTTTGGGTTCGGCCGATAACTATCGGTTAGGCGTGATTGGACTCTCGTCCATGTATGAGCAGTCTTTTGAGATTCAAACATTGAGAACAACCAATGCTGCGAAATCACTAGAAGCTGCATTGTAGAGTCCTTAGATCAGACGAATTGAGACCAAAGAACAAAGAATAATTCCGACGGTCCCACACTTTTTTTGACTAAGGCTTTTTGGTATTTCAATTACAACAATTATCTTTCCTGTGCAAAAACCAGTGGCGGTATCAATTTCCGTGCGCACTAATTCTGGGTAATCTCAGCCATTACTCTTCCCTTGGAGGGGTCACCGTTACAAATATATGTTGTCCTGAAGAAGGTCTTGCGATTTAACAACATAAGACCGAAACGTCGACTGCTAAAGTCCATCTCTACGTTGGCTACTAATCACGCATTTGATATTCATTATTAGAACAATAGGAGTCATTTGTTATTAATTCATCTTGATTGGACTTTTATTCAAATGTTTGAGCGGTCAATTCATTTATTCCTTTAGGCATTTGAAATGTTTGATTAAATCTGTGATATGATTTGTACCCTATGAACTTCTAAATATTTACATATATAAAAGAATCTTTTTCCATAAAGATTTCCCGTGTTGCTATTGTTTCATTTTGATTGTCTATTTCATGTCTCACAAATAAGAATTTGAGACAAATCATGCACAGATCCCAATGTGGTTTGGTCAGATAAATTTATTCGTATATGATTCAATCTGACTTCTGTAAATTATCGATTTGTTTGAAACAAATTCCCTTGCCGGTACTTTTTATTTTACACTAATGTGCTGGTGCACTGATTTTGCCACTGACTAAAGTAGCCTTTCAAAAAATTTCGCAGACGTACCACTGCAGCCTGTAGTGCAGTTTTTTGGGTTTTTTTAAAAGAATTTTTATTGAAACAAAAGCAGCAGCAAGTGTAGTGCAGTTTTAAATCATCATTTCCGCCTGGCATAAACCTTCCCTTTTATTACTTACTAGCTGTACCCTGCCATGCGTTGCTGTGGCTCAGTCTGGTTAAATGGAAGAGAAAGAAAAGAGTAAACGCACGTTTCAAATATGTTTAATTTCACAATGCTTGTGGGCACACAATATGTTTTTGTGACAATTGTCACGTTGTGTATATATAAACACGCGCTAATGTTGCAAAGTGAACCAACTCCTCCCCGCTCCCTCCACCCACTTCCCGGTCTGCTATCCTGACACCAACTGTTCATCCTAATATATGTATAGACTATTGTCTCTATGCGTCCTTTCTTAATGTTACAAAGTGAACCAACTCCTTCCCGCTCCCTCCACCCACTTCCCGGTCTGCCATCCTGACACCAACTATCCATCCTAATATATGTAAACTATTGTCTTTATGCGTCCCTTGTAGTTATTGCGCAGCAACCAAATCAATAGGGTCTGTTTGGCCTTTCGATTATAAACACGCGCGCATTGGACACGCGCGTATTCGAATCCAACATTGTGTATATATAAACACGCGCTAATGTTGCAAAGTGAACCAATTCCTCCCCCTCCCTCCACCCACTTCCCCGTCTGCCATCCTGACACCAACTGTCCATCCTAATATATGTAGACTATTGCCTCTATGCCTTCTTTCTTAATGTTGCAAAGTGAACCAACTCCTCCCCCCTCCCTCCACCCACTTCCCGGTCTGCCATCCTGACACTAACTGTCCATCCTGCTATATGTAGACTATTGTCTCTGTGCGTCCCTTGTAGTTTTTGAGCAGCAACCAAATCGATAGGGTCTGTTCGCCCTTTCGATTAAAAACACGCGCGTATTGGACACACGCGTATTCTAATCCGACGTTGTGTGTATAGATAAACACGCGCTTATGCAAATCAAATGTTGTGTGAAATCAATCGGTGAAGAACTTTCGGAGATTTAAGATTTTGAACAAAGGAACATTGACATTTTAATGTGTCTGTTCGGGCTTTTGATTAAAAACACGCGTGTATTCGACACTCGCGTATTGGAATCCAACGTTGTGTATATAAAAACACCCCCCTATTCGAATCCAACGTTGTGTCAAAATTTCAAAGCAATAGGTGAAGAACTTTCGGAGATTTGCGATTTTGAACAAACGAACATTTACATTTCTATTTATATTGATAAATTACTTCTAACATAGTCCCCAAAGGCTCATAGGGCAGGGTGCGTGCATTCCAAAATGTCAAGCTTGTAATGAACAAGTCTGATGATATTCTCACAGGGTCCATGAAACAAAACAAGACAAAAAAAAAAGACAAGAGGTTCAAAACTGGTGGTTCAGTCACAGGGTGACTTAAACGTCCTACATATTAATACATTCACAGCCCTTATTTTTTCTGAAGCCGAATCATTCTCAAAATCCATAAGGTGAATCTTACAAATGTGCCTGTTTGGAGTAGCCCTTTTAGAGTTCCTATTGTGTAAAATAAATAAGTGTGGAGTCCCAAATAATGTTCTAATACTGTTACTGTTTCGTTAGATTCCTTCCTTCTTTACTGCATTACTCTGCGTCAAACTTTGTCGATCAACAAGACCTCAAAACATGCTGCCCAAAACCTGCAACTACCGGCACAAATTAAAAAGTGCCCCTTTGAAAACATAGGTACCGTATTCCATTGCTTCCAAACGTTAAAAACCTAGAAATGTATCCTTGCAGGGTTTCAAACCACACCTGGGATTAAGGAGGGCTGTACCACTAGCAAAGAGACTTTTCGATGTGAATTGGTCCCACTCAAAAAATGGCATTACATATTGCTAAAGTAACGTGCCAGAATTTTCTCCAATGACGTATAGAATGAAAAAAAGAAAGTATCTCTTTCAAATACTCCTATTTAATTCTCTCATTCGCATCTATTTTCAAAAACGATGTCTGGAAGCTCATAGTGAGTCTTATGTGCCAATAACGATTTGCCCTGGTGGTCAGAAACTTTGAAGCTGAAACCAAACGACCAGCATGTCTGTCAGAGCCCTCGACATCCGAAGCCTTTGAAAATATCAGCATGGCGCATTATACAATACCGGTCAATTACGCTGTTCCTCTTCAACCCCATTCCCTTGAAGTTGTCGGAGCAATATCTCCTCAATTGTTTTATCTGTATAAAAATATATCGTTTTTGCTGGTGTGGTTAATGTATTTTATCGAAAGCAACACAAGAAAGAAAGGTGACCAAGTTGTGCTTACAATAAACATGGTCGTGTGTAACAGATACTTTTCCCCATCATTTGTATCTGTCTCTTGTAGTATGAGTTCTCACTCACATGTGTTGGACCTGGAAAAAATACAACAATTAGCCTAAATAGGACCCCAGGGTATATGTAGCAAACACAGAAAACATGGCTGAAGAAGCTGATTAACTCAAAATACCGCCGGTAGATTCATCATAGTATCTGTTTGCTTAAAAGAAATGATTGTTTAAACTTGGCTTTCCAGATGGTCATTTTTTAAGTAGCGTCTTACTTCATTAAGAACCTAATTAAGGAAAGTGAAAAATCAAATTACATGCAACAATTTGCAAATGGATCTTCACGACCTTAGACGCAAGTTTAAAAGATTCACGTAAAGGGGTGCGATTATTAAGGCAAAATATATACCAAGTTCAGACGAAGACATCGCTCACACAACTAATCCGCACGCCCTTCAAAATAAAAATGTCGGCATTGCTTTAAAAATATTAGTATATTTGGTACAATATCAGCAAAAAATGCATAGACAAATACGTGAAAAACTAATGATTACATTTACCAAAAATTACAAATGGAATCCTGGCAGGTGCACATGGGTTTAATGAAATGTGCCATTGTAAATACCATGACAAGGGTTGGAAAGAGGGATGTACATGGAGTTGTTATCCATGTACCTTTGTAGATGCCAACAAACTCATGCCTATGTGCACATTCCCAAACAACTATCTGATACTGTTCCTCCCTAAAATTGTCGGATCGTCTTTGCAGCCAAGGGCCTCATTTATGGGTTTTTTTGCCATAAGGCAGCACAGCAGGCCTTCCTGGACTTTTGGTCTCAGTTAAACTTAAGACATGAGTTAAATTGAAATTTTTAACAACAACCTAATGTGCTTGCTTTTAAAGGAGTATAATGTAAGGATGGTTTAAAGTTGACTAAATCTCCCAAAAAAGTGCTCTACAAGATCTAGAAGTGCTTTAAAAAAAAAAACGTATGTATCTCTCTAGGGGTTACTCAATCCCTTACATTAATGCCGTTATGCCCTTGATAGATTTAAATTGGGAGAGGATGAACCAAAGTACAGTTTTTTAAATGGGTTTACCAAGGCAACCAAATTTATAATAGAGAACAGGTGGTGAAACTGGCTAAAAATTAAAGACTGGAAAGGGGAGAATTTTTGGCTTTTAGGTTCTTCTAAAATGGTAACCTCTAAATTTGAAGACCATTGCAGTTAGTGGAATACTCAGTAGCCAAAATGTGGTTATGAACTTGATTGAGACCCCAGGATTAAAGCGACTGTGTGTATGGAAAAAACTTCTTGCTTTCTATAGAATGATTGCTGTGAGTCAACAAATTATGAGGTCAATTATTGGTTAAGCCAGCATGAACCCCATCATCTCCTCTACTGTGTCAACTACACTGGCTTCCTATTAGGAAAAGATCAATTTTTAAACTCCTATGTCTGGTATTCAAAGCTTTGCAAGGACACGGACTGTGGAGTCGCAGGTCAGGGCCTACCACGTGGTGACAACACGCTGCAATGAGGGACACAGACACTGCTGGCAGGCTAGCCCAGTAAAGACCCCGAGCGGTCTTCCGCCTTATTTATTTATACCCCGGCGCGAGCCCGCCCCGGGGTGAGCGTGCGTGCGTGCATGTAAAGACACATTGTATGGGAGAGCCCGAGTGGCTCTCTACATCCCTCCATCAATTTAGATCTGTCCCAACAGACGATTTGAGTCTTCGTTCTTCTTTCCGCTTAGGGGGACATCCACGCAAAGTCTCTCAGATGTTGGCTTGGTCTTGGATTTGACCGTAGGTAGTATCGTTGACTGCGTGCACATGGGGACACGACAATCCCAGCCGGGGTTGTCGCAGTATCTTCACCTTGGATGATCTCCCTCGGATGCTGGCCACTAGCCGTGATGTTTTGGGGTGTCACTTGGCCCGGTGGGCCTTTTCCAGCGTGCTCATCTCTGGGTGACCCTGTTGTCGCGTCACCGAAGTCCCAGATGCTCTCATTTCCTGTTTCCGGGTCTTCTCCCGCCGGAGGTCTTTCTGTCAGTTCAGAGGTCTTTTTAAAACACGACACATTGCGAGTCACTGAGTGTCCACCCCTTCTGGTGGTGACCATGGTTCCTTGGATCTTGTCTATCACCCACGTCTCGGGTTCGTATGGTGTCCGATACTTCCATCCCGGGTGACGATCTCATACCACAACGGTGTCTCCTTCCTTCAATGTTGGTTCTTTGGCCTTGCGATACTCGCTCGCTTTCTGGTTGGTGAGTTGTCGCCTGGCCTGAGTGGCATCACCGTCTCTGTTTTCCGGCGCCCACGTGCTGTCGGTCGGAATGCTGTCACGAGGCGCTCTCTTGAAGAGCACTTGGGCCGGAGCACACTTCGTGGTGCTATGTGGTGTCTGTCGATATGCTCCCAAGAATTGGTCCAAGGCTGTTTCTGGATCTTCGCCATTGTCTACTGCAATTCTCAGGGCCCTGTTCAGTGTTCTCCTCAGCCTCTCGACTTCCCCATTGGCTTGGGGCCACAGGGGGTGATTTTCCTGTGTTTTATCCGAAGGCTTTGGAGGTAGCTCTGGAAGTCCCTTCCTTGAAATGGGGGGCCGTTGTCAGATTTGATTTTGTCAGGAAGCCCTATTGTGGCAAAAATGCGATTCAGTGCCTTCTTTACGTGAGGGAATGCTGCAGCTTCTGGAGTTCTTCCTCCACTTGTGGTCTCAGATTGAATGGCACCCGCCGGTGTCGGAGGGCCACTGGTCGCACGGAAGTGTCTATGTGCAGCTTGAACTTGCGCCCTTTCAGTTTACCAAGGCCTTGAAACAGCTCGGGAAAGCTTCTTAGTAGGAAATCTGCATGGGCTTGGTGCACCTGGTTTGTGAAAAATACAAGGCCTAGGTCTTCCGCGGTGTGGCAGCTTAGTAGTGTGCCTTTCTTGCCTTCCGTGATATGGAATCGTGTTTCCGTGGAGTACTCTCCGTTCACAACTGTCATTCGAATTACTCCTCTTAGCGGTAGCGGTTCAGTGCCACCATAGGTATAGATCCTCGCTGTGGAAGGTGCAAGAGGGGGTTTAGGTGACATTCTTTCATACTGGTCTGAATCCATGACGTTCACGGACGCCCCTGTGTCTATGAGGGCCGTCAGCACTGTACCCTCTACCGCTATGGAGCACACTGGTGGAGGCCTTCTCTTGGTGGAGATTCTACTGACGTAGGATATGACATATACCTCATCGTCTTCTTCGTCCGCATATCGCGGCCTCCTGTCTTGAGCTTGGTGATCAGGCGGGGGCATCTCTTGGTCTATGGACAGCTGCCGGACCCGTTGCGTCAGTGTTCTGGGCCTCTGTCCCGCAGGCTTGTACTTGCCTCCTCGGCATACGGCGGCGAAGTGGTTGAGCCGCCCACATTTCAGACACGTCTTTCCTTTCGCACCGCATGTCGCCGACATTGGATGGTCTTCCCCACAGTAACCACATGTATTACGTCTCGGCGTGGCGGTTCTTGGTCGGGTGGCCGCGGGCCGTCTTTGGATCACATCAATCCTCTTTTCCTTGATGGGCACTGACCGGGTGACCGTGGGTGTGATGATCGGTGTGCGCAGCGCAGCTTCCATCTCTTCTGCCCTTGCATCGGATAGTTCATGTGACCTAGCTAGGATTAGTATCTCATCCAGCGATATGCCCTGTTGGCGGAGTATGAGCTTCCGCAGTAGCTTTGACCTACAACCTACTATGATCTGGTCACGTATCTCCTCTCGTGGGTTGGTGAACGGGCAAGTGCTGGCTAGCCGGCGCAGCCGGGCGTAGTACATGTCCACCGACTCGCACTCCATCTGCCACGCCCTTTTGAATTTGAATTTTTCAAAATCCGTGTTAAGCTGCGGATCAAAGTGCGTGTTCAGGGCTGCGACGGCAGCGTCATAGTCGTGGTCTAGGCCAGTGTTGGGCAGTGTCTCGAAGAGATCATATATTTCAGGTCCGCCGTATAGAATTAGGAGAGATCTTTTAACTGTTCCGTCCGTCTCCCTGGTGCCCTTGAAGTAAAGGTTGAGCCTCCCGACCCACGCCTTCCACCTCGGTGCCGCCGTCGCCGGATCCGCCGCCTCGCTGAATGGGGGAATCGGCGCTGCGCCCGAGTGTAGGTGGGAGGGTGTCCTCAGTGTATTGGCGCCAGCTTGGTCGGGTCCTGGTGGAGGTGGGGCAATTACTGGGGGAGGGGCGGGTTGGTTTTGACCCGCCCCGTCCTGTCCATCTCCAGGCGCCACTACTGACATGGTACAGTGGTAAGGATTCTCCTCCTGGGCCTGAACAGACGGTATCTCTCACGCAGAGGGGTATTGCCGCGTCGTTACGCTGACCAAAGCTTGCTGATAGCATGATGGAGTGCACCTGGAGTGCGAGGACAGGTCCCTGCCCAAGGATGGGGCGTCCCAGGTGAGCCTCGGGACAGGAAAGTGCTGGAATTGGCCTTAAGTCTATTTGCCTTTGCCTGTGCTTGTTGAATGTCCCAGCCGTGAACACTCCGTGCACATGGGCCGCGTGTGTGGCCCGAGGGGATGAGGAGCGAAGAGCAGGCACCCAGGGCGGAGCGCTGACGCTGTGCGAGGGCCTGGCCTCAGGGGACGTCTTGCCGAGCAGTGCAGGGCCTTCCTAGGCCACGTGGAGGGATTGGCGCCGGAGGCGCGCCACCGTCGTCACAGGCGGCACTGGCGTGTCAGACGCCGTAGCAGGGAAGGTGCAGGGTGCGCCGCGTGCGCACGCGGAGGGGGCCGAGCAGGTGGGAAGGGGAAAGGTAGACTCACCCGCACCTCGGCAGCAGGAACGGCGCACTCCGCGCTCACAGAGCCCCGCCAGCTGAAGGCGTACCCGGCTGGGTACGCCTGGGCGGGCCTCAGAGCAGGCAGCGCGGCAGCACACGCGGGTGGGCACCGCAGCAGAGGAGCGAGCCACTTCAGCGCCGTGGAGTGAGGCAGCTTGGCACGCTCGTGGGCAAACCGGCCTCGTCGCCAATGTGGAGTGGCAGGTCAGGGCCTACCACGTGGTGACAACACGCTGCAATGAGGGACACAGACACTGATGGCAAGTTAGCCGGAAAAGACCCCGAGCGGTCTTCCGCCTTATTTATTTATACACCGTCGCAAGCCCGCCCCGGGGTGAGCGTGCGTGCGTGCATGTAAAGACACATTGTATGGGAGAGCCCGAGTGTCTCTCTACACGGACCAGCATATTTAATCAAAAAGCTGCAATGGTACTCACCAGGGCGCCTCATGAGATCCAGCCGTCAAAGGCTGCTTTGCACCTGCAGAATTAGAAAAACCAAGACGGAAGATGGGAGGGCGTGAATTCTCTCATCTAGCCCCCACCCACTGGAATAGTTTACCAGAGGATCTGCTAGTCTGGTTAAGAAGAAGCTGAGAAGGTTGTTCATGTATGTTTATGTTTCACATTATTGAATTGAGTTGAGCCATTTTGTATGAAATTATTTGTTGTTTTAAATATAATAAGAAATTATACGATCGATATTCGATAAAAGTGAGTGTGAATTGTCCAAAATTTGTTATAGACTTGCACTTACATGTTGGTGCAATGAAAACCATTTTATGTTTTACTCTGGATCTAAAACAAATATAAACATTAGAAATAACGATTCATCACCTACAGAGAAGATGCCTTACATTTTTAAAAAGTGATTTCAAATAAAACATCGTACAAAGTGTCATGCCGGACAAACAAAGGCATTATAACAGAAGTCTTCAAACCCCTTGTTACGAAACTCACAAAATCTGCTTTTGATGTTAGTTTTTTCCAGGCCCCAGTGACAATCTTTAAAGGTAACATGCTCACTCCAACAAGCAGAAACAATCACCGAATCCCATGATCCAGCTGCCATTCCAAATACGGTCTGGGACTTTTCTCCTTGCAAGAAAAAGCAATGATGTCATATTTACTATTATTGAGGCATTAAGTTATATTTAACTCCATGCTGAATTTTGGAGAAGTACATTTCAGAAAATATTTTAACTGTAAAAGTGACATAGAAACAAATGTTTTTTATTGTAACATAAACAAATGTAAAATAACAAAAAAGTCCCAGCAAAATGGAGTGTCATTTGTCTCCTGGTTAGAAATACCGGAAAACAGTAATTTTCCCAGGGAGTTCTCTTCAGAATGGATTAGCTGCCACCCCAAATGAAGAAATGGTGCCAAACCCAGCACATAAGCACTAGTTGGACCAAGCAGTAAACAAAGCCCATTTGTTCCACTAACGTGTTCAAGCTACACAAATTGCATAATATTTTTCCTTCAGTAATATTCCTTAAGGACCAATTATTTACACTAATTATGTGCGTCATGTAGGGAATGCTAGGGGTGATTTTTAACCGATAAAACAAAAAAGAAAAGTGACTGAAAGCACAACATGTTTCATATCAAATGGGATATGTAGTGAGCCACCCGGCCACTACCGGACAATTCATCCACTAGCAACATTCTGGGCTGGGCGCGGATCAGAAGGGATAAATAAATGTGCAGCAGGCGCTCGTGGCTGACTGCACTCACTGACTATCCTGTGTAAGCATGGGTGCAAAATCCGTTCCGCTCGCGGATTTTGCGGATTTTCGGCAAATTTGCGATCCGCGAATTCGCCGAAAATCCGCGAATCCGCGAGCGGAATGGATCCGGGGGAAAATAGTTCAAGCTTCAAGCTTGTAACTATTTTAGAACGGCGCCGGCAAGCTGCCAGCACCATTCTAAAATAGTTACTAAGTTAGCTTCAACAGGAAGGACTAATAGATAAAATGCAGGTGCTCGAGCACCTGCTTTATTTTATCTATTAGTGCTTCCTGATGAAGCTAACTTAGTAACTATTTTAGAATGGCGCTGGCAGCTTGCCGGCGCCATTCTAAAATAAAACAGGAGTGGGGCAGAGGGCAGAAGGTCACAGAGTGGGGCAGAGGGGAGAAGGGCACAGCAACGAGTGGGGCAGAGGGCAGAAGGGCACAACAACGAGTGGGGCAGAGGGCAGAATGGCACAAAAACGAGTGGGGCAGAGGGCAGAAGGGCACAAAAACAAGTGGGGCAGAGGGCTGAAGGGCACAAAAAACGAGAGGGTGGCAGTGATGAACCAGAGGGCGCATCGCTGTCTCACAAAAAAAAAACAGCGAACACGCAAAGCGCCCCGCGAACACGCCAAGCGCCCCGTGAACACGCAAAAATAAAAAAATCTGCAAATTCGCACAAATTCACAAATTTTGCGGATCGCGAATTCGCAAATCCGCAAATTCGCGGATCGCAAATTCGCAAAATTTGCCCATGCTTAATCCTGTGTCGTGTACTTTATGGTGAGTGCTTCAACCACGATAGGCCCGCCACTTGTAAGCTGACCGAGAGCGCTGGCGACGAGGGGGAGCAAGCGCACCACTTGCATTGCCAGGACATCGCGGCTGCTGCAATCAGCGGCACGGCAGGACTAGTGTGTACCTGCAGGTTGAAGGTGTCGCCGAGTGGAAGACTGTGATCCTCTGGTCTCCGGCATGCTGAAGGTGAGGCGGAGAAGTGTCATGAGCAAAGAGACAGGCTGCTGTGGAAATGAGGGTGCCTGAACACTTACCCTGCAGAAGGTGAGCTCAACAAGAGCACATGTGAACCAGAATGTGAGCGCTCGCAGCGGAGGGTGAGACACGTTCTCCCAGGCCCAGCGGTTGCAGCAGCAGGTGTGTGCAGGCCACAGCAGGGTGTGTGAGCAGCAGAAGAAGGCAAGAGGTGACACTCTGCCTGTCACGTGTTTCCTGGGCCTGAAGGTTAGCAGGATAAATACGGTGTTCACAGCAGGAGGGGCTGAGGCTTTGCAAGAGGCAGCAGACACTGCTAAGAAGGCAGACAGAGGAAAGGAACAGTGCAAGGTGTGTCAAGAGTAAAAGGAATGAAGAAAGGTGACAGAAAGTTAAGTCTTCTGCAGCAAAATATAGAACCGTTACCAGCTAGACAAGCCAAGAGACTGTCTCAGTTACATGAAGAGCAGGTCAATAGCCCCAATAAACTACGCAGATTGAGTGAGTGTGTGAAAGCACCATAAACGAGGGAATTAACCTGTGTCGGCATGTGGAGTATGCATGGCCAAGTGAGAGACTCTGGAGAGGAGCACAACAGCACAGAGAGTAGACAAAATGTCAGTACAGGCAGAGGGAGGAGCAGAAGGTGCAGCGGAACAAATGGCCCACCCCACGCTAACAGCGCTGCCACTGTTCAGCCAGTTTGTGGACCCAGCCACAGCTGCGCCAAGATGGCGGAAGTGGGTAGGACGGATAGAAAACTATTTTCTTGCAATGTGCGAAACCAATGGCGCAGTCAAGCGGTCCATGATGCTGCACATTGGAGGTGACGAGTTACACAAACTGTTTCAGGATTTGCCTAATACTGAGGATGTGAACGACTATGTGAAATCAGTGCAAGCCCTAGACTAGTACTTCAACCCACAAGTAAACCCTGATTATGAGCACTTCAAATTGAGACAAGCAAAACAGAAGGAGGGCTCAACTGATTCAGGGCTGCAAATCATCAGACCTCCAAGAGCTGATTTTGTGTAAGCCAGGAATCATGCTGAATGAGATTCTGGTGCTGGGACTTTCCCACGAGCTGGCGGATGCTCTGGCGTGGGAAATGGAGTCGCCGCTGGCACGGGGAACGGCGGTACCCTTGCAGATCCACACAGTCACAGTCAAGGAAGTCAAAGTGGAGACTATTCTGAAAGTATCAGGTTGAGGAAGAGGGGCTGCAAACGTGCGCCCAGGTGGGTGAGGGTGTTGCAACTGCGGACTGGACAATCACCCGCCAAAGGGGTGCCCCGCATATAGGAAGCCATGTTTAAAGTGCGGAAAATTGGGACCCCTCGTGAAGGTATTTATGAGTTTAGCGAAAGCAGCCACGTCAAGCGGAAAGACAAGAAGAGTTTGGCCTCCCAGATAGATGGTAAGGGCATCTGAGGCCATGGAGAACGTGGACAATCTACATCAGCAGATGCGGTTACTGGGTGATGACGAGGAGGATATGTTTTTGTCATCTCGTACACATTGCCGTGTGAATAAAAAGAGACGACCCCCACCGAAGTGCCAGATACAAATCGGGAATTACCAGATTATGGCCCTCATAGATCCTGGAGTATCAGTCAATATCCTGGATGTGGAGCACTATCGAAGATTAAGCCCTCAACCAAAGCTGATGGCCACAAAAGCGAAGATCTTCACGTATGGGGTGACAAGTCCATCCTACTGCAGGTTGCCATTAAGGTGGTAATGACCCATGGAAACATTTCATCACAAACAAAATTCCACGTGATGCAAGAAAGGCCGGGAGCATTGCTGGGCTGTCATTCAGCCGAGGACTTGGGCTTGGTGATGTTCACATGGCAAATCCATCAGTCACATGCGGAAGAGATCATGACTGAGTTTCTTGAACTCCTTGAAGGGCTTGGCTGTCTGAAGGGCGTAAAGGTCAAATTACACATCAACAAGTTGGTCGGGCCGGCGGCGCTGAGCCACAGAAGGGTGCCATTCTACTTTCGACTGCTAGTGGAGGCAGAATTGGAGAAACTTGAAAAGGCTTGAGTAATTGAGAAGGTGTCGGGGTCCCGTGGGTGTCTCCATTAGTGATCGCTCCCAAACCCAAACAGGGGGGGGGGGAGATACATCTATGTGTGGACATGTGGCTGCCTAACAAGGCACATCACTCCAACCATAGATGAGATAGTCGCTGACATTAATGGGGAAAGGTGGTTTTCAGAGGTATACCTCAATTCTGGATACCATCAGCTGCTGCTGGATGAGGCTGGTTGTTATATTACAACATTCTCAACACACATGGGGCTGTGGAGATTCAAAAGGCTCAGCTTTGGAGTATCGTATGCAGCAAAAGTTTTCCAAGATGCAATCCATGACGCCCTTTTGGGGTTGATTGGTTTCATCAATGTCAGTGACAACGTGCTAATCTTCTCTCACACGCTGAAGGAACATCACGAATGCCTACGGGCGACTCTGCAAATGCTGGTGGACCAGGGTCTAATGCTGCACTGGGACAAGTGTTCATTTTATACCAAAGAAGTGGAGTTCTTTGGATACAAGTTTTCCAAGAATGGTCTACAGGTTTACCCGGCAAAAGGGGATTCCATCCATGCTGCAACCGTGCCTCAAAATCCAACAGAGATAAGAAGTTTTCTAGGCATGGTGAACTATTGCGGCCGTTTATACCCCACCAAGAAATGATCTCGGAGCCACTGAGAGCCCTCACGAAAAAGGATACCAAATGGCAGTGGACTAGTGAAGGATCACTATCGAGGGACAAAATATAGACTACCCAAAATATAGATTCCAAAATATCGACAGACAAAAAATCGAATTCCTATCTACAAACAAGTAAGTACCAAAATATCGAACCCAAAATATTGTTTATATATATTTATATATATACTTTGTAAAAATATCGAATTTCTTAAAAATAATGTAAAATTAAAAAAATATTAAAAATAAATAGCTAAAATATACTTATAAATACTTAAATTACCTTAAAATTATTAAATAACTAATTTAACTTAAAAAAAATATACAAACATATCTGTTATAACATATATATATATATATATTAACATAATATTAATAAAAAATACACAATAATATTACCGTAGGATAGCGGGGGTGTAAAAATTACTATTCCCACTCCTGGAAGTGCAACAGTAGGGAAAGCGTTGGATAGCGTAGGGGTAAAAATTACTATCCCACTCCAAAGAGTGCAACAGTAGGGAAAGCGTTGGATAGCGTAGGGGTAAAAATTACTATTCCCACTCCAGAGAGTGCAACAGTAGGGAAGGCGTTGGATAGCGTAGGGGTAAAAATTACTATTCCCACTCCAGAGTTTGCAACAGTAGGGAAAGGTTTGGATAGCGTAGGGGTAAAAATTACTATTCCCACTCCAGAGAGTGCAACAGTAGGGAAAGCGTTGGATAGCGTAGGGGTAAAAATTACTATTCCCACTCCAGAGAGTGCAACAGCAGGGAAAGCGTTGGATAGCATAGGGGTACATTTTACTATTCCCACTCTAGTGAAAATAAATTAATATAATTATCAATTAATCAATTAATAAAAATGAATTATCAATTAAAAATGAATTAACAATTTATTAAAAATAAATACCAATAAATTAATTAACATATTTAATTAATTATAATAAAATTACTTCCCACCCTATTCCCCTATAAACCCACAACCCGCTACAGAAAATAAATTAATATTATTCACATATTTATCAATTAATCAATTAATAAAAAATAATCATTTCAGAATTAATTAATTACCAATTCAAAATTAATTAACATTTTAATCACAATAAATACCAATTAATTAATTAACATTAAATTACTTCCCACCCTATTCCCCTATAAACCCACAACCCGCTACAGAAGATAAATTAATTGAATTCACATAATTATTAATTAATCAATTAATAAAAATGAATTTTCAATTAAGAATTAATTAATTACCAATTAAAAATTAATTAACAAATTATTCTAAAATATCGAATAATTAATTAACTTATTTAATTAATTATAAATAAATTACTTCCCACCCTATTCCCCTATAAACCCACAACCTGCTACAAAAAATAAATTAATTTAATTCACATAATTATCAATTAATCAATTAATAAAAATTAATTATCAATTAAGAATTAATTAATTACCAATTAAAAATTAATTAACAATGTATTGTAAATAAATACCAATAAACTAATTAACATATTTAATTAATTATAATTAAATTACTTCACACCCTATTCCCCTCTAAACCCACAACCCGCTACAGAATTAAATTACACAAAAATTAAATAACATAAAATTAATTACTTAAAATAAATTACAAAAATATATACACTTTTCACACATATACTAACATACAAAACACTTACAAATTCGATATTTTTAATAAACTATATTATGTACTTCGATATTTTGACTGTCTATATTTTTAAAATCGATATTACATTACTTACCTTCAAAACGATATTTTTGATGTCTATATTCTGTCCATTCTATATTTTGGAGTCGATATTTAGGTTAGTCCAAGTTCAAAAGACCTTTATTCGAATTTCATAAAATCCATAAAAGTACCGCGATAAAAACAACAATTCATTAAAATGTACATGCATACAACAATATTGTGATTTAAAATATTTCATGATATAGGGTTCCATACAGTTATAATAAAGTACAATGATATAAAGTTCCATACAATTAAAATATAGTGCAATAAGCTCTAATAAGGCTAGTTTCTATTTTCAGGGATTATCCATCGTTTTGCGCACTCGTATAGCCAGTCTTAAAAAAGTGCTTGTGCGAAAGATTAATTCATAAGTATCCAGGGAAACCAACATACTATACGATTCTTTAAGTGAGAGTGGTCTGTGTTTCTTAAAATAAGGAGTTAAGAGCCATTTAATAAATCTAAGATAAAATTTACAAAAGAATAGGAAGTGCAAGTCATCTTGTGTACTAACACCATCACAGGGGCACGGATTAAAATCAGCACTATGACGATACCCCAAAGGGAAAGACAACAAAAATGTTACTGTACCCGCCCTTAAGCGAAACAACAGTGATCTCTCCCAACTGGTCATAGGAAGGGACAGATATTTTGGGAGGGGTTGTCTACACAGTTCATTCCCTACATATTTTGCAACACTTGATTTCTGCAATTCTCCTCCTATCCTTTCAGTATTATAAAGTGTGTACAGTGCATTTTTAACCTCAAGTTTATCCTTGATTTCAATTGACATAGGATCAGTAAACAAAGTGCCTCTATCCACTGCATTAAGTGATTTAAAAACTTCTAGGAGCCATGGAATCGTCATTCCATAATCACAATTTAAACAGTCCTTTATGATATTTTGTGTAAGAACGGCCGCATTATTCATCCAGACTCTAATCCAAAAAAGTGCTGGTCTTGCTCTAATAAAATCACTTATGTATGGAAGATTCAATTCACTATGGCAAACAAAATCAGAGGATGAGATCGGGGCACCCAACATTTTTCTGCAGAAGCGACTTTCCTCTCGTTGTATACAATGGCTGCTTCCCGTCCCCTAGACCTCCGCTCCATACAAGGCAACAGGTGAGCACTGCAATTTAAAAATCTTTAAAATAGCCTTAGTGGCACCAATTGTCTTTGGGCGCGGAAGACTCAAAACAGATTTATTGGCTTTCGAGAACTTGCTTGTGGCGTGGGCCAGATGCCCACTCCACGAGCCGGTCGCAGCGAAAACCAACCCTAGATAGGGAAATGTAGGGACAGATTCTAATTTATCTGTGCCTATCTGTATGGTGTTGAGTTTCCTTTTGCCGGGACCACAGGACATGATAAAAGATTTTTTTAAATTGACCCTCAAATCCAGACCCTCCATAAAATTGACAAAACTTTGTACAAGCAGACGAAGAGCATTTGGTGTGCGGGCCATAAGCACCGCATTGTCTGCATATAGAAGCACTGGTAAAGGTTTCCCTAAAATTATCGGAACATCTGTTGTGGCTTTTTTCAGGCAATTAGATAAACCATTAATATAGATGATGAACAACAGGGGTGCTAAAACGCACCCCTGTCTCACCCCTCTGCCTATATTAATGGCTTCTGAAACTTCTCCGCCCATCCCGATTCGTACACGTGCTTTCAAGTCAGTGTGTAGATAGGCCAAGAATCTCACAAGGGTATCATCCAGGCCATTGTGTGATAGGATTGACCAGAGTTTGGATCTATTCACTAAGTCAAAAGCAGATGAGAGATCCATAAAAGCAAGGTAGGTAGGGGATGATCTGGCAATGCTGTACTTATCAATTATTAATTTCAAATTCAGACATTGCTCCACTGTTCCTACCCCACTCCGGAATCCCATCTGGCAAGGGTCCAGGAAATCAGCATCCTCCGCCCATTCAAGTACTCTATTATAGATTATACGTCCCAAAATTTTTAAAGTATTGTCCAAAAGGGGGATTGGACGATAATTAGCTGGTTCTGACCTATCTCCCTTTTTGTAAATTGGGACGATAATGCTAGTTGCACATGTGGCCGGCATAGCTGCTGTTGGTAGACTGTTAAAGACATTGAGAAGTATTGGTGTCCAAAAATCAGCGTTATGCTTAATAATGTCTATAGGAAGGCCATCAGGGCCGGGCGTCTTATTTCCCAGACTCTCTTTTATGGCTATTTTGACTTCATGAGCTTCAATCTGTAAGCCACACAATTGTCCTGGGTTTGAAATAGAGTGTTCCTCTAATGGGGCTGCATACATTTTAGAGAAGTGAGTCTCCCATGCATCGCTTGTGATATTACAACTGATTTGGGTAAGCTTCTTGCCCATTTCTCTCGTTTTTCTGACGGCGGCCCAAAAAGGACCGCTGCCACCCAGATTTGCGCTAATCACCAATGATTCCCACTGTTCAGAGACCAAATTAGCCTTCCTTTCAGATATTTTAGCTTTATAGTATTTCCTGGCTGCTTGAACGGTCACTTTGCACCTAGGTTTGGCAGAAAGTGCCTTTCTTAGCTCCCTGTTTGCCAAGGAACAGGCTGAGTCAAACCACCTTGGCTCTTTGCCTTCCTTGGGTAATGGGACTGACAAGAGAGTTTTTATAGTGGAACACAGTACTTCAAAGTCAGCGATTATGTTATCATGGTTGCCACTTGGAGACAGGCAAGACTCAATCAACTGCGGGTGTGACGTTTGTACATTATCTAAAATTGCCCCACAGTCAACTCCCCTCCATTTTAGTCGTAGACCATAAATTGATGGTGCGATATCCCTCGCACCGTTTAGGTTCATAAAAATAGGGCTCGGTGCGAGATTCAAAATTACAGTTAATGGATTATGATCACTGAAAGATGTCACCACCACAGAAGTTTTTACTATACAATCTGTTAACAGGGGTGACATAAATATATCATCAATAATGGAACTACTGTCCCTACTTATAAACGTGGGGGCGTGAGGGGAACTATGACTATACCCTACTCTCATAGCGTCTGCAAGGTCGAATTCAGTTAATATGTTAAATAATTCAGTACCCCTGCGTTCAGCTTGATCTAGGTAGGTTCCGTTCTCAAACCCATATCTCTTTGTTAATTTAGCATTAAAATCACCCCCTATTAGAATTCCTGACTCTGTGTCTAATGATAAAAAACATTCCAGTTTACTTAAAGCTTTTGACAATGCCAGAAAATTCTTATTCGGTACATGGTAAAAATCATTGTTATAAAAATTAATTAAATAAATCGTGGTCTTTGACTTTAGCTTAAATTCAAGGATTTGAATATTGGGATTATCGGTAGGCAGGTCTCTAATTGAGCCACCTGTTAGAATCTTAATCCCAATAAACAGGCCACCCACTGCTCGCCCAAAACTAGGTTTGGGTGATGTTATACTAAAGCAGTGATAGCCCTCTATGTATAAGTTCCCAACAGCCCACGTTTCTTGGAACATAAGAATATCCATGTCTTCAATTATCTCAGCCCATGTGGGATCCAGAAGTTTAGATTCCAGTCCTGCCACATTCCAGCTGAGAATTGATAGACCATGGGTAACACGACACTTTCTGGGCTTGCTCCCGATACTCCCCGTTTTATCCTTGGTAGTATTAACAGCAACAGATAATGTACTGTTAATAATCGTGGAGTCTACAGGGGTGTTCTGATCCGGACATTCTTCAATTAGTACTAACTGTTCCTCATAACTATTATTTATAACTTGGCTAGTGGTGATAATACTTTTAGCCATTTTGTCCAGTCAATCCTGCTCATTTAAGTTGGAAAAATATTCGAACCGATTATGAGTAGGAATATTAAATAATGGCCTAGCTTCAATTATCGGTTTTAATTGATTTGGGGTAAAAGCTGGGCAAGACCTTTCTCTATAATCATGCTGGGGCATTGTTGGGAATTGCGGATAATACATAGGGTAAGAGGGAGGTGCTGGCATTGAAACCTGATGTCGCCATGTGTGTCCATTTGGGTAATTAAAATCTTGGTTTTGGGAAAAAAGCGGTGATTTGATCCTAGCTCCAAAGTTCAAATCCTGGTGAGGAATGGTAAAATTATTTACCGTGGATTGTTTGGGCGATATCAAATGTCTATAAAAATAGCCCAGTGGAAGGAGAGTAGTATTAAATTCCCATGGTGAGGGTAATGGGGCGCTAGCAAGTGTTTTCTCCGCCCATTGAGGATTTTTAAAACTTATTGTTACGCAGTCTCCCTCAAACTTTTTCCTCAGAGGGCCTATCCAGCCCACTCTCTGAGTGTGGTTGATCTCCCTTGCCCCTTCTATAGGAAAATTACAATTTGCAATCAACCAGTGTAAGGTTTTGTTTTTAAGGGATATAGCGGTTTCTTCTTGGTCCTTCCTTAATTTCGAAACATTAACCAGGACCAACACATATGCCCCGCACTCAGGTGGTAGATTAATGCGTGAGGGAACCTGACTAATGATTTTTTGAGGGAGTTGAACCATGGGTAAACTATTTGAAGGGTTATGAGGTTGAGTCATAGAGATCCCCTTCGATTGTTTAGTATTTTGGTCCTTCCTTAAATCTAAGGCTACTTTATTAATATTAGGGTTAGATGCTGACTGGTCAATAATGGTCCCTTTAACTGGAACCTGCGGGGATTTATGTACTGTGTTTGTAGTTGGTGCTTGGGGATTACTTGGTTCTGTACCTGCAGGCTTAGTAGAGCTAGGTTTGGTTGCTGCACCATTAGGAGCGCCTTCTCTAGGTAAATTCTTAATGGGAATACTTAGTACAGCTAGTTGCTTTTCTATGCGGGTCAGCCTGCTTTCTATGGGGGACAGATAAATGCTAAGTAGCTCGCCCAGTCTTTCCAACTTATAATCATTTGCAATGTTGGCATCAGATTTGCCATCCTTATCTGGCATACCCCCTTGATGTTCCACGCTATCTTCCTCCTCGATAGTCTCTTTTGTCCTACTCAAACTTAGGTTAGAGTTAGAGTTGACGCCTTTCCTAGTCTTTCTTTTGGTCAACCCATGTTTCCTAGCCTTAGGAATGCAGGACTTTGGTGCATGTAGTATTTGTTTATGGATAGCACCCTCCCGTCTACCTCTTAATTGCCTCGTACTATCTACTGATATTACTTCTGGGGTAGGATTAATGTTCAAATCAGGGGTTTTCTCCAAATCCATGCTTATATCTGTCTCGGAGTCTATCAATGGTATTGAAGCAGATAAATTTACCTCATTTGGGATAGTGTGTATGTCTGCGCGAGCATCAATTAAAGGTCTGATGTTACTGGACATGGCCTGATTGGGTGTGGTGACGGATGCAATAAGTCCAAGGGATGAACCTCTAGCTTGGGTTAGGTCTTGTGAGACCCTGCGTTCCAGAAGTAGAATACCCTGGTCTATAGCATCATTGGCACTGATTATAAAGTTGTCTATGGGGCCAGTCCCTAAACCTCCCCCGGCTGCAGTTCTACTCCGACTGCCCCTTGGTGACATAATAAATTTAGATATTGGTATGCTAACCCAATCACAGAATAAAGTCAGATTACAGTTCTAATCGGACAGGTCAGTGAGCAGCTGATTAATTAATGCCAAAGATATTATAGGCCACACACAATGCAGAGAAATGCAACTCAATTAAGTATAAGTCAATGTCAATGTGTTGGCGCTCCCAGCGCGTATACTAACAAGTAATGTCAATGTGCCACAGTTCATCTGCATAGTAGAACAGTCAGGGGTGGATAATGTACCTTAGTTAGAGATGTTAGAGGGGTGCGCCCGCCCCGACCTCCGCCGGCCCCGGACGGCCACAGATGGCCCCGCCCTTGTCCCGGGCGTGACTCGCGGGTGCGAGGGGCGCTCCGTTCTTTATTGCGCCTCCGGGCGCTCCTGTGGCGTCACTCCCGCGCCTGCTGCCGCCGGGGCACCTGGGATGTGAAGTCCCAGCCCTCGCGGCGTCCGCTGTGTTTCGCTGTTAACCGTTTCCCTCACGGCTGGGAATGGATACTGGGTCGCTAGCCGTTCACCTCACGGCGTCTGATAAATCCCCCACGGAGCTCAGGGCGCTCCGTTCTTTATTGCGCCTCCGGGCGCTCCTGTGG
Organism: Lissotriton helveticus; assembly: GCF_964261635.1. Classification (NCBI taxonomy): domain Eukaryota; kingdom Metazoa; phylum Chordata; class Amphibia; order Caudata; family Salamandridae; genus Lissotriton; species Lissotriton helveticus. The sequence continues at coordinate 1,779,649,254 of NC_136059.1, read as the reverse complement.
CGTCACTCCCGCGCCTGCTGCCGCCGGGGCACCTGGGATGTGAAGTCCCAGCCCTCACGGCGTCCGCTGTGTTTCGCTGTTGGCCGTTTCCCTCACGGCTGGGAATGGATACTGGGTCGCTGGCCGTTCACCTCACGGCGTCTGATAAATCCCCCAGGGAGCTCAGGGCGCTCCGTTCTTTATTGCGCCTCCAGGCGCTCCTGTGGCATCACTCCCATGCCTGCTGCCGCCGGGGCACCTGGGACGTGAAGTCCCAGCCCTCGCGGCGTCCGCTGTGTTTCGCTGTTGGCCATTTCCCTCATGGCTAGGAATGGATACTGGGTCGCTGGCCGTTCACCTCACGGCGTCTATATTTTGGAATCGATATTTTGACCATTTACCCTAGTGAAGCAGCAAGGGCATTTCAGGAAGTGAGGGGAGTGCTGCTGCAGGGGGCGACAGTATCCTACTTCAAGCCAGGAAACCCCACTGGGCTCTTGGTGGACACCAGCCCGGTTGGCCTAGGGCGGTACTCCTTCAGCAGGAGGCACATGAGGAATGGGTGCCAATAGCACATGCCAGCAGAACACTAATAGCCGTAGAGGCAAGTTATGCTCAAATTGAAAGGGAGGCATTGGCTATTAGGTGGGCATGCCAGGATTTCAACATCAACCTCTGCGGGCACAAGTTTAAAGGGATCCCGGACCACAAGCCGTTAGTGCCACTGTTTTGGGGAACAGTGAGAAATAGATCTCCTTGAATTGATAGATGGGCGGTGCAGCTCCAACACTCCAATTTCGACTTGGTGTATCAACCAGGCTTCAGCAACTCAGCAGATAACTTTTCACGCCATCCCACGGCAGGAGATCTTGGCCATTAGCAAGAGGTGGACAAAGAAGCTGAGTGCTTCGTCAAACTAATCACTGAGTCTGCATGCCCACAAGCATTGTCCCTGGAAGAGATCGTGAAGGCAACAAGAGAAAACAGTGGTCAACGAAGCCCTGTGCAAATTCCGGTGGAAAAAATTCTTGGATGGTGTGAGTAGATTGATAGAGGAGGAAAGGGAAGCTCGAACAGGTATCTGTTGGTGCTGAGATGAAATCAGTGAGAGCAGCGAGGGGCTAGTCCTAAGAGGAACACTAATTGTAATGCCAATCAGCTTGTGGAATACAACGGTGGAACTTGCTCAACAGAGTCACCAAGGTCTTGCAAAGACCAAAGCATGCCTGAGAGCCAAAGTGTGGTTCCCCAGGTTGGACCACATGGTCGAGGAACTGGTAAAGAGTTGCCACGCATGCATCATCACTGGAGGTGAATCGCCAGCTCCTATGGTAATCACGGAAGCCCCCAGTACAAGGTAGTGGGCATCTATAAGTATGGACTTCAGTAGTTTCCCTGATGGGAGGCTCATGTTAGTCATGATGGCTAGTCATTCGAAGTTCCCTGTCATCAAGGTCTTGAGGTCCACAGTGTTTGAGTGTGTCAAGCCCGTAATGGAAAGAACATTCACTCTGCTTGGGACTCTGGAATTAAGTTGAACAGACAACGGGCCACCATTCCACGAGTTCAAAGAATATTTACACCACTGCAACATCAGACAAAGAAGTGCTACCCCCTAATGGCCCCAAGACAATGCGGAGGTAGAAAGATTTATGCGTATGATTAACACAGCACTAAGGATTGCCGTTGATTAACAAGAAGACCTAAAGGGATGCTAATACCAGTTCCTGAGAGCATATAGACAAACGCCCCTTAGCACGACTGGATGTTCATCGATTGACCTGATGATGAAAAGGGCAGTGAGAGATGTCATAGCAGTGAGTGGACACTGGAACCCGGGTGAGTTGGACAGTGATGCTGCCAGGTGAAGAGGAAATTAAACAACAATCTAGCCAGCCAAAGTAGGAGAGCTTGGACAGTGAAGCTTGGTACAGGAGATAGAGTGGTGGTCAAAGACAGACATACAGAGTGGAAGTTCCGGGCACCATTCGAGAGAGAATCCTGGGAGGTGGTAGAGGTACAAGGAACCATGGTCACAGTGCAAAGAGGAGAGAGTCGTCTGTAAAAGAGCGTGTCCTGGTTCAAGAAAGTCACACCTCCAGAGGAGGAGAGAAGAGAGGAAGTCAATTAAAGGAGTAGGCAGGATACCCCGAGTCAGGAAGTGAAAGAAGAGACACCAAGGATGATCAATGAAGAGTTGTGTGGGGATCCTGGAGGAGACTGGGAAGAAGAAGAGATGAGCCAGAATTCAAACACTTCAAGGGAGGTGAACAGAATGGTGACTCCCCGGGAGCACCCTTACAGACTCTGGATTGAAGGGGAGGTGATGCATTGACTCCAAGACGGTTCTGCTCTGTGGGTGAAGCGTCGGGAAAACTTGTCACACAGGTGCAATGCGTGGCGATCGGGGATGCATTAGCAATCGATGCGGTGGCAGCGAGCTTCACTGCGTACATGTCTTCCGCCATGATCCCACAATGCATCAGTTCTTGAAGCCGCGACAGGCTCTGCGTCATCTCTGCTGCGGCGGTGCTGGAGATTTTTCTCACACGACGGTGCTGCCTCGGGAATAACAGCCACAAGAAGAGTGATGCATTGATTTTTGTATTTCTTCCGATTTTGTCCAGCTCCCAACAGCAGCAACAACCTCCAGAGGCCCCAAACTGGAATAAGCATTGCCTGCAGTAGTGGCCAGTGGTGAGACTGCTGCGGGACGGTGTGGCAGGGTGGGGGTGGAGCAGGGCAGGGGGTAGCAAACTATGGAATAGGGCCAAACAGAGGTAAGTAAACAAATAAATGAATAAAATGAATTTTTTTGCACGCGCTGCATCGCATTTGGCAATGCAGCACACGCAATGAAATTTGTTTTATTTATTTATTTGTAAACTACCCCACACCCACACCCTGCTCCTCCCCCGCCCTGCCCCACCGCTCCACAGCACTCCCACCACCGGCCACTACTGTTTGCCTGTCAGGTCAGAACTTTCAGCAGCACAGCTCAGTGGAGCTGGGGGTGAAGTATTTGTGTCCCTGAGACTTCAGAACAGGAAGCCAGCTCACTCAGGCCCTCGGAGATTCTTTTTCAAGCAGGTTCACAGCAAAGTTCAAGTCTTTGCCCTTTCCTTCGCAGAAATAGCAACTGCAGGCCAACCTTGCATAACACACAGCAAAGGGGCAGTACTCCGCCTCTCAGATCTTCAGGTCTTCTCCTTGGCAATGGTTCCTCTTGAGTCCAGAAGTGATCTAAAGTTCTGAGGTTTAAGGTCTACTATTTATACTCCATTTTGTTTTCTTTGTGCAATGTTCTCTGAGCCCAGTTCAAACCAGTTCTGTCTTTGTTGGTGCTATATGACCACAGGGGGAGGAGACAGTATTGTACAACGGAAACAGGCCTTTCAGGTGCAAGGAAAACTCCTCCCACTACTCAAAATGCAGACAATCCCCATTCAGCACAGCTCTGAGTCATCCAGGAAGGGCCAGGCACATCTCAACTCTCACAGTGACTGTCTACAGTGAATGAATATCCCCTGTCACTCCAAAATCAGACAGTTAATCCCCAAACAGGCAGAGAAACACAGAATGGTTAAACAAGAACATGCCTACTTTCTAATGGTGGCATTGTTAAACACACAATTTAAAAACTATCTTTACTAAAATTTGTTATTACATTCTGAGTTCAGAGTGCCTAAACTTTATTTCTCTATCTTGTCCCAATGAGAAGTTATACTTGCAAAATGTTACAATTTGTCTCCCATTCCATTCTATTTGGCAGATAGCCTTTCAATAGTGAAAAACAAAATTGGTGGTATTTCACTATGAGGACGTGGCACACACACACCAGTACATGTCCTACCTTTCCAATTCCCTGCACCCTGCCCATGGGGTACCTTGGGCCTACCATAGGGGTGCCTTACGTGTAATAAAAGGGGCGGTAAGGGCCTGGCAAGTGGCTGCACTTGCCAGGTCGACATGCCAGTTTAAAACTGCACCCAGACACTGCAGTGGCAGGTCTGCGATACCTTTTCAGTGCTACTCATATGGGTGGCACTATCAGTGCTGTAGGCCCACTAATAGCATTTGATTTACAGGCCCTGGCACTTTACTAGGGACTTACCAGTAAATCAAATATGGCAATCATGGAGAACCATTCATGATAAAACAAAATGTACACAGAGAATATATGCACTTTAGCATTGGGAAGTGCTTAGAGTCCTAAAGCTAACAACAACAGCATAAAAAAATGGAGACTAAAAAGCAAAAAGTCAGGGGGGGGGACCCACTGAAAACATCAGGTCTAACACAATTCTCAACAAGCATCCAGCAAGAGATATTTACCAGCTTAGCAGAAATAAAAGATGGCAGAAGGTTTGTCTAGGGTTTATGACGGTGCATAGATGTGTGTTATGCTTAGGATTGTTTTAGGGCTTATTGGTGTGGGATGGTTGTGTGCTGTTGTCAGAGGGATTGTGTTGGGTAAAAGGGATTATTGTTAATGTAAACACATTCATTTCAACTTTTGTTTTTATCTGGGAGGATAACTATGTAGCTACTCAATTTCTTTTACATAATGTGTTTGTTTGTAACATGGCCCACGAGCAGTATTTTTTGAGTTATGCATAAGGTTGAAAGGTGAACTCTAGTCATGTTGGGAGGAATATTTTCATACACTTAGAGTACTTATGTACACCTACTAAAGCTGATACTATGATTGTACTTTTTAGTTATGGAGCGGTTTAAAGAAACATTCAAAGGTTACAATTGTATTTTCAATCCTCTACGGGTATACTAAATGCAGCAACAATCATCCTACAGGACATCACTAAAATGCAGCCTCCAGATTTCCGTCAATAGGTACTAAGGTATACTGAATCACTCAGGAGTCCACCGAAATATAAATCCCATGGGATATAACGAGATATCCGTCTCTGTTGTGATGGAGTAACCCTTCCTCCAATATCTACATCAGCCCTTAGTGGCCAATTGTAATTCCCACTATATTTCTGATTACCCTGTAGCAAGAGTTACCAACTTCGTCAGACTTGTGTGATCTGCAGGGAAACTGCAGAACCATTTTGTTTCATGCACGGATTATGATTGCCAAATTCTCTAGACGAAACTCTGATGTGAAAAATAGAAATTACCATGGAAATAAAACTCAGAGAATAGAAAGTGTGGGCAAGATGGAGCCAGCGTGAGTGCTCGCACTGTTTGGCTGCTTACGCCAGTCGCATGGATGATCGGCTAGGCGCCCTGCACCCTGCGATGAGATGCGATGCTCACACGGATGCTCACACGGACGCGGACATGGAGGCTGCTAGAGGGAGGCTCGCTGATTCCCTGCCCTAATCTTCGGCGGCGCGCTGCCACGGATACGGCGGCATTTTTTCTTATCACCCCGGCGGGCCCCCGTGAGCTGGACTCGGCGGCGGCTGCACCAGGGCTGTAATTCCAGCATGAAGAGTCGAGGGTCCGGGAAGGGCGGCAAAATGGAAACAGCTGTCAACCCTGCGCCCAGAAAGCCTAGGGATACCGCATCCATCGAGGGCACTGCAAAATTCAGACCAGAGGTTAGTGGCAGCAAAAAATCGTTGGGGAAACCCGGGGGAGGAGGGCTGCCTAAGGACTCAAAAGAACCAGCAGCTACTCGGCCACCTCTAGCAAAAATGTTTCTTGGCACTAAAACTCAACCCCCTGGCACCAACTCTAAGACCCTTGTGCATACACCTCCCCCTGAAAATGTTCCCTTGGTCCTTCTGACCACACTGAACACGATAGCGCCCGCACCTGTCTTGCAGCATGAGGCTGGCCCAACACATAACCAGCAGCAAGAGCCTGATCTGGTAACAGCTACACTAGAGGAAGGGTCGTGTGCTGACGCAGGTACCTCAGGGGGCCACAGGACTATGCCAAGAACCCAGGTATCTCTGCCTGCATCCCCGTTGCTGATCCTCCAAATGGGGCAATTGAGCAACAAAGTCAGCTAACCCCACCCACTGTAACGCAGAATGTGGAAGATTATTCCCACACGATTGATCCTGGTACCCCCCTCACAGCACCAGAGGCTAGCATGGCTGGCATAGCCACTTTCATCCAGACCTTGAAAGCTGCTGCTGGTACACGAGCTCCGTGGACTCTAGAAATAGGGCCTGAGCACTTCTATTCAGTCTCTGATGGCACAGCAACCTCATCTGGTGAGGGGGGCTCGACACAAGCGAGGACGACACTGAGGTCTCAACTAAAGACACTGGGACGGTTCAGCGATCAAAGAAAGCTAGGAGTATGGGCAAGCGGTGCAGCCAACTTAAATGGGACTATTCTGACTCACAAATGTCCTACCCCCTGGATGAGGATGATTCTAACACGACAACGTGGGGAAAAAAAGCCTGCCAGTGGACACTGCTGAGCCCTCACTAGCTTCAATCCTAGCCTCTATCAAAGAATTTCAAGAAGAGGTTCGAGCAGACAATCACGCAGCAGCAGGTGCGGCAAAGAAACTGCAGGGAGGCCTAAGGCTACTGAACAAAACGTGCACAGACATAAGTGATCGTGTCTCTATGGTCGAGGTACACACCGAGTATCTGGAATCAGAATCCACGGCAGTCAAGCAGCAGAGCGAGTCTAACACCGCTTGTCTGGCTTAATGTCTAAAATGGAGGAGCAGGAGAATCACCAACGTAGAAATAATCTTTGCCTGCTTGGAATTCCGGAGGGGAAGGAAGATGACGACCTCAGGCGCTTTATTGCAAAACTCTTGCAGGAATCCTTCCCTGACCATCCTGGTTGGGATTGGGACCGCGAGGTACAGAGAGCGCACCGTTTTCCCTTCAATCAGAGGCAGCACCGCGATGACAGCAACCCAGCTGGAGGACACCCAAGGGTGTTTTTGCTGTATTTTGGCAACTTTCTCCTGAGGCAGCTAATTTATGACCAGGCCCATCCAAACTCAAAAAAAGGGGCTAATGGCATAACATTCTTCGCAAAACCTGACTTTTGCTATCAGACAGTAGAGCGGAGATGGCGCCTAAGACAATTAATCTCTCCATTTCAGCAGCTGGGGGCAGAGGTGTACTTAATGAACCCTGTCAGACTTAAAGTAATTTTCAACGGGGGCACCAAAATCTTTCTTTCCGAAGTTAAGGCTGGCGAATATCTGAACAAGATGAAATCTAAGAACAGCCTCAGATAAAAAGTCCACCACATAGGTCCTTCTGGCCTTTTCTTTTTGATCTTTTCTTTTTTTCTCCAGTGCTTTTTTACTCTTAAACTTCCTGGGGTTTGGCACTGCTCACACCAGGACAGCTCTCTGCAAAGCACAAGGTCTTCCGACTGAGCAGCTCTCCGTTTTAAAGGGCGCTTCTAGCCGAACGTACGATTAATATCGCTTTCAGGCATGGTCAGCAGCCGAGATGCATGACTGACTACCATCATTCAGGTTATTCCTGATTGCTCGGAAGAAGGCGGGGCGGATGAGCACCTAAACCAACACAGAAGAACCAAGGGTACTTTTTTGTATGCACGCACTCCCACATTTACTTATTGAGACACTGGGCGAGGCTAAAGAATTCACCAAGTGAAACACACCCTAAGGTCCGAGAAATCTCTGTCCTTAATCCTCTTAAAATACTCAAATTCCTAAGATAGATTCACTTAGGCTTGTCTCTGCTAACATCAGTGGGTTGAATGATGCATCAAAAAGACAAAATGTAGCGCAATGTCTGCGCTCTCTGGGGGGTAACATCATCTGCCTTCAGGAGACCCACATAGAGCGTTCACAAAAGAATCTACTAGATTCCTTGTGGTTTAAGGTTGTGGCAGCCACTTTGCAGGGAGGCAAAATCAAAGGGGTAGGAATCCCTGTGTTAAATTCGACTCATTGGGCAGATGGGTAATTTCTGAATGCCACTTTCCTCCTATCCCCCTTTTACCCTTTGCTCGCTATACAGAAGCAATACAGATGACCCAGGGATCATCAACCTGGTTTCAGGGGAGCTAGCTTACTGGCCCACACCAATTATCCTCTGTGGCGACCTTAACATACATCTGCCCAGTGACTGGATAAGGGACAACAAATGGAGGTATGAAGGCAGAAAGCCCCTAGTATACCAGGCACTAACTAATTTAGCTCAGGTCCACGGGCTGAGCAACATTTGGGCTAGTCTAAACCCCGTTCAACCTGGCAACACCTACTTTTCTGCTCTGCACCAGACACTTGCCAGATTAGACTACTTTTTAATCTCATCCACCTTACTTAGCAAATGCACCATAGACATCGCACCTCGCTTCATGTCAGACCATAACCCACTTATATTAAACATCAAGGGGTTAGGGAACTGGAAGGAGGCACCAAGGTGGAGCTTTGAGAAAGCCCTGCAGCATGATGCGCGATACCGCCTACACATGCAATGATGGATACAGGAGTTCCTGGAAATAAACATTGGAACTGCCTCAACTATGATTGTTTGGGACACATTAAAAGTGGGTGTTCAGGATGAGACTCTTAAGTTCTCAACTAGGAAAAACAGGAAGGAAAAGTCCTTATTTGGGATTTTCAGGAAAAACTAAAGAAAGCAGGAACTAAACTGGTCCTAACCGTTAATTCTAGATAGGATACTGAGGAAGTTCAAAAATAAGTCATTTTTGCAAGGCGGAATTAGAGGCAGTATTCGCAGAAAAAACTGCAGCTAAATCGGCAACAATGCAGGAAGAGAACGACGAGTGTAGCGATTCCATTGGTCATCACCTTGCCATTAAAACCAGGCAGCAGTTCACAAGTCGTGAGATACATGTAATCCAACTGGCAACAGGGATAGAGGCCAACGATCCTATTGCAATACAAAAGGATTTCAAGAATTCTACACTGAATTATGTACAGAAGAGAACAGCAGGGTAGCTGATTCAGTAGAAAACGAGAAAATCAGCTATATGAATGAGACAGACCTAGAACAGCTCACCCCTGATAGTAGTGAAGCTGGTTCTCCCCCAACATGGGATGATATCATGGAAGCCCTAGCCAGCCTGCCAGACGGGAAAGGCGCAGGAATGGACGGTATTCCTGTGGAGTTTTATAAAACCTTTGCTCCTCAAATTAAATCTATTTTTACTGACATAGTGACCTCCATCTTCAACAGGGTTCTCCTGCGTCCTGGTCTAACGCCAACATATCCGTATTCCCCCAAAAAGATAAATCACCGCTAGAAATGGGCTCATACAGACTTATTAACTGTGATTCTACAGTTTTCTCTAAAATAATAGCAATCCGTATATACTCTGTAGTTGAGTCCCTAGTCTCAGAATGGCAACACGGCTTCTTTCCAAAGAAAGGCACCACGGAACATGTTAGGCAGGTCATTACCCTATTTGACGCAGCACAGGTAGAAGGAGACCCGATGTCATTAATACTACTACATGCCGAAAAGGCATTCAACCGGTCTCCTGGTGGTTCTTGTGGGGTGTCATGGGTAAGATGGGCTTTGGGCTAAAACTTACACAGGCAGTACGGGCTCTATATCAAAAACCGACAGCCTGTGTTGCAATCAACGGGCGGCTTACAAAGCAATTCAACATCTCCCGGCGTACCACGCAGGGTTGTCCTTGCTCCCCCCTGCTATTTGCCCTCCATATAGAGCCATTCAGTAAGAAAATTGAAAGGAACCCCGCAATTATGGCAACAAGCATGCAGGGTAGTAACACCAAAATCATGGCCTATGCCGACGACCTGGCCATAACATCATTTCGGGGTATGCACTGAATAAAAAGAAAACCCAAATAATAATAAACAAGGAAATCACCTGGACCGACAGCCGGGTAGTCCCGAAGGCAAAATACCTGGGGGTTTTCATTACTGCTAACATTGATGAAATTGTAACGGAGAACCTATCCCCCCTTGCAGCACAAACAAAGAAAGCCCTTAAGCAAACTGACAACTTGCACCTGACCCTTGTTGGTAGGTGTAACGTAATTAAAATGACCTACTTCCCAAAACTGCTCTACTTCTTCCGTACCATACCACTGGAATTCAGCAAAACCAATTTGCAGAAATTTCAGCAAACATTTATGCAATTTATCTGGGCCTACTCACAACCTAGGCAGGCTGTAAAGCAACTGTCTCTTCCCAGGGAGCGGGCGGTTGGGCCTTCCCCAACATTGTGCTGTACTACTGGGCTTCAGCCCTGCAGTATAGTACCGCATTGTTGAGGGAACACTCCCCTTCCCCTCCATCTGGGATTTCTTCACCATTTCAGCTTTTACTGGGCGAAGAGCACCGTGGTTGCCTTTTCAGGCAGGTATCCTTCAGATATTCCAAACGTGTGAGATTTAAGACTTTAATGAACTCCTTTAAGGTCTTCCGTAATATCCGCAGAATATTTGGGCTGGGGAGATTTAATTACTACTCTCCTATCGCTGCGAATTGTAACCTCCCCGCCATCTTTGGTAGGTCCTATCTTCTAGACTGGCACAATGCTGGTATCACGAAGCTGGGAGACCTAATCACCAGTGAAGGAGTTAAATCCTTTCCAGACCTGCAAAATAAACACGTCTGAAAAGCCAAGATGCCTTTAAATACTTCTCTATATGTGACTTTCTCTCTAGAAAGGTTGGGGGCTTCGCAGGGTTTGCAGAAATAGAACTCATCAATACACTGCAGGATTCTGCGACCCCTCGAATAGGTCTTATTTACACTGTACTAAACAGACAAACTCCAGACGATCTACCGAGAATAGCGAACAAGTGGCATACCAAACCTGCGGCCCCACACAACACGTTTTATACCTCACTAGAACTTTCACAAAACTTCTTGCTGTCAGCCAAACTGCAGGCACAAAACTTCGAAACCATCTTTTTCTGTACAGTAACCCTAACAAATTTGCTAAAAGGGGAGCCGGCAAAGGGACAATGTGCCCTCGGTAATCAGAGCCCGGCTCCGACTCAGTGCACTTGTTTGCTACTAGCCCCAAACTCACTCCAGTTCTCCTTAAGGTGCAGGATTTTCTTGAGAAAGTTACCTCTCAGGCTCAGGCCATCGCGCTTACTCCCACAGTCATCTTGTTGGGGACCCAGGTCAAAACCAATAGGAACAGAGGTGGGGCACTAATCTTCATTGCAATGGCAGTGTGGAGGATCTTTGTTGCTTCGGCGTGGCTGGACATTGATCCCCCACCATTCTCCCAGTGGCTGGCTAGGCTAGTCCCAACCTACCATCTAGAAAAATCTGTTTATGCCAAAAAGGTTGTAAAGGGCTGAAGAAGGGGCTAGTCGTCTGGGAAGCTCTCACTACATGGTTGGAGCACCCGGGTTAGATTGGCTCGCGATCTTTCCTATTTTGCTTTCTTTTGGCTTCTACTATTTCTACCCTTCTTCTCTCTCTTCTCCTTCTGCTATGGTTTTACCTCTAACTTAGTGCTCTTGTATCAAACATCTCGTCTCTTTTCTTGCCCTTCTTTATATCTTCATAGTGCTATTTATTCTTGGTATCTCTTTTTCTTTCTGTGTCCTTGAAACGTTAGTTTATTTTTGTGGGAGGTGGGGGGGACGAGAGTTGTAAAAAAACAAAAACAAAAAGGAAATGAAACTCAAAATTACTGATTCCCCTGGTAATTCATAATGTTTATGGAACAATTGAGTATACTTCTACATCCTTGATACTAATACTGCCAAGATCTACCCACACTAGTGGTGTTAAAGAGTAATTACCATGGATATCGGTAATTAAAGTACACTTTCCCAAAAGAGTACTAGAAAGAATACAAGGGCTCTCAGAATGAGACCCTCGGTGTGTAAGCGCACTTTGGCTTCAACCAGCCTACACTGACTCCCTATCATATATCTCATGATTTCTTGCTCAGGGTTGTCCTAAATCATGAGATTGTTGCCAGAGCCTGCACCCTTTCTTTGGTCACCAAGTAAGTGATGGCTGGGTTTTTTGCTGGGCATGGTGCTGATGCTTTTGTACTTTTGTCCTCCTGAACAGGTTTGCAAATGTTTACATTGCATCTGCCTCTGCCGTTGTGAAATCTATTGATGGTGCGGATAATTGCACAATTTTCTACCATGTAAGCCATGCGGCTCCATTTCACACATGACAGTCGCAACTGATTTCCATACAGCAAAGTTGTGTTTTTTTAAAAGACTTTGTGAGCTTCACATTTTATAAAACATTTTTTTGAAATCCTGAGTACTTGTAAGTCATGAGATTTTTCAATATTTCATGCCCCACCACACTGAATCCATGATGCTGAGTTCAATCCTGGAAAGGAGAGATGATGAGAAAAAAGTCCTTCTGACATGCTGGAGGAAATTCCAAAATAGTGAGTTTAACATCTACTTGAGTCCTTGTCTGCAATAGTTTGGCCAAGGACTGTTGACGACATTGTCTAATAATGACTCCTGGGGACATTAATGTCTTGATCTGCTGTAGAAGCACACACCCGGGGTGGAGTCTGTCTTGAGATTTCAAGTGCCAGAAGCGGGAACATGGGAATCCTGTTCAACTTAAGAAGTGTTGGTTAATTACAATAGCACTAGGAATCTTTGGACTTTGACTAACATGTGGAGACCCTCCATAGATCTCAAGGTGTGAATTCTTTTGATTGGACCAGTCCTGGGGAACAAAAAGTAAAAGGAGTTGGTAAAACTGCTTGAATCTACCTTTTCACCATTTTCAAGGATGTCATAGGTTCTTCAGGCAAAGCTCGATTTTTTACAGGCAAGTTTTCAGCATTCTAAAGATTGAAGTATTGTTGTGACAAGTTTCCATTTAAATCTCTGATTACAAGTAACCCATAAATTCTGAGGTGCCGGTAACAAAAGATACCAAACCCATTGGAATTGCAGATTATTTGGATATCACACATAGATTTTGACTTCTTAAAGCTGCCAAGATCTTTGTGTGAAATTCCAAGGAACAACATGTGGGATTCATACGGACAAAACGGTTCCTTCTTGTTATTCTCCAAATTACTTTAATCCCTATTGTTCTCTACCCTAGAGTTACCCCGGTTAACAGTAACAATGGAGCAGGGAAATTAAATTATTTCTAACGGGCCACTCACAATGAGTGACTCAAATGGAAGCTTCGCAAATAGAGAAAGTGCAAATAAATTAAATAAAAATACATTTAAACTGTAGGAATTCCACTTTGAAGGTGTCTGACTAAACACGTGGCCTGATTCACAGAGACTGTTCACTATTCACAAAGGTATTTTACTGGTAGTATCTTTACGACTGTGGACTGTCTTATCTTTTTATGTCTGGAGACTCTTCAGTAGTAAAGATACTACTAGTAAAGTATATTTGTGAATCAAGCCCACAATGTTCTGGTTTGACAGAATGTCAAGTTCTAAAATAACTGGCCAATATAAGTCCCAGCCTTTTTCTGTCAACATATAGCCAACATATAGCCTGACTCGTCAACATAGCCTGAAGACAATGCTTAATTTTTGCTGGTGCTTTCCGATGCTTAGCACCAGAACTTATCTGACAGATCCAGGGGTGACCGATTTTCTTTCCTGTGAGATGGGCCCAGTTATTATTGAAAATAAATGTATTAATGTAATTACCTGTCCTGAACTCCTTCCGTCCCGAACTTCCGATGCATGTCTGCCTGGCATGTCCAGAAGGATTGCCTACCCAGGGCCAGGCATGATGACTGCATCATGTTTGTGATGTCAGTAGTGCATGCCTGCATTTCAAGGAATATGTCGCTCCCATTGGTTAATTATGGTTGAGGATGGGGTGGGCTAATGGCTGGCATGCGTGAGCTGGGATTAGGCAGTCTGGTCCATCTCAGACTGTATTGTGTGTGTAAAGTCATGCGCAGTGTAAACTGCACATGCGGCGTGAGGTAGAAATATAGAGGAGCCAATTTGCCAGCACCAGCGATCTGCTCCTGCCAGTTCCACCGAATCTGCAGGTCAAAGGTGAGACGACGAGTATTACTGTCATGGTGCTATAGGGTGCCACTATGTAAAAGTGTGTTTAATTGTTGTTGTGTAAGTGTTACTGTACATCAGAAACACTGGAATCAAAGCACTACATGAGCCTCGAGGAGCTGCCTGGTAGACACGGTGACAGTGCACCCATTGTTCTTTAAAGACCAGCCTCAAAGCACTGTGTGCTCTGCGAGGCTTTATCTATGAAGTGACACCCAGTGTACCTCGCACAGGCGGATCTATAGCAGACAGTGTAGCACCAGTATAGCGCCAGGGAGGGGGTTGTTGTAACAGGTAGTCTCTCTCATCAGTCGGGAACTTCAGTCCTCTCACAGACCCACCCAAACGGCGCACTTTCCCGCGACAGGGCCACCAGAGAGGTAAAGGCTGAGGGAGTTCATTCAAAGAAGGAGCCCAAGGGGTAAAAGGGAGAACATGCCAGAGAGGCATAACAAATAAGCGAAGGGGGAAGCCAGGAGATGAAGAGAGAAGACTCTGGGGGGTGCAGTGCGGGGGCGGGTGGTGAAGAGAAGGGCGCTCTCTCTCTGTTAGGGGCTCCTGAATCTCGACATACTCCTTCTGTCTAGCTTCTTTCCAATCGGTTGAGGAGCCCAAAAAAGATGACCAGACCTCAAGAAGAAGCTTGAAGGAAGGTTGTGCGTCTTGTGGAAAAAGGCCTGTGTGGGGAAAATAACCTTTGTAATAAAAGTACGACCTCTGTGAGAGGAAAAGCCTGTACTTGAAAAGCACAATGATCTGAAAGTCTTGTGTGGGTGGAAAAAATCAGTCTGTTGAAAATCCTGCAGGGCTGACGACAGTGTGGTTACTGGCCTTCTGGTAAAAGATCCCTGTGTTAAAAGTAAGGCTTGTATGGTATAAGGTGGCAATCATCAGTATGTTAAACTGTACCATTGCAGCCAAGTTTTCAGATTTCAATGTGTGACATTCCAATGGTGGTTTTAATGTACTTATGAGTGACATTAAACTGGCAAATGTGTGGCACTGAGAGTCACACTTTTTAAAAACAAGCAATGAAGTAAATGAAAAACGTTAAATATCAAACATTACAACCTTTTGAGCAATGAGAATGAGAAGCTCTAAATAGATCGTGAAACTGATTGAAACCCTTAAAATGGACGGCTACTAACCTATTGCCCTATTTTAAAATGAATGAATGAATACGAATTTTATTTGTGGTTACTCAAAACCATTAAATATAGGATCACACAACGATTAAAATTTTAAGTAAAAGTAATTAAAAACAAAACAGAGATTAAAAACTTGATTCGTTAGTCTACTTCTGCCAATCACGAAGGTTTAAGAGTCATTGTTCCAGGCTAATGAGCTAACTGTGTGGGATCATCAATTTCTGGCGTGCCTGTTGGATAAATTTACTAAACACAGCCATGTCCTTCACTGTTTCCATTGTGAATAAATGGTAGACGGCTTCCTTTATAGATCCAATTCCGTGTCTAAGTAAAATTGGCTTTAAATAGCGGGTACGCTCAGAAGACAGCCCTGGGCAGCAAAATAAGATATGTGCGAAACTTTCTTGTTTATATTTGCATAGGCGACACTCCAACTGCCTTGTCGCATTTGGCCTTGGGGGATAAAGATCTTTAAGGGGGAGAGGATGGAATCTGAACGCTAGGATCCTATTTACTGCTTGTTTGCCCACTGCTTGGGGAAGATGGAGTTTCGAAGTCTGTGCTGTCTGCGGGAGTATTAGGGACTCGTGGAAGCCTTTTGCTTCCAGTGCTTCCAAGTCAGTTGAACGTGAGCAAAGCCGAACCTGTCTTTTTGTCGCGCTTTTAATGGCAGCGTATTTGATTAGTTCGGGGTCCCAATTATCCACTGCAAGATTCAAGGCTTCTTTGGCGGCGGCGAGGCTGTTTGACCACGGATTTCCTGCTTCCAGGAAAATGCTCTTTATACTAAATTTCAAGGAGTTCACTGGTGCCGCTGTAGTAAGGTAAAAATATTTGCTCATTAGGGCCAATTCTTCTAATTTTTGTTGCCTCAGGTCAAATTCAAGCCGCACTAAGGTGTTTCTGGTGCAAGAGGGTAGGTGGAATAGTTTTTTATAAGCCGAGCAGTGTATTTTTTCCAGGGTATTGGATTATTTTAAAATGACTTGCAGAATCTCAATGCTTTTAGTTGCAGGCTGGGTCTCGTAGCGCTACACGTAGGTCACATTCCTCACTGTATTATGATTAAATTGTGTTTCTCTGTCATTACACACACACACGCAAATTCACATACACACTCACACCCACCCTGATGCTTGGTAATTGGCAAGGCTGCCTTGTATTTGGGAGACTTGCTGTACTTTCTAGAAAGCGCATCATAGACATAAAAACTAAAAAGAAAGGAAGCATATGCAGTCCATGTTGACTAATCTAGGTGTTTTACATAAATGCCAATGTTCTGGGTTCAGATTCAGGCATGCTGGTGGGTGGAGCTGGTAAAGAGGGTGTGGCCTCCAGCAAAAATCTGAACACCTTGACTTTATATTTTATAAATTAAGCCCTGCATGAGGAAGAAAGGGAAAGCATCGTTCATGACGGGTAAGTTTTTTATTTAGTTGACCAGAGAAAAATACTCAATTTGAGTGTTTCTTTTCTGCCTAAAAAAATATTTTCAAGAGAGCTGCAACAACATAGCATTAAAACAATCCTTTTCCGGTGCCCTAAACAGATTCTGGGACACTGTTTCTCCCGGATGCAGGACAACACAAATACTTCTGACTATAGGGGAAATATTGAAAATGCTCCACTTCTGAATTTTTCGAAGTAATCTTGCTTCAATTTGCATTCCCTTGCTTTCGTCTGCAGTATGTCACATTTATGTAATAGGTTGTACATGTAGAGTGCAAAAACACCTTTGAGTTATAATATCTCTAGTGAACATTGGCAATAAAATAAGTAAATAGTAAATATGGCAGTCTCCCCAGTATTTATTCTTGATTAAACTACATCCTTTACTGCAGGAGGTGCTCTTTCCTTAAAACGATCTCCAACAGGTAAGCAGTGATTTTCTAAATACAGCAGTGACACTCCAGTAGAAAGGAGGGGGTGAGAGACTCTCCTAACCCAGTGGTTTATTGAGCCATCTACCAAGACCTAAATTCTTTTCATGATTGTTCTATTCTTTCATACTTCATGCAGATTTGTCTGTTGGGTATTCCCGATCTGTGGGATATGAAAGGTGAGCCAATGGCGCTTTAAGGGAGCTTTGGTCTACCATGTTGATTTCTTCTAGATTCTGTTGCGGCTGGGTCACAACTTACATCAACACTGTGACCTCTTGCTGCTGTTTAGACCACCAGTCAAAATACCTGTAGGTGTCATTTCTGACAAACAAATATTTCTGGAATAGGGCCTTTTCA
This sequence comes from Lissotriton helveticus, assembly GCF_964261635.1. NCBI lineage: Eukaryota > Metazoa > Chordata > Amphibia > Caudata > Salamandridae > Lissotriton > Lissotriton helveticus. Next base: position 1,779,631,959 of record NC_136059.1, on the reverse strand, counting down.
ACTTTCTTCAAATTACTTTCACACCATGACCATACCAACATACAGGTATTGTACACAGGTTGAACGGGATTATATACAGAAATATAGATGGGTAACAGTGAATTACAGGGGGAAGGGGGCATACGTAACATGGCCTATCCTCCCTGACCCAAATGTCAATAAGTACCTTCACTGCCAACCTTAACCAAACTCCCCACCTTCCCTGCCTTCCTTCCTCCTACTGCTACAGTGCTTTTTGCTTTCACACAGAAGGCCTTTTTGATGTAGCAACAGTGGGTACCTTGAATTGTTGCTACGTCTTAGTAGTGACTTTAGAGGCTTCTTTCGGAAGCCATGCATAACAATAACATTTTTCATCTACTATACATCCTTATGTCTGGATTGAATACTCTGCTCTAATATTAATACCATGCATCTTTAAAAGCAACAGAACATATTCCATTATTCAAGTGTGAGCCTCATATAACCTTGTAGTCGAGTATCCCATTATGTTCATCCTTAATTAGTATAATTGCAGTACATTGCAGTAATGCTGAAACTGAGACAAAAGTAGTCATCATAATTGGGAGGACCTTTACGACAGCAATAATGGCTGAAAATTGGTCATTTGGGAGGTGTTTAGCAATTAAGCTTCTAACAGAGGTGTGCCTGTGATTGCAATCTCAGTACATTTCAGAAGGCTGGAGTACATAATTGTTGCTCTGTCATCTTTGTTCTCTAATTTTCCAATTCAATTTCTACAACTGTATGCATGCATGATATGAGCATAGAATGGTTTACAAAGTTGCACGGCAACAGTGGAGAAACTATGTTTTAGTGATAGGTAATATTTGTACATTTTTTTGCACTGGTGTGTGCATTCTCTTCCTCAGTGTAACATGCCTACTTGGACATTAAATGATATACAACACCTACAATGGCTCTCCAATATAGGACTCTACCCATCCTTTTTTGTCTGAATTCAACTTGGCAATGTAATCTAACAACAGGAGAGGGGTTCTCCCAGTCGCGTTTCCTTAGTCTTCATTTGTCCAGAGATCTTTTCATGAATTTCCTGGAAATTGTACCTAGAAACCAAATGATCCCCAAACTTTTACCTTCAAAACACATTGATCTTTATGCCCCAGACATTGCTGCACTCTAACAGTAAGCGCTTCAACCCTGCCTGTATTAGGCATTTTTAAATACAAGATATAAATGTCACCTATAACTTTTGTGTGTTTTGCAATAACATATTAAATTTAAGAAACGCTGTGCACAACATGTATCACGTACCAGTGAGGAATCTTGGGAATAAATGGGTTCATGCACATATCGTAGTTGATTGAACCTAAAAAGGGGTTATTTTTTTAACATATATTTTCCAGAACATTTTTTCATTCTTGTTCCATAATTTCCTTTTCAAGTTTTTGTTTCTCTATTACACTTGACCTGTGCAATAGGTGTGTAGAATATTATGCCACTGCTGCATGCAGATTAGATACTGCATATATGCATTTACCCTAGGCCAACAACCCAGACTGGATCTCCGACTTTTCGGACTCTTTGTCATGTCAAGTGTTCCTGACTGCCCTTTTTTTTTTTTTTTTAACAAAAACCTTTATTGCATCTTCAATTTACACAGCGAAATGCCTACATCCCAGTGGGCTGGCCGCTATAACAGTGTGTAGGACATATGAATTCCATGCACAATTAATGTAACATCCTTGAATATGCATTCATTATGACCGTTGTTAATAGGAAAGGGTGCATCACAAGCGAAATTGTCTCAGTGAGTAATGGTTTTTGGTTTTATATGTCTTTCTCCCCCCCCCTGTAAACAACAAAAAACTTAAAAGAACAGTCAGGAATAATAATGTGGCCATGAAAATGTTAATACTCATTCTTCGCGCCCCCCGCACCTAGGTGTCTCTATCTGATTTCCCTCTCATGCCAACCCATCGCCCCCTACTATGATGCTTATGTTCGAGTGTACAGCCTTTCTAAGTGATGATCCATTGATTCCCCATGCCAACCCCTTGCTTGTTAATGTGGCGATGAACCCTTTCCTCCATTCTCCCCTTCCTCACAAGGCACCCAGGAGTCTAACTCTCCTCCTCTTCGTCATCTGACTCTGCTAGGTCGTCCTCAGGCAAGGGGTCACAAATCTCCCCTCTGTAAACATTCCATTTCGTCCAAATTTTATTCCATTTCCCCGGGCAGGCTCGGTTGGAGTACACCGCCCTTTCGGTTATCATCACTTTATCCATGTTTAGACACCAGGACGACTTGGTTGGTATTTTTGCCACTCCCCATCTTTGTGCAATATCACGTTTCGCTATACTCATCCCCACTGTGGCCCAAAGTTGCCCCTGCCTAGTAATATCTGTAGGTGCCCATACATTTAGCAGGCATCTCTTCGGTTCTGGTACTAGGGATAGTTCTAGTGTTTGCGAGATAGTTCTCATTATTTGCCTCCAATATTCCTGGATCCGGGGGCAGTCCCATATGGTGTGGAAGAACGTTCCCTCCTCCCCACATCCCTGAAGGCAATAGGGGTGCTGTGCCCGGGAGATACGGTGTAGCATTGTCCTCGTTTAGTATACCCTGTGCAGTATTTTTAATTGCACTAATCTCAGCCGCGCCGAGATGCCCACTTCCTTAGGTGAAGCTAATGCTTCATTCCACTCATGTTCATCCATCTCCTCTGTGTCTCCCTCCCACTTCTCCTTCAGGGAAAGCATTGGGTCTGGCAGATTGTTAAGCAGTTTGCGATATGTGAAAGATGTTGCTCGTTCCACCATAAAGTCAGTAAGGAGGCGGTCTTCCAGCGGGGAAGACTCTGGCAGGTCTGTGTCCATGGGTAGGGCTGTTTGCAGTGCGTGTCGGATCTGGATGTATCTGTAGAGTTCCCTGCCACTAAGTTCGTACATGTCTTGCAGTCTATCGAAGGGTATCACTCCTCCCCTTTCCCAAAGATCCCCCACGGTGGAAATTCCTATTGTGTCCCAGCGCGAGAAGCCTTTGCTATTTCTCATGTTACCAAGGACTCGAGAGTCCCACAACGGGGTTAGCTTGGTGATCTCCCCCTTCCAGCCCAGGGCCGCCGTCGCTGTATGCCATACTGCTACTGTCAGTTTAGTGGGGCCCACTAATGTGCGGGTTTTACGTTGGTCGTACAGCGGGGCCAGTAGGGTGTCAGTGCCCAGTTGCGTCCTGTCTGCTTGGAAAGCAGGCTCTGTCTGCGGAGCGTGGATCCATTGGTTAATGGGCTTAAGGTGCGCCGCCCAGTAGTACAATTTTAGATTGGGTAGGGCAATACCGCCGTCAAACCACCCTCTATGCAATTTGGATTGGGCAATGCGTGCTGGGAGGGTCCCCCATAGTAGGGTAGATAGCAATGCTGCAACCTTTTGGAAGAACCTTGGGGCTACCGGAAAGGGCGTGTTTTCAAGAACATATAAGAATCTTGGCAGGGCCATCATTTTATAAAGCGCGGCCCTCCCCAAGAGCGTCAACGGGAGTCCCGACCAGAACTGAACGTCACGTTTGAGCCTGTCTAAGTGGGGCCTCAGATTTTTGTCCATAAACTCCACTGGGTCAGTGGTGACCTGAATGCCCAGGTATTTAAACGAGGTACCCGCTTTCCGTAAAGGACAGTCTGCATCAAGGACCGGGGCCTGCCCCTTCAGGACGTACAGTTCTGATTTTCCCCAATTCAGCGTGTATCCGGATATCCTTCCATAGTCATCGCAGAGGTGTAAGAGTGCCAGGATTCCGTTGTCAGGGTTGGTTAAGTATATCAGCATGTCGTCTGCATATAGAGACAGCCGGTCTTCCCACCCCTCCTTCCAGCATATACCCCGGAGTTGGGGCGATGTTCTAATTAAAGTGGCAAGGGGTTCCAATGAGATTGCGAACAGCAATGGCGACAGGGGGCAGCCCTGTCGTGTGCCCCTGCCCAGAGGGAATTATCGTGATATATGCCCATTAGCCACCACCTGAGCTACCGGGTCAGTATATAGCAATCGCACCCACGCAATAAAGCGGGGGCCGAATCCCAGGCGCGATAGTGTCTCAAACAGGTAGGCCCACTCCACAAGATCAAAGGCCATCTTAGCATCAAGCGCCAAGATGACTGCCCGAGTAGTGACCGATTCTGCCCGAGCCAGCACCCCGTGCAATCTGCGTAGGTTCAGTGCAGTGTTGCGATGAGGCATGAATCCGGACTGGTCGGGTGTATAAGAGACGGTAAGTGGGGCAGCAGTCTCGTCGCCAGGAGTTTGGCAAGGACTTTGGCTTCTGCGTTAAGCAGTGATATGGGACGGTAGGAGGAGCATTCTTCAGGTGGTTTGCCCGGCTTGGAGATGGCCACTATCGTTGCCGTCCTTTGATCCGGTGGAAGTGCGCCCTTCCCCAGGCATTCCTTATACATTTCCAGTAGAAGTGTACTGAGGGTCTCAGGCATCGCCTGGTACCATTCCACTGGTATTCCATTGGGTCCCGTCGCTTTACCCGGATTTAAGGCGCAGATCGCCTGTTGTATTTCCTCAGCGGTGATGTCCGCTTCCAATTCTGTTGACATTTCCGGGGTTAGCGTTGTAACCTCGATTGGGGCTAGCACCTCTCTGGCCATCTCAGGCGTGACTGTATGCTCAGGGGTGTATATCCGTTCGAAGTGGTCTGCGAGCAGATCCACGATACGCCCCAGGTTGGTGTGTATCTCTCCCAAGTCATCCTTCAGTCTTTGGATTCACATTGAATTCCCTTCTCGTTTGTCGAGCCACGCCAACATTCTCCCCGCCTTGTCACCCACCTCATATATCCTGTTCTGAGTATCAGTGATGCTGTTCTTGACGTGTACTCGTAGGTGGTCAGTATACAACTGTTGTTGTAAGGTAAGTGCGTGAAGTGTGGATGGAGTTGGATGTTGTTCATGGGTTTTAGTCAAATCCTGCAATGTGAGCTCCAGTTCAGCTAGTTCCCGGGAACGTTCTCTCTTATACCCCGTGATGGCGTTTATGGCTTGCCCCGTAGAACTGTTTTATATGCCTCCCAAAGGACCTCTGCGGAGTCCACCGAGTGGACATTCTCAGTGTAGTATTGCGTCGTCGCCTTTTTAAGAGCCTTGCGAATCTGAGGCAGTTTGAGGTAGGCAGCTCGTATGGGGTATATGCGCCTACGTGTCGGTGTCTGGGAGGAAAGTGTGAGAGTCAGCGGGGAGTGATCTGATATCCCCCGGGGGTGAATCGCCACCGCATCTATATAATGGAGTCCCTCCCCCAGGGTTAGGAAGTGATCGATTCTAGACAGACTTCCATGCACTGCTGAGTGGAAAGTGTAATTCTGTTCCGTGGGGTGGAGGTGCCTCCAAATATCTACCAGACCCATGGCTGTCAGGAATTGTTGGAGACGGGGGATCCCTCCCCTGGAAACTGGTGTCGGAAACCTGTCGAGTTGTGTATCAAGGATTTCATTAAAATCCCCCCCGAGGATGACCTCCCCTTCTGGGAGAGACAGGATAAAATCCCCCAGTTTAGGGAGTTGTACCGAGTGGAGTGCCGGTGGGATGTATACCGAAACCAGACTAATGGATCTTCCCTCCCACTGCCCCTGCAGTGCTGCGAAGCAGCCTTGATCATCAGTTTTGGTTTGTAGGGGGATAAACCGAGTGTTCTTTTGCATCAGGATTCCGGTCCCCCTGGAGCTGGACGTGAATGCAGAGTGGACCACCATTTTGTACCCTCTCCTATCCATGGCCTTGATAGCCCCCCTGTCAAGTGAGTTTCTTGCAAGAGCACTATGGTGGGTTTTTGTCTCTTAATCGCGGTTAGGACTAGTCCCCATTTCACCTTGTCTCCCAGCCCTCTCACGTTCCACGTCATTAGGGTCAGGGAGGGACTTTGTCTCTCGGTGTCTGCCGTCCCTCCGCCATGCATTGGAAAGTCAGCCATTCGGGACTATGGGTACCATGGGGTGACGGCGGGCATAAGTAGCATTGGTAAAGAGTGTGAAGCCATGTAGGGGGGCGGTGGACTTCCCCATGGAGGCTGTTTCCCCCCTTACTCTTTTCCCCTACGGGGTCAACTCAGATAGGAGCCTGACATTCTTCCATGACCTAGCATTCAAATTCCTAACTAAACAAAAACAACAACCCTTCTCCATTCCCCCCCTCCCTGCAACCCTGCCTAACGGACTTACAACTGCCCGCCCCCCCAACTGAGCAGAGTACTTTTCCCTTCCCACAAACAGAGTACTTGCGTGTAAGGGGGAGAGTGTCTTCCCGAGCAGGCGGCAACCCTGCGAGCTTGCGGTACAACCATGCCAGAGTCCAAGTACAGCGTTCGAACTAGGAAGTCAATGATCGGCGACAGTCATTAGTTCAGATCCCGGGGTAGGAGTCACCCCTCTCCACCTGCATCGGCGAGGCCGCGGGACGGAGAGCGCTCCGCTCCCTCCATTCGGCCGGACGTTTGTGAGCCATTCCTACTGCCTCCATTACGATCATGATCCGGTCCATGAGGTCTGCGCTGCCGGCCAACAGTGTGCCATCCCTCCAGCCAGTCTCGGGCCGCCTCTGGGGAGTCAAAGAACCACACTTTTCTGTCCGCTACTACTCTCAGCCGAGCCGAGAAAATCATCGAGTATGGCAGTTCCTTCTCTCTCAACGTTTTTTTCACTTCCAGGAACGTCCTCCTCTTCCTGGATACCTCGGCCGTGTAGTCTGGGAAGAACGCAATCCTTGAATTCTGAATCTGAATGGCCGGTGCTACTCTCGCAGCCTGCAGTATGGCATCACGGTCTCGAAAGTTGAACAATCTAGCCAGTATCGGTCGAGGCGGGCCTCCCGTCTTAGGTTTTCCTCCCGGGATTCGGTGTGCCCTTTCAACTGAGAAGAAATTCGAGAGGCCTTTGGGCTGGAGTCGGTTTTTGATCATGTCCTCCACATATAGGTCCATTGCTCCCGTGTCTTCCGATTCCGGCACACCCAATATGCGGACATTGTTGCGCCTGGAGCGGCCTTCCTGGTCATCCAGCTTGTCTTTGAGCAGTTTGTTATCGGCTTGTAGTCGCTCCATTGTCGTTTGTAATTTGGACACATCTTCGACCAGAGATTTAGTAACAACTTCGACCTGTTTGACCCTCTCGTTTATTTTCTGGAGGTCCGCCCGTATTAATGTGACTTCAGTGGCCGTCGCACCCACCGTCGCTTGTACCTGTGCCAGTGCCGCCAGGACGTCCTCAAGTGTGGCCTTTTTGGTCCCCTCGCTCTCCGCCATTTTCCCGGCGTTTTTGCGTTGTTCCTGGGGCGGCGTCTGTTTTTCATACGCAAATTTGTCCAACTTGGCCTGGGCAGAGCTGTTCCTGGGGCCCCTGTGTGTCATGACGTGTTTTTTTTAGTTTTTTTACCAGTTCAGCCAGATGTCTCAGTGGGCCAGCGGCCGGGTCTTCCGTGCGCAGTCCGGCCGTCCTTTTCGTCAAGGCACGTGGGTAGGTGCACAGTGATGTAGAATGCCTCCCATAGGGTGCCGGTGGTTGAGTGTTCCTTTAGCGCCCCACTGGTAGGATGGTTTCAGTGTCTAAAGTAGGCTTTGTGACCCCCCTTTCAGTAGCGCCGCAGAATTGGGTCTCCTGCCGCGTCCACACCGCTATATTGGGCCAGTGAAGGTATCAGTGGTGCCTTGCGTGACGGTACCTGCGTTGAGGTATGCGCCCCCCCCGGTATACAGATCACCGGGGCCTCCCCTGCCTCAAGCAGCGATTCCCCGGCGGACGGCCTTACTTGTGCTTGTTGTTGTTGGTGCAGAGTGCCGAGTTCTATTCCCTGCGAACGGCCGCCACTGGGAGTCTGGATGCTGCACTCGCGCCATGGGTAAAATGGCAGCTCCGCTTCTACAGTCCGCTGCTCTTCATGCGCCCCTGGCCGGAGCTTGCGGTTTCATAGGACACTGAGGGGTGTCGCGGGACTGTGTCCGTGTGAGTGGTACTCGGAGGTGAGTTCCGCTAATTGTGCATGCAACCCTTCCGACGGTCCGGCACTTCCTGCTACTCGCCTCCGCCACTAGGACACTTCCGGCCGGCTAACGCAGTGCCACAGCTCCGCTGCTTTCAACCTGGTGGTAGGCCTGACTCCCCACCGGCATCCGTCCGGCGTTTCGATGTTTGTTCGGGCCGCCGCCGACCCCAAAATTTCTACGCTGGTTGCCGCATGGACTCCAGGTCCGGTCCGCCCCGCTAAGCTGGCAAATTCAAGGATATTTAGTGCGGATCGTCGCAGGAAGCCGCCGTGCTTCGGGAGCCTCTCTAGGTTGCGGCTGCCATCGTAGACTGCCAGCCATGCCCCCCCCTGACTGCCCTTTTGAACACATTGTAGTGATTTCCATTTGGAACCCGCTTTGGTTCTCCCTTAGTTTAGCGTATTACATGTTTTAGGCTGCTTCTGCTAGCACAGTCACATATAACATTTTTCTTGTGATATTATTTTAGAAATACGCTGTATATGTTGTGTTGTTATTCAGCGCTTCTTCTTGGGATTCCATCTGCACATTTCATACAGGGTTCTCTTAGAACACATAACACCCTGTTGTACAGTTTCCTGCTCGGTCGGCCACAGCAGCTCCTAATGTTCTAGACAAAACAAAGCAACACAGCTGTGGCTTTATAACACAATAGTTTTATAATATAAACTGTGTTTTGTCCCTTTGGTGACAGAGAGAAGAATTCTGGTCTAGAGACCTGTCCTGGAACGAACAAAGACCAGGTATTGGATCCCTTGCTGATTCCCATGGATCACTAATATACCTCTTTGCTTACACAGTTGGAATAGGCCTAGACAGATAGTTTACCATGGTTGGGCTGTTTATTCTATACAGTCTGCCAGTAATGGTAATTACTTTGCTTAGTTAGGTTTGCCTACTTATCACAGCACATCTGCTTCACAGTAGACTAGGATAGTTTCATTAAAAGTATTGTAAACGTTCATCTTTTCTTTCCTTTGTTTACTAAGGGCATGCATGAGTGACAGATGAAATGTAATGATCTGTTTCCACAGTTCCCTTGGGGACTTGAGGGTCATGTTCTATGTTAGTCAACATCACCTTCTACTCTGGGAAGGTTTGAAGTTCAGGTGAGGCACTGTGCGCTTGCCCGGGTGTGGTACAGGTACTGAAGTGGTAGAGAGACACAGTCCCTACATTCTAAAGTCCCATCATCCCTAGGCAGAGTTCTGCTTACCAGGAATAGCAAGGCACCCCAGTAAGGAAAGAATTAGAAAGGTCAGGGAGCAGGGGGAACAAAACAATCAAAACTACAAGAGTAGCGTTCCCTCAAGACCTACATTTCTTTAAATAGTGGCTTCTCAAAGCTCAAAACAAGGGGCATAGAAATGTTCTCTACACAGAATAATTATTTCTTCTTTACATATTTTATTTCCTTTTTTCCTTTTTATCTTTTATATTTTTTAGTGTTCCACATCATATACAACAATATTTTAGATATATAGATGTCTTTTCAATTACAAAATTGTGACTGTTATCTTTTTTTAAATAATACTTGTTAGACCTGGCATCTTTGACGTGGTTTCCCCTATCTTTTTGCCTCTACCTCCTGTATTTTTGATGCTGTGCTGGATTTCGTTTTTGCTGGTTTAGATGATTTGAACACTCTGCCACTGCTGATCAGTGCCAGAGTGTAAGTGCTCCCTGTGTAAATTATTATTCTGATTGAATATACATGTTTGGCATATTTGTATCACTATGAAGTCCCTAGTAAAGTGCACTGGGTGTGCCAGGGCTGGTGATGACAAATGCTACTGGTGGGCCCGCAGCACTGATTGTGCCACCCACAGGAGTAGCTCTAAAATGGTGTCTCAGGCCTGCCACTGCAGTGCCTATGGGCAGTTTAGAACTGCCATGTCCTCCTGGTCAGTGTCCCCACCGACCAGGCCTAACCCTTCCCTTTTTGTGCACATCAGTCACCCCTAGGGAAGGCCCAAGGTACCCCCCTGGGCAGGGTGCAGTGTATGTAAAAGGTAGAGCATGTACTAGTGCAGGTGACATGCTCTGGTAGTGAATGGCAGCCATTTTCGTTTTTCACTACTGTAAGGCTATCTTGCTCCATAGGTTAACATGGGGGATGCTGGCTACAGTGGTTAACAGCATTTCTTCCCATAGGACATAAGTATCTAGTATCCCTGAACTCAGAATTTAATAACACATCTTTTAGGAAAGGTAGTTTTTAAATCCTGTGTTTGAGAACAGTACTTTTAGAAAGTTGCTGTTCTCTTGTCTGACCCTTCTGTGTGCCTGGGCCTGTTTGTGTATTGACTGTCTGGTTTGAGAGTGACAGGGGCTGGGGGGTTCCCCAGGAGGCTGGATGAGTCAGCACTAGGCTGAATGACTGCAATTGCAACTGGAGTGGTGGGAGGAGTTAGCACCTGGGCTGAATAGGGCTGTGCCTGCCTTCCACAATGCTGGCTCCAACCCCCTGCTGGGCGGCTGAGGACCCTGCCCCTCACTCTGAAAGGAAAGATGCAGCCAGCAAAACAAAGTGCTCAGGATCCACCCAGAACTGGTTCAGACCGGGCTCAGGGCCCACATGCACCAAGAGAACAAAGACTTTAGGGGTATAAGTACAGGACCCCTGAGAACAGAAAATTAGATCATCCTGGAAATCAAGAAGGATCCTCTGCCAAGGAGAAAGCTGAAACTGAAGAAGGAAGATTGTCCTGCTGTTGCTCTGCTGGACTGACCTGTTGCTTTGCTGCCAAGGAGAGGGGAAGGACTTTGCTGCTGAGCTGTGTCCCCTGTCTTGAAGGAATCTCCAAGGGCCTGAGAAGAGCTGGCTCCCTGTTTTGAAGTCCCAGGAACAAAAGGACTTCACCCCCAGCTTCCCTGAACTCTGCTGAGAGAGTTCTGTCCTTCCTAGAGTGCTTGATCCAGTTGTGGGGCCTCTGGAAGTTGTACCTGAGCTGGGAAGCTTGAAACTGAGCTTGAGTGACTTTTGAACTTGAAAAGTGTTGCATCGCTCGCTTGCGGAGCGCATCCCCGACACTGCGAGAAGTTTCCCGCCGCTACGGAGGTCGAGATCGTCACAGCGCCTGACGCCGCTGCCAGAGACGTCACATCCTTCGTTTGCGGGACGCACCAGACCGGTGCGGGAGAATCGAACATCGCTGCGAGTATCGTCGCAGAGCCTTTCGTCGCTGGGTGAGAACGCCGCACCGCTTGCTTGCGGACCGCATCACGTCGCTGCGAGTATCGTCGCAGAATCAACGCATCGAGGAGCTGCGAGAGAGAGGATCACCGCGCATCGTCGCCCCGGAGATCGTCGCAGCCCCTACGAGATCGTCGCATCGTGCCTTTGCGAGAAGAGACTTCCTACGGAACCTACGCATCGGAATCCATACAAGTGGCCTTCCTCCCCATACAGACCGGATTCGTCGCAACACTCCCGCTGCTGCAGCGGGGCTGTCGCATCGCCTCCCCAGGGTCTCAGGAGCAACGCATCACTTGTTTTCCACCGCACCAGCTTCTGCTTTTGGAACTTTGTTGCAACTAAAAGGTACTGTGAGTAAACGTGACGCAACTGTGAACTTTTCACGCATCAGTAGAGAATTCTATCGCAACGTAGAGAATTCTAACGCAACCTTAAGAACTCTTTTTGAAACCATATTCTTGAACTGTGTATATTGGATTTTTGTCGTTTTGGTCTTGTGTAGTTTAGATTAAAATACCTTTATTTTTCTAAACTGTTGTGGAGTCAGTTTGTGGTGTTTTCACTGTGTTACTGTGAGTGTTGGTACAAATACTTTACGCATTGCCTCTGGTTAGCCTAGACTGCTCGGGCCAAGCTACCTAGAGGGTGAGCAGGGGTTATCTCAGAGGGTTATCTCCTTGCCCTGACTAGAAGCAAGGGTCCCTATTTGGACAGTGGTACCTTCCTCTGCCAACTAGAGACCCCCAGATCTAACAGTACTGTACCAAAAGTATTAAGATCACATACAATGAAATAATATCAAACTTAATCCAACACATCCCACACATGCTTACACCTCTCTCAGCTCTATACACATGTCCCTTGCACTCAATACATTCACACTCTACACCCCAGAGTAACACTACAAGCACAGATGGAAACACAGGGTGACACAATCAACCCTTAGTTGCTGTGCTGATAGCTGGGGTGTCACACTCTCACTGGTCGACGTACGTTTCAATGGTATGGTATTCTTCAGGACTTGTTATTTGTTACTCTATAACGGGTGGAAGGAGGAGGGAAAGGGTATGTTCTGCAATAAATAAAGGAGAATTTGTTTTTTTATTCTTTAATTTCTTTTGAAAAAGACCCTGGAGATATCTATACATTTCTCCAACCAAATATTCAAAACAAGCGAATGTGCCTCTTAAAAACATTATTTATCAAAACAGTTCTTGATTTTTCATTAGCGGCAACTGGTGATATTCATTATCAACCTGCAACCACATAATGTGAGGACCATAGATAAAGATTAGATTTAGAAAGAGTTAAGAAGAAAAAAAAGACATATTTTCACTTTTATGAAAGATGGCTAGTGCTGGCCAATTTTCACAAAAGGCTTCTCGTTAAACGCTGTGTATTCAGTATGACTCAAATGAAATGGGGACACAGAGTCCAAGACACTCTTTTATACCATCATGGCATAATAGAATACCTGTGCAGGATTTATCTTTGTCATTATGATTTCTCAAGACGTGAAAAGAAGCAGTTAGAAACATGCACATACGAGTAAATGTGAAGCAGAGATAACCTGGGTACCTGTTATTCTGCCAAGCTTTAATTTGAGAATCTAGAGTCTACTTACCTACTTTAAACTGATAAAGATCTTAAAAACAAATTGGAGAGAAAGAGGAATGGCAATTACCTGTAACCACTATCTGTATTTGATTTCCTGGGTTTACTGGTATGCTTAGTGGGACGTCGTTTGTAAAGATGCCTTTAGGAAGTCTTTATTCACAAAATAAAACCTTCTAGTATCTGTGAATAGTAAATGATACAGAAAGCCTTACTGTCAGTTGTTTTACAATGTAAGGACTCTTACTCTAATTTAATTTTATTAAGGACTAAAAATGAATTCCCATATTGTCACCTTATTTCATGGTGTCCTGCAATTCCCGGAGACGTCTAGATACAAGAGCTACACCACTGTACATGTAGTTGTCCCAATTTTTGTCCGACGAGATGTTGTGGGGGTCCTTTCTTCAATAGTTTAGGTATTTGAATAAAACACACAGTACATAGTATAAGTTATAGGGGTCTATCTGTTGTGAAGAGCACTATCTTCGATGTTGCCAACATGATGAAAGGAAATATTATAAAAAAACGCGTACCTCTACATTAGATAGTCATGGTCAGGCTCAGTACGTCCTGGCAGCCGCTATACAGAGTCTGTGTTATTCTTGTAACTGCCGATGTTTTGAGAGAACATTTCTTCTCTATGTAATGTTCTGATACAGTCTGTGGCTGGATCTAAGTAGGGAAAAAGGAATGAATTGCAGTATGTATATGGCCTTACGTCAGAGTCACTGTGACAACTTTATAGTCCATATAAATACTAGGTGTGAGCCCATGCTCTTCCCTTAATATACCAAAGGTTTCCAACGTTACACCCATAAAAAAATCACTCTTCATCAATATACCTGCTTCCATCCAGAGATTCCTCTCGTATATTCTACCCGCTTCACAAAAATCTGAGCAAACACCACAATGGTAACTCAGTGGCATAAAGAGTCGAACAGCCAGTGGACCATACATGTACAAACAGTACTTGGCCGTATGTATTGATGTTTTTATGTTTAGTTCAGAGTTTCTCTTGTTACATAAGAATATCCAATATGCTTGCAGTTTCTGCCTTGAACAGAATCTCCCATCATTTCTGTTCCCCCACATCCTGTATCCACCTCATCAACCAGGCCAGTTGTGCAGCTATGTAATATGATTTTCTGCTTGTTTGCCCACATCAGTTCAGACAAAAATGCTATTTACCTTATGAAGATGGTCTTTTTATTCATGATGGAGATGTGCATAAAATGATAAAACAGCATTGGGTGCATAAGTATTTAATTATGGCAGCCCATCCCAAAGGAGAAAGAGAGAGTCTATTCGTATTGCGACCAAGACTCTGGCACCCTACCAAGGTTCCCAGCCATGAGTGTTAGAATAAAAGTGTTTATGCTTATGCACTTCCCTGTGTATGTTAGCATTTGCTGCACCATTTTCTTTGTGGGCGCCATTTTAGGCTGTTTGAAAGTGATCTAGTTTAATTCCGAGAAAGGCTCCCATCTGGGATTCATTTCTCCACTTGGGTTTTGTTTCAGTAATGAGTACTCTGTTCATGTTAGAACATAGCTCCCTCACTAGATAGAGGCCCTCTCCCCCTTGTGTGGCGGCATGCTCCGGACGAAACCACCTTGGACTATGTTCCATTTTGTAAGATACGAGTGCTAAAGACGTTTTTTCTGTATTTCGCTGTTTAGCTGCACCTGCCTGGAAAATTCCACTGTGGGTGTGCCTTCACCCGGGCATTATACATACATAATGTATCTTTATGCTTGTTGAGTTCAGTCCTCTCTGTAGCACTCCTAGCAACTGGACAGATGGAGCTCCACTTTGAGTGCACATAAATAAACAGTTACTGGTTTGTATTGTCTACTGTCTAGCCGACTCTTTATTTGGTATGGGAGGCTGAGAGGTGGTCATTAGTGACCCGGGTGGCCCTAAACGGGTCACTTCCTTATGATTTCTTCATCTTTGTGGTGGAATTGAACACCTAGCTATCTAAAAATCACCTGTTTCCAAGTAAGGGGTATATTTTGTGATATCAAGTTGAGCAAATCCGTTTCTAGCTCTTTGGAGAACAAATTGGACTTCTACTAATTTACTTAAGGGTAAAAAATATCAGAAGGGTAAAAAATATCAGAAAGGTTCTGTAACATTTAAATAACGCAAGGCAAATATCCATTGGCGTTATTTAGGAATAATATAACTTCATCTGCATACAGAACACCCCCTTCTTTGGCCCTAGACTGCAACTTCAGCGTTTGAACAAAATATGTAATCCAAAATATCATGTGGAGGAAATATTGTGGCAAAGATTCTGAGGACAAGAATATTGTGAAGGTAAGGTTCTATGGGTATGCTAAGATTTACCATGCCTAACTCCACAAATATGCACCGTAACAATATATATATATCTTTATAGTATGTATACCGGAGTAATGAATAGTAAATCTAGGGGGAATGGTCAAGCTGCCGACCAAGAAGGACATGTAGGTTTGCAGCTCCAACGACATCCCCAGCAATCCTGGCTGCTCCCGAGTTCCTGAATGACAATCCTAATGGCACTCTGTTGTGTAAATATTGCTGATTACACCACTGCAATCGTAGGCTGAAGGGGAAGCAGCTCCAGGCTTCCTATACCATGCAGCGAGCCCTCTGCGCCTGGTGATCTGGCCCATAGTTCTCTGCAATAGAGTGGCTGTGGGAGCCCTGCTGCCACGTAGGTGTAGAGAGGGACCGGTCTGCAAGGGGCAGAGTTGAAGATTGCTGGGACAAGCCCCCACCAACACCCTATGAAGGGGGAAGAATTGTGTATGATGACCTAAGCGGCCTGGAATTGCTGTAACATGAGTGGTAGTGGTGCTGGAGCCATTCCGACTGGAGGCCTGCAGCTGCTGGGAGAGAAGCAAGGACTCTCCGACAATGCTGGGGGACCAAGAGACTATGGCGCATTGCCGAGGAGAGGTAAGCGTGACCTGCCTTCTCCCCAAAGGCCCGGCAGTGACAGGGGCTGCTGGTGAGCTTGGGGCTGTCTAGGAATGCCGTGGCGGGCCGGCTGCCTCATACCAAAGCTGCACAGGGCTGCTGCACCCTGCCACGCACACCTGCTTGGATGGGGGCTGCCATGGCACCCCTGTACAATATTTAAGCCTAACACGCTGGGGGGGCCAAAGTGGCCATTCGATAACCCCCTGACTCAGATAAAACAACTTGGCCGCCCCAGCTTCCCCAGCCATGTGGAGTGAACTGGCCTTCCTCTCCTCCTTTCTCCTCGCATTTGCCATAAAAAAAGGTACACTAGCCAATTCATCAGGGCTTAGCCATCAGAACATTGAGATACCGGCCCATACCAGGCTTGTTGTGAGGCCTGGCTGAGCCGTGGGAGCGAGCCCAGGATTGTGGAACTATGCCCCCCCACACTGGCCAAGGGACAATGCAAACCCTAACTTTTTGCAGTGCAGAAATATGCCACCGTGGCCAACCCCAAGTAAGCAACTAGGAAACTAAGGGTGCAGTGACCAAAACTGCTGCTTACTTGTATTGCGGAATCTATATTGCGGGCTGCTCCCCCTTTACACTCCACCTGGTGCACCTCCCCCCACAGCCCACAGGGCCTGGACTATGAGACGACAAACAATGGGTCCTCACCTTTGAAAAAACTAAAGCCTCTAACACTATGCAGGTGCCCACAAGGGTGGAGGGGGGAAATAGTCAGAAGCATCCACATCACAACTGGCTGGACTAGATGCACTCATGGTTGAACTGCAAACCGGATTTAGGGTGATGGAGAGTTGCTTTGATATCCTAGACAGGAGAATGGACGCACTGGGCGAGCAAATAGACTGCCATGAGCATAGGCTGGATGCTGCAGAGGGCAGGATATCGAACCTGGAGGACGGAGTGTCACAAGCCATCAAAAAAGGGAGCGACTAAAAAATGAAGATCTAGAAGCACGGGGGAGAAGGAACAATATGTGTATGCTTTGCCTTGCAGAAACCAAGAACACTGGCTGGTTGGACCAGTTTGTGGAGGGCCTGCTGTTTGTCCTATTTGGCAATGACCCCTTCACATCTATCATCATAGTGGAGAAAGCCGATAACTTTCTGGGGGCGCGGCCCAACCCTGGCTGCACGCCGAGGCAGCTTATTGCACGCCTATTGAACTTTAGAGACTGGGACACGGTACTCCACCTGGCACGTGATAAAGGACTGCCACACTGGCAGGGCTCCCCTGACTTCACAGCAATTGTTCAGAAGGCCAGACACAAATATATAGGGGTTAAGGCTACACTTCAGAAGCTAGGCCTAAGATATGGTATGATTTACCCAACACAACTCTTGGTCAATGTGAATGGCAAATAATAGATTTTCAAAAACCCCACTGCGGTGCAGAAATTTGCTGGCAATACTCTGTGGAACGCCCCTTTGTGGGATCAGGACCCAGCCGGGAGTTTTCTACCAGACCCCCAAGGCAATGCCGACCTGAACCTCGGATCGGCATCATAAAAGCAAGGCATGCTGACGTGAGTACACATCCAAGACAATAACCAGTTACTTGGAGAACAGCACAGAATATGCGGCAACACTATACACCATTAACATGGAATCAGGAAGTGGTGAACTATGTTACCTCTCCTTAGATTATCCATCCTGCACACTTTGAGGAGTCTGGTGAGGTGTAGGTGCCCCACTGTGCGATTGCACTCAAAGTTAAAGTAATTACACTTGTTGGGATATATGCATAAAATGTTTCTATTGTTTTTTTTGGGGGGGTATGTCCTTGGAAAAATAAATCTGGGGATGGGAGGGGGCGGAGGGAATGGGAAGTTGTCCTACGTTTGGACTATTTGCAATCCTACTACTGTTACTGGAGCAATATCCTAGGCCACAACTGTATCCATTACTACATTCATTACAACATGATGAGAGACACTGACATGAACTCATTCACAGATATCACACTAGCAACTTGGAACATACAGGGGCTTGATAACCAACGCGAAGAAAAACAAGTTCTGCCCTACCTACAACTGCACCAGATAGATATAGCCCTCCTACAAAAAACTCACTTACTGCCTAAGACATTCCACACTTTTGCCACTACATGGGGCCAACACCGTTTTTTCTCTCCAATTATAGCTCATCGGCCTAAGGGGTCTCCATATTAATACACAATCACATACCCTTGCACCTGCAAGACCTCCATTCAGAAGCTAAAGGGCGGTATTTAATAGTAATGTGGCATCTTCTAGGGCACCCTGTCACACTGGTAAATGTGTACTTCCCAATACAGATAGCCCGGAATTCTATACCCATCTACAGACTCAAA
Source organism: Lissotriton helveticus (assembly GCF_964261635.1). Lineage (NCBI taxonomy): Eukaryota > Metazoa > Chordata > Amphibia > Caudata > Salamandridae > Lissotriton > Lissotriton helveticus. Next base: position 1,779,613,836 of record NC_136059.1, on the reverse strand, counting down.
TAGAAAAACTTGAAGCGGATATATATTTGCAGGGGGGGACTACTTACTACTCAAGCCCTGTCCACAAAGTCACACATGAGGAGAGCCCTACAGGAGCTATGCAACACGCTCCCACTAATAGACACAAACAAAACTAATATCCTTTAATCACTGACACAAAATGGTACACTTAAAGTTTCTTTGGTGGGCGTATGTCGCACAGGCCAAACTTCACTGACTAGACCCCAATCACCCAGGTAACTGTACCACATGCCAGGCCACTATGGCAGACGTTGCTCATATGACTTGGACATGTTATAAAGTGCCTAACAACAACAGAGTACCAGAGGGTCTTACAAGAAAAACAATGAATTTGTGGTGTGTGAAACCAGACAAAAGTCGCCCTTTCAAGCTGTCCTAAAGAGAAAAAGTAATCAGTGACACCCTGATGGATGGTCAAAGATACCCATCAGTCACCATTCGGAACCGCCCTTCATCATTTGGGTTTCTTCCAAAACCATCTACCTAGGTGTGTTGTTCTCAAACAGAAGGAGACCAAGATGTTGATAGGTCCCTACAGTTGAGAAAACAGGTAGTATGATGTACCACTTCTCGAGGTAGGTGGGAGGTGAAGTGTAAGATAACTGATGGAGTGCAGTGCAATAAACTAGGTGAAAGAAATGAAAAAAAGTGTATTTAAAATTGGATGAGGGAGTACAGAACAGAATTTATTCGGGTGATACTCACTCCTCCAACATTAAAAAATTTGTTAAGACAGTTTAAGAAATGAGCTGTCTAGAAATGGAACCAGGTCAACATGTTTCAGCAATTGGCGGACATGTTTGTCCTTGCTTTCTTCAGGACCTTACAACAAATTGGTGCTACTGCAAGTTAAAATACAAATAATAAGTGACAGCAAGAAACAGAGTTCAGAGACAAGTACTGATTTCACCTGCAGTCTCTAGGTGAAGCGTCTAGTCTTGTTCTTTACAGGTTATGTTGTTCACTACAAAAGGTCAGAACAAGAAGGGTTAAATGTCCGGAAAGCTAGACTTACACACAAACTCACAAAAGGGCAGCTAGGTCTAATGATTTTAAACCTTAAGCCAAGTCAAACTGTCAGTGTTGACTATACACACTCATTTACGCAGTGTAGTTATTTTCACATTGTTAGGATATATAAATTATATGCCAAAAAAGAGAGACTCTTACCATAACTTGTAAGGAGTGAAGACCTCACCCCACCTGGCAGTGGCTCAGGAGTAGAGTGAAGCACCGCTCTAAGGAGACAAGTAAACAACAGATAGAGAACTTGTCGTTCCTCAGTAGACAGGCACCCAATTTCCGAAAACCCCATAGTTAAAATAGAGAAGCAGTGAATCAGCAGTCCGATTCAAGAAATAAAATCATTCAAGATCTCGTTAGTTATCTCGACAATAGTGGACAGAATGTCTCGATGTTAATTAAAGTCTTAGCGTGTAGAGACATCAACAGATATGCGGTCGGGTAGCGTGTCCGTCTATCAAAACACCATGGTGTTAAATGCTCAAAAGCAGCCGAAACCGCGCTAGAGTAAGGAGCAAGAGTGGCCGTGGTTTGCTTACCTATCCGTCGGTACTTCCGAGCCGGCGTCTGAACCGACTGGGGAGGCACTGGCGGATAGCATGGCCCCATGTTATAAGGATCACCCTGAATGGTTAAGACAAATCACATGGTTCCTGAGGATGCTCTGTGATATGTTTCCTCAGCCGAGGAAAAACAAGGACGCCTGCCATTGGTTAGAAATCATTGCCTAGGTGACCGTTGTCTGTTAGTAAACAAACGAGAAATCGCGTGAACAGGCAATGGTGTTTATACGTGGTTCACTGTTGGACCATGTCGTTCGCAGCCTATAATGGGGGAACGCCAAGGCATCTGTCGTTAGTAACAGGCAAAAACCTAGGTAGTAGGTGTTTGTTGGCAAACCACTTGTGGAGGAAGCGCGCACTGACGTGGGCGGGCTTATTGATAGGCCGTTGTATTCATGATAACACCAGAACACCAATAATTAACAAGTCCTACAATCATCACCTATCCCGTTGTTGCATAGAGAGGTGTGCGTGTCAATATTGGTGTGCCCAGATGATGGAAGGGGCCGTATTGTAGCAGGTGAATGAGAAGGTGTAGCTAATCGCTACTGGGTCAGACATATCAAAATGAGGATACCTATTCCCATCTCCTAAACCGCTTAGAGGGGAAGCGCGAACTGGCGTGGGCGGGCTTATTGGTAAGCCGTGGTATTCATAATAACACCAGATTACCAATAATTAACGAGTCCTACGAAGACTGGAGTTAATTGCGCCAAAAACGCACTCAGCCATCACCTATCCAGTCGTTATATAGAGAGGTGTACGTGTCAATATTGGTATACCCAGATGTTTGAAAGGGCCGTATTATAGCAGGTAAAAGAGAGAGGATGTAGCTAATCACTACTGGGTTAGACATATCAAAATGTGGATACCTATTCCCATCTCCTACAGTAACCTGCACGACGGAAGGAACTGTTCCTAGACATGGAAATCTCAAGAAAAGGGCACCTGCTGTTAATAGCATTAAAAGATGGACCACGGAATCTCATCGTTGAGCCCACTTCAATGAGTATCAAGTTTCAGGACCCATTTCTGCTCTTTTAAAAGAAGAAATTTCGCCACGTCTGTGGCATGGGAAGGAATGAATGGTTGTTCTAACACAGTCCATAAGAATGCAGTAGATGGATGGTTAGCCTCTAGGAAGTGTGTGCTGAGCTTAGTGGCCTGCCTCTTGCAACAAATCGTGCTCTTGTGCTCAGATATCCTTATGCGGATTTGGCGTGTCGTCATTCCTACATATTTGTACCCACAGGGGCACGTGATTAGGTACACTAGTCGTTCGCTGTTACAATTAGTGAACTTGATTTGTATACACGGCCTCGATGTTCCTATCTCGACCTCTGTTGTTTTTTTAGTTTGTGGGCACGCCTGACATGAGTCACAAGGGTGGTGTCCGGTAACTGGAGGGAGCTCCTTTGTAGGTGGTCCTACATGTTTTGCCTGCTCCACATCTGGAAAATTATGAACGTGCTTTTATGTCATCAGAGGTCCCCCCATATTTTGGCAACAGAGATAGAGAGGACAGGGGGAGCAGTCCAGCTTTTCACCCTTTCTCTGACTGCCCGTTTGACCTCACCAAAAGAAAAAATGAAGCAGGAGATGGGTTTGGAAGAGGTGTTACTATGGTCAATCGTATGATCATATGTACAAAATCCATATTGAGGTTGCAAATGGCCTGATTGCCAGAATCGGGTCGTTTGTGACTGCAGAAAAAGGTTTAAAAATGTACAAAAGGCAAATTGTGATCGAGGGGCAGATGTATCAAACGTTTTTTTGTTGCAAACGCTGCAAACCGCAAAATAGCAGCGTTTGCGACAAAAAAAACGGAAAATGCGATGTATCATTGAAATCGCATCGCAAAACTTAAGGAATCGCAAATTTTGCGATTCCTTAAGTTTGTGTCAGCATTTAAGGAATCGCAAATTGCGATTCCTTAAATGCTATGTATGAAGCATTCATGTTTTGCGAATTTACACTAAGAAATCGCAAATTACCACCAACTTGTAGTTGGTGGTAATTTGCAATTTCTTTTACAAATGCACTTTTTGGCATTTGTAAAGGTGCCATGTGGCGCTCATACATGCCCTTAGGGCATGTATGTGCGCCATATGTGCACACATGTACATTTCAGGGGTGCAGCAGGGTGTCCTTAAGACACCCTTGCACCCTTGAAATTATTCTCAATTTGAGATTAGCAAATTGCGAATCGCAAATTGAGAATAACTTCACATTCATTCCTATGGGTCTCCTGGCCCATAGAATTGAATGGGAAATTATTCCTTATTTGCGAATTTGCAATTTGCTATTCGCAAATAAGGAATTTTAGGAAATCGCTAAAAAATTGCGATTTTGTAGATACATACCATTTTGCAATTCTCAAATAGCGATTCTCAAAAAATCGCTATTTGAGAATCGCAAATAGGTATTTTGATACATCTGCCCCACAGTAATCTCTTACTGAATCGCAATTTGGATTTGTGATCCAGTATTTGGAAGAGACGGGTATAGGGTGACCCTTTCTGATACCGAATTGCAGTGGTATGTATGAAAGTTTTGCAACTGAAATATAGTTGCAAAACATTCATATTTTACGGACACCTCAAGGGTGGTGGTAACCAATCACAAATTGAAAGGGGTTCCCAGAGGAACACATTTTTTTTAGAGCAGGCCATGGTACTTTTTTCTTTTTAAACAACACCCTTTGTCCTTTAAGGTAAACAGGCTGCATTAAAAAAAAGTTGCTTTATTGAAAAGAAATCACAGACATAATGGTCTGCTGACCCTAGCAGGCCACCATCCCTGCGTTGGCTGTGCTTCCTAATGGAGCACATATTGCGACCTACATCCTTGGTAGGTCAATTGCAATCCCATTAGGAATTGCTAAATGAAAATTACAACCCTATTTTGCATGCGTAAACTGGTTTGCGACCAGTTTGTGTATGCAAAATCTAACAGGGTCATGTACAATTCCTATTTAGTGAGTTGCAATTTTTTTGTGACTCGCTAAATAGGAATTGCGTATCGGAATTAGGAATGGATGTTCGAAGGGCATCCCTTCCTAATAGCGAGTCAGAGGCCTATGTAAGAATGTTTCAATGCAGGGGAAAATATTTTTAGGGGCAGGCAGTGGTCCCTGGGACCACTACCTGCCCTTAAAAAAATGAAATGAAAATGTTTCATTTTTCTCTTTTTGAATGCATCCCGTTTTCCTTCAAGGAAAACGGGCTGCATTTTTTTTAAACTGCTTCATTTAAAAGCTGTCCCATACATGGATGTCTTCTGAGCCCAGCAGGGCACCATACCTGGGAGGGCCAGCCATTCCTAATGGAGTGGCAAATTGCGAGTGCCTCATTAATATTCATGAGGCATGCAATTTGTGACCCCATTAGGAATTGCTAACAGTGTTGTACATAGCATTTAGCGACTTGTAAATTGCGACTCGCACTTAAGCGCAATTTGTGAGTTGCTAAATGACATGGTCGTACATCTGGCCCCAAGAAACTTAAATGGTTTTAACACATTAGGAATTCTCAAAGAATTGCAATTAGGAAATAACAATCCCTAAAATGTGCACATATGGTGCCTAGCCACTTCCATTTCATCCTCCATTTCTTGATTCATTTCACACAGTTCCTTTATTTAACGATGTCCCACTGTCCATGAGAGGCATTATGTGAGGATGAAACAAGGGGGTCTGATTTACAAACATTTACCTTTGTGTCTGCATCACAAAAGAGAAACAAACCAGCACAGAATGTTTTTTCGATATTTACTTTGAAGTGCAAAAAAGATTTTGTGCTGGAAAGTTGCCTAAAAGTAACACAAAGCAGGGCCAAGCACTGCTTTGTGTTACTTAGCATAAAGGGGTTGTTACGTGGGTGGTTCATGGGTGTTGTGTTATAACACGTTCCCATGCAACCAACCATGCTTTCTGGCACAATACCCTATTTTCTAACAATAGTAGACAGAGATTTAAGTCCAAAATTAACACCACTTAAAAGCAGGCACTAAAAGCAGAAATATTTGTATTTCTCGTTTTCTGACTTTGCATATTTGCTCCACTGTACAGCACACATACAAAGTAGGAAAGGTTTTAAAAGTTGGGTAGGCATAGTATTTTTTACAAGAAGGGAACCCTTCCAATACAAAACCCATACTAGACTCATGCACAAATCATTGCACTATGTCGCAAAGGTGTGGCGTGGGTCTCGGCAGAATAATGTTGCGCTGGCGCTAAGGAGAGGGGAGGAGAGTGCCATATCTCTGTGGATATGGTGCTCTTTTGCTCCCTCCCTGTCTTGGAATGCAGTGCAACAAAAGTTTTATGATAAGGGCGCACACCTTCCCTTTTTTTTTGGTAAACCACGTTTTAATTATGCCTGTTAAAACTTGCGTGCGCAACAATCCTAGTGACCCATCCCTGGTCACTCTTTCAACATGAGAGCAGTGAGGCACGAAACATTCGCACCAGGTTTGCGCACTGCAGAACATGGGACCTTTTCCCTTTCAGTCCATGAATTTCACCATTATTTTCAGCCAAAACTTGACCATTGATTCAATCAATCAATCAATCATGCCATTTGTATAGCGCACTACTCACCCGGGAGGGTCTCAAGGCGCTTGTGGGGAGGGGTATGCTACTGCTCGAACAGCCAGGTCTTGAGTTGTTTCCTGAAGGCGAGATGGTCCTGGGTCAGCCGAAGGTGGATGGGGAGGGAGTTCCAAGTCTTGGCAGCCAGGTAAGAGAAGGATCTTCCTCCGGCGGTGGCTCTTCGGATGTGTGGTACGGCTGCGAGGGCGAGGCTGGTGGACCGTAGCTGGCGGGTGGGCGTGTAGAAGGTCAGGCGGTCGTTGAGGTACTTGGGGCCCAGGTCGTGGAGAGACTTGTGTGCGTGGGTGAGGAGCCGGAACGTGATCCTCTTGTCGCCGGGGAGCCAGTGCAGGTTCCTCAGGTGGCTGGAGATGTGGCTGCGTCGGGGGACATCCAGGATGAGTCGGGCGGAGGCGTTCTGGATGCGCTGGAGTCTTTTCTGTAGCTTGGCTGTGGTTCCGGCGTAGAGGGCATTTCCGTAGTCCAGTCGGCTGGTGACGAGTGCCTGGGTGACAGTCTTCCTGGTCTCGGTCGGGATCCAGCGGAAGATCTTGCGAAGCATACGCAGGGTGTTGAAGCACGATGAGGAGACGGCGTTGACTTGTCTGGTCATCGAGAGGGAGGGGTCCAGGATGAAGCCCAGGTTGCGTGCGTGGTCGGTTGGCTTGGGTGCGGTGCCCAGGGCTGGGGGCCACCAGGAGTCGTCCCAGGCGGAGGGCGAAGATCCCAGGATGAGGACTTCCATCTTGTCCGAGTTCAGTTTCAGGCGGCTGTCCTTCATCCACTCGGCGACGTCTTTCATCCCTTCGTGTAGGCAGGTTCTGGCGGTGTCGGGGTCTCTGGTGAGGGAGAGGATCAGCTGGGCGTCATCGGCGTAAGAGATGATGTTGAGGTTGTGCTGGCGTGCGATGGCTGCAAGAGGTTTCATGTAGATGTTGAAGAGGGTGGGGCTGAGTGAAGATCCTTGCGGGACGCCGCAGATGACTTCGGTGGCCTCAGAGCAAAACGGGGGGAGGCGGACTCTTTGTGTTCTTCCGGCGAGGAACGAGATGATCCACTCCAGTGCCTTCTCTTGGATACCGATGTTGCTGAGGCGCTGGACTAGGGTGCGGTTGCAGACCGTGTCGAACGCAGCGGATAGGTCCAGGAGGATGAGGGCCACTGTTTCCCCCTTGTTGAGCAGGGTCCGGATGTCGTCGGTGGCTGCGATGAGGGCGGTCTCGGTGCTGTGGTTGGCTCTGAAGCCGGACTGCGAGGGGTCGAGGGATCCGTTCGTCTCGAGGAAGGCGGTCAGCTGTCTATTGACGATCTTCTCGATGACTTTAGCAGGAAAAGGGAGGAGCGAGATGGGGCGGAAGTTTTTGAGATCGGTGGGGTCCGCTGTAGGTTTCTTCAGGAGGGCGCTGATCTCGGCGTGCTTCCAGCTCTCCGGGAAGGTGGCGGTGTTGAAGGAGGCGTTGATGATGTTCCGGAGTTGGGGTGCGATGGTGGAGTCGGCCTTGTTGAAGACGTGGTGTGGGCAGGGGTCGGTTGGTGATCCGGAGTGGATGGTGTTCATCGTGCGGGCTGTGTCTTCGGTGGGCACCGTGGTCCAGGTGCGAAGGGTGGCGGTGGGGGGCATTGGTTCGACGGTTGGGTGCGTGGGTGGGGCGCCAAAGCTGTTGTGGATGTCGGCGATCTTGCGGTGGAAGAACGAGGCGAGGGAGTCGCAGAGGTCTTGTGACGGAGTGATGTCGTTGGTGCCGGTGCTGGGGTTGGAGAACTCCTTGACGATAGTGAAGAGCTCTTTGCTGTCGTGGGCGTTGTTGTCCAGTCGTTCCTTCAGGGATTTCTTCTTGGTGGTGCGGATGAGCTGGTGGTGCTTGCGGGTAGCGTGTTTGAGGGCGGTCATGTTGTCGGTGGTCTGGTCGAGGAGCCAGGCTTTCTCGAGGGTGCGGCAGGTCTTCTTGGAGTCCTTGAGGTCGTCGGTGAACCATTCAAACAACTATACTCCCCAGGATACACCTTACTATGACACAAACGCTAAAATGAACGAAATGAACTCGCACTCAAACCACTATCAGACCGATCTATACAGACAATACCCACGCACGCGGAACACAGTTTTCTCCCATATTTGAACATACGCCCTGAAGTAATTCACCTGAAACCAACCACCCGAAATCTGAAAAAAATACGGAAAAAATATGTATCGTGAATGGTCATCCCCTTGAACCCTCCAATCCTGTAACACTCTCGTGTAGTTCCAGTTACTTATATGTATTCACCAACGGTAAAGACAGTAGGAAAATAAAAATACCAGTCAGAATTTAAAATAAGGGAAAACAGTGTGAAAATTATATACAATCAGTAATCCAGCGCGATAACAACAGTAGTCCATGAATTGTAAGGTGTAACATTGTCAGTGTTCACATAGATAACACAGTCTTGGAAAGGTCTTCCGTCGTCTCCGATATCGACATTTAGACTTTTACTTGCCTTATACAAATGGGGTGCGCCCTAGAATGGGATGAAATATTGTGAGCAACAAAAGTTTTATGATAAGGGTGCATACCTTCCCTTTTTTTTGGTAAACCACGTTTTAATTATGCCTGTTAAACCTTGCGTGCGCAACAATCCTAGTGACCCATTCCTGGTCACTCTTTCAACATGAGAGCAGTGAGGCACGAAACATTCGCACCAGGTTGGCGCACTGCAGGACATGAGACCTTTTCCCTTTCAGTCCATGAATTTCACCATTATTTTCAGCCAAAACTTGACCATTGATTCCGTATTTAGTTCCATCTTTTCCATATTCATGCCACGGAGACAGCGAAATTCCAAGTAAGATGTTTATTAAACATTTTCAAATGCGGCTGTATTCCATTCCAGGTTTTTAAACAGCAACATGTGATTTCATAAACATCATCGTGAGCCTTGTTAGTATCACCCAATGCATTTCGAGCCGAGCGGCTCTTCGTCAGGGATTTCTGAAAAATACAACATAAACAGCTATACTCATTGCGCTCGATTTAAAAGTGCTCTTTAACCTAAACATAATCCCCAGAGCAATAGCGGAATGTAAATATCTCCCACCCCCTCAGATCAAAACTATCTACATGAAGTGCTCACCCCTAATAGTGACCAACATATTCATAACAGCCCATAAAAAGATAATATTCATAACAGCCCATGACGAAGCGGGTGATTATCCATCATTGGTCTATGTTCCAACAAGTACTAAGATTCTTATATGACTTTTTCATAACGTGAGAAAAATCCAATCAGCATCCGACTCATTGCTGGTCACCTACATGTGTGTCTGTGCCCTTTAGATTTGTCAGAGGCCATAAACGTGAATGGGCAAATGCTGCCTGAAGTTCAGAGGATTTCTTTTAAATGCTCCTTTGTCATGCCTCTTCTTAATTAACCATGAGGTCTCTGCTGTCAAAGTAAAGAACAATGATCAATGAATTTCTGCCTGATAACAATTTAAGTTTGTCTTTACCAAAAGACACTTGGAGATGATTCCCTTACACATAACACAAGCACCACAGTGTAGAAGTCGGTGTAGTGGTCACTTCCAGTTGAGCCTCACAAATACACTCTATGGTGGTTTAGTGATCTGCCAGAATCCTAGATAGACAGACTTGAAAACATGGAAAATGTTCCTGCCAGAGTAACAATTGTCTGATTAAAAAAAGACCAATTGGCTCTGATTCTTATGGTTGCACTGCCTACCTGTAATAGCCATCATCATTTTCCATACCTAAAACTGAAGCGCCCTCATTACTTCACTCCATTTACAAACCTTCACACCAAGAAAACCTACAACAACCTAACAGACTAGTCTAACAAACGCATACATGCCTGTGCTGCAGCAAGAATCCAGACACTGTTTGGATTTTTCCTATGCCTACGAAAAAGCCCAAAGGAATCTGGATTCTTTCTGGGGCACTCACACAGCCCTTTGCTCCATCAAGAAACTAGAAATTGTTTGAGGTTTTTCTTAGTTAAAAAAAAATGTAAACAATGCTTGGCTCCTTTCTGGAGCATAGACAGTGTATGATTCTTCACTCGTCAGAGGTACACAGCTTTGTCTTCGCATAATGTGAAATGAGAAAAAAGTATAACGAGTCTGTGATCTAGCAAGGAGCCAGACACTATTTTTGTAACCCAAAAAAACTATAATTTCCTATGTTTGTGCTTTATAGCCACGAAAAACATGTCTAAAACCCATGTGAGATCCCAGAAAACTACACATTGTTGAAAAGTAGACAATATTCCTAAATTCAGCAATGTTTCATTTGTGCAGTTTGCTCAGGCATTCTCAAACTAATAGTTGTGACTTGGAGCTAAATGTATGACCATTTTTAGTGGTCACAAATGGCCAATCGGGGTGTTTGCGTTAGCTAAATAGGTCTCTGGCATGTACAAACTCTATTTTGCGAGTCGGTAACCTATTACCATCTCACAAAACAGGCTTTGCGACTCTCTATTATGAAGTGTCATGCCAAGGACGTCCCTTCCTAATAGCAACTTGCAGTGCCATGTACGCATGTTTTGCGACTGAACTGTGGTTGCAAAACATTTGCATTTTATCGCCCATGGACAGTTGGAGGTAGACCAGTCTCAAAGGGGAAGGAGTCCTTAAGAGACCTCCTTTATGAATGTGGGCGAAAATATTTTTTTAAGAGCAGGTAGGGGTTCCACCAACAACTGCCTGCTCTTAAAAAATTGAAACTGAAACATGTAATCTTTGTTTTTGAAACACATCCTGTTTTCCTTTAAGGAAAACAGGCTGCAATAAAAAAAACTGTTTTATTGAACAAGCATTCTGAGTCTTGGTGGTCTGCTGACCCCAACAGGCCACCATCTCTGAGAGTCTGGCCATTTTCAATGGGTTGTAAATTGCGACCTGTTTCATGAATAATATTGAGGCAGGTCCCTTACGACCCATTTGGTAATCACAAACAGTGTCTCAGACACTGTTTTGCATACCATTTTGCGAGTCACAAACCGCGAGCCACAAAAAAATGAAATTTGTTACTCGCAAAAAGGAATGGTCACACAACTGGCCCTCCATGTGGTAAAATGTGACTAACAAGCATTTCTCCTATAAATCGTTGTTCAAATATCTGACCTGCAAAAATAGTATACCATTACGCCTGTTAGACTTCTCCTGTCATAAATACATTTAGTGTTTGTTGTTTGTTTAAATGCCCATCAAATCCAAAATCAGCAATTGATCTATGGTGTATAATGTTTTCTCCATACACTTCACATAGAGTTTGGGGTGACACATCACCCCAAAACCAGTGGCACAGCTATAAGCGATTCGCGCCTTTTTCTTATTTCTTCATGGCACACATATTTTTTCATCATCGTTATCCTTCTTTTTAACGTAATTATCACTTCTAGATTCATCTTTTATCTTTTATCTCCACACGTATGGTATCATGCAAATTTCCCATATTTTCTTATGTTCAAAGTCGTCCATCCGGACTTCATTTAGGAACAAGTACAAACGCATCCAGTTCATGTGAAGCAGTGATTTATTAAACCCAATGCATTTCGGGCCCTCTTAGCCCTTCGTCGGGGGAAACTGAAAAAAGCAATGAAACAGGCTTTAATTTACAATACCAATTTGTTTGATACATTCAAAAACATCTGAATCCTAAAATGACACATATAACTACAGCCCCTGACTCTCGTCCCATTCTTATGTACAACAGTTTTCTGATCTAATTTAAACGTGTCTGTTGTCTACTTCTTGCATCGATGTGGTTACATTTAACTGTCTGGCTCAAGTCATTCCCTGCTATATTACCAACGAGTTTATCTTGAAACTATCTTCTTTCCCTTGAACTAATACTTTCAGCCTATCTATAAGTGTAACAAATTTTCAAAGCCGCGCTACATCCATCTGAAAAGCACTGATTATAGGTCTAACACACTCGTGTTCACCCCTTGCTTGCACTTGATCACCCTTTTTATCATAGACACATGAAACATTATTCATTTCCCCTCTTTATTCCTGTTTAACCATGCCAATATTCCGTTCTTCAAATAACGGTGTTTCTCACTTAAATCTGCCATCCTTAACTTGCATTCCTACATGCTCTTATCCTAACAAAAACTTTCCGTTCCTTACAATGTGCACAATTAACTAAATAACCGTCGTGCCTCCTAAATGTACCTGCTTCATCTCCGTGACATTTCACTTCTACCTCCCTTCGCGCCAAAAAAGGTTACACATTGTAGAACAGGTGCTTTTTAAACTCGCTCTTAATTACTGGCTCCACCTATACCCCATGACTCATGAAACAACAATCCCTCCTCCCCTTTAGGATTCAGATGTTTTTGAATGTATCAAACAAATTGGTATTGTAAATTAAAGCCTGTTTCATTGCTTTTTTCAGTTTCCCCCGACGAAGGGCTAAGAGGGCCCAAAATGCATTGGGTTTAATAAATCACTGCTTCACATGAACTGGATGCGTTTGTACTTGTTCTTAAATGAAGTCCGGATGGACGACTTTGAACATAAGAAAATATGGGAAATTTGCATGATACCATACGTGTGGAGATAAAAGATAAAAGATGAATCTAGAAGTGATAATTACGTTAAAAAGAAGGATAACGATGATGAAAAAATATGTGTGCCATGAAGAAATAAGAAAAAGGCGCGAATCGCTTATAGCTGTGCCACTGGTTTTGGGGTGATGTGTCACCCCAAACTCTATGTGCATTGTAACTAGGGGCCTATGGGGTATGGCACCCACACCAGTGCAGCACGCAACATTGGATACAAGTATATAATGAAGCAAAGAACATGAATAAAGAGGTGTGCATCTCGCATCATTTAAAAAATTCTCCATACACTTGCCATGTGCCACCTGGTAATGAAAAGTATAATGTCAACAAATAGGGTTTGAATAAAGACATAAGGCCTGATTTAAAGTTTACGGGATAAGCTAAGTCCATTGATATGATGGAGAACTTTAACCCAGCCACACCAAGGGTCCCTGGTCTGCCAAGCTTATAGTTGTCCACTGCACCTGGAGACAACTCTGAACATTGGCAGGAACCATCATCATAGCACAGGCGCGGCCTGCACAGGTAAGAGTAGTAGGGTGGGGCAGGGACAAGATAAGCTGGGGTGGGCGGAAAAGTCGACAGATGCCAAGTCGGCGATGCAGGGAGCTCAAGGTAAGTGGTTTTATTTATTTTTTAGGTAATTTAACCTATGTCATAACCCTTTCCCCAACCGCCCCACTGTTCTTACCTGTGCCAGCCACGCCTGTCATGGCGGTTTTTGGCAATGTTGCAAAGTTTGACTGACGGCTCCATCAAACATGGCGGGCACCAGCTAAACTTTAAAAAAAATAAAAAAATCCTAAAACAGTATTTTTTTTTAAAAGAGAGGAATTTTACCCATCATTCTTGCTACTTGCCAACAGGAGTCAAGGAAATACTCTGCCCTTTCAACCATTTGGCAGTGAGTGGGAGAGAACAATGGTGTAAAATGGTATGTTTGCAGCACTATCGTAATGGTATTTAGCCATCAAACATGTGTTTATCAGAATTTACTTTTTCCATACTTGTCTCCAATTTTCTTTCCTTCATTCTTTCTTTTCTACTTTCCATCTTCTGTCTTTCCTTGTATTTATTATTCATTCTTGACTTCTTGCCCTTATTATTTCATTCTTCCTTCTTACTTTTCATGTCTTCATTGCCTCCTTCAGATTTTCATTATTTCCAGCTTTCTTTTCTCTACACATTCCTTATTTCTATCTTTTCTTCTTCTGCTCTTTCTTTTTAAATTCCATACCTCCTTCTTTATATTGTTTATTTCCTTTGATCTGAGTAATTGGTTAGGTGGTTGTTAGAACTGGCTTTTACAGCAGGTTTATCCCCAGATGTTTTGCTCTGTGGCCTTCTTTTTCTGACCTATTTTTGTTGGTGTTATGACTCTGGGCACTTTACCACTGCTGATCAGTGCGAAAGTGCATATGCTCTCCCTGTATGGATTGGTGTTTCCAAAATTGGCTGATCTGATGTACTAGTCACTCCCTAGTACAGTGCACTTTGTGCCCAGTTCCTGTAAATCAAATGCTGCTAGTGGGCCTGCACACGGGTTGTGCCACCCACTTAGGCAGCCTGTAAATGTAACTCAGGCCTGCCATTGCAGTTCCTGTGTGCAGTGTAATACTGTAATGTCGACTTGGCAAGTGCACCCTCTTGCCAGGCCCTAACCTTCCCTTTTCTTACATGTTAGTCTCCCCTAAGGAAGGCCCAAGGTACCCCTGTGGGCAGGGTGCAGTGTATGTGAAAGGTAGGACGTACCCTGGTGTGTGGCATGTCCTGATAGTGAAATACAGCCAATTTAGTTTTTCATTAATACAAGGCTAAATGTTTCCATAGAATAGAATTGGGAGTTTGCTTATAACATCTTAGAAGCCTAACTACCCCTGGGAACAAGGTAGGAAAATAACGTTTAGTATGCCAGAACTCGGAATGTTAAAATTCATCTTTTAGTGAGGGTGATTTTTACATTCTGTGTTTGAAAATACCACTTTTAGAAAGTAGGAATCTTCTTGCTTAGCCATCCAGTGTGCCACTGCTAGGATGTGTAATGGCTGTCTGGCTTTGGAGTGCCAGGGGTCGGGATGTGCAGTGGCTCCAGAGAGACTGGATGAGTCAGTGCTAGGCTGAATAGGCCTGGTCTGCATTTGGAGTGGTGGGAGGAGCAGCAGCTGCACCTGAATAGGGTTGTGCCTGCCTTCCATAATGATGGCTCTGCCCCACCTGTGGTGTGTCTGGAACCAGGGCTCACACTGACAAAGGAGGCTGTTGTGCACTTGCAAAGTGCCCCCAGAAATGGTTTGGACTGAGCTCAGAGCCCTAGGCCAGGAGAAAACATGGAAATTTGCTGTATAAAAAGAGGAGCCCAGACCCCAGACTTTTAGATCACGTCTAGGAAATCAAGAGGAACCTTTGCCAAGGAGAAGAGCTGGAGAAACTGAGGAGGAATACAGCCCCTGTGCTGTTTGCTGTTTGGGGTTAGTCTGCAGTGGCTACTTTCTGCCAAGGAAATGGAAAAAGGATTTTGCTGTTTGCTGTGTCCCCTGCTTGAGGTAGATCTCCAAGGGCTTGAAGAAGAGCTTGCCTCCTGTTGTGAAGTCTCAGGGATATATAGACTTTATCCCCAGCTCCCCTGAACTTCCATGTTGGGAGTTCTGACCTGCCAAGAGGTGCCTGTTGCTGGTTTGAACTTCTAGAGGTTGTTCTGGCTGTTGAGAGCTGAAAAAGCGACGAAACAACAAGAAGAGTAATGCATCTCCACCTGTCTCCGATACATCTCTGAAGAAATCGGCCCAGCACCTGCCCGCGGCTCGAGAAATCAATGCATGCTACATCGAGTGCACCAATCTCTGAAGTCCAAGATCACCACACTGATTCTGATGCAGGCCCTGCTGTCTGGCTGCAAGTACCTACGCATCATCCTGAATCGTCGCATTGCATTGTCACAGATCATGACATCAAATTGAAGCGCCAGGTCTGTCGCATCGCTAGGGGACGCAGTAAGAAAGCAAAGCATCACCTCCTCATGCAGTAAGAAGCAGATGCATCACCTCCTCTCCGGAAAGGAACTGGCACATCACCTCCCCTGTGCAGCAGTAAGGAACCGACGCATCACCTCCCCCGGAGCAAGGAACCAACATATCACCTTCCCTGAGTGTAAGGAACAGACGCATCACAGTCCCTGTGACCCTTTATGTTTGTGTGCGGGCCGCATCCAAGGTACTTTGCGTGAAAAGTGTTGCATCTGCAATTTGCTTTGAACTGAACTATTTCTACCACTTGAACGTCATATTTGTATTACTGTATTGTAGATTTTTGTCCTTTGGTCTTTTTGGTTTAGATAAAGATTACTTATGTTTTTTAAACTGGTGTGGTGTTCATTTGTAGTGTTTTCACTGTATTATTGAATGTGTTCACAAATGCTTTACACACTGTCTCTGAGATAAGCCTGTCTGCTCATGTCAAACTACCAAGGTGGTGAGCAGTGGTTATTTTAGGAGTGTATCCCCCTTACCTTGACTGGAAGCAAGGGTCTCTATTTGGAAAAAATAACCTACCTATGCCAACAAGAGAGCCACATTACTAACAGTGGTTATATAGTCTTAGTCACAACTAATAATAATAAAGAATGTCACCACTTAAAGGCTTATGCCCACATGCATCAGTGTAAATTGCATTCGCAATCGGTGCGAATCGCATAATTCGTCCGTTTGCGAATCCAATTTACGTTTTTGGGATGCATCAAGTTTTAAGTTTTTTTTTGCAATTTTAGGAATCGCAAATGTAGTTGTGATGCCTAAATAAAATCTCTAAAGTTGCGAATCGCATTTATTTGCGAAAAAATGCTATGCATGAAAAATCGCAATTTGTGATTTGTTAAGAAATCGCAAATTGGAATTCTTAAAATTAGAAGAAGTCAAACCTGGTGGTAATTTTTCAAACTTTATTCACAACAGGTGTAAATCATCAGTACTGCATATAAGGACCTCAGAGACCATGAAATTGCTTTTCAGAATGGCAGCACTTTTCTTTTTGGCTCGCAGGCAGAGGTTGAGAGTAGCTGCAGGATGGAGGAGAAGGCTGATACAAGAGAGAATCTTTAGAGTGCGCATAACCTTACTAGGGCAGACTGAAGCAGAGATCTATGCTAAGTATAGGCTCAATGCTCATTTAATTTTAGATTTAATTCAAGAATTGGACCCAATCTTACAGAGGCAAACACGCAGGACACAAGCTATACCAACCCATGTGCAGGTATTGTGTTCACTGCACCTCCTTGCTTCTGGGTCATTTCAGGGTGTAATAGCCATCGCTGGTGGTGTCTCCCAGAGTTCACTTTCCAGATTTTTTAATGCCTCCCTAAATGCCATGTTGCAAAGAATAAGGTATCACATAAAATTTCCTAGTTCACAGCAGGATTTGGTGAAAACCAAGTTAGATTTCTATAACATGGCTCAATTCCCACATGTCATTGGCTGTGTAGATGGCACACATGTTCCCATTTGCCACCCTCTGAAAATGAGTATATTTTTCGCAACAGGAAATGCTTCCATTCTCTCAACATTCAAGCCGTTTGCAATTCTAAAACTATTATCACAGACATAGTTGCAAGTTACCCTGGAAGTGCCCATGACTCCTACATTTTTAGACACAGTGCTATCCATGCTCGACTGCTTGCAGGTCAATTTGGAGATGGATACTTGCTTGGTAAATATAATTTTTAAAATTGTAACACACTCTTCCTTTATCTGGACACATTTCTTCCTTGCAAGTTAATTTTTATTCTCCATCTTTTGTAGGTGATAGTGCCTATGCAGTGAGGTCTTACATTTTAACTCCATACCTAAATCCAACTACCAGGAAAGAGCAGCATTACAACCAGGCTCACATAACAACCCGGAATGTGATTGAGAGAACCTTTGGTGTGATGAAATCACGCTTCCGCATACTACATAAGACTGGTGGAGCATTGCAATATCGTCCAGACATTTGTTGCAAAATAGTAGCAGCATGTGCAATGCTGCACAACTTAGCAACTGAGAGAGGCATAGAACTAGATGAAGAAGATGTATTACCTCAAAATGACAATCAGCCTCCACAACCACAAGCAAGAGTATATGGACCAGAGGCAGCAGAGGGAAGAAGGAGCAGGGCAGAGATCACACAACATTACTTTTGAAAGAACACAAAACAATATTGGGATTTCATGTAAATTATTTATTTATGTAAAGTCAAAATAAATGTTTTTACTTCATGTAATTGGAATGTTTCACCATGAATTTAAATTTGTTTATGCCTGCATTTTAATAATGAAAAATATTAAACCATAAACAATTTGGGCATTTTCCAAAACAAACAAGAGGCATCACAGAAATGCTGTTATTTCTAACGTCCACGCACACCTAATGCCTTCCCTGCATTTTTGCAATTGTGCATGGACATGTTGCTGGGATCATTCTGCTTTCTATTGCTACGGCGTGTGCCAGTTAAGCATTGCTCAAGTGTGCCACTCACAGTACTGCCTGCTCCACTATCCTCCATTGGTTGCTGATTTTCAGGAGCTGCATTGCTATGTGATTTATCAAAAGATTCATGGAGTGTCCCCATTCCCTTGGCAATGTCTGCAACTATTTTCTTCATATCTAACTGCATAGAAAGTGTCTGTTTGCAGAGCTGAGCTGTACAATTAGAAAGGCGAGACATTTGCCTGTTATGACCCTGCATGTAGGTCATTAGTCGCAGGTTCCTTTTTCCACTTTTATTTTGCTGGTTTTGTATCAATGTGCACATGGTCTCTAAAGAAGTGGCAATGCGGTCCAGCTTCTCTGACGATGTTTCATGGCCTGTCTTAATTACATTTATCATTTTGTTCATACTGTTGAACATGGAACCAATTTGTTTGCTGATATGTCCAAGTTTACCTAATGTCTTTGCCTTGCAGGCGCTGCACCTTGAGGATTTTGTCTTCCACAAGACTGCCAGTGCTGGGGCCCTCTCCAACTCTGCCACTATCTGCTACATGAGCACGGCGTCTATAAAACTGCTGAAGTCTCCTTCGCCTACTCAGCCTTGTGTTAGTGACTGTTGGAGTAGGTTGAGGTTGACTTTCAGAAACATTTTCAATGTGTTCTTCAGAATCACTTTGCAGCAGTTGACGCACTCTCTGTCTTTCACCTCTTTGAGAATGGGATGCTGATGTGGTTGGTGCATTTCCCTCATCTGATTTTTGGCCTTCTTGGGTGTTGAAATCCCTCAAATCACGTTCAATTATTTCCTGAAGTGTTTCTATGGTTTAAAAAGTGCAAACATGATGTTATTTAAAAGTTTGTACTTTCCAAAAAAGTTCAAATAAAGGTTGAGTTACAATACAATAACATGTTCCCTGTCTACTTCTGTATCATTTTTCATTGGAAATGTATTATACTTATTTGCATTGTTTAAAAAAATTAAGGACTGAACAAAACTACATCTCCCATGAAGCACTGCTTTCAGACTTCCAACAGTTAAAATCTTTTTGGGGAAAAAGTCAGTCAGTCAGTCAGTCAGAAATCTTTATTCGATAAATCAATATCAAAAAAGGCACGGTACATGAAGAAATACACACATTATACAATGTTAAAAATATACATCTTTAAATTTAAAAAACGCATATCATAGTTTAATAAAAGACAAAGCAAAAGAATAATTTTTTTTAAGATCATCACTAAATTCATAAAAAGATATGTCATAAAATATTTAAAAATCATCATCATACCACCATCAACCTAGTTCCTGATATATGGTAGTATTTAACTAATAAAGTGCTAGGTGCAAAACTTCACAACAATATTGCCAATCTCTCATTCTCCATGAGTCTTTTCTTGGTGCGCACCGCACACACCAAATAGTTGGCTACGTGAAAGACAATGCTGGGATGATTTAACAGCTGCAAATAAAGAAGTGCTGGTCTTACTTGCAGAAACCCTGCCTTTTTTAAGATTGGCACAAGATACTTCCTCCTTTCCACTGTAAAGTGACCACAGAACATGGTGAAATGTATAGTATCTTGGATAGAGAAGCTATCACAAGAACAAGGTGGAAATTCATCAGGTTTACACCAAGTTGTATACTGACCTAATATCAGGTGAATCATATTGAAGCGGAAGTGAGTTAATAAAAACCTATGAAAGGGGCGGTTAACCAGGGTAAGATAAAATTCAGGGCCTGGAAAGGTTGCAACCAAAATGTGTGCTCTAACCAAAGGTTTTATCAGCTCCTTTTCCTCTCTTAATAAGGACAGCCTCTTGAGCATATCACTTTTGGTTCTAACGATATCAGTCCGGGATATAGACTCCGGTGAGGAAAAGAGGTTAGGTCGACCCAGAGCGCTAAAGCCATTTTTAACGTAGGTTAACCACTTGATTTTATGGACGTTGTCAAGTAAAAGACAGTCTTTCAAAATGGCCTGATTTAAAGATAGTTCACTATTAAGCCAAATTTTAAGTCACATGATTAAAGGGGCCACTCGAATTTTGTCTGCTATAAAATCGGCCCCCAGTTCAGAATGAACCGAATAAGATGGTGTGGACTGAGGTACAGACAAGACTGATCTAAAAAATTTATTTTCAGAAGCCTGAAGACTGTCTATCGATCCATATCCTCATAGTGAACAGCCATAGGTTGCAACAGACACGCACTTGGCGTTGTAGATGGTCATAAGGGCTGGGACTGGCCTAGCCCCCAGCCTTCTGCTGAAACTCAAAATGGCAGAAGATGTTCTTACTAGGGCACTATTTCTGTTTCTTATTTGGGGGCACCAACTCCCCTTATCTTCAAACGTGACTCCTAAATACCGGAATGTCGATACTCTTTGCATTTCTGCTTTGCTACAATAGAAGGTTTTAACTTTCTTGCAGCGTGAGCCTTTACCCACCATCATAATTTGTGATTTTTTGGCATTTATTTTGAGATCTAATGAGGTCATAAAAAGCCCAAATGCGTCTAGTAACCGCTGAAGTCCCAGTCCTGTGCGGGACAAAAGCACCGCATCATCTGCGTACAGGAGGACAGGAACACGGGTCTCCCCTATACGCGGTATGTCCGGTGTTGCTGTCTTTAACTCGGATTCAAGGGCATTGATATAAACTGTGAAGAGCAGGGGTGCCAAAATGCACCCCTGTCTCACCCCTCTTTTGGACTTGAAATGACTAGTACGTCGCCCCCCCGGATCAGCCCTGACGGAAGCCTGGAGGTCTGAGTGGAGATCGGCGAGAAGGTTTACAAGTGCTCGATCAAGACCCAGATCGGCAAGAATGTGCCACAATTTAGTACGGTTCACGAGATCAAAGGCCGAAGATAAGTCCATGAACCCTAAATATAACGACCCATCTTTTGCCCTGGTGTATTTATCCACTAACATCTGCAGATTAAGGCACTGGTCCATGGTACCCCGTTTAGTTCTAAAACCGTACTGCAGGTTGGATAAGACCCCTCTATCGTCAAGCCATGTCTGGAGTCTAAG
This sequence comes from Lissotriton helveticus, assembly GCF_964261635.1. Classification (NCBI taxonomy): domain Eukaryota; kingdom Metazoa; phylum Chordata; class Amphibia; order Caudata; family Salamandridae; genus Lissotriton; species Lissotriton helveticus. Next base: position 1,779,592,574 of record NC_136059.1, on the reverse strand, counting down.
TAGGATGACCCTGCCCAAAATTTTTACTGATGAATCGATAAGAGATATCGGGCGATAACAAGCCGGATCTACCTTACTTCCCTTCTTAAATACGGGAATAATTACAGACTCCTTCCAGGATGCCGGAATACTGTATCTAGTTATGTCATTAAAAACACCACACAACACCCTCGACCAAAGCTTTGGGTCCATTTTAAAGAAGTCAGCAGGGACTCCATCCGGCCCGGGGGCTTTGTTTTTTAAGGTCTGATCGATGGCCTTCTCCACCTCAGAGGCCTCAAAAACAACGCCCTGCACCTCCTGAGAAAAAGAAAGACCGTCTGACAGATCTTCAACTAGGTTGCTCGAATATATTGCCTCAAAGTGATCAATCCAATCACAATCCGGGATATTTAATTCAAGGGAAGCTCGATCGTTATCTGAAAAGAAGGGCTGATTGACTACCCTCCAGAAGTCAGCACTATTTTTAGCAATCTCAGGATCAGACAGTTGTGACCAGGCAGTTTCCCTAATCTCCTTCTTCCTGTTTTCTAAGGCTTTTTTATATAAAGATCTTAATGTAGTTATTAGTGGGCGGTCTTTAGGGACAGCTTTAAGGGCCTTAAGCAGAACAGTGTGAGCTCTTGAACAAGCATGATCAAACCATTTTTTCTCCCTAGGCTTAGACTGTTTTTTCTTATTTGTCAGGCTGATGTCAATGGTTTTACAGATATTACCAAAGGCAGACATAACTTGAGGATTTGATGCCCTTGTATCTAAACATGTTAGCACATCATTTTCAGTGCTATCAAGGACAGCGTGAAGAACATCCTCAGGGACAACAGAAGACCACTTCAATCTGCGACCCTGGTCCTTTAACACCACATCTTGACTTCTATTCCCCCTAACCCATTCTGGTTCAAAAAGGCACTTGACAACATCTCCGCTACTACAGGGTTATGGTCGCTAAATACTGAGACCATAGTACCATAGTGAACCACCCTCTCTAAAATCTGACAAGACATAAATATATAGTCAATTACAGTACCGTTGCCATTACCTTTAAAGGTAGGAGTTCTACTATCAAATTCCCCACAACTAGATTCATACAGATTCCAAGCATTCAAGTAAGATTCAAGGGTCTCCCCCCTAGTAGAATGCTCAAAGTGTGTTAATAATGAGTGCGAAGGACGCTCTTCTGAGGGATCTGTGCATGACTGATTGCAGGGATGAATGTTAAAATCACCTAAAAGAATAACTTCGAACTCTTTTACCTTGGTTCTATAGACTGACAATAAAGATTCAATGATATCCAAATTCTGCCTAGTGTCATCGTTAGGACTAGAATTATAGAAATTAATAAACAAAATATTTGAAAAAGAGGGAGGATTAAATTCGACAATCAAACAGTTTTGGGAGCCGGAATTGTGTTGTTGAAACACCCCTTTTAAAGACGATTTAAACAAAATTAACAAGCCCCCCCTTGGTCTGCCTGCCCCTCCTCTAGTAGCAGGTACAGAAAAATGTGTATAACCATCCAAAGAGAAACTGTTCATTAAGTCCCAGGTTTCCTGGAATGCAAGAATATCAAAGGTCTTCAGTAGTTTAGTCCATTCATCAATCCCTACCTTGGCCCTAATACCGGCAATGTTCCAGGTCATTATCCGACAGTATTCATTTGAGGAACCCTCATTGGTGGACAAACAATCATTTTCACTTAAAGATGATAGAGGGGCAAACCGGTTAAACAAGGGCAAAATTGGAAGTGATTGTGAATTAGGCCTACACAGATTATAGCAATATGAGTCCATATTCACAGATGGTTGGTGTTCTTGGGGCATCCCAGGGAAAAAGGCCTGCCTGTTTGAGGGGTAAGTAGGGGTCTGATGACCAACATAAGAATTAGGAGTAGGAGTCATGTTCAGATGGTTATAAAAATACCCCAACGGGCGCACACTTATATTATCCTCGGTGACCGGTAAGGAGGCCGCCCTTAACAAGACAGTTGCGACGTGCTGCGGGTGTCTTAAATTTACAATAACACAGTCGCCTCTGCATGATTTTCTTGAGGTGCCAATCCAGTCAACCCTGCGCACTGACAGTATGTCATTACAAAAAGCGGTGGGAAACCCACAGTATTTATTTAGCCAAGCAATTACTTTATTGCCTAGAGAGCTGGTCAACTCATCCCGTGCTTCAAAAGAGTTTGGGTCTACTGGCGGGACATTTGTTAAGACCACTGTGTATGGTGCACAATCAGGGGGTAAATTAACTACAGGTTTTTTCCTCCCCATTATCCCCCCCAAATTATTATCGCCTGTCTTATTAGCGGCTATTTTCTTCTGTAAGGTAGGAGCTATGGTATCAGGCTTTGACAGAAGTTGGGCAGAACTTACACAGATAACAGGTTGACCCGTGGATGTACCTTTGACCCCCTTGCCGCTATTTGAGCCAGAGACCGCTGCCGTGGCAGCTATTCCTGGTCCAATAATCTGGGGCAGTTTAGTCCGTGACAAATGTGTGGACAAGAGGCACCCAAGTCTAGAAACCTCCTTAGAGACTTGGTCTAGTTTGTAATCAACCCCCTTCCTGTTTGCTACAGCGCCCTCAGAAGTATCACTCTGATTTGCATTTGTACTATTTTCAGTGATCGCTTGAGCTGGTGGGGATAGGAGTGTGCTTAATCTGGCTACCTCTTTTGTCACCATATCTACTTTTGCTATTAGGGGTTTAATCATTAACTCCATTTTAGTGGTCAGCATGTCTGGAATAGCTGAAGATGGTCATTATTCACAGCTTCGTAACCCCCTCAGTACTATCATCATTCATTACCTCCGCCCGAGCAGGCTGAGAGGTTGCAGTTTTCTTGGTTTTACGTTGCCCCCCACGCTTATTAATCAGCCTTCTTCAAGCCCTAACTGGGCGGCGGGTCAAGGATGGAACAGCAGTGGGAGAAGATGACAGTACATCATTGCTATCAGGAATGTCCGCCGAAGTAGAAGCAGTGTCAAAATCTAATACTACAAGGGGAGAAACAGATGGGGCGCCCTCATTCACATTATCAATGTCAATGTTGTCTACAGCAAGAAGTTCGACTGTGGGCGAGGCAGGGGGGCTAATCTGGCTGAGTGACAGACGATGATCAGAATTTATCTTTGTGACCATCTTGACCATATAATTGTCCAAAGTCCCGACTAGGGCAGGAGTTTTGGCAGAGCGCAATTTTGCCATTTACTCAATAGACAGGATCAATATAAAAGAATGAGTAAACGAGATGTTAGGCACTCACTACAAGATGATTGAATCCGAAGGCCAAACTGCCAGGGATCGTGGCCTTGCCCTGCCTCCTCCTGCCCTGGACGGCCACAGACGGTCCTGCCCTTGTCCCGGGCTTCTCCCGGGCGCACCCGCGCGCGTCCCACAGGACTCAGCGTCGTGGACTCCTTTATGCGCCTCCCGGCGCTTCCTGAATGCGGCGGCGGCGTCCTTGCCGCGATGGGGCTGCTGGGGGATGTAGTTGCGTCCCCCGGCGGAGCCAAGCCCGGCCAGGAGCACCCACAGCAAGGGACAAACAGCGGAGCCAAGCCTGGCCCAGGACAAACAGCTGAGCAAAGCCCGGCCCTGAGCAGCCACAGGTGAATCAATTACGCCTCCCACAGGACTCAGCGTCGTGGACTCCTTTATGCGCCTCCCGGCGCTTCCTGAATGCGGCGGCGGCGTCCTTGCCGCGATGGGGCTGCTGGGGGATGTAGTTGCGTCCCTCGGCGGAGCCAAGCCCGGCCAGGAGCACCCACAGCAAGGGACAAACAGCGGAGCCAAGCCCGGCCGAGGACAAACAGCGGAGCCAAGCCCGGCCGTGAGCAGCCACAGGTGAATCAATTACGCCTCCCACAGGACTCAGCGTCGTGGACTCCTTTATGCGCCTCCCGGCGCTTCCTGAATTCGGCGGCGGCATCCTTGCCGCGATGGGGCTGCTGGGGGATGTAGTAGCGTCCCCCGGCGGAGCCAAGCCCGGCCAGGAGGACCCACAGCAAGGGACAAACAGCGGAGCCAAGCCCGGCCAAGGACAAACAGCGGAGCAAAGCCCGGCCGTGAGCAGCCACAGGTGAATCAATTACGCCTTTTGGGAAAAAGAAAAAGAAATACTACAGTACTTAAAAACCAATTCAGCAAGTACAACTACTTTGACAAGCCTCTTGCACTCTCTTCGCTCCATTCATAAAACCAAACACATTAACAGTTCACTTACCTTCAGAAGGGGTAGGAAGCTCTGAAGTATCAATGTCTATCACTCAAACTACAGCCTCAGTCAACAGTGTGCCTTCCACCATGTCTTCCAGGGGGGTATTGGGTCTATCCCTGGGAGTTCCACCTCCAGGTTTTTTTGCTGTTTTAATCCTGCTTTCTAACCTCTCTTTTGCACGACTGCGCAGGTCATACCATATTTTTTGTAAATTATTAATGTCATGATGTGCTACACCAACTGCATTAACCTTTGCTTGGATAGCAATCCATAGATTTCTTTTAACAGCTTCTGGAACCTTCAGAGATTGCTTCCCAAAAAGTTCTTCCTGTCTCTCAGTCACCTCCTCAATAGGAATTTCCAATTCTTGGTCTGAAAATTTAATTTTCCTTTTCCTGGCTGGCCCCTTTTCAACAGGATTTTCATTTGCCATTTCTCCACAGATTTCACAAACACAGACTGCAGCAGCAACCTCCAGGGAAAGCTCCAAAAGCCAACTGCCAAACCTCACCTTCAAACAAGGGAGCAGCTGTGACTAATTGCTGAACTGGCTTCCAGGCTGTTGAGTCAATGAAATTCATCATGTGTGCTTTTTCGCATTTGCGAATTCGCAAAATGCGAAATATCAATTAAGAATTCGCATTTTTCTTGCGATTCGGTAAAAAATGCGATTTTTACCGAATCGCAAAAAAAAGCAAAAAAATTGATGCATTGATATTTGCGATTCCTTATTTGCGATTCCTTATTTATCGCAAATAAGGAATCGCAAAAAAAAGTTGATGCATCTGCCCATTAGTGGTTTTTTTCCTTTTTTTAAACATTGGTAGGAAGACGTTTGCAAATAATTTTATTCTAAGCATGAGAGGACCACATTTTCTATTTTCCATTTTATTTTTGCGGCAAAAGCTTGCAATATATGTTTTTTAAATTACCTTCGCACTAGCTTGCTAATTTCCGGTGCAATGCTTCTCAAGCTCAGAAAGCCTCCTGTGATATTTTATGCATTTAGTTTAAAAACTATGGGGGATTAATAACTTCATGCACTGCAGGATACTTCATGCTCCCTGAGCAAGCCAAAAATATTGATTGACTAACAGTTGGAATTTGCTGTGGTAGCATGGACAAGTAGGGGCAGGCTGACACGAAGGCAAATTGAGTCATGATGATTCACCATTTTCTTCAGAATGGAGTTATGTGTGCTGTTGGGAATACTCCTGCATGCTGGGAGCTTCCCTTTGAGAAGGCGCAGATAATAATAAGAACCTGTGAACTCAATATTTGACAGGATCCATACAGAGGCAATGAGACAAAAAGATGAAACTGAGATTTTTCCTCAGATTGTAGAGGTTGATACTGATTAATTACTTTTTAAGCTAAAGGTAATATGTTAGGGTCCGATAAACAAACGTTTTCAGGTGTAACGTATTCCTGATTTATTTTTTTCGAAACTTGGTCCTTAGACGTGACCATAAGCATCAAAGAAATTCAATAACTGATCAAATGAAGGTATTTACATCCTTAATAATAAATAAATTGTTAGAGCAAGCAACCACTAGACTCACCAGGTGTGTTACACAGGGAATGTGCTACGCACTTCTGTCTGAGTGCCTCCCACCGTAGATCTCTTCCCTTCAGTGTTACCTGCTCTACACTGTCACGATATGGTTGTTGTGCTTCCCATTTCGTTATGTACAGAGCTTTGGTGAAACTGCAGGCACAGTAAATACAAATAAATCAACTGAAAAAGACGCGATATTTTCTGAACTACTAAATTAAGGGTTTCTTGTCTAAATCAAGGCACAAGGTGAATTTTTGAATAGACAAAACCTCAATGATAAACAGCCACTAGAACATTTTGCATTTCAAAGCAAACTTTAAAACAAAATGTTTACAAACATGCCAACAGATTAAGGTACGGCATAACGGCAAAAATCTGGTGTGTTTTCTGGGTTGATTTGTCTCCAATTTGGGGGATTAGATGAGTTTACATCCACGAAGGAAATCTTTTTTTTTTTAAGTATTGGAGAAAAATCTTTCACAATAATATATGAAACAAACATGTCATGCACTTTGCAAAAATGTTCTGCTGGATTGTATCGCACCCCCTTCCTCCTCTTCCACTCCCCCACCTCGTCCCAATTCACTCTGAAAATGAGAGAGGCATCATGGCAGGGGGAGACAAACTAGAGGGAAGTTCCTACCAGCAACACAAGTTTTAGTCGTACTCTGGAGATGTCATACTACTAAAATAGCCGTTTTTAACCCCCTAAAAGCATTTTTTTAAGTGCATGTATTTTAAAGCAGTCTTTTCCTATATGTGCGAGATTTCTTCACTTTCAGAAAAATCGAACAGAAAGAGACCACAATGGCTCCTGCAGCTGTGTTTTAGCTGAAACAGTGAAGATCAGGACCACCTCCATGATAATAGACTCATGCGCACACGATGTTCAACAATCACCTTTGCTGGGAGTAAAATTGAGGTCTGATGTCAGGAAATAGTAAGACGTTGTTGCATCGAATTCATTTGCCGTTGCAGATGCTTTCAGATTCCAGACTTCCAGTAGACGTCTGGCAGGCTTTAGCTTCATAGTAGATCTTACCAGGCTTGTCAGAGGTTACAGCAAAGCGTGAAGCCAAAGAAATTATGGAACCTTTATTTTGATTTTTTTGGTGGTGTAGCAAATACCTGTTTCTAAGTATTCATAAGGCTCTGTTTTTAGGTATAGCCACAGCAAGGTGCCTCATTTTGGAAAGACTGAGCCTGGGGCATAAAGCCCCTCTACTACCTTTCCCAGGCATCCTCCCATCCATCAATGTGACATGCATGGGTCTGGCTGGTTGTTGTTGTAGTTAGCGGCATGTTATCTGTTGCATATCACAAATTAAAGCCCTAACCTAAATGATCTTGGTGTAAATTGGAGGAGTAAAGAGATCCCTAAAAAACACCCACATTTTTTATCTTATCAATATCTGTCAGACAAATCTACCATGTTTACCTAATACAAACTTCGTTGTCCATAGACTAGTACAATGTAAAGACAGTTTTTCGTTCGTTGTCATTCCTTTCACTTGTTCCGACAGACTTCCCTTTTCTAAGCCAGGACATATATTGGTATTAAGGTAATATCTTCACTGTTACTCTTCTGATGAAATGCCTTCAACATCACCTGCTCAAACACATTATTTATTAGCCTGTTTAAAATATTGTTTTCCCATTTCTATATGCTACTTACATGCATAAAAAAGGGCTATTCATTACAATTCACAGAATCATGAATTGTGGGCCTCTAGATGCCCTAGTTTCCAAATGCTTCTGACATTAAACCTATGTCTGCAAATGCGAAGTAACTCACTTGTCATCCGTAACTTGCACTATTACAATACCCTGCTCATTGGTCTCCTAGTCCCATTTTTCTCCACTTGACAAAATGAACGTGTGCTTCACCATACCTTATGGCCATTTGTGCCAGGAGTTAAGATGAATTAGTTACCAGTGATAGGCAAGATTGGTTTCTGACAGCACACAAAACAAATTCAAGCTCATAACTTTTGTTTTCAATGTGATCCATGGCCCAACCTCGCAGTCACTGGGCCATATCACATAAAATGAGCTTCAGAAATGCCTAGCCTTACTGATCTTGGTGAAAATTGGAGGAGTAAAATGTGTATTAAAACATCCAACCATCAAAACAAAGTAACACATCTCCACCACAAAAAACTGGAACACAAACAAGCATTAAAAATGCAATAGGTCTCGCCTTTAATTAAGTTAAAGCCCTTTGCTTTACTATACAATACCATTAGAGAAGTGTGGCTCAGGGGTTAGAGGCAGCAGACCCAGAAGCTGAGATCGGTCCTGGACCAGGGTTCAATTCCCCGCCTCGGCGGGTCTTGGGCTAAAAATTCCACAGACTCGATAATTCTCGCTCCGGTGCCTCCTCGACTCACGGGTTCACACTCTGCGACTCTGGGCAATAGCTTGCTTAATCTCCACAACGGCCCCTCGCGGCGGGATGCCTGACTTTCACCTTGTGGATACCCTGCTATCTCACAGGGGAATACCAGGAAGGGTTCCCTAAGCAAGCGCCGGGACACCCACTGCGGGTAGCTGTGCGCTATATAAGCTCGACTACATTTACATTTACATTAGCAAAGCAAATGGCTTTAACTTCATCAAAGGCGAGACCTATTGCATTTTCAATGCTTTTTTTTCTTTCAAAGCTATCCCCCAAATCACATTTCTTTGTTGGCTCCCAGACATCACCCCAACACCACCTCCTACCGGTCGACTTCACTTAACCTCCCCTACAGTAAAGACAGTTTTAATGTGATCACATGTTTCCAACCCGTTTTTAACATTGCTTTAAAAAACAAAAGGATGTGTGTGCAGCTAATTAAATTGCACTAAATGTGTTAATTGTTATATTTTTGGGCGCCTCGCGGCTTTTATTTTAATAGCACGGCTCCGGCTTCAGGGAGGCCGCGCTTCCGATCACTGTAGTCTTTCCTCACCAGTACTGTGGGGGAGGGGCATGGCTGCGTCGTTCACATCCCTCCTGCTACTGAGAAGAGTAGCCCCAGGGAACTCCATCACTTCTGCCTATTGGAGTGGAGCGGCGCCTCACCCCAGGTAACTGTAAAGAATGCTGGGCCAGGCGGCACAGGGAAAGCGATGATATGTGGTTTTGTCCGTGTGTTTCACTCTCCATTTGTGGCTAGCTACATGATCATGCTTTAAGTACCCCGAGCCACCTCGTCTTGAACGCTCCGTCTCCAGAAAACTTTCTGCAGTCATTATTTTCATGTGTAATGGGGGGGGGGGGTAGCACCCTAGTGCAGTCTAAACTCTTCCCCCAGTGACTTGCACCCCCTTTCACTGACGTTCACCTTTGAGGTTCTTTTGCACTCTAGTCCTACAGCGCAAACTCTCCCCTCGGTGTTCATTACACATTGTGGCACTAGGTATCTATAGGGCACATCTTTAATTTTTGTTGTGGCTACAGAGGGTGCCGCAGTCGCAAAAAATTATCAAAAAATATAGGTGGCAGCGCAGCACAAACACAAGTCTCAGAGGTGTTTTTAAGGGATTATCCTCCAAAGAGCCTGCATCTGAGAGCACCTATTTAATACAAAAACCCTATTTATGTTCTTTTATTAATGAAACGACTAATATGAATGTACGCATGCATACTGCTTGTCACTCCTCCTATGCCCTTCTATGGTGCTTTAAACAAGAGATTCCTGCCCTAAAAAAGTACTTCTCCGGAATTCTGATGGCCCATATCGGGAAGCTGTCTTTCCATAACACAAGGGTAAAATAAAAGCATCGCTATTTACAAATCCAATAACTCCAACTCAGACCTATTGCATTTCGAATGTATGTTTACTGTAGCATCTCTGCAGCTGCCGTGATAGTCTTTTTGAGCAACCAAAGATAACGGGTGGCCACCTTAATAGATGGGGTTCTTTTAGGTTTCTTAATATTGCTATTGTGCCTTAAAAAAGATTATTTTGATCATCTCTCAGCTGATCTCTAGACAGAGTGAAAATAAATTCCATATTTGACAATCAACCGTCATTACAGTGTACTTCCTCATTGGGACACAAAGTCAGAAAAAATACGGTGCTGTACATCAAATGGTGTACTACGTTGTGGGTCCAACTCAGCAAGTCAGTAGTTACTCATTGGATCCAACCCACAGCACTCCATCTGACATAGCAAATATTCTGGAAGTAGATGAAATATAAGATATACCAGAAGATTCTGTTTCCTGTATCTAAATAAGTCATACTTCAATATTGGTGATGAGACCATTTAGGAGAAGGAAACAGTAGATAAACAAGTGCTCGCCATTCCCACTGTTAATTTTTGCATTGCGCTCTCTCACTTTAAAGTGAAAGCGCGATGCAAAAATAAACACGCGGCGCCATGTCTTTTTTATCCAGCCCAATCAGAGAGCCAGACCGGCGCGTGCAAGGCAGCGTGACGAAGCTTCTGATAAGAAACTTCATCACAACAGTTGTAATGCAGGCGACCGAGTCCCTGGTGGGCCCTCCAAAAAATCCAAATGGCGGCAACCGTAAAACCCTCCTTTTCAGGGGGAAGCCAGCATTTGACATAAAAGTTGACGCTACCGAATGAAAATTAGGGGTGGGCCCGAATATCCTTCCCAAAACTGACTTGTTGACTATAGATCTCGCAGGCGAGGAGCCAATGTGGGCTCCAACGCCAGGCGAGACCTAAAAAGCACAAATATCCCTGTTGCACAATGCCATATGCAGAAAGCTAATTTAAGAATGTGGAGGTAAAATGTGTTTTCACCAAGCACTGCCTTAGTTCCTACCAAGCATATCTACTTACTCTGGTCATAAAATGCTTGGTGATTCAGCCCCCCCAATCACACTATTCTCTGTCTTAAAAACTGTGCTGTGCTAACCTGAACCCCATTATGTACGTACGTGAACAATTACTCTGTGCCATTTCAAATAATTACTTCTACTCATCCCTCTGCAATGAACTGCCCCCCAACTGATCTCCAGGCCACTACTTACCTGTAAGCTTTCATGGTGGACCAGAAATCCAAACCCCTTCCAATTTGACTAACAATAAGTAGCACACCAGATACCTGCCTCACAATTTCACAATGGCACTGTGCTTTAACTCAAAGTCTCTTTATGTAGTTGCTACTCGCCCCCAACATTGATGTGATCACCCAAAGCTCATTATTGATCTGTTCATCAATGCTCTATTACTTACCAGTAATCTTCATTACTCCAGGTCCCGTTGTCCTCGTCCCATTCATTACAAAGTGGACTAAGTGGTCTATTGACAGAAAAAAAGAACAGAGGAATGATGGGACCCTAACCACAGCCCCTCCCACTGGGAGTATATAAGCAGTACCTACCCAGCATTCCGCCTGAACTACCAAGCCCCCAACAGGAAGGCCCACCATCCGGGAGGGAGTAATGAATAGGACGAGGACAATGGGACCAAAGTACTGAAGATTACCGGTAAGTAATAGAGCATTACCCCCAGGTCCCTCCTGACCTCGTCCCATTCATTACAAAGTGGAGAATATCAAAGCAGAAAACCTGGCCTTCCAAAATCCAAAGCATACTCCGGAAACCACACCAAGGGCAAGAACCCAAGGGAGCAAAGTGAGAACCACAGGAAACAACAGACAGAACACCCAGACAGGAAAGCACCCCATCAAAGCAGGGACGCTCCCTCCACAACCAACGGGAGACGACCAAGCCGAGGGAGAGGACACCCAACCAGGGCAACCAACACACACCAGGAGCCCCCCCCCCCCCGAGTGAACAAGGAAGGGGGAGAACCCACCACACCAAACCAAAAAAAACCAACTGAGGCTGCCCACAACAAAAGGACAGCAAGGAGGCCACACATAGAAGAAAACCCCCAGTGGCCGAACCAGCCACCAAGCCAGAACAGGCCAGCAGGGACACAACCAAGGAACGGAAACCGGAACCATGGAGAAACAGAAGGTGACATAGACAGCAAGGAGGCAGCCAACCAGAAAAACTGAAAACAGAGCACCCAGGCTAAACTAAGGGAAACCCCAACCCACCAAGTGGAGGGGAGCATGCCAAAAGGCGACCAGGCAAAAAAGGAAGTTGATAAGGAGGCACCCGAAAGTGACCCCAAAGGCAAAGCTCCTGAAGGGAAACAGACTACAAAGCAACCAACACACAGGAACTCAGTGGACCAGAGAAGACAAAGCCTCAATAGGACACAACCAGGGGCGCCCCCAGACAAAAAGAGCTGACAATCCCAGCACCACCCGGCAGGCACACAGGACCCGGCAACAAAAAAGACACAGAGCGACCCCAACAAGAACAGAAGGGAAGCGCAGACAGCCTCACGGACACACAAGAAACCCCAAAAAGATGAGGGAAAGAGAAGAAGGCCCCACAGCCTGATGCAACCAGGCATGAAGGGTGACCAGGCGAACCAGAGGACAAACCCCATCACCACGAGACAGCCACCGGAAAAGACAAAAATGAAAGAGGTCAAGGCCATTCAACAGGGCAAAGGCCCAACCCCAAGGACCACCCAAGGGCAGGACCACCAAGACCAAACCAGGAAGGGGGAGCATCGGCCTGGCACCGGCCTCTCCGCAAACTGAACGAACCAGCCACGAGAGACCCCAGAGGACAAAGCCCCTGAAACTCACAGAGGAGGACGAGGCCCCAGGAAAGAAAGGCCAGCACCAACCACCAGAGCCGCTAACCGACAACCACCAAGCATCCAGCCAGGGAGATTGAACCAAAGCCAGAGTCCAGAAACAGGCCAAAAGCATCCAAGACCAAAACACACCCATGAAGCCAGGGAAACAGGAACACAACCCCCGGAATACCTCCTCACAAGGCCTACAAAGCCAGAAGGGAGCAGGCTAGAGCACCCAACAGAAAACCAGCCAGACCCCAACCCCAACCAAACCGAAAAGGGCAGAGCAAGAGCCAGAGACCAGAAACCCAGGATGGAACAAGGCCCCCCCAGAGCCAGACAAGAAATGCCAGAGCAGCAAGGGCAGGTGAGGACAACCCCCAAAGCCACAAGACCAGATCAAACAGAAACGGCAGAATAACAAGTCAGCCAGAGACGTCCCCAAAGAGACCAGGCAGACAGCCATTCAAACAGACAAGCCAGCAAAAGACTGGGAACCAACAACCCGAACACGCACAGGCTTGGAAGGGGGGGGACAGGGCCAACTGTCACAACTCTGAAACCCCCATCCCCTGAAAGGAGGCAAATAACCCCCAAAACCAACCAAGCCAGAGAGGCAACAGAAGCCAGGGTGGAAGCCAAGCAGACCGCCCAGGCCCACAAACTCCATGGCCCAAAACACACCAAGGAAGAACCAAGGCGACCGAGTGCCAAGCAGACTGGAATGCAGGGCCAAAGCCAAGCAACCCGCCAGAACAGAAGGACTCTGTGGCCCAACCCACACCTGGGGAAGGCTACAAATGGGGAAGGTACCAGCAAGACACAGGCGAAGCAAAGGCCAGGGAAGGCTATAGCAGCCAGAGGCACAAGGCCCCTGCCTCTCCCAAACCACAACAGCAAACCCCGGGAAACCAGCAGCCAGGCAGGTAGGCAGGCACCCAAAAGGGCAAGACAAAAACCCTATGACCCCTGTCAGAGGAAGGGGGCCCATAATGGCAGACATCGCCAACTATGGCAGACCCAAAAAGTGGGGGGGCACGCAGGGAAGACAGGAGCAGCTGCCCAGGCAAAGACCGGCACAGCTGGAAACGAGAGCTGAGGCCAGAAGGGGCAGGACAAAACCAACCCCACAAGGACTAGGACACAACTGCTGAGGGAACAGCCACCCACAGGGGAGCCCACGTCAGCCAGAGACCACAGTCTTTCAGAATCCCAATCCCAAAAAGTGTAGATGAGAGTAAGGAGACAACACGGCATGGATGCAGGCTCGGGAGACTCCCATCCCAGAAACCACCAGGCCCGAACACCAGAGGGCAGAGGAGAACAGCCTACAGTGGAGGCCCAGAGCCCCCGGACTACCCAGGCCAGCACAAGCGGGCCACCAACCAGCTCTGACCCACCAAAAAGGGCAGAGACCAGAGCAGACCAAGGCCTAACAGGGAATTCGAGCCAGAGGCACGGAGGGTGCCACGAAGAAATACTAACCCAAAGGCACGAGCACAGGATGAACAAACACCGCAGCCAGTGGCAACCCAGGCAGACATGGAAACAGGGAAGGACCAGACCCTAGACAGCACAACACCCAAAATCAGGCAAGAACCGGGGGCGGACAAGGAATTAAGGACGCAACCCAAAACCAGGCAAAAAGAATGGCCAGAGACCCCAGAACAGACCAACAGCCCTGCAAATCAGAGCCTGCAACATGGCACAGGGGCACAGACCCACAGTCCCCAGAACCACAGGCAGTCACCAAGCCAGGCAGCCATTGGCCATAGCAAGTGGAGGGCAGAAGCACCCAAGGAAAAAAGACCAAAGCTGGGTCCAAGGGTGCCAATAAAAACCACAAAAGCAACAAGGCAGGGATAATCAAGCACCACCACAAGAGGAAGCGTGGCACAGGAGCGGCAAGGGAGGCAACCAGGTGAGGAACCCAGACACACAAGAGGAGAAGCCAGGAACCCGTATCTCCAGTCCCAATAGCAAGACAGAAGATGCCAACCACTTCAGCAACCGGCTGGCCCAGGAGGACTCCCAACCAGAACAGACACAGCCAGGAAAAGGAACTCCCACCAGCAAAGCACAGGAGGACAATCCCAAGCAGCACCAAAGAAAAATAGCCAAAACCACCACATAGAAGGCACCTGGGGGAGGTGGGCACGCAGACACAGAACAAGGCCCCCCCAGTGCCACGAAGAGACAAACAGAACGCAAAAGGAAGGCCCCCCATCCAGTCCAAGGCCTACCACCAGGAACCATGCCCGGGCAGGAGGAAGCAGCTCCATCGGCGTGAGGCAAAAGCACAGCAATGAGCCCCAAAGAAGAAAAAAGAGCAAAGAGACTGCTATGTGGCATCCACCTGGGGGGGCGGGGGTCAAGAACAAGGCCACCCCACCAGCAGCCAACCTAAAGAACCCGACCACCACCAACACCAGAGTAGCATCCCCAAACACCCAGAAACACAAAGACACTGCTATGCGGTACTCACCCGGGTGGCCCGGAAGACATGAAAAAGCCCCCCCTCTACCCCCAGCTAGCCCAAGTCTTCCACCGGACAGGATCGGTGCTCTGCAGGAAGGCAGGGGAGCCTGCAATCGTGGTACGTCTTCCACTCGGCCATGCCACAGGAAGACGCGCCTAGCTACCTGGAAGGAACTGGGAGACCGGTGCACCAGCTGCACAGGGCAAGCTGGCATTCAAGAGCCGGTCAGAAACAACCAAGCCTCCCAGCAAGACTGGCAGGCTGGGAAGCAGACCAGCAGACTTCCCGCCCACACAGCCAGACAGAAGGACAGGAAGAGGAAGAAGAAATGCCACTCAAGCCCAGCAGGAACAGCACCAGCACCTCGGCCCAATTCTGTCAACAGACAGAAAAAAAGAACAGGCGGAATGCTGGGCAGGCACTGCTTATGTCCTCCCAGTGGGAGAGGCTGGGGTCCCAGCATACCTCTGTTCTTTTTTTTCTGTCTGCAGATGATTATCTCTACTTTGTAATGAATGGGACAGGGACAGGAGGGACCTGGGCGTAAAGATTGATTGCTATAACCACTTTTGTTCGAAATGCTTCTATTTAGAAGAAACAAATAGGGAAAATAAAATTATATTCAATAATTTGTCCCATAGCAATAGAAAATACACCAGATATGCAGACTTTTCCCATTGCTTTAAGTGAGTTCCTGGAATTAAGAGAGTAATGAGGAGTGTGGCATTGCTATGACATACTGTTCTTACAATATGAGTTGGGTGAGGTTAATTGAGTGATAGGGGTCTTGGTACTGCTGTACCAGCCTTGTCTCAGATACCTGGGTGTCGCATCACACCTTCAGAATCTGTTTCCTTTCTTTACCTTCTGGTAATGAGGTAATACCAGGCTCTGCTGTGGCCCCCTGGCCTCTTGCATCAGCTGTGATCTCCATCCTTTCTTCTGAAGAGTCCTCTGCCAAAAAACATCATATTGGATATCATAGTCGCAAACATATTAATACATATATTATTCCTCATTTGACTTATTATGACATTTTCCTGCTGAGTGTTGGTTCACTTCAGTGGATATGTTATTTGATATATGTTGTTATAAGGGTGAAGATATCCTTGGCACACTGGCTGTAGATGGGTGGTTTCTCGAGGCAAATAGTATTGTACTAGAGAAAGCAAGGATGGCCTGAATATGTAGACATCAGGGAGACTAAGGGCCTAATTACGATGTGGTCTGTGTACTCCGACCCACTGCCACTTTTAAGATCTTAGAGCTCCTCGATCTAATTCATTTCTGACATTTTTATGTTTCCTTTTCTTCATTGCTTGATTTGTTTTACTCGCAAGAAAGTGTCCCTCATACTCGTCAAAATGTCACTCATAATTGTATTGAAATTCTGAAAATGTCACACATAGCAATCTGAAACCATGGCAGCGGCAGCTTTGAGTAAGTCTGGAAGGGGGCCCCTCCATGCACTTTTTTAGGGGGGCCCCCTTAGGTTTCGTTACGCCACTGCCTGTGCCTAAACTTCTTTTTGTCCACAGGTTGGAATTATAAGTTAAAGGATATTTAACACATGCGATAATTTTCTGATACGTTAAATACATCAAGGCGTATTACATTTTGGCAGGTCAAACCTCCAAAACTTTATCTGGGTAAAAGCACACTGAATTTACGGTATCTTGCAAATTCTGGTGCTTTAAACATCAAAATCCGCATGTTATTCTCCATAAACTCGTAATAGGTGCTATGTGTCGCACCTGATAAAAACCGTACCCCTAGGTATCATTATCAGGTGCGCTGAATAGCACCTGTTCTCTTTATCAGGGCAGTGGCGCAACAAAGGCACCTGCAGCCTCCGTGCTGCAGGGGGGGGCCCTATGCTGCAGGGGTACTCAGAAACACAGTACCCAGACCCCCTCCATGTACCTTACGGGGGAGCCCTATCAAGTTTCATTATGCCACAATATCAGGGCCATAGTGGGAAGACATAATGTGGGATACCTTAGTCTTACTGGATGCTGCTAAATAGGAAGTTGTTAGTGGTGTGGGCTTTACAGGATACCTCACACATGGCCAAATGCTTTCCCAAACAGCTCACACTAAGATTCAGATACTCTCACATCAAAGGGAGTAGCCCTTATTCTAAGGTGGGTAAGTATATGCAAACTGAAACAATATCTCTTTTATTCTTATATACTTCTGTTCATGCTTAAGCACAGTTATATGTTTGTTGCAGCATATTTGGAAAAGCCGTCCAAATGTGGTGACACCCAAACCCTCTGACATCAGTATTTTATAAACCAACACTCAACCAACAACACACAACGAATGGAGATATCTCTTAATAATCCACTAAAAAGCACTCTGGAGTCTTTTCAGGTTTATGATGTGGTTTAAAATGCTACACTGTACTATAAAAGTAAAATGTTCTTAAAAGCTTTATGCTTTTACTTTAGTTTTGCCGTGTCCTTTTATCAAATGTACCTGCCAAACATCTATATCGCTGCATCCTCTGAATTTATCTTACTCAGTGACTACTGCTATTCATTTGCTTTTTCTTGTAACAACATTTGCTCATTTTGCTGATCCGAGATTAAACACTGATTGATTATCATCATTTACAAAGACTTTGATGTATTAAACTATACTATGCATTTCCAAACCAGCCTTTACTAACCTAATCTCCTTTTATTCAGACACGCCAGAATAATACACACAGGCACGTTCCATACTTCAAAAAGAAATAGAAAACTTTTTAAAACTCTGCATAGAGCCTGATTTTAAGTTGCACTTACTGGGTAAAGATAACATTGCATGCAATTTTACTGCTACTATGCTGTGAATCTGCACCACCAGTGCAATTATAAGTAAAACTTAAAATAATCAAGAAAGATCACTGGGACCGATTTTTCTGCTTCTATGACCATACAGAAATCCAATTTTCATGGTGTTTTAATGCATATATTTCCCACTTGCTTTGAGCAGGTAGTACGTCTATGTGGGGGTCCTATGGGTGAAGTGGAAGGTGAGGGTGGTGGGCTAAAGGAGTAGAGGAGGGGTAGGGTAGGTTTTTTCTTGCAGGGTTTTTACCACATACATGCATATAAGAAAAAGAGCATTGTATGTCACCCTCAAAAACAAAATTAATTAGGCTTGACAACTTCTGAATCCAAAGCCTTTTGCGATCTTTTGGTCCGGAATTGCTGCCTGGAAAAATTAGGTATGGTTCTTCCACACCTGTAAAAACAAGGAATAGAAAAACCAAGCCACTGTGAATCAGGTTGGGCAAAATTCAGTGCAGACCTTTTGTTCTGCCAACCCAGAATCAGAGCCATTTAAGCAAATATGATTGGATTTTATTCAGCATTACTTCTCTTTGCACACTGCTTTCACACACAAGTCCTTCATTCAGCAGGCCAAGCACAATCAAATCAGGTGCTCTCTGCACACATACCAAGAAGGGTAGGTGTGAGAAATTGGGTTACTGGTTAACTGGGGTCAGACCCCTGGTCAAGCAACAATCACAATCCTTGTCAGGGTGAGGCACAACCCAACCATAAATTAACCTGTGCCTAACCCTCACAGAACAGTTAGGCTTAACTTAGAGGTATTGTGTAAAGTATTTGTGCAACACTTCAAACAGTAATAATGTGAAAACACTACATAAACAGAATGCCATACCAAGTTTAAAAAATAGAGAAATATTTAATAAATAAAACAGGACCAAAATAACTAAAAATCCAATTAGTAGAACTGGAGTTATTAATTTTTCAAGATTAAAGTGTGAAATAGCTCCACAACGCATAATGGACCAACCGGGGATATCTGAACTAGGTCAAAATCACACTTTCAAGCTGACCAAGGTAGAGCGCAGGTCAGCTACAGTCACCAGGTTAGGCCCACTGAAGTTTACCTTCTTAAAGTTTGTGCCAAATGTCCTGTTGCAGTTGGAGAGGGCCACAAAGAGCAGGAAGAGTATTGCAGGAGGGTGCACCAGGGCATAAAAAGAAGACCACATACACCAACTATTTGGTACACCTCTGAAGCTGTAGATACTCTAAATGAATGAAGGACTTTTCTACTACCAAGACATGTAAATCTTAAAAGAATATGTCCAACCATTTAATATTCAGCACACCCCCCTATGGGCTACCTATGGACTACTTTACTGGTGACTTATATGTAATAAAAGGGGAGTGTTGGAAATGGGGGTCTCTAGTTGGCAGAGGAAGGTACATTTGTCCAAATAGGGACCCTTGCTTCTAGTCAGTGTAAGGGGAATACACACTTTAGATAACCCCTACTTGCCTCCTCAGTAGCTTGGCATGAGCAGACAGGTTTATCCCAATGACAATGTGTAAAGTATTTGTACCCAAACACACGGTAGTACAGTGATAACACCACAAATGGACACCACACCTGTTTAGAAAAATAAAGTATATTTATCTAAACTCAACAAGACCAAAATGACAAAAATCCTAAATACATGTAATAAGAATATGACTTTTCTAAGGATTCAAGCAACTGGGTTCATAGAAAACTGTTGATGCGTGACTCTACACAGAGATGGGAAGCGTCGAGAAACAAAGAGATGCATCAAGTCCTGAGTCATTAGGGAAATGATGCTACAGTTCTGATGCACGCAGGAGAAGTGATGTGTAGAATCCTAACTGTGTGGAAAATGATGCTTCGACTCCAAGACGGTTCTGCTCTGTGGATGAAGCGTCTGGAATACTTGCTGCACAGGTGCGATGCATGCAGATCCGGGATGCGTAGGCGATCGATGAGGCATCAGCGAGCTGCGCTGCATCAGTTTCTAGCACCGCGATCCCATGATGCATTAGTTCTGCAGCCTCAACAGCCTCCCCGTCGTCTCAGCAGCAGCGGAGCGTGGATATTTTTCTCACACAGAGGTGCTGTCTCGGGAAAAACAGCTGCAAGAAAAGCAATGCTTTGATTTTCTTAGTTCTTCAGGTTTCTTCTAGCTCCTAACAGCAGGAAGAACCTCCAAAGGCCTCAAACTGGAATAGGCATCTCCTGGCAGGTCAGAAGTCTCAGCAACAGAGTTCAGCGAGCTATGGGTGAAGTATTTGTGTTCCTGAGACTTCAGAACAAGAGGCCAGCACACACAGGCCCTTGGAGAGTCTCCTTCAAGCAGGTTCACAAGTCTTTGTCCTTTCCTTGACAGAAACAGGAACTGCAGGCCAACCCGATATAGCACACAGCAAAGTGGCAGTACTCCTCCTCACAGCTCTTCAGGTCTTCTCCTTGGCAAAGGATCCTCTTGAGTCAAGAAGTGATGTAAAATTCTGGGATTTAAGGTCTACAACTTACACTCCATTGTGTCTTTGTTCTCTTTGTCCAAGTGTCTCTGAGCCCAGTCCAAACCAGCTCTGTCCTCATTACTGCAGTATGACCACAGGAGATGGAGGCAGCATTGTGCAAGAGAGACAGGCCCTATTCAGGTACAAGGAAATCTCCTCCGAGTACTCTAAATGTAGCTCAGGTCTGAGTCATCCAGGAAGGGCTAGGCACACCTCAACCCCCTATCCCCCAGTGGCTCTCTACAGTGAATTCACATCCCCAGCCCCTGTCACTCCAAAACCAGGCAGACAATCCACAAACAGGCACACAGAATGGTTAAACAAGAACATGTCTACTTTCTAAAAGTGGCATTTTCAAACACACAATTTCAAAACCATTTTTACTAAAAGATATGTTATTAAATTTCAGTTCAGGGAGCCTAAACTTTATTTATCTATCTTTTCCTAATGGGAAATTATACTTATTAGAATTTATAATGTATTTTCTATTCTATCCTATGGGGCAGATAGCCTTCAATAGTGAAAAACGAATTCCCAGTATTTCACCGTCAGGACATATCACAAACACCAGTACATGTCCTACTTTTCACATTCACTGCAGCCTGCCATGGGGGTGCCTTGGACCTACCATAGGGGTGCCTTACATGTAAGCAAAGGAAAGGTTAGGGCCTAGCAAGTGCACTTGCCAGGTTAACATGGCAGTTTAGAACTCTGCACAGCTGCTGCAGTGGCAGGTCTGAGATACATTTTCAGGGCTACTCACGTGGGTGGCACAATCAGTGCTGAAGGCCACTATGTAGCATTTGATTTAGAGGCCCTGGCACACTTCGTGCACTTTACTAGGGACTTACCAGTAAACCAAATATGCCAATTAGGGAGAACCAATTTAAAACAATTTACATAGGAAGCACTTGCACTTTGAATCTGACCTCCAGTGGCAAAGAGCCCAAAGCATCTAAGCCACCAAAAATAAATCCAACACTGCATCAAAAATGCAGGAGTTAGAGGCAAACAAATGCCAGGGGAAACCATGCCAAAGATGCCAGGTCTAACAAGGAGCTTAGGTCTTGGCAAGAGGGAATAAATGCCAAGTCAACATACCAATTAAAAAATGCATTCAGGTTTCAAGGGCAAGCCTAGGATATGTTTTAAGGTGCTACTTAAGTGGATGACACAATAGGTGTTGCAGGCCCACTGGTAGCATTTAATTTACATGTCCTGGATACATGGTATGCAACTCTACAAAGAACTTATAGGTGCATTAAATATTCAATTAGGTACATGCAATTAAAACCATGTTTAGGGGAGTGGGCAGAAGCATATTAACACTGGCGGTAAAATGCAAAGAGTTCAAAGGGCAACAAACACAAATTTAGCAAAAAGTGGAGGGAAAAAGGCAAAATGTTTGGGGCTGACTCTGCAGAGAGTGCCACGTCCAACAGTAGGTAACTGGGTTAATGTGCCAGTTGCTCGGGTGTCAATTTTCAGATAATGGGCAAAACCTTGCCCTCTCTTCATCTACCATTTCATAGCTTCGTTCAATTGGATATCATGTAGGTAAAGTTTGTAAATCATTTTTGGCCATTGAATCCGTTGGCATTTGCTGAACAAAAGGAAAAAAGAACAAAGAATCATAGGCAGTGGGGCGGGATGGAGGCAAAGATTTATAAGAGAGAAAAAACTAACTTTATGCCAGCATTCCTCTAGTAGCATGCTCTCACCGTTTTCATTAAAAGGGAAGTTTGCTTTACTGATCTTCCTTATACCTAACCCATGATGAATATTTCTCATCTGTGGCAGCTGCTTACTGTTTTTTATCATATTTTTATGTCTGGCCGACAGACAACTTAGCAGTCTTGTCAGCTTCATGTTTTTAAATAATACATACGCATGCAAATGCATAAAGAGGTTGAGAGTCAATTTTCTACATCCATTGCTTTGACCAAATATCTATTAGAATTTATTTCCAATTATCCCAGTCTACAGCATAAGACAATGGGCCATCCCACTTCAGCCAGAGGCCCTCTCCACCGTAAGTGACAACAATTTGCCTTTGCACAAGTGCACACCCACCTGAAAGGAAATGCACTTCAGTGTCGGGGCTCGCATGTGAATCGCTGTGTTCATTTCTGCTTTCATGTGATGTTTTTTGTATTTACTTTTTGCAATCTGTCATTTTATTTAGATTTTTAACAGATACATGTCATTTGTAGGCAGAGATATTTCATTTTTCTATTTTCATATCTATTGCATATGATTGCAAAAAAAAAAAAGAAACTAAAAAATACCATGCTTGTCAGGACCAGTCTAATTGGCTTTGCCAGTATTTGTTTATTATAACTCCTTCTGCCAATTTTTTCATCTGTCTGTGGTACCTGTGGGTTAAAAAAAACAACACTTTTTTGTTTATCAGTTTTTTGATCATGTAAGGACAAAGGCCACAATCTCCCTTTTTTCCTGATGCCAGAAACTTTCATGCTGTGAAAAAGTTATACGCAGTAGGTACAATGAGTACAGCAGGACTGTATAGCATGTTTTAGAGTATAATTAAAATTGCATTGGATGGTGATAGGAAATACTGTCCCCAGCGTCCAGTGGTGACATTTACACTGCAGAGTAAGTAGGGACATGAGGGATGACAGCTACATGTTCAGAGGGAGCCTGAGACCTAGCCCAGAGACCGGAAAGCCTTCAACATTCAGTGCAAATTTCAAGTACAGAAATAGTCTTCTTGCGTTTGACAGAGGCCTCTTAGGTTCGTTCCTGGTGTGCGCAAAGGTCTCATTTCTGTGTCTCATTTATTTGGCAGGCAAATAAAGGTGGAGATTGAGATTTAGGCATTTAAGGGAGTCAGGAATGACAGTGTCACAGGATGGCGATTTTAAAACTCTGCCCTCTAGGGACACCAGGGACGTCAGCCGGAGGCACCGTGGTAGCCTGAAAGTGGTTGTTCACAGCTGCTGGAAGTCTTTAAAGTTAAGAGTTGATCTAAAACATGGAAGTTCACTTCTGGTGTTTGGCAGAGACCCTTCATATGTGCATCGAAGACCAACAAATAAAAATCATAATAAATCACACCAACACCACCACACAGTTACTCTCCAACCACCCACAATAATAGCACAGATAAAGCACAACAAAACATGCTAAACATTACTACAATATATGCAACAGTGTAAGAGTGAAACAAAAATAACACAACTCCTGGCACACTTGAACAGCAAAACAACAATGACAAAATGCAACATGATAGTGCAACAACAAATCATCTACACGATGGGGCAACAACACAACATCATATAACAACATATTGCAACAGATCACAAACACAATAATACATGATAAGAATAATGGGAAACAACACCGCCCAGCATAATGGAACACCATAACAACACAGCTACACAATAACAACTCAACAGCATGCAACAGAAAACCAAAATAGCACACACACGAAACACAATATCCCAATGATTACAAATGCATCAATAATACACCAACACAAAATCAAATTGTAAATCAACACAACACATATTATAGAAATTGCAAAAATACATGAGAAAATTTAACAACTGCACACAAAAAGAACTTTGCAAAATTCAACATTTAACAATAATAACACACAAACAATGGAACACACAAACAACAAAGGAACAGACTGAAGCCATTAAGGAGAACACAGAAGAACACGGCACAAAGCTGTAGCAAACACAACTCCAGAAACACCACACAACCTACAAAACACCCAGAGAAACAGAAAAATAACACAAAGTCAAACTGCCAATACATGATAACACACAAAACGAGCCAGACCTTAATATATCAGCAACCTAAAATAGCAGAATGGTCAAACAAAAGGTAGACTTGAAAAACAACACAAAGATATGCCATAACAGAACACCACATTAAAGACACAACCATACAACCCAACAATGTACCACCACATTAGTACAACACAGTAGACCACTACAAAACGAACACCAAAGCAAAAAGACCAACACATCATAATCAACACACATAAAACTCTTAAACACCCAGAGCAATACAGCAAAAAACAACACAACTTTGCAATATAATTTGTGTTTGTGCCATTTACTGGTGATCAGGGCCGTAACTATGTGTTTTTTCCTGAGGAGCAAGGATAATGTCATTTAGTCAAATTAGAGAGAGCTGCAAGCACAAGTCTCCCAATAATTACATATGTCTGCTCAAATGCGTCATTCACCTATTGCGACATCCTATTTATGTTCAGCACTTATGTAACTGAATTACATAATAACTCTCCCTGACATTGCACTAAACAAACTGCATATCACTTACCTAGGCCACAACCAACTGCTAAGTTAGCATTATGAGATCCCTCAGTCATAGACTCCGTACACTGACCAGTCAACCTGGTCCTGCAGGTAGCACCACATTTACATTATAATTTGTCTACTAAAATGTTAACAAGACCAGAAGCATGTTTTTCAACAAGTAACACGGCTGGTAACAAATGGTCCTAATCACCAAGAAAAAAAAGAGGCTGAATGAAATAGACCCAGAGTCTGCCTCTAGAAGTTCACCACATCCCACATTGACACAGTGGCCTGTTGGTTAGGCACTCCTGCGTTTCTTTGTGCCTCTCCAGAGATTATGTCTTCGGTTCCTACTTTTCAACTCCTGATCTGGGCAATTCCAAGAATTGGATGGGTGGCCCACTCACGTAATGTGACATGCTTCATCATAGGCCACCTTTTCGCACCCTGGTAAGATGTTTCTGCCAGGGCGGACTCAAGATCAAGTGTGTGCTAAAAGTACCTTAGGCTAAACACACAAAGAGTCTTTTATTAGGAGGCACACTATGTATATATATATAAATGGTAAAGAAGTATCCTGAGAGGACGTTTTTGGGTACCAAGTCCCTTACATAGCTTTGTGGTGCCAAAATGTTTCTTCCCTTAGTTAGCTTAACTAGGTCTCAGGCATTCATCAGGGCTTATCATAGGATCCCTATACTAGTTTACTTCATAATGTAAAGGCAAGGACCTACCGCTCCTTGTAATATCAAGGGTAAATTATCTGATATGAGTGAAAAAATAAAAACATTAGGGTAGACAAGCATTTAAAAAAATATAAAGTTACCTGTATTAGTGTCTTGTGCAGTTCGTCTAGACGCTATCCGACGGGAGAGGGGCTTGATCACATCCTCCCGCATATTGAGGTGCTCTTATTCCAGTGTGGTTCTCTGATTCCAGTCTGCCAGACCGCAAGTACCAAACGCCAGACCCATCGTGAGGAGGCTGTTTGCTGACACGGCGATTTTCACGACGATTTTCCAGCCCGTGGCCGGCCACCTCTACGCCTCTATGCCTCCTGCACCCAAGGCGCCCAAGGCACCCCAAGCACCCTAAGGCACCGTGGATATTGCGAACTTTACAGCCTGAGGAGGATGCCGTGTGCAGACTCCCAGCCTGCCGACCGCCGCATCTTGCATCTCTCCCGCAGCCCCTGCATGCTTCCCAGGGCCAGGTGTAGCCGAGGGACTCTAAGGCACACTGGGGAGCGGGACGACCAGCCTAGGCCCAACACAGAGCCCCGGGCTAAGAGGAGCTTGCACCATTGTCTGAAGCAGCAATTGAGTGCAGCAGAGGTGCAGGGGTGACCTGGAAAGCTGTCCTGACAAGATTTTCTACTTCCCCAGTATTTGGAGCATATTTTGAGCATAAAGGGACAGGTGAGCGAGGGCATTATAAACCAGTGAGGGCAACATAAGGCCCTGCTGAGGGGGAATCCCGGGGTAGGGACACGGTGCAACTAGACTTAACCTCGATTAAACTTGCGAATACAGCCTCCCACCGTAAGCCCTAGCTCCGTTGCTCCTCTGCACTTGCTCCTTATCTGCCTCGCCCACTTGCAACGCTGCTCAGCCCTCTCGAATACCGCAGAGGAGCAGAGAACCTCGCTCGGGGGACCATAGTGTAGAATCATAGACACGTCAAGATCCTTCAAAGACTCCCCCCACACATTTTGCAGCACTTTAATAATTCTTCAGTACAAGCAAAAGGAGCACCCACCCGCCCCATAACACCAGTCAGTGCTTAGGTTGGCAAAGAGCTGCAGGCGAATAACTTACCTATCCACTTCGAGCAACTAGTAGGAGGAGCTCCCTTATTGCTCCACCTAGTAATGACCCCCAAAATAAAAGGGTGAGTGCACGCAACACCAGAGGAAACTCTCAAAACTCACTCCCCCCAAAAAAAGGATCACAAGGATTACAAGGAGTAAATGTCTAACAGATAACCGAAAGGAAACACTGCAAGACGCTGCACAAAAGGGTTCAATAATGTACTTCCTTAGGCAAAAGGACTCCCCCAACATTGACCATGAGACAACCTTCGGCGCTCTATCTCATGGCTCGAGGCCGGCCCAAGACAGCAGTCCCAAAGGGCTGGGCAGATCACCCATGGAGCATACCCAAATATGCGGGGAGGTTCTACTCCCGAGTAAGGAACCAAAGGGATAGAAGGAAAAGTAGGATGCAGCTTGTGGGCAACTCGACCCAACAGAGCTTAAAGGTCCGAGCACGTCTCTAACTCCTTTTCAAACCTCAGACATGGGGCGAGACACCACACTCTCCAAGCCACACAAATCAGTTCCAACCAAGGATGCACCAAAATTAGGGAGGAAAGCGCGAATTCATCAAGCTAAAACCCACGGGCTAGACTCCCAGAACACGGAGCCTGATGTAAACTGAACAATTAGAATGACTAGGGCATCCCTTTCACACTCACTGAGAAGGGTGGTAGCAGTCGAGCCATTTGGTTGGTATTTATAGACTCCCTGTGTTTGTTTTGGCTTTTTCATATAGTTAATCTGGGGATGTGAACTAGGTTTGAGTCTTTAATCTTTAGATCCCTTTGACCCTCCTTTCTCGGATTGTTAGTACACGTAAACTTTACAAGACCATGGTCACACTCAGTTACTGAGGGACTAGAGTCCCCTGTGGGAGGGGACTTAACAGCTTCATTCCTCCACAATCGGGGCCAGAAGATCAAAAGGACCCTCAAACTAACCCCAAATCTTTTGCTACCAATAACAGCCCCATGGGGCATCAAGCCAAAAGCTGATCATAAACCTCACAACGTCAGCACAGACACTCAGACTTGGAGAAATCCCCCCTGACCGAGTCAAATTGTATCACCAACAAAGCTCTTCCGTGGCAGTCATCCAAAACAGAAGTGCAAATGGACCTCTTACAAGCCATTGAAGCCTGTCTAGTCAACATAAGCTCCAGGGTGGATGAATTAGACAAAAGGCTCTATAAGTACTTGACCTCCAACCCGGGGACTGCACCTGTTGCTGTTCAAGCCTCATGGAGAAATGGGCTTCCCTCCCTGAGATCCTATTGGATCCTAACGGACATAGTGGAAATAGCTTAAGGATGCCAGGAGACATCAAATACAACCACCACAGATGACATGGCATTGACAAGCTGCAACCACCAGGAGGCAAGGGATCAAGTAGGAACGCAAGCGGGTCTGGATCTAAAGACTCCAGATGACTAGGGAAGCTCTAAAAGGGCCAAGGGGACAGCTAGCATACTCCAGGGGCACAGTGGGGGGCGCAACGCCCTGGCTCCAGACCCGCAGGAACACACCCTCATCATAAAGGCCGCACAAGACTCCACTCTATCTAGGTGAGCAAAGAAAAAGTTGAGAAAACAACAGAAAAAAACACACAAGAGGAAGACAACAACAGATGATGCTGAGCATCCCCCCCACCCCCACAAGGGAACACCAACCCACCGAGCCCTATCCCATCTTTATTGCCAAACACTGGGGCAAAAAGGTTTCCCAGGCTGTCCAGCCGCCGTCAGAAGAGCAAACACAATCAAGTTTCTCAAGCACCCCAACCGAAATTGACCAAAAACCTTCACCAAGGCCAGACCAGCCAATTGGCCATGTCTCAACAGTCAGATTAAGCTTGGCACCACGGGAGGCAAATCCCCAAAAAGCAGCTGCCATAACTACGCCACAACTGCCGGATCTGTCCCCATCTCAAGTAGAATTTGGACAAGAGTCTGGCACAAGGGGCGATCAGGGCCACAATAAGCGGTCCCAAGCAGGACACCGAATGATAAAACAAGGAAACCAAAACTCAAGACTAAGGCCGGTGGAGCCTTCCCCACACAGGGGCAAAGCAGCCCCAACCATGGGCTCACCAATAGTGGTCCAAGAGGTAATTCTCACCCTAAGGTATCACAGCACAGGTCAGCACGACATCTTGAACAGGAGCAATATACTCCGCCTCTTCAAACACCTGTCCACCCTAGAACAAATACAAACAGGTGATATAGTATGTGTGAAATTTCTGAGCACGAAGGGGGACTCACACGGCGACTCCACAGTGGTGGGTTTAAACCATATAAAAATTCAACAAGTCATTGCGAACAACTCCAGACAACTTGCTGAGTGGGGCATGGATGTTCAGACGGTGCCGCATCCAAAATACCCTCATGCCCATGCACCAGACAACAGGGGAAAGGTCCCTTGGTCGATCCTGCATGGAACAAATAGTAATGTCACTCCGGGCAAAACTCGTACAGCCCCAGGGTCCCAATGAACATCAGGATTTCATGCCAAAATAATCATCAGGTTATTTTTGAAGGCCTCTCTTCATCAATGCCACCAGGAATTACAAATGGGGGCACCAGTATCCCTAACCAGTTAGCTAGGGGAGCAATAAGGCAAAGAGCAGCCCACACACAGCAACTAACCATAATATTCTGGAATATAGCAGGGACAAGTACAATCAGTGGCAATGAAAATCTGAAGCAGTTTCTGGAGACTGGCGATATCCTCTGCCTCCAAGAGACTTGGGCCTTGTCCAGCACCCCATTGGCAGGGTACTATGAACACTTTATCCCAGCTATAAAAAATAATCTATTTGGCCGACCAGTTATCAATTTAAACTCACCCGGACTGCAAGCCATACATATTAGAGGCATGAAACTTAATTCACATCCAACGCCTCTTTTAATAATTAACTCCTACATCAATCCAGCGCAGCTCACCATGAAAGAGAAGCTGGAGGGACTGCTGGGGAAACTAGAAGACCTCTTGTCCAAATACAAATCTCACCAGTTAATTCTAGTGGGGGATTTCAACTTGCGGGATCTGGATACAATCATATCCCCACCCCTGAGTTCCAGCAGGGCAGCACCCATGTCTAACTTCATTAACAATCACAAGCTGATCTCAACACACACACTGAAAATAGCCCACTCGAACACATGGGATTCTCCCCCCACCTTCAGAGACATCTCAAGAATTGACTACATCATGGTCAGCAAAAAGCTGGCAGCTAGATTGGACTACTTTGAAGTTGAAGATAGGACGGAAAGCGACCATAGGCCATTAAGGACGGTCTTTCTGATGACAGTTCCATCAGATCTATACCACCAAACCATCAGAGAGTCAAGAGGGGACAAAAAACACAGTGTCTTGAGGAAGATCAAATGGCCAGATAAGATAGGTAACATGCTACAAACATGGCTGGAAGAAAAACAGGAAGGCAATCTGTCTTCAACACTCTCGCCCAAAAAGGCATGGGAAGATACTGTGGAGGACCTACACGCAAAGCTTGGGAACCCTCAGTTACAACTCCACAGGCTCAAAAGGCAACCAAGAGGGAGCAGTACAGGGCCAAATAAAGACTTATGGGACAGTAAATGCCTCCTATGTAAGGTCCTCTCAAAAAAGAAAAGAGGGTGCTGCTTATTGGAGGGACGGGTGGTTGCCTCACTGAGGGCAGCAGTAAGGAAGAAAATATGGGAACATAAAAATGCTCTGTTAACAAGGGGGTGCAGTTCCTAGAGTGGGAATGGAAGGGGAAGGGGAAAAGACAAATCTTTTGTCATGTTGCCCTCACACACCCTGAGAGGTGTCATGCTTCATCCTTGGGCCTTGCTCCTTGTAGGTCCGGCGCTACAATGCTCGATGGGCTCACTGTTACCGGGGCTCTTAGTCAGAGATCATTTTAGAAGAAGCCGTTGGGTGCGTGTGAGTGTGGGGACAGTAGAGGGTTTTATGCACGTGAGGAGTGATCTAAAATAGGTCAAAATGCCACCATGAAAAGGAAATGGCTAAAAGTCTTCCTCCTGATCAGGGCCGTCGTTAGCGCTGGTGGCGCCCTGTGCGACAATGTCTGTTGGCACCCCTCCAATGACCACCTCTACCACGGATTCCCTCACCACCGACTTTAACAGTGCATCTCAAATCTCTAGAACCACTGTCTCTCGGATTCATTTAGTTTTATAGCACCACTCATACCAGTATAAGGTGTTGGAGCACTTTACATCACAAACACATTGCACAGAGATAATCATAGGTGTGTAAATCAGTGTTTAGGAAATGGTATATTAGACAGGACTACAAGGTGTAGTGTAGGAGTAACATGTCATTGATACTGGCAGGCAATGTAGTTTAAGAGTCCTTATTCTGGAAAAGCACACATTCAGAATGTTAAATTTAACACCATTGCTAGGGTTCTCTTTAATAACAAGAATGGTTTATCACTCAATTGAACCTTTTTGGCAAGATTAGGATAATGAAAGACTGGGCAAAACAACATATAGCTCTAACATATACCTTGCATTTTACACACAGCTCTTAGATAGTTAATAGCTCAATGTTCTATATCACTATTTTGACTTACAAACATGTAACAAAAGGAGCTCTTCTACAGAAGCAGTAACCCACTGACCTATTTACATTAAATGCAGTTTGTTATCTGCATGGTACACTTTCTTAGCAGCAGGCATTTTAACCCTCTGCGTTACCTTTGGATGAGTCAAAACTTCCACTAGACAAACCTCTCTTTCCAGGAACATGACAAATCACCTGAGTTATCTTGATGTTTTAATTGATGCCTACCAAAATTGCTGGAACACCCCAGTAGGTTGGTGCTTTTAAAATGATAATATTACTTGTAAAAATGACGCCCCCACCCCAAGTCAGTGCCCGGTGCGGTGGCACCGATCGCACCACCCTAGAGCCGGCCCTGCTCCTGATAAAGCAGAAGAACTCAGTGCAACTGTAGAGAAACACAAATCAGCTGAGTAGAAGAGGAATCTCAAGAGAGAACGGAGTAGTAGAAAAAGGCTGGCTGATTTACATTAAACAGCTCTACGCAATCGCCCCCGTCCACACGGGCAGTTCAGAAGGGGTCAGTGGTGGGGAGGGCCCAGACTGGCAATCAATCATCATGCCAGAAGACAGGAACACCAGCCAATGTAACTGGCCTGGGTGTAATAGAACACCGGTGGAAACATACTGTGCCTCATCAGCCCAGATAAATTCCCAAAGGGTCAGTAAGATCATCAAGAACATGAAGAACAATCGGGCCCCCGGGCGAAATGGGATTCCAGCATCGGTCTTCAAAAAGGCCCCCAATTTTGGGGAAGCAATGCTAACTCCTTTATACAACCACACTTTTCAGACATCAACAACTCCCGATTCCTGGAGGGGCTCCATCTTGGTCCCTATTTTAAAAAAAGGCGACCGTTTAAAGACATCAAACTACAGGCCTATTGCCCTACTTGACCTTGAAGCCAAGGCCTATGCCCACCTTCTACTAAAAGACCTGGAGAAGTGGGTAGATAAGAACAGCATCATTCCTCCTTACCAGACTGGCTTCAGGTCACAGGCATCGACTATGGACAATGTACTAGCAATGGCATACTTATCCGCCTAGGCCACCCAGAAGAACCCCCCTCCACTTTTCTGTTGCTTCGTGGATTATAGCACAGCCTTCGATAAAGTTGTTTGTAGAAGATTATGCTGGAAGCTAGATAACTGGGGCATTACACCAAACCTACTAAAGGCAATAAGATCACTTTACGAAGGCACCTGGGTAAGAGTCAAAACCAGTGAGAGCACAGTGTCCCAAAAATAATCAATGAGAATGGGATGAAGCAAGGGTGTG
Source organism: Lissotriton helveticus (assembly GCF_964261635.1). NCBI lineage: Eukaryota > Metazoa > Chordata > Amphibia > Caudata > Salamandridae > Lissotriton > Lissotriton helveticus. Next base: position 1,779,560,400 of record NC_136059.1, on the reverse strand, counting down.
TGCTGGCACCCATTCTTTTCAACGTATAAACGGCGGATCTGGGAGATGCCCTAAAAGGACTATGCCTAGTAGCACCAAGACTAGGAAACATGAGGCTGCTGGTGTTTCGATATGCCGACAACACAGCCATAATGGACCACACAAAGGTGGGCCTACCAAGAGCCCTAATTGCACTAAATCGCTTCAACAACACCAACAACCTGTCAGTAAACCAAGGAAAGACCAAGGTCGTTATCTTTGGGACTTACCACCAGAAAAAGAAAGCTCAATAACAGATGGGCAACTTCCAAATCAAGACAGCGGAATCATACATTTACCTAGGGGTCTGGCTGACAGAACGGGCTAAGGTGACCGCCCACTTGAAACACCAAAGCAACACGGCTAATAAGGTCATACATCTACTTAAGCAACTAAATCACCACCTGATCAGCCCGACTGCCGGCCCAATACTGAAAGTCTTGAAAGCGAAACTTTTACCAGCAATCAGCCATGGCCACCTGGCCTTCCCCGGGTCACAGCACGCTTGCTTAAATTCAGCACAATCCAAAGCATACAAAACAGTGCTTCAAATCCCGAGGTCAGCAAGGAATGCAAGGCTATGGCTGGAACTAGGTGTGGCGAGGCCGGACCTGATATGCCAGGGGGACTTTATAACACTCTATCTCAGGCTCTTAAAGGCCCCAGCTAACACACTAAAATACTAACTGAGATCAATCTTCGAAGAGCCTTGTATGCTCTGGCACACCGTCCTTGACAAAGCGATGGAAACATTGAATATAGTGGAAGAGAGCATGCGGAGGCCTGAAATCCCTATGAACACCTGGAAAAGAGTCATAAACAAACAAGTGTGTGAAATTTCATTTGACCTTGACTGTAAATCGCTCCGTTCAACCTCACACTTAGACCCACTGAATTGCTCATATTTGGCAGGCAAAGCCCAAGCTTACCTAAGTGACGCACTCACTACATCAGCCCGAAGGAAAATTCTGTCCATGATATTATTCACCCTAGGAATTGCAGATTTTAATCCTGCATGGGCATGAAGGGGGGATGCCACAAACTGTAGACTCTGCCCATACATGAGGGAATTGTAGCTGCACCTCTTATGCTGTTGCCCCACTCTCATGGATGAACGAAGAAGGCTATTGCTCCTGATTTGTTTCATCAGCGTAATAAAATCCTGTAGGGAAGCATCATCCATGTGCTTCTCCAAGACCAACACGACGACCCTAGCAAGACTGGGGAAATTTACCTACTGCATCAGCACCGCCTTAAAAACGGCAAATGAACGAAAAAAAACTCAGGAGAAGAGCATAATAAACCCAGCGAAAGACTGTTGAGGTGGTCTTGATCGTGCATCGAAGCCTCCCTGCACTTCCAGTACTCTCTTCAGGACAGCACACCTCATAGGATAATGGACCAGAGGTCAATGGAAATGAGTCATAGCATTATAATGCCATCCACCCTGACAGGAAAATACGGGATTCCGTATAGCCACTAAAGCCATGCCTTCATAAACATAAACTCTGGGGAAGGCAGATAGGGGGCGGAACTGGGGAGGGGTGGCAAATCCGTTAACTAAAAAAGTGTTCTTTAAAAAAAAAAATCTCTCCTACAAACAACTGTTTTTAACCATTGTTTTAGCCGTAACATGTTGATTGCTTTTTACTGTAATGATGTTAATTAATTGTACAGTCAATAAATACAAATAGTGTCTTGTGGTCAGCTCTAAAAGTATTTAAAAAACAAACAACCAACCATGTCAAACATGACACTACACACACATGCACTCTGCAAGCTCAGACGATTGAAGTAACACAGCTGAGAATAACACTATTCTTTTTTACAGTGCTAAACCTACTACTTTACCAAATGCAGAGACACTTTGCCTCATGGTCTTTTCAGTGATGGGCAACTCCTATTGTCACACTCAATGGGATATACAAATGAGGTATCTGTCCAAGTAATGAGAAGGAAAAATATATCACACATTCATCCATCCACACAATAACCTTTTTTCCATTCATCAATCTATGCACACACTCTCTTGTTAATACATTCATCCACTCTTTGACTCATGTTGGCATTCACTCACCATTAAGCCTAAGCACATTCTAGATCACCCATTAACGGAAACACACGTTAAATAATAATGAGCCAGACCTATTGGCTTCGTCGGTGCTTGTTTTATTATGTTCAGCTTGTGTTTTTATGCACAGCCCTTTAAAAGGGACATATAATTCAATAAACACATGCATACGGAACACCGCTGGTAGCAAACTGATGTTATTAAAATATTCGAATTCGCGGTAAAAAGGGCTTTCCCTCTGCAACTGCACATTGGGAGAAATATTTTAATGGGAGCTGACAGAAGCTGACAGTAAAGACCAGGCTGTGTTACTCCCACTAAGTGTAAAAGGCAGCGCATTAGTGCGGGATACAACATATTTTTACAGCTTGCTGAAAAGACCACCTAAAACTGCTTTCCCCTTAGAGGAGGATATTGAAGAAGATGAATTAAATGAGCTGAAAAGAACCCGAATCATAAGAGATAAAACGACAAGCAATAAAACCACAGATCATAACAAGGTCAGTCAATTGCGTTAACAAGGTTCAGATTTACAACAAGCCACTAAACCTGCCAAGCTAATAGACAGACTTTGCAGCATGATGGTCGAAGCAGATCATAGTGAAATGCGGCTCGTATTTCAAGGTCTTACAGACGAATCTCTGAGTCTAAATCTGATCTGGAAATGGCAAATGTATCTTGCAGTGTAACAACATTCTGAAAAATATGAAACATATCCAATATAAACACAAAACTTTATATTTTCAATAAATACACAATTAACTCCCGTTCAGCTTACATGTGGAAATGACCTGATTTGCAAGTTCAACATATTAACTGATGACTTTGCATATAAGTCAATTTACACAATACTATACTATGAAGGTGTAATATTCTGCATGAGTAAATATCGTCCCAAGTGAAAAAGGCTAGGCGTTCGAGGGAGAACTGTCTTGAAAAGCTTAGTAAAACCGCAAACTCAAGGATTCGTGGCTATTAATTGTTTACAGCTGATACCCACCCTCAAAATAGAGATTTAGGGGCAGATTTACAAGCCCTTTGCACCACTTTTGCGTCATTTTTCCCATGTTAAAAGTGGCGCAAAAGTGGCGCAAGAGGCTTGTAAATCTGCCCCTTAGGGCCTGATTACGATGTGGTTCGGAAAGCCTCAAGTCAGAGGCTTTCCGAGCCTCATCAAGGTTTCAGTTTTAACGTCCGCATTAAAATGCAGGCAGTAGAAAGTGAAACCGGTCTGTCATTCCGGCTGGTTTCCGACAGGCTCAAGTCGGCCAGTTGGAGACCGGCACCTAATCCCAATGGACATTGGGATTACGATATTGATTTCCTACAAACTTTCTATGTCAAGCTTTCTGACATAGGGGTGCCACCCTGCGAATCGCTGCACCTTGTGTGTGCCGTCCACAAGGTGCAGGGAGAGATGTGGCGCAGCGGCCAGGGTGACTGACTCCAGATTCTGGGGATCAAGGTTCGATCCCCGGGGCCTGCGGCAGATTAGCCCAGCACCATGTGACTCTGGGCAATAGCTTGCTTAATCTTCCCGATGGCCCCAGCGCCTAGAGACCCTAACAGGTGATGGTGCGCGCTTTAGAAATGTGGATGGATGGGTGGATTCACACAAACTTCCATTTCTCTATGGGAGCTTATGCCGCAGACAGGAGTAAATTCCTTTCCGAGTTACGGAAGGGAATATGTGTGTTGTGTGCAGGCAAGAAGGGCTGCAGGAAAAAGTTTCTCCATGAGGAAAATTATTTAACATTGGAGAAATAAAGCTATTTACAAAATCGAATGAGATTTCCACACCAGCAGTTATGCAACAATTATCTACTTGGAAATGCCTCTGCAAATTCAAATGCCCTTCCTATGAGTGGAAACACAAGGAGATAATGGACGGAGCGCTGAAACTTTTCAGACACTCACCCCCAGACACCCCCAGTTGAATCCATCATCGTTCTTTAGCTCACTTCACCACCCCAGTACAGACATAGCTCTGTGCAAATCAGTCTTAACCCTGTGCCTCCTAGGAACAGTCTAGCCCGAACTGCCAAGCCATGTTTTCCCTGGATTGGAAACAAGCATCCTGGGACCGGTTTCGGGCTAACAGCCCTCATCAGCCAGACTAGCTTGAATCCAGTGGCAAAGGCTAGCTTGAATCCAGAGGCAAAGTGAGCAATCAATCAATCAATCGTAGCATTTGTAAAGCGCACTATTTACCTGTGAGGGTCTCAAAGTGCTGGCGGGGGGATGAATGCTGCTACTGCTCAAAAGGCCAGGCCTTGATCAGTCTTCTGAAGTTCAGCAGGTCTTGGGTCTGCCATTGGTTGATGGGGAGGGTGTTCCAGGTCTTGGTGGCGAGGTGGGAAAACGATCTGCCACCAGAGGTCGCTCTACGGATGCGGGGAACTGTGGTGAGGGCGAGGTCGGGGTAGCGAAGCTGGCGTGTGGGGGTGTAGAAGTTGAGTCGTCTGTTGAGGTATGCTGGTCCGGTGTTGTGGAGTGCCTTGAGTGCGTGGGTGAGGAGCTTGAAGGTTTTCCTCTTGTTGACGGGGAGCCAGTGCAGGTATCTCAGGTGGGGTGTGATGTGGCTGCGGCGTGGGATGTCAAGAATCAGGCGTGCAGAGGCGTTCTGAATGCGTTGAAGTCGTTTCAGGAGTTTGGCCGGGGCTCCGGCATAAAGGGTGTTTCCATAGTCCAACCTGCTGCTGACAAGGTCCCGGGTGACCGTTCTTCTTGTTTCAGTGGGGATCCACTTGTAGATCTTGCGGAGGGTGTTGAAGTAGGAGGAGGAGACCCTGTTGGCCTGTTTTGTCATGGAGAGGGTGGAGTCGAGGAAGACCCCTAGGTTGCGTGCGTGGTCGGTGGGTGTTGGAGCTGATCCCAGTGCGGTCGGCCACCAGGAATTGTCCCAGGCAGAGGAGGTGGGTCAGAGGATGAGGACTTCCATCTTGTCTGAGTTCAGCTTCAGTCGCATGTTCTTCATCCACTCGGTGGCGGCTTTCATTCCTTCGTGGAGGTTGGTTTTACCGGTGTGGGGGTCCTGGGTGAGGGAGAGGATCAGCTCGGTGTCATCGGCGTAAGAGATGATGTTGAGGTCGTGCAGTTGGGCGACGTGGGCGAGCGGTGCCATGTAGATGTTAAACAGCATTGGGCATAGCGATGAGCCCTGGGGTACGCCGCAGACGATCTCGGTGGCTTCTGAGCGGAAGGGGGAGGCGGGCGCTCCAGAGAGGAAGGAGGTGGTCCATTCAGGCCCATCTCTTGGATTCTGGCGTCGTGGAGGCGTGTGCGTAGTGTGCAGTGGCAAATCATGTCGAAGGCGGCTGACAGGTCCAGGAGGATGAGGGCCATGGTTTTCGCGGTGTCTAGCAGGGCCCTGATGTCATCAGTGGCAGCGATGAGGCCAGTTTCGGTGCTGTGGTTGCTGCGGAACCCGGACTGGGATGGGTCCAGAATTGTGTTCTCCTTGAGGTAGCGGGTCAGTTGTTTGTTGACGGTCTTCTCAATGACCTTTGCTGGGAATGGGAGCAGGGAGATGGGCCTGAAGTTCATGAGGTCCTTGGGATCCGCCTTGGGTTTCTTGACTAAGGCGTTGTCTTCGGCCTACTTCCAGCTCTCCGGGAAGGTTGCTGTTTTGAAGGATATGTTGATGACTTTCTGGAGATCGGGTGCGATCGTGGTGCTGGCTTTGTTGAAGATGTGGTGTGGGCATGGGTCTGACGAGGATCTGGAGTGGGTGGTGTTCATCATTTTGATGGTGTTGCCATCATTTATGATGGTCCAGGAGAGCAGGCAGTCAGTGCGGATTGTGGTCGTGGGGACGGCGGTCTTAGTGGTTGTTGTGGTGGTCATGGCGTTGAAGCTGTCGTGGAAGTTTGCGATCTTGCAATGAAAGAAGGGGGCAAGCAAGTCGCACAGGTCTTGCGACGGCGGGATGTTGTTGGTGTTGGAGCCGGGGTTGGAGTGTTCCTTCACCACCCTGAAGAGCTCTTTGCTGTTGTGTGCATTGTTGTCTAGGCGGTCTTTGAAGGAGGCCCTTTTGGCGGATCTGATGAGGTGATGGTGTCTGCGAGTGGCATTCTTGAAGGCTGCATTGCTGTCTGGTATTCGTTCACGGTACCAGTTCTTCTCCAGCTTTCGGAAGGTTTGCTTAGAGGCCTGGAGATCTTTAGTGAACCAACTGGCTTTCTTGCTGGTGTGGCTGTTGGGGGTTTCTTGAACGGGGCGACGGTGTTGGTGCAGTCATCGATCCACTGTCTGAGGCTGCGGGCGGCGGTGTCGGGGTAGGTGGGGTCGGCGGGTGGGCTCCAGGTGAGGGTGGTGGTTAGCTGGTCTTCAGTGACTTTGCCCTAGCAGCGACGAGGGATCTGTTGGGTGCGGTGGAGCGTGGAGGGTTTCCGGAAGGTAAAGTGGATGCAGCAATGGTCGGTACAGTGGAGTTTGGTGGTATGGTTGAAGGAGACGTGGGGGCTTGCGGAGAAGATGAGGTCAAGCTTGTGGCTGGTGGAATGGGTGAGTGTTTTGATGAGTTGTATGAGTCTGAGGTTGGCGAGGTTGGCGATCAGGGAGGTGGAGTTGGTGTTGTTGTTGTTCTCGAGGTGAAAGTTCAGGTCCCCGACGAGAATGTAGTCCATGGAGGCGAGGGCGTGTGTGCTGACAAAGTCGGCGATGTAGTCGCTGAACTGTGGTCAGGGTCCGGGGGGGTCTGTAGACGAGGGTTCCTCTGAGGGTGGTGTTGGGGTCGGTGTGGATCTGGAAGTGCAGGTATTCAGCTGTGCTGAGGGTGTCGTCAGTGTTCATCGAGACTCTGAGAGTGTTCCTGTGGATGATGGCGATTCCTCCACCTACTCCGTTGGTGTGGTCCCTGCAGGCGATCATGTAGCCTTCCGGGATGGCTATGGCAACGTCGGGTACCGAGGAGGGGTTCAGCCAGGTCTCCGTCCGGAAGGCGACGTCTGGAGAGGTTGAGTCGAGTAGATCCCAGAGTTCAATGGCGTGTTTGCTTGCGGAGCGGGTGTTGAAAAGAATGCATCTGAGGTGGTTGCGTTCTTTCACGGCGGGTGTGTTTGCGGATTGGATGCTGGTGAAGCTGTATTTCCAGCAGGAGAAGGGACCTTGTGTGCGGTCAGGAAGCAGGTGTGTGATTGTCTGATGTTGAGTGCTTGGATGGTGTTGGTATCGTAGCGGCGTCGGGTGTCGCGGCGTTCGCAGGAGCCAGGTGTTCTGGCGCTGGGCGCGGTCCAGGCACGGATGGGCTTGCATTAGGCGCGCCTTAAGAAGGGGAGGTGAGAGGGAGAAGCAGCTGGGAGGTGGGGCGGACAAATGGGCAAGTGGGGGGGGGCACATAGGCGGGAAAAAAACAGAGGGGTGAGGGTAAAGGGTACAGAATGCAAAAAAGGGAACAGAATAGCACAGGAGGAAAACGGAGGGATGAGGTGAAGCAACTATAGGCAAAATACAACAAAGTGCAAATACAAAACCACTAGGGCGAAGTGCTGGCAAGCAGGGGGGTGGGGCCACAGGGGACGCAGCGGCAGGAACCACGGGAGGAGCGGCGAGAGGCAGCAAGGGCCCAGAAGCACAAGAGGCAGCAGGAGAATGAGAAGCGAGAACAGAATAAACAATACATTAAAAATGAAAACGGGAACAAAATAAACAATACCACAAGGCAATACAATTAAATCAAGTAACCTACGGCCTACTACTGGCCACCAGGGATGAGGCGCAGGTGGTAGCCTGCGTGTGGAGGAGGGCCTCGAACTTGCGTCAGACGCAGCAGCAGCAAGCTAGGGGCACTGGCAGACAGGTGGTGCTGCTGCAGCGTGGGGAGCGACCTGCCTGTAGGGGGTCAAGGGTCACGGTCAAGGGACCCACGTCTGCCAACTTAGGGTGAACAAAGCAAAAACAAGGAGATGATGGACGGAGCGCAGAAACTTTTTAGACACTCTGCCGCAGTCACAGATCTGGGTTGAATCCATCATCGCTCTTTAGCTCACTTCTCCTCCCAAGTTCAGACACAGCTCTATGCAATCAGTCTTGACCCTGTGTCTCATGGGAACAGTCCAGCCCGAACTGCCAAGCCATGTCTTCCCTTGACTTGCAATAAGCATCCTGGGACCTTGTTTCCAGTCCAGGGAGGACCTGGCCTGGCAGTTCGGGCTGGACTGTTCCCACTGGGCACACTGGGCACAGGGTCAAGACTGATATGCATATGGCTAGGTTCAAACCGGAATGGCATGAGCAGCGAAAACACAATGGATTTATGCCCAGATATATGTACTGGGGTGAATGTATGACATTGTTCTGCATTCTGTAAATCAATTGTTTTTGCATTTGTCACCCCGAGAGGGACGGGTATGCCCAGGTGTGGGTCGCGTGCTCTCCATGCCACTCAAATCAAGCTATCCTGGCTGATGAGGGGTGAAACCCTGAAACCGGTCTTAGAATTCTTGTTTCGAGTCCAGGAAGGACCTGGCCTGGCAGTTGGGGCTGGACTGTTCCCATTGGGCAGAAAGTGAAGACTGGTTTGCATATGGCTGGGTTCGAACTGGAATGGCATGGTGAGCAAAAAAACGATGGATTTAGGCCCTTTATCTCTGTGCTGCGGTGAATGTATGACATTGTTCTGCATTCTGTCCATCAATTGTTGTTTTTGCATTTGTCACCCCTAGTGGGACGGGTATGCCCAGGTGTGGGTCCCGTGCTCTCCATGCCACTGGAGTCAAGCTATCCTGGCAGATGAGGGGGATCCTAGGATGCTTGTGTCCAGTCCAGGAAGGACCTGGCAGTTGTAGGTGCCCTGTTCCCATTGGAAACTGGGTCAAGACTGATTTGCATATGGATGGGTACAAACTGGAACGGCATGGTGAGCAAAGAAAATGTATTTAGGCCCAGATCTCTGTCCTGGTGTGAATATATGACATTGTTCTGCATTCTGTCCATCAATTGTTGTTTTTGTATTTGTCACCACGAGTGGGACTGGTATGCCCAGACGTGGGACCCGTGCTCTCCATGCCACTGGAGTCAAGCTATCCTGGCTGATGAGGGGCGAAAGCCTGAAACAGGTCCTAGGATGCTTGTTTCCACTCCAGGGAGGACCTGGCCTGGCAGTTCGGGCTGGACTGTTCCCATTGGACACAGAGTCAAGACTGATTTGCATATGGCTAGGTTCAAGCTGGAATGGCTGGTGAGCAAAATAATTATGGATTTAGGCCCAGATCTCTGTACTGGGGTGAATGTATGACATTGTTCTGCATTATGTCCTTCAATTGTTGTTTTTGAATTTTTCACCCCAAGTGGGATGGGTATGCCCAGACATGGGTCCTGTGCTCTCCATGCCACTGGAGTCAAGCTATCCTGGCCGATGACGGCTGAAACCCCGAACCCAGTCCTAGGATGCTTGTTTCCAGTCCAGGGAGAAACTGGCCTGGCTGTTCGGGCTGGACTGTTCCCATCCGGCACAGAGTCAAGACTGATTTGCATAAGGCTGTGTTCAAACTGGAATGGCATGGTGAGCGAAAAAACGATGGATTTAGGCCCAGATCTCTGTACTGGGGTGAATGAATGACATTGTTCTGCATTCTGTCCATTAATCGTTGTTTTTGCATGTGTCACCTCGAGTGGGACGGGTATGCACGTATGCTCAGACGTGGGTCCTGTGTTCTTCATGGCACTGGAGTTAAGCTATCCTGGCTGATGAGGGGTGAAACCCCAAAACCGGTCCAAGGATGCTTGTTTCCAGTCCAGGGAGGAACCGGCCTGGCTGTTCGGCTGGACTGTTCCCATTGGGCACAGGGTCAAGACTGTTATGCATATGGCTGGGTTCAAACTGGAATGGCCGGGTGAGAAAAAAATGATGGATTTAGGCCCAGATCTCTGTACTGGGGTGAATGTATGACATTGTTCTGCATTCTGTCCATCAATTGTTGTCTTTCATTTCTATGAGTGTGTCGGGAAATCTCTGACTTTTGCGTAGTCCCAGCCACAACGTGGTAAACATGTATGTGTCTCAAAAATCGTAATACACACCCATGTAAAGTTAAGAATTTCTGGGTGTGCCGTCGACTGACTTTTTCAAAATAATTGGGCCCTTAACATTCCTCGAATTTTCATGAAATCAGCTGCACACTTGACTTTGCTCTGGGTATAACGCACACCTAGCATATTTTCAGAGTGAACTTGTTTGTTGTTAAAATCACATTTCTGCATTACATTGTGGCCTGCATTATGTTTCCTCATCATATTACACTGTATCTAGTACCTGCTAAACTGTCATGGTAAAAGCAGCAGCATTTGTATGTGTTGGGTGTTCCACATAGTGGTGGATCCTTGGAATTTGCAGTGGTTGTTTTGTGCATTGATATCCATGCTTGATATCATGCTTGGTGCACTGCATTGTTTTCAACTGATGCACTGGTCTACTGTTATCTAGGAGTAGTAGCAGTCATTACATTTTAGAGGAAGGCCTAGTAAAAGACGCAAGGTGTGTTCAGTCTCTTCCTGCACATTTTCACCACTGGTGCAGAATTTTAACTCTGTACTTTGTCCCTCCACTGCCTACACAATTGTAATTTAAAGGCCAACCCTTATGGTGGCTCAGAAAGCAAGTGCCCGAATCAAAATGCCATTTGAGAATGTGACGCCTGCTTGAGTGCCATATGAGTTTTTATGATTTTATTTGCGAGTGTAGGAAGTCACAAAGGGTGAACTTGTACTGTAAATCCCTTTACCTATGCATAATATATTACCCAACGATGGTGCACACATTTTGAGATCAATGTGATATAATCTCAAACTTTTTATCTGACCCATTCTTATGTGCATATAGTCAGAGATGTACATCTGTCAAGGACAAGAGAAATCCTTTTATAGGCTCGAAATGGAAAATTGGAACAAACAATTAATTTGTAGGAGTGATGGGGAAGGAATTTCTCAATGCGGGTACGGATTACTCATATACAAAATAGAATGTTTAATTGCTCAGATGGGATGACATATTCCCTTACATAATGGCACACTATTTCTATTTTTGATGTTTGTAAAGCGCTCGATTGCCGTGGCGTCTTGGTGCTAGTGTGTGTGAATCCAGATCATGAAAACCATAGTTTGTGTCAGCCTAAGTTACAAAAAGCAGCGTCTTCAGGCTCTTCCTAAACAGCCTCATATCTGGTTTGAATCTCATGTCCAGAGGAAGTCTGTTCCACAGGTGTGCTGCCCTGTTGGATAGAGTCCTACCTCCCCATCTGGCACATTTAACCTTGATAGTTTTGAGAAGCCCTAGATTAGTGGATCTCAGAAGACGTGAGGGAACATATGGCATGAATAGTTTAGAGACTTCATCGGCACCCCCTCCATAGAGTGCCTTATGTACCAGGCACAAGGCCTTGAAATCAACCCGCTGCTGCACTGGTAGCCAATCCAATAATTTAATACCTGACGAGGTAGGGCAACCCCTGGGTATGTTCAAAAGCAACCTGACTGCCGCATTGTGAAGGGACTGGAGCTTTCCCATCTGCGTTCTGTCTATGCCAATAAACAGGGCGTTGCAGTATTCTAATTTGGAGAGAAAAAGGCTCACCATCACCGTCTTCTGTAGATCCTGCGAGATGAATGGGAAAATCTTTCTTAAGGTTTTTAGGAGAAAGAAACAGGACAATGTCAGACTATTAACCTGGGCTGAGAAATGTAACTTGTCATCGAACATGACCCCCAAGTTCCTAACCTTAGAGACCGGGACCGGGCATTTCCCAGCCTCGACTGGCCACCATGAGTTGTTCCATACGGGGGATCCCCCTCCAAACTCTATCACCTCCGTTTTGTCTGTGTTGATCTTCAAAAAATTGTGGTTCATCCAGACAATGATCTCAGATAGGCAAGCGTGGAATTTAACAGCTGTGACCTCAGGCTGTTTACAGATGGAAATTACAAGCTGTGAGTCATCAGCGTAAGATACCAACACGAACCTGTGTCTTCTGATGAGCCTTGCTTACGGGGTAACATATATGTTGAACAGTGTGGGGGATAAAGATGATCCCTGTGGGACCCCGCAAGGAAGATGGAAACTCTTGGACTCCAGTCCGTCTCAAACCAGCTTTTGTTCTCTCCCTTCCAAAAAGGAAGCAAGCAAGGAAAGGGCAGTGTCCTCAACCCCTAGATCCTTCAGCCGCTGCGCTAACACCTGTGTGGTTCACGGTGTCAAATGCTTCCGATAGGTCTAGGAGTATGAGGGCCGCCCTACCCCCTTCATCAACCACCCGCCGAATTTCCTCGGTTGCAACAACCAAGGGCGATTTGGTGGAATGGCAGGCACGAAAGCCATGTTGGGTTGAGTCTAATAGCTTATTAGCATTATATAATCACTCAGCACTTTGTTCAGTGATTTCTCAATGACCTTCGCCACCATAGGTAATCCTGCAATCGGGCGATAGTTCTTTAAGACCTCTGGGTTCAGGTTGGGTTTTAAGCCTGATGGCCGCTTGTTTCCACCGAGCCGGATATAATCCCGTTGTCAGTATTTGGTTGATAAGGGGTGTCAACTTTTCACAAATCTTCTTAGGGGCTAGATGCATAATGGCAGGGGGGGCAGGGGTCTCTTGGAGAGCCTGATTTTATGGAGAGGAGCAGCTCTTGCACCTCCTTATTTACCAATTCTGGGAAGCAGGAAAGCTTGCATTGCGTCAACGGCCGATTATCCTCTTCATTATGTCTAATGGCAGCCTGGAGTCCCTGCGCTTTTAGAAGATCGTCATATATCACTTGCACTTTGTTTTGAAAGAAGAGGGCCAGGTTGTTGCACATCTTCTGGTCTGCCTTAAAACCATTTTCCTGCTGAGGTTTTGCCAAAGAGTTAACTACATTAAAAAGTTCTATATTAGAATTGGCAGCATCTCTAATTTTGGCTTAGAAATATTGCTCTTTGGCGGAAATTATCTCATTCTTATAATTCTGCAATGCAAGGTTATAGATTTTTTTGCTGCTCTCACTATAATCTTGTATCCACCGGCTTTCCGATCTCCTGCATTCAACCTTTAGAGCCTTGAGCTGAGGACTATACCAAGGAGAAGATATCCTTGGCTTCCTTATGGGTATCTCTTTCTCAGTATATACACTTATATTGGAGGAAAGGTATCCATGTACAATTTGAAATTTATGAAAGTGTTCCTGGAGTACTCCTGAAAACCAGGCCTGTGCGAAATGTGCGATATGCTAGCATCAATAGAGTACTTTGTTGTTACTCATGTATAATTAAATGTTGTTTGCAGTAAAAACGTTCAGTGAACGTACAGAAACGATGTAGTTATTCATGGTGCTTGTATTGTTTTGCACTATATGTTTAGCACAAAATGCTTCCACAGTGGACTTGAGGATGCATTTTGCACTAAAATACAGTTCCAAGGGCCTGACTTTTGCTTCCTTCCAGGAGTAGTCTTGGAAAAATATTCAAGCACTACAATAATTCAAATATGTGTCCATATAATTCATCACCTAATATTCCAAAGCTAGATTTTTAATTTTAATTTGTTGACTTTTGACCTCATGGAGGGATTTCATCTTTTGTCATTAGGTACAGGAGCTGCATTCTTTTGTTTTCCCATACACGAAAGAGGTAACCAGCTTTCTAAGGTGATTAAAGCATCTACCTTTTACTACATTTGGAGTTTGGGTCATATAGCATTACAACTTCTGCGGTAAAAACACATTGCGGTGAAATCTCTAGGTAGCTAACCTTTCAAAAATTGAGAATGTAAGATAATATTGATTCCTGCACTAATATCCAATTTCCCAGGAGACAATAGGCCTCAAAAGACATTGCTAGGTAAATCAGCCTCCTGAGATCATTCATACCCAGGATATGGCTTAAAGCACAAATACATATTAGAGCCTTCTCCTGCTAGGAACATTATATCTGAAAAGTTCAAATATTGTAGTAATACTATTTAGGAAGCCAAGAACACACCGAAAACTAATGAAACACATTCATTTCATGCAGTCTCTGTTGACGTACTGAGAAAATAATTCTTACCAGCTAAAATGTATTTCTAAGTATCTTTTCAGTATTATTTAAGGTTTGTGACCTTAAAGGCATGGGGACTTCTAAACAACACAAAGAGCAAACACAGAGGTAACTAAACTATCCATTGTACTTGCAAAGAAATAGGCACCGACAGGTTGACGGGCACACAAAATGTCTCTAAAGTCTTTTAGCTTAATTCACTCTTTTTAATGTTCACAAAGGCTGATATCATTTCCAACCATGCATAATATATGTAAACATTACATTGATTGACAAAAACATTAAGGGGCCTATAGCAAGATGGCACTCTACATAGTGTACTAAAAAGAAGTACACTGTGCAGAGAGTCCAGACAATCCTCAAAATCACACAGGTTAAATCAGATAATTCTTTATGTGGTAGTGTGGGTGAGAAGTTAGGCTTATCAAAGGGTAGGGCTGAGCATTTGTTGAAGTCATGGAGGCAAAAATGAGACACACACTCAAGAATAAATCTGAGACGAATTTGTATAACTTGAATAATTTTTATGATTTTTTTTATGACCACGAATGGAGTTCTAAGGTAAGTACTTTTGGAGTTATGATTTTTCCAAGTTACACACCATAGGAAACAATGGGGAGAAAGATGAAAAACACATATAAAAGCAAGCCATGCCTTCAAGAACTTCACCTTCTCATTGTAAGTAGATGTTGGGACCAGGTCCAAAGTTCCAGGAGAAGTTTGGGAGTGTACCAGATATGGCTGGAGCAGAGTGCTGAGGGTCTTGGAAATTGGTGCGCAAAGAGAAGGGGGCCCCTTAAGAATGTACTGCATAGGTAGATGTAAAGGTAAGTCTGGTGGGTCTCCTTAGAGGGAGGAGGTTGCAAATGCCTGGGGAGTGTGGGAGCAGAGCTGAGTTGTCGGTGGTGAGAATTGTGGGGCCAAGCGCAGAGCGAACAGATCAGCCGGATGTTGTACATCTTTAGGGTCCTTGTGGTTAGGAGTAGACAACTTGGAGAGACGATCTGAGGACCGCTGGGCCATTGAGGAAGTGGATCTCAAGTGCTTCAATGTGCCTCGATGAGTGCTTGTTTCTGGTACATTGGGATTTTGGAGTGGACTCTTCTTCTTAGTTTTTACAGTTGGGGGTCTGTTGCTCCTGGTATTAGAAAGCCATGGCCCAGTAAGTCCTGGTATCTCCTAAGTTGGTGGAGAGGCAGATAATAGACAATAGACTTTCTATCATTAGGGTGTCTGCACCCTCTAGTGATCAATCCTTGTAGGAAGAGGCACTACCGAAGCCCAAATTAGAGGTTTTCTCAGGAGAGAGGTTCACCACCCCAGCCCCAATCTAGGGGTGGACAATTTTGAGGGGGACCCTACTCCTCATCTAACTAATTTCTCTTCCTATCTTCCCACCAAATTTGGAACAGGAAAGGGGTTTGGCCTCCCCCACTATATGGGGTTTCCTGGGTTGGGTATCAAAGGTGGCATTGCCTTTGAAGCTTCCCGCCCGGGAAGGTTATCCTGTCTTGGAGGAGGTGTGAAACACCCCCGTCCTCTGAGAGTGGTTACTCTCCACCCAACAACAGCCAGGAACCCCACTAGTGTTTGTTTGAGTGTTTGGATAAGATTTAGGAGAACCTCTAAGAGGGTCTCTTGTGAAATGTATCAATAAATCAACACTGGCATCAGTGAGGATTTATTAAGACAAGATGTTTGGTACCAAACATCTTAGAAATTAGTGAAGCCATCATGGAGCTAGAAAACTCATGTTGATAAGTATCTAGCTCATGTACTCTTTATGGCTTCCCTGTTAACATATAACATCTCAGAATAGACTAGACATTGTAGGGGCATATCTGCTCATGCAGGATATAGTGCACCCTGCTTCAGGGCTAAAGGCCTGCAGTAGGGGTGACCTACCTATATCTTATGCAGTGTATGGATGGCATGGCACAAAGGGCTGTATGCCAGGTTGATGTTGGATTTTCCTGCACCAAGATACGGCAGAGTGCATAGCCCTAATGTGTGGGCCTTGGGGTGACACAACCAGTGCTGCAGCCCCAGAGGACCATATTTAATACCCATGCCCCAGGACCGTTTGCTAGGGAATTGCAAGGGTAGCTAAAGATGTGCCAATCGAGGCACAGTGTTTTGGGAAGGAGATCTGGCACTGGGGATCAGGTATCAGGAAAAGAATTGAGACTAACCATGCACTTTCCTCCAGGGCCCCTGCCTGGCTAAACCTTTGAACTTTGCTTTCCATGGAGGATAGTACGCAACTCGCTTGGGTACCACTTGGCATCCCACAGCAATAATTAGCTACCACCAGGAAAAGCATATACAGAACAATGAAAAGGGAGAGTTCCTCATTAGGTCTACAGCTTTAGAAGACCAATAGATTTTTCTTTATTCTCAGGACTCACTCAAGTTTTAACAATGAGAAGCATTGATCTGTCAGATGAGAGGTCTCAAAGTGCACCATAAAATGCTGCCACAAAAAAGCACTGGGAGTACTTCCGGGACAAAATGAGAAAGGTGGGAATGGCAACATGTGCACAGCATGCTGAGAAGGAGCTCTCATTTGTTCTTGAGTTCTCAATATATTTTATGCACTCACCTGTGTACTTTGGCTTGTCAGTGCATTTGAGGGTGTTTATCTTTGTATTGAGGGACTCAAAGCAATTGAGTGGGATCTCCCTCTTACTGGGGGGTCTCATTCGGTTTGATCAGCACTAAAGTATGGGAGGGGGCATTCTTGTATCAAAATGTCCCTTCCTTATTTCGGGGGTTGCCAACTGTATAGATGGTGAGCTATGCAGTCCATATATTTTGATCTTAGCATTAGGAAGCCCATGAGGTATCAGTTCACTTTAGAAATATTATTCACTAGTTAATTATTTTCTTGTATACTCATTAGTGTCACTTGGTAGTGTTATCTTTATACCAGACTGTCTGACTTGTATTAAGATGTTATCCTGTTATAATATTCTCTTGTGTTCATTAAGTGACCGCTGTTGTGTTCAGGGATTTCTCCCATATCCAAAGAGTACTGTGTCCGAGGGAGAACTAGCAGGTTTTCATGCTATTGCTCATTGGCAGTGTAGAAAATTCGCCTTTTCTGCATGGTCCATTCAGATTTTTTAATGTTTTTATTTTTTATGTGCCTGGTCTTTGCTAATTTAGGTCTGTGTCCATGGTTACACTGCTACTCAGTACAGCAATGCATGTGCTCTGTCCTTGTTGAGCAATGGAAAATTGTTTCACCCAATTAGTCCATTGAGATATAGTATTAGACCATTGTAGATGACACAGCAAATGTACGTACAGAGAGAGAATTAAAAATCATAAGTGGACTGTAGTGTGTATTTTCATCAACCAAATTTAGGACAAAAGTACGTCTTTCAGGAGAGACACTTTGCTATGCCTGGCCTGCAGTTTAAATGCTCTAAATTGACACATAGCAAGGAAGCTTTCCTTTGCCATGTACCAAAAGTATATGTTTATATATTCATAAGTCTCCCAGATGATGTGCCTTGTACACCACAGGGCATGGTGGTAATATATACAAGTTGGGAAGATTATATTTCGGGGTGGGTTTGCTTTTACAGTAAGATAAAGCCCTGTGCAGTCCATTAAAGGCATGCTCAAACTGGTAATAGATGACATTAAAATCTATATTTCTATCGCTACTTGGGGAAATGTTAGAAAACATTTTCAAGTTATTTCCTTTTTAAATGTTGAAATCTGATTCATTAGTCAAATTAGATTTTTGAAAATTCAAGTGGAAAAGTAACTTTGTAACAATTTACTTTATGCTACCTGACCCAAAAGCTAAATAAAAGCAGTTGTACTACTTATGACACCTCCAAAGCTGGAATACCCATCCTTACTTGGGAGAGTTAATGACTGGGGATGAGCGGACAATAGCTTAACTCTGATCCCAGAAAGATCTACTCACCACATAGCTGGAATTGGTTTTCTGGGAGATGATAGAAGACATTTCCAGAACAAAGAACAGTTTTAGCACTACCTCTTTTGACTTGGGGTATCCAAGGAACGCTTGTTCTAATCATTGCCAGGATCCTCCGAGACAGCATGGCTCCTGTCACTGTAGGGGAAAGAACCGTTTTCACTTCTATCGGATGGGACGAGAGCTAATCTAAATAGTGGGGTGGCTAACGTCATAACAACAAGCCTAGCTGGTGGCTCCTGGATTCTGAGGCTAAGCATCAAACGTTCTTTAATTGTTCAAAACCAAGCTCCCAAAGAAGGAGTTTGCTTTTGAAAAACAAAAAATGAGTAACATCAACATGTTAGAGGGTTTCTCCCCCGGATGTGGCAGTCATTTTACTTTCTTTTATGTCCAGTTTCTTCAGGATTCAGGTCATGGGTGGGTCCTACATTTGGCTCTATGGGTTAATCTGAGGGAATGTGGTATCCACTTGCATTTGCGGCAATCTCAAACATTCTAGTAGTTGTAGTCCTGAAAATTCTGGACTCGAGAATTAAACTTCATCGTAGCATGATGATTTTTATGTCAAAAGACCTAGTATGGCTAGTACACTATGTACAAGCATTTTCGTCGCAATCGAGTAACGATTTCACCTCGAAATCGTCATTTTCGTTCTGAACCCTTGGCTTCCATTTTGTGTACAACAGCCATTTTGTGAGTTGCCCTTTACATAGGCATATAATACAGCTAAATCCGATTCAGAAGGACACATACACCTTGATTGACTTTTCTCTGACCTGGGCAAGTTGGAACCATTGCCCCCTGTTTGGTCAGTTCCTCTCCCAGTGGCCAAACAAGATAGCATCAAGGCTCAACAGGCCATAAACCCATTCATCGCACACACACCCTGCCAAATCTTACTCACACCTGTCCCTGCTCTTTTCTCTCACTTGCTTTATGATGGGGAGGTGCCCGGTTTTATTGGGGGTCCAGCGATATCAGATGAAAAGGTGGGCCTTGCCGAGTAATTTATTGTGGGCTGGACAAACTGAACTATGGCCTTGTCATCATGACTCTGCTTTTTCATTGTAACAGAAGTGTGAGAAGTTGGCCTGATAGGTGATGTTTCCAATTCTGGAACCACCTGATATCAGACCAAACAATCCCTTATGGTGTCTGGTTGTAAGTCAACCTTGTTAGACAAGCTATCCTAGGGGTAGCATGGACTAAGCAGCCTAAAGGCTTAACTTAAGAGGTCGTGTTAAGCGAGCTGTTTTACCACATACAATCCTGTAATATCAAATGAAAGGACACCACACAAGTATATATTATAAAAATATATGTATTTATTACTAAAAACAATCCCCAGTATTCTTTATGAATAAAGGGGCACAAGCGTTAAATCAAAAGCACAGTTTAAACATACAAAGTTGCACAATTATGGATGAGGGCGGGGGGCCACTCAAACCATATACTAAACAAGTGGTATAAGAGATACCAATCGAACAGTGGTTAGGCCTAGGGCCTAGGGAATCGCTGTGAGCAGTCGGGACAAGCAATGCTGAAGTCGGGAGGGGCCCACGGGATTCGGGTGCAGTGCGGAAAGCGCACGCATGCACCAATGTTAACCAATGGTGCGTAAAAGTTGTAAAGTTAAAGTTTAAGGACACTTCCGCTGAACCTAGAGGAACAAAACTTAAGACACAGACCCTAGAGATGTGTACAAGTGTGGGAACACCGGCGGAGCAAAGTTACCTCACCCACAGGAAGCGGGTGCACAGGGTCGAAGTTGAGTCGGGTTTCGTCACGCAGGCTCTTGGTGCTTGAAGCTGAAAGGGCTGCAGGCGGGGTGAAAGAGAAGTGTCCGGTGGAGTCCAAGGGTGGACTCAAGTCGAAAAGTACCTGAAAGCAGAGGGAACAGAGTCTGGGTCACTCAGCAGTGACCAGGGTGGAACCAGGACGGAACCAGGCAATGTCGGGCGCAATCAGGTTGTCGTCGAGGAGCTTCTCTCCGCTGTCACGTGGGCTCTGGGGCATCTACGACGTCCAGGAGCAGGTCACGATCTGTCCCACGCAGTCTCTCGCCGTCGGCGCTGTCGGCTTCAAGATTGGAGCAAACAACACTTGGCAAAAGCAATCCACGCGGAACCGGGAGATTGCTTCTCACTCGAACCAGGAGGGTCAGAGTGGGGGCTCCTTTTCAGGGGAGCTGGTGCAGATCTGGAGCAACCAGATTCGCAGGTCGAATTTCAAGTTTCGTCGGCACAGGGGCCACTAGCCGGCTGGCAAGTGACCAGGCCAACGCGTTGAGCCAAAAGAAGCTGAAGGGCCCCACGCAGCACTCGTCGAGTGTGGAGGGCTGAACTTCGGTGCAAGTGTGGCTCAGGGTTGGGGCTTCTCAAACCCCGGTGTACAGCTTCGTGGGCTGCACGGTCAGCGTCTCGTGGTCTTTCCAAGATGGCGTGCCCCACGCTTCCGGTCACCTCCACGGGTCTCAGCTCTGCAGGGACTGTGGATCGGGCTGTTAGAAGGCAGGCAAGCTTGATCTCGTCGATCTCTGTCGCTCGAGTTCTGGCGGGAACTGCGACAAAGCAGACGTCGATGGCTGGATGGTGCCTGTTTGCACAGGGTGGTCACTCCTTGACCACAAGGGAGATTCTTCGGGCTTCTACGTCGAGTAGGATGTCGAAGGGTCCAGAGTTTCGTTTCTTATGTTTCATCAGGATAATCTGAAGTGCATTGGCACTGCTCCCAGTCTTATACTAATTTTGGGGGCTGGATTACCTGCTAGGTCCCCTCCTATGGGTGGGACCCAGGAAGTGGGTGGATACACCCCCTTCCTTTGATCCAGGCCGCCCTGGCACGAGGGCTGGAGTGCCCCAGAACCGGTTTGGCCGGATTATGCAAGGGGCAGCCTTGTGCGCCCCAAGCAGTGTCTGGTTTCTTTCAAACCTCCCTGCTACAATCCACTATCTCCTGTCTGGGGGGGTGTAACACCTCCCTGCGACAGGAAACCCTTTGTCCAGGCCCCTTTGGCTGAGTTTCGGTCAGCTTCAGGGGGTCAGACTCTTGTCTGTGGCAGAGGCATCCATTTTGTGGATCTAAGGTCCTTTTAGAAATTAACCGCATTTAAGTAAAGTAACATGTCTTACCCCTCTAGAGGGGTGGAATGCTATCCCCGTCGCCAGAACTGGCGAGGGGATAGTATTCCAAATCGTATGACACCTTACACGACATGTTTTGATAAAGCCAAACCAGAGTTGCTATATAACCGCGAGGATTATAAGGCACTTAAGAGTATATGGTATGGCATTATCCTGAAACAGCTTAGGGAGTTGTTCCCGACAGCTGCAGACAGGCTCAGCTCATGCTAGAGCTCCATCTCACATTAAACCACGCACTCTGCCTCCAGGATTGATGAGGCCTTCCATAGGAGTGGCTCACAGGTTTATATGTGTCCAGATATAGGTTTAGATATAGGTATACTATATCTAAGTAAGGGGTGCTTACACCACCTTACCCCAGCTGAGTGAGCAGCCAGTTGTGTCAATTTAAGAACCAGCCAGGGGTGGCAAAAGGTATGCTGCAGCCCCTGGTAGGCCTTGGTGGCCCCTATGCCCTGGGCACCTATAGTGCATTATACAGGGACTGACAAGGAGTCCCTTTCCAATTGTGGTATGTACCTAGGGTACATGGAATCCATTTTACAGAGAGAGCAGATGGCCTGGGGCCCTGATTAGCAGGGAACCAGGTCAACTAAGTCAAAAAACCAGCTAAACACAGGCAAAAAATCTGGGGTAACCATAGTCAGGTAGCCACCTTCCTACAGAAGTATTTCAATAGTATAGTAAAATATTAAGAATGTTTGCCTAAAGCACAATATTTCGTATAAAAAGAGAAGCCTGACTTTGTGAATTGCGGCAGTCTCCTGAGAACATACTTCCTGTGTGTTGTACTTCTAGGACGCTTGTTACCTTGGTTGCAGCCAATAAAATCGATCCTTGACTTCACCTAGAAGACTCTGAGTTTCTGTGGTCTGAATCAGGAAAGAACTCGAGGTCCTTGGGTGTGCTCCCTGGCACCGCTGGGTTACCGGGTAAGTACCGGTTCTGAAAAACCCAGTACCTCATAGTGTGCTTCTTTGGTTCATTAAGGTTAACTCTGGTGTTTGTGATATGCACTGGGGTTTATGGGGCCTCACTTATATTAATCCAACTTTGTAGTATTAGGGTCTCCCCTTCAATTTATGGACTTCTCTCATGTTAAGGCATTTTTATTTGGATTGGTTGGTCTGCCTTGCGGCATGCAGTCTCCATTTGTATTAATGGGTTATTTACTCCTCTAAGGAGGTCATCAGATATTACTGATCATTGTAATTTAGCTTCCACTTGGTGTTTTTGATGTGTCCCCTTTTATAATGGAGCTTCCTTAGCGCTAGGGAATGCTTTCTTCTACTAATATGTCAGAAAGATATAAAGTGAGAGTTATCCCTATATTATGGAATATGAGTGGTGTTATGAGGTCTTCCCTCGCATGTTCAAGTCTTTTCTGTATTAGGGTTCTCTGGATTATCATGGAGACATCCCCCACTTTTGTGAAGTTACTTGGGTGACCTCAGGGAGTCTTTTCCAGTGGGAATGTGGAGCTTAAGTGGAATCTCTCCCAAGAAATGGGACCTCAATTTGGTGGGTCTCTCCCTGGCATGGACATTTCAAGGGTGCCGCCCTGGCATTTGAAAGTCCACCCATTCTGAAGTGTAATCTCTTGGTAAATAAGCTTCAGGTAGATTTCTGTCCTATAGAATATCTCTTCCTAGGATAGCATTCTCTACATTTTATAAGGGCATCTAGATGGAGGGTCTCTTCCCTGTATGATGTTCTCAGAGGATGATTTTAGGGAGTATATCCCCAGTACGACGGTCTCTTCTAGTGTGTTGTTTCAGGGTAGCCAGCTACATGATATGGTGTGGTTCATGGGGCCTCTTCTTTGTATGTGAGTCTCACATGTTGGTCCTGGTAATGATCATGTCCTTCGTTCACCCCCCGGTGCTCTTTCAACTGACAGCTGTAGCTTGTCACCTGCTCCTGGTGTGCTCTAGCATTAGCACCCCTCCTCTTCTCCGAGGCACATCCCAGTGGGGTGTTAATCTTCTCTATTCACCGAAAACATATATGTGCTCTGTGCCACTGCCCCTCTCATGTAAACCATTGAAAGGCTGCACAGATCCTGCACAAATCTTTACGTCTCCAGCCACTTCTTCCATCTACACCTCTCCAACTCACCTTCTTCAAGCGTCTGCTGGTCTTACTCTGGATAGTGTTACAGGCGGAACGACATTACTCCTTGTGGCCCGTTGAGGTTTCAGAGTGTTGCATAAACTGATTCTTACTCTCTGGCTCATCTCTACAAGGTTTCCTTTCCCACCGACAGATGACATTAATTTAGTTCAATGCACCAATCCTGAATGTGAAAGACAGGTTTCTGGACTCCACCTAATAGATAGTTGAACTGGGGTAAATGCTTTTAGGTTACCAACGCTCTCAAGGACATTGTGGTGACAGAAACAAAACATTTTCATTCTTTTCAAATATACACAGACAAAATGCAATGAAAAAGAACATTTACTTCAACAGTTGAATCCTGTTGCTCAACACATCTTAAATAGCCACATTGAAAATGATTAAAACAGCACAAATGCATGTTGCAAAGAATGAGAATAAAATGAAAATTTCTAACAGTTAAAATGTCATCCATAAACCTAACACCCTAAAGCCTACATCTATGCACTACGCCAGGAGGGCACGGAAAGTAGAATAACTTACATCTAGATTTTCTTAGGAAGTACGAATGCCCTGCATACCTTATTTGCAGCAAAACACTGTAATTATCAGGAGTTAGTCCGGGTTACCTGCAAATTTCAAACAAGAGTTTAGCATCAGTATCAACTCCTCCTGGGTTCAGGCTCAATATCAGCTTTCAGTAGAAAGTATGATAAAGGGGCAGCAGGATCGTCTTCTCATGTGGCAAATTTGTTTTATGCAATAATCTGGGAGAAGAAGCTCGCCTGACAGGTGGTCAAGTGGCAGTCCTTATAAATTGTATCCTATCTGGGATGGTATTTGCAATGTCACCTGTGGAATGTTTGATATACCAATAAGCATCAAGATGCTTGTCTAAAATACATTAGTACATGTATGGTAAAATACGACAATTCCAAATACACTGTTCTTTATTAGACCTTGTAAATGAGATAACAAGGCACTTGTTCCAGACTGATGTTGCATCAGGTGTTTTATTTATATCTACCTCTAACTGACTTGACACTTTCATTGTTTCTTAGAAACATAAGGACTGTCAACATCTGCGTCAAATGCAGACATGTTGATTATGGAAAAATACAGAAAATTGATTCACAGCATACTCAAACTGGAGTTGGAACTTATATCTTTACATCAGGACACCTACGCGTGACAACAAATAACAACTGAGAAGGCATTATGCGCCACCTCTCCTAGGGGTATAATGGCCCAGTATAGTAGAATGCTGGTGACAGTGCAATATGTCGGAGATTAAATCTGAACAGAGAGCATAATATTTCTATTAAAGTGTCATTGGCTGGATGTGATAAATACTTCGCTCCAAGGCAGGTGGTCTTTACACAGTAACATGCTCCTTAGGTCAATATATAATCTATAAATAGAAGCAAAAAAAATAGGATCAAAGTAGCACAAAGATGTGCAGACAAAGTGAGAGATGAATGTGAATGGAAAAAAGGGAAATATCTAAGAGAATGTGTCTCATAGAGACAGACAGACACCAGTGTTAGAGACATATGAGGGAAAAAGAGTGAAGGGGACCATGAGAGAGATTGGGAGGAAGATATAGAAAAAGAGATATGACAAGACAGAATGAAAAGGAAACAGACTCATGTGAGAGAGTGGTAAAAAGGGAGAGGCATACAACATGGAAAAGAGCAAGAGATCAGGCAAAAAGAGTATGAAAGTGTGAAAGAGAAACCAAAATTGTGGATTGTAGCATTTCCAGGATATGTTGTCTTGGTGATTTAGAAGTCAGTTAGATGTAACAATGATCTGGTGCAAGTACTATGAATTTAGAATGCATTGTCTGCACTTTATTAGTAGAGGATAAACAAATCCTCTCTTAAGCTACCCTTTTGCTCAGAAATGTTATTAAAAATAACTCATTGATTTGCACCATGTATACTGGCATAGCCTCCTGAAATGTGGTCATTGATATCCCTCATAATTACCAATATACCATACCTCAACCAAAAGGAAAAGAAGGTACAGTTTTCAGAAGCACTTTAAAATGCTAAAGAATATGGGCCATATGTATGACCTGGTTTGCGTCGCTCTTGAACAATGCAAAGTGGTGCAAGAGCAACGCAAAACTTGAGTCATATATTTGAAGCCACCCAAAATCACTTTGTGTGGCTCTGAGTGACTCCAAATATATGAAGTATTGAAATGCAGTACAAATCGCTGGGTAGACATTTAATGGCCATTGTATGGGTGTTCCCACACAACTCCCATGGTTATTGATGCATCCGCAGATTTACAAGACCTTGTAAACCTTGCATGCTGCAGCACACATAGAAAGAGGAAAATGTCTCTAAGGATTGCATTTGTGCCGGAAGGTGCCCCTTTCTGCACAACGATTCAAAAAAGGGGGTGGTGATGGACAGAGCATCTGAATTAAGCAGAACACTCCTATCAATCAATCAATCAATCAGAGCATTTATATAGCGCACTACTCACCCGGAGGGTCTCAAGGCGCTAGGGGAGGGGGGTCTGCTACTGCTCGAACAGCCAGGTCTTGAGCTGCTTCCTGAAGGTGAGGTGGTCCTGGGTCAGGCGGAGGTGAGTCGGGAGGGAGTTCCAGGTCTTGGCGGCGAGGTAGGAGAAGGACCTTCCCCCTGTGGTGGCTCTTCGGATGCGGGGGACGGCGGCAAGGGCGTGGCTGGTCGATCGAAGCTGGCGTTTGGGAGCAGAGAAGTTGAGGTGGCTGTTGAGGTATCCTGGGCCTTGGTTGTGTAGGGCTTTGTGTGCGTGGGTGAGGAGGCGGAAGGTGATTCTCTTGTTGACCGGGAGCCAGTGCAGGTCTCTCAGGTGTCCGGAGATGTGGTCGCGACGGGGGATGTCCAGGATGAGACGAGCTGAGGCGTTCTAGATCCGCTGGAGTCTCTTCTGGAGTTTGGTGGTGGTTCCGGCGTAGAGGGAGTTGCCGTAGTCCAGACGGCTGGTGACGAGGGCCTGGGTGACCGTCTTCCTGGTCTCGGTGGGGATCCACCGGAAGATCTTACGTAGCATGCGCAGGATGTTGAAGCACGACGAGGAGACGGCGTTGACTTGTCTGTTCATGGAGAGGGAGGAGTCCAGGATGAAGCCCAGGTTGCGTGCGTGGTCCGTTGGCTTGGGGGTGGAGCCCAGGGCGGGGGGCCACGAGGAGTTGTCCCAAGCGGAGGGAGCGGATCCCAGGATGAGGACCTCCGTCTTGTCCGAGTTCAGTTTCAGGCTGCTGTTCTTCATCCATTCGGCTACCTCTTTCATCCCCTCGTGTAGGTTGGCTCTGGCGGTGGTGGGGTCGTTGGTGAGGGAGAGGATCAGCTGGGTGTTGTCGGGGTAGGAGATGATGTTGAGGTTGTTCTGGCGTGCGATGGCTGCGAGGGGGCGCATGTAGATGTTGAAGAGGGTTGGGCTGAGCGAGGAGCCTTGAGGAACGCCGCAGATGTTTTCGGTGGCTTCAGATCTGAACGGGGGAGGCGGACTCTCTGTGACCTTCCAGCGAGGAAGGAGATGATCCACTCCAGTGCCTTCTCCTGGATTCCGACTTTGCTGAGGCGCTGCACTAGGGTACGGTGGCAGACAGTGTCGAAGGCCGCTGAGAGGTCAAGGAGGATGAGGGCCGCTGTTTCTCCGTTGTCGAGTAGGGCTTGGATGTCATGGGTTGCTGCGATCAGGGCGGTCTCGGTGCTGTGGTTGGCCCGGAAGCCAGACTGCGAGGGGTTGAGGGATCCGCTCGTCTTGAGGAAGGCGGCCAGCTGCTTGTTGACGGTTTTCTCGATGACTTTTGCGGGAAACGGGAGCAGCGAGATGGGGCGGTAGTTCTTGAGGTCGGTGGGGTCGGCTGATGGCTTCTTTAGTAGAGCGCTGAGTTCGGCGTGCTTCCAGCTCTCCGGGAAGGTAGCGGTGTTGAAGGAGGTGTTGATGATGTCCCGCAGGTGGGGTGCGATGACAGCGTCGGCCTTGTTGAAGACGTGGTGGGGGCAGGGGTCTGTCAGGGATCCGGAGTGGATGGAGTTCATCGTGCGGACGGTGTCTTCGGTGCTGATCGGGGTCCAGGCGCGGAGGGTGGTGGTGGGGTGCGGTGGTTCAGTCGTGGCATGCGTCGGTTGAGTGCTGAAGCTGTTGTACATGTCCGCAATCTTGTTGTGGAAGTAGGAGGCGAGGGAGTTACAGAGGTCTTGCGCAGGGGTGATGTCATTGTTTCCGGCGTTGGGGTTGGAGAGCTCTTTAACGATGTTGAAGAGTTCCTTGCTGTTGTGTGCGTTGTTGTCAAGTCGTTCCTTGAATGCAGTTTTCTTGGTGGCGTGGATCAGTTGGTGGTGTTTTCGGGTGGCGAGCTTAAGGGCAATCACGCTGTCTGGTGTTGGGTCTCTTCTCCAGGCTTTCTCGGGGGCTCTGCAGTTCTTCTTGGAGCTCTTGAGTTCGTCGGTAAACCATGGGGCTTTCTTGCTGCCGGGTCTGCTAGGCGGGGTCCTCAGAGGGGCGAGGTCATCTGCGCAGTCGCTGATCCACTTCGTGAGGTTGGTGGCCGCTTGGCTGGGGTTCGTTGCCCTGGTGGGTGGGTTCTTGCTCAGGGAGGTTGTGAGCTGGTCGGCTGTGATCTTGTTCCAGCTTCTGCGTGCAACCTGTTGCTGGTGTTGGTGTATCGTGATCCTTCTGAAGCTGAAGTGGACGCAGCTGTGGTCTGTCCAGTGGAGTCCGGTTGCGTGGCTGAAGGCGATGTCCTTGCTGGATGAGAAGACAGGGTCGAGTGTATGTCCGGCGTAGTGGGTGGGGGTGGTCACCAGCTGCTTGAGTCCGAGGTTAGCGAGGTTGTCCAGCAGGGTGGTGGTGTTGCGGTCGTTGTTGTTCTCCAGGTGGAAGTTGAGGTCCCCGAGGAGGATGTAGTCAGTGGAGGGGAGGGCGTGCAGGCTGATGAAGTCGGCGATGTCCTCGCTGAATTGTGTTCATGTTCCCAGGGGTCTGTAGATGAGCGTGCCTCTGAGGGTGGTCTTGGGGTTGATGTGGATCTGGAAGTGCAGGTGCTCGGCGGGTGCGAGGGTGTCATCGGTGTTGGTCGTGATGCGGATGGTGTTCCTGTGGATGATGGCGATGCCTCCTCCCGTCTGGTTGATGCGGTCCCTCCGGATGATCTTGTAGCCGTCCGGGATGGCGATGGCGATGTCGGGCGCAGAGGAGGCGTTCATCCAGGTTTCAGTGAGGAAGGCGACGTTTGGAGCTGTGGTGTCGAGCAGGTTCCAGAGCTCGACGGCGTGTCTGTGGACGGAGCGGGTGTTGAGCAGGATGCACTTTAGGTGGCTGTTGCTGTTGCTCGTCGTGGTCTTGGGCAGTGCTGAAGTAGTGCAGGTCCGGATGCAGGTGAATTTGCAGGAGTT
This sequence comes from Lissotriton helveticus, assembly GCF_964261635.1. NCBI lineage: Eukaryota > Metazoa > Chordata > Amphibia > Caudata > Salamandridae > Lissotriton > Lissotriton helveticus. Next base: position 1,779,531,686 of record NC_136059.1, on the reverse strand, counting down.
GCAGCAGAAGGGTCCGTGGGTGCATCTCGGGGTGGCCTGGTAGCATCCCGGGGTTCGGCCGGTGTTGAGTGCGTAGAGTTCGGTGGCGTCGTAGGACCGGCGGGTGGGCTGGTGACTGCGGGGGCCAGGGGTCCTGGCACTGGGCGCGGTCCAGGCGCGGACGGGCGCAGACGGGCTTGCCTTTGGCGCACATTCGGCGCGCCCGCTGCGCGTCTACGCTGCGCGTGCGCACGGTCGCCATTTATGGCGAAGTGCAGGGAGGGAGGAGCAGCTGGGAGGCGGGATCGGGGAGGAAGGGGGCGTGTCCACACTCCCGGCGGCGGGAAGCGGGGCGGGTGGTCGCAGGGGACAACAGTAGAGGCACAACAAACCAAAAGACAAGCAATTTAAAACAAAAGACAATACAATGTGAAACGAAGCAAAAACAATACAATGTACAATACAAACCAAAAGGCAAGCAATTTAAGACAGAAACAATACGATGTAAAACGATGCAGCAGAAGGCAGAGATGCGGGAACCGCGAGCGGCGGCGGGGGGCGTGGCCCGAAGGTGGGGAGGCTCAGCAAGTCTGAGAGCAGCGGCAGGCGGGGGGCACACGCGACAGCTGGTGGCCATGCGGCGCGGGGGTGTCCTATGAATAGGTCACACTCACCTGTGCCGCACGGTCGCCATTTATGGCCAAGTGCAGGGAGGGAGGAGCAGCTGGGAGGCGGGATCAGGGAGGAAGGGGGCATGTCCACACTCCCGGCGGCGGGAAGTGGGGCGGGTGGTCGCAGGGGACAACACTAGAGGCACAACAAACCAAAAGACAAGCAATTTAAAACAGAAGACAATACAATGTGAAACGAAGCAAACACAATACAATGTACAATACAAACCAAAAGGCAAGCAATTTAAGACAGAAACAATACGATGTAAAACGATGCAGCAGAAGGCAGAGATGCGGGAACCGCGAGCGGCGGCGGGGGGTGTGGCCCGAAGGCGGGGAGGCTCAGCGAGGCTGAGAGCAGCGGCAGGCGGGGGGCACACGCGACAGCTGGTGGCCGTGCGGCACGGGGGTGTCCTATGAATAGGTCACACTCACCTGTGCCGCACGGTCGCTATTTATGGCCAAGTGCAGGGAGGGAGGAGCAGCTGGGAGGCGGGATCGGGGAGGAAGGGGGCGTGTCTACACTCCCGGCGGCGGGAAGCGGGGTGGGTGATCGCAGGGGACAACAGTAGAGGCACAACAAACCAAAAGACAAGCAATTTAAAACAAAAGACAATACAATGTGAAACGAAGCAAAAACAATACAAACCAAAAGGCAAGCAATTTAAGACAGAAACAATACGATGTAAAACGATGCAGCAGAAGGCAGAGATGCGGGAACCGCGAGCGGCGGCGGGGGGGTGTGGCCCGAAGGCGGGGAGGCTCAGCGAGGCTGAGAGCAGCGGCAGGCGGGGGGCACACGCGACAGCTGGTGGCCGTGCGGCGCGGGGGTGTCCTATGAATCGTTTTGGCCACCACAAGTGTGGCAGGGTATACTCAGATGTGAGTCCCTTGCTCACTGCACCATCAGGATTCAAGCAAGCCGAGCCGAAGACGGCTGCAATGCCAGAAACCGGTCCCCGGAAGCTTGTTTCCTTTCCAGTAAAGAATTGGCTTAGTAGTTTGGTCTGCCCTGTTCCCATGATGCACTGGGCCAGGGTCAGACTAATTTGCATGTAGCCACGTTCTGAACTGGGATGGTGCAGTGAGCTAAAAAACGGTGATGGATCAAGCCCTGATCTTTTGACTGGGTAGGAGTGTTCTGCTTAATTCAGATACTCTGTCCATCACCACCCCCTTTTATGAACCTTTCTGCACAAAGCAATTCTGACTGCAACAAATGCACACTTGTACCATGGCACAGGGGGGCCTGCAGTGGCGCTTGGTTGCCAAAATGGTGCAAGGAAAAAGGGCAGGAATGCTCCATATTGGATAAATGCAGAGCACTGCCCTTTTCCTGTGACGCAAGGCAGTGCAGCAAAGTTTACTTGCTGTGCTGTCTTGTGCCACAAAATTCAAGAGGCATTTAGTGATCTGATACAAGAATTGCTATGACACACTTATATATTATCTGTTCACAATCATATCACACAGTAAGGACTACTGACTCCCAAGAGAATCCCTTAGGTAAAAAAATTACTTCTATTGAGAGCTGGATATCAGTCTTCGAGAATTTCTTATGATTTCACACACATACTTGTGAAATATGTGCAAAGCATACACTGTATACCTTACGTAAATATGTAGGGCCCAATTGACAAAGGTAAACTGGGATGAAAGTCTAATTTTACAACTTTAGGTATTCACAAAGGGCCTTTACGAGTAATATATTTCGATTTTTGTATCATTTAAACTTAAGTTTTGTTCTTAAGTTTAAATGAGAGCAAAACTGAGACAAAGGTCTAACTTTACTACTCGTAAATGCCTTTTGTAAATACTGACAGTTGTAAAGTTAGACTTTCATCTCAGTTTATCTTTGTGAATTGGGTCCTTAGTGAGTCTCCTGGGGGCAGTTCCAGATTGACAGAGTAAGGGGTAGTTAGGATCCCGAATTGTGCACCGACTACTGACCATCAGCACACACAATAGCATCTTTCTCTGTTTGGCTGCACTGGGGCAAAACACTCTACTAACTTTCATTCTGCCCCCAAGAGAGACACAACATATGTATGTAAGGTATACAGGGCATGCTTTACACATATCTCACAAATCCATCCCTGTTTGAGTAGAAAATGTATAATTGGTTCTGATGAAATGCCATGCCCCTGGTGGACAAGGAGAGGCATGAAACATGTCGAGCCTTGAGATCTTAATCAGAGCCTATGTAGATCATTATATCTATGACTAGCTCAAACCCAGGTTTTTAATCATGACAAAAGGACCCGACAATTACAATAGTTTATGGATCCTATTAGTCATTTGTAAGACACACACCCTACTCTTATTCTACTCACACCTGCACACCACTACCAAACCTCACTCTTCACTTCTAAAAAGAAAAGAACTCCGGTAAAGAGCCGTCCTGAGGGGCCAATTGAGCATTGCAGTGCCGGCCCAACAAGGAGATCCCCGATGATGAAGCATGACACCACTCAGGGTTTGTGAGGGATTTTGCTCCTAAAAGGAGCACTACCCTGAACTCCCGTTGGATTCACCACACTTCGAGACCTAGATCCTCCCATAGAAGCTTCACACGTCTTGTTTTCATAGTCGAGCTCATAGTCGAGTCGAGTCTTGTTTCCAGCGTGTGCTGGATCTTAAACTAATGCAAAAAGATTTGGTAGACAGAATGCAGGACAAATTGATACATTCACCCAGTACAGAGATCTGGGCCTAAATCCATTGTTTTTTTGCTCACCATGCCATTCCAGTTTGACCCTAGCCATATGAAAGTCAGTCTTGACCCTGTGCCCAATGGGAATAGTCCAGCCTGAACTGCCAGGCAGGTCCTCCCTAGACTGGAAACAAGCATCCTAGGATCAGTATTAGGGTTTCACCCCTCATCAGCCAGGATAGCTTGACTCCAGTGGCATGGAGAGCACAGGACACACGTCTGGGCATAACCATCCCACTCGGGGTGACAAATGCAAAAAGAACAATTGATGGACAGAATGCAGAACAATGTCATACATTTACCCCAGTACAGAGATCTGATCCTAAATCCATTGTTTTTTTTGCTCACCATGCCAATCCAGTTTGAACCCAGCCATATGCAAATCAGTCCTGACCCTGTGCCCAATGGGAACAGTCCTTCCCGAACTGCCAGGACAGTTCCTCCGTGGACTGGAAACAAGCATCCTAGGACTGGAATTGGAGTTTCACCCCTCATCAGACAGGATTGCTTGACTCCAGTGGCATGGAAAGCACGGGACCCACGTCTCTGCATACCCGTCCCACTCGGGGTGACAAAAGCAAAAAGAACAATTGATGGACAGAATGCAGAAAAATGTCATACATTCACCCCTGTACAGAGATCTGGGCCTAAATCCATCGTCTTTTTTGCTCACCATGCCATTCCAGTTTGAACCCAGTCATATGCCAATCAGTCTTGACCCTGTGCCCAATGGGAACAGTCCAGCCGAAACTGCCAGGCCAGGTTCTCCCTGGACTGGAAACAAGCATCTTAGGACCAGTTTCAGGGTTTCACCGCTCATCAGCCAAGATGGCTTGACTTCAGTGGCATGGAGAGCAGAGGACCCACGTCTGGGCATACCCGCCCCACTTGGGGTGACAAATACCCTTTTGGTATTGATACAAGAACTCTGAGCCACAGTACTTGCACTTGTGAACTCAGGTCAGGGTAAGGCAACTGTAGCTATGCAAAGAAAAAGTAATGAGAAAATACTTCCATCTAACCATCTTCAATGTGTTTTTGTGTATGCACATGTTGTGCCTGCCTTTGTATCCAAGTGTATTTCACTATTCTTCTACAGTTCTGATATTTGCATTTCATCTATGCAAAGTCATAGCACTCTGCCTAGGTATTGACTGTACAATGTCATTTGCTCATAATTGGATTTTACACACCTTTGGTCATACTTGCGTTGCTGTACTATGAAATAGATATGTGTCCTTTATCTACTGTTGCATGATGTGGGGTAAGTAAGTATGTAGCCAGCTAAATGATTACATGCTCTGTGTTTTGTGGAAACCCAAACCTGCATGGATTTATTCTGTAGAGGTGTTTGCTTGACACTAGGCCTTAGCCCATGAAAACTGTCACTCAATATTACTGATAGTATCAACACCAACATTAGTTTCCACAACATGCTGTGATTCAACATGCTCCCTCATTTATGAGACACACTACATTGTGTGCCTCTTCTCTGGTCTGGCAGTTGTTGTATTTTGTTACACACTTTACTGAGTGCCATCTGTTGTACGTTTTGCTTCTGCACAACCCAGCAAGAATACTAGTTGTGCAGCTCTGCACTGCTAGAGTACAAGGTAAGAGTGAGGAACATAGTGAAAGTGTTGCATTGCTGGTCTCTCCCTTAAATGCATTACACTGCTTCGCATGGCATTTCTATTTATGTGCAATTGCTAGATGTGAGGCATGGCCCCATATTGCTCAACTGGTCTGATGACACGACTGCAGTGCAGCAAGGTACCTTGCTGCACTGCACTACATCACTGAGTAAGGGCAGTAGTGCATAGTATTTAGGCCAATCAGCACTTTCCGTCAATTTCAGCTTACACTCTCACACGAGGTGCTGCATTGCAGAAACTCATGCACCACTAATGCATTGCATGTAGGATTATGTTTGTGCCTGAGGGCCCACCTCAGTGCACAGGGTGCATCCTAAGCAGTCTGATCCTACAGTTAGATTAATTTAAATCAGTATTTTCTGCATGTTTGTCGAGGTTTAGGGTAAGGTCTGTTTTTGGATGCTAGTTGGGTGAGTATCGCATTTATTAAATATGTATACTCACTTTATTTTATATTTTTTGTGCATTGCAGTTGATGAACTTTTCTAGCAGTTTGTTGGCCTGGAAGTTGTATTTTTTATTTTATTTTATTTTAGGTAGTCTGTGTAAAACAGTAAAAGTTAAAGAGTGTGTTTCTATTTAGTTGTTACTTGATAATTTTTTAGTTTAGGAAAATTGAATTTTTAATTTCAATATAGGTATTCCGTACTTGACTATGTAGTTGTAGAGATGTATGTTTAGATGTATAATCATTTGTAGTGTAGTGAGAATCCGGCAGCGTTTCCTCCTCTTGCAGACTTTGTCATTTCTAGAGTACTTTTTTACTTTATTATCTGTGACTTTTATATTGTTTGTTTTATTGTTTGAGTAATTTTATTGGTTAAAGTTGTTTATCGTGTGATTTTATTGGTTGGTTTAGTATGATTAGACTTTTTTTATCAGTTAGGTCTTTTTTTGGTAAAGACTAATTTATGTTTTCTTTTAGTTGTATTATAAATAACTGCATTTATTTAACTCTAAATGTATTTATCTGCTGTAATATTTATATTAAATGTTTATAGTGAAAAATAATGATTCAAACTAATTTATTTTATTAGGTGTCCTATTTGTATTGGGTGAATGTTACATTTTTGAGTGATGTAATACATTTTAATTTAATTATAGATGTTTAATATGAGTTTCAAGTCTATTTGAAGTGATTGGCTTATGTGAAAATTGACTTTTTGGTGATTTTTCTACTCAATTTATTTGTTATGTTGATGATAATTTTGTAGTCCATAGTGTGGTTATTGACATTTTTGACATGTTTATTTATAGGTAATAATAACTGGGTCCCCAATATTTTTGTTATCAATATATGTTAAAAAAATATGTTTGGTAACGATATTTGTGTGCATAATTTTTGTGATTTTTTATAGTAATATATATAGAGTCAATATTATTGTTCTCAATATTAAATTTCCAATATTTGTGTTTCTTGATATTTGCTGGATCGATATTGTGTCAGTGATCCAATTTACCACAACACGGTAAATTTGACAAACATTATTGTGATGCACAACCATATTAATACTCACTCCTCCACCACTGCGAGCAACTACAGAAACCGCCAAAACCATCGATCTTCAACGTTGGGTCATGGACTTTAAGGATATTGGTTATTAAGGCTGAGGCAAGGTTCAATCAATTCTAAATTATCTGGACATTTGTACTTCCTTCTCACCTTTGACATGATCGTGACTCTGCTACCATTAGTCAAGCAGGGACTTCTCATCTTAATCTACGGGTGTAATCGTCATAAAAGCTCCGCTACTCCTCGGATGGACATTGCTCATGAACATGAACAGGAGACTAGGAGCTATCATTTACATCTTTTACCATAAACAATGAAACAATTAGGCTCCACAGGAAAATGACAAAGAGGGGAACATTTCTTGCTGGACGGTTTTAGCTCATACTTTTTACCTGCACGTCCAGCTTTGGCGGGCAGAGCAAAAAGTGGTCTTTTGTTTCTCCTCTCTTTGGACTTAAGGGGCTCTGTAAAAAGGCTAGAGATTGACTCTCCCCATTGCCTGATATTGGAGCTTAGTAAGCAAAAGTATGCAAAGCTTCTATTAGTGAACATCTACAATTTGGTGGAGTGTGACTATGTCAATCAGCATTTAAGTACTCTGAATTATTTTCTTAAGGAATATAAGTTAAAGCAATCCACTTCTTCTTAATATGTTTTATTAGAACATTGGAATGTTGGGAGCTCCATTGCAGACAATGGAGTGCTCCCTGCTTCTACGGGCCAGTAAAGGTCCGCAGAACAACATTCCAATGTTCTACAAAGGCTTCTCGAAGTTCGAGGGAAATTATATCCTCTCGAGCTTTGAGAACCTGGACGGCAATCCTACAGATCTCTAGAAAAGTAACCCTCAATTCTGGGCTACAATCCTTGCAAATGTCTTTAGTTCTGTGGGTTCAGAAGGGTTCCCGGACTCTTGGTTAAAATCAATTATTATTCCTATTTTTAAAAAGGGACAGCGAGGGGACCCCTGGTGTTAAAGTCCGATATCCCTCATTGATTCCTCTGTGAAAATCTTAGGAAAGGTAATCTTAACTAAAATCACAGACTGGGTAAATGAGAGGGGGATTTTGTCTAATATGCAATATGAATTTAGATGTGGGAGGAGCACTATGGACCAGTGTTTAAATCGGCATCTTTTAATAGGCAAAGACACTTTGGACAAGGAGGGTTGTCTAACAATGGCTTTTATGGATTTATCCAGTGCTTTTGACCTGGTTAATAGGTCGAAGCTTTGGAATGTTTTATTGGAAAAGGGACTTGACCCCTGTTTAGGTTATTTTTTAGCTAATCTTCATCAAGACCTCAGCCTCTGTTAGGATATCCCAGGTTGGTGACTGTACCGAATGTTTTAACTCGGGCAGGGGCGTACGGCAGGGATGTATTTTAGCGCCCCTGCTTTTTCCTCTTTATGTTAATGATCTGGACAAATCACTTGTAGAGGCAGCTTTGGACATTATGCAAGTGGGAGACTGTCCAATCCCTGTTCTCCCATACGTGGATAACGCAGTTCTTTTAGCCAGTACTGCAGTGGGCCTACAGCGGCTTTTAGATGCCTTTGGGATGTTCATGCATTCACTGAACTTGATCATGAATAATGGAAAGTCACACACTATGACAGTAGGTCACAGAGCTAGAAAGACATTTTATTGTAATGGCGTGGAAGTTTCCCTGGTATCCTCCTTCACTTACCTGGGAGTCCTATTTGATGATAGGTGATCCTGGGTTCTGCAACAAAAAGTTAAAAAGAACGCAGTCATACGAGCTTCCTCATCCGTTCTAGGGTTTGCACGGCATCTGGGGGCTAGACCGATAGAGGCTATCCTAAAGGTTTACAAGGCCAAGTGTCTGGCTATTGCGGCCTATGTATCCTCTATATGGGGCTATAAAGATCAGGCTGGGATACAGATAAGGAAAAACACATTTCTACGGAGTCTTTTGTCTGTACCACAATCTGCCCGATTGTATGCTATACATCAGGAGTTAGGGCTAGGCTATGTCACTGACATTTTGAGTACAGCTCTGTTGCTGAATCCCAATTTAACCCTGAAGCACATGATTTTGCAGGACTGTGTTAAGTTACATAAGTCCGCTAAAATCAAATGGCTGTCATACGTCAAAAGCATGTTATCAAAAATAGGATGGCCAGAGCTTTATGAGGAATCTGATAAGATTCGCAAGGAGGATGTGTTGTGGGTAAAATTTAATTTTAAGAATTCTCTGATGCCTGGGCGAGAAGAACAGGAGCTATGTAAACCCTTAGTTAGGGCCCATTACTTGTTAAAAACATCTATTAACATTGAACCATACTTGTTAATTGTTAATAAGCCGTATCACCGTTGGCTCCTAACTAGGCTCCGTTTTAATTTGATTCATCTAATATTGGGGGATTACCAGGGATGGTGTAATCCTGATGATGCCGAACCCTGCCAATGTGATAATTTCTCACCCCAGGACACTTTACATTTTATGATGTTGTGTGACTTTTATTCCAATATTCACATGAGATTTTTGATACCTATCCTGAGACGAAGGGGTTTCTCCCAGGTTAGACCAGTGCTAGCTTTTCTACAGTCTTTGTGTAACCCTGGTGATATTTTTAACATTGCATCTTTTCTGGTAGCGGCAGTGAGGATTAAGAATAAGAGAAATGTAATGATGATTTCATCTTTAGTAATCGTTTAAGGTCTACTGCTATTTTCATTAGGACAAGGGGTCTGACTAGATGATAGTGTTTTTATCTAAATGAATTATAATATTGTCTATGTATTTTAATTGTTATGTTTAATGATCTGTAATATTGCTTATGTTTGTGTTTTGTTTTTGTACTTTTAAGATTTTAATTAATCGAATAAAGTGGATTGACTGACTGACTGACTGACTGACAAAGAGAGTTGAAATGAGTTCGAAAGGATTTAGTAACATCCCGCGCATGGGAGGAACACCGATTCCGGTGCTCCTCTATGCCGATGATGCCGTCTTAATAGCTAGGACTCCGCTGGGCCTACAAAGATTGTTGGACTCCTTTGGGGATTTTATGAAAAGCCTGGATCTGGTGGTAAATAAAGGCAAATCTCATGTTATGTCGCTGGGTGCCTCAAAAAATAAAGTTAAGACCTTCAACTGTGGCGGTGAAGAAATCACCAGAGTAAATGTATTTACCTATTTGGGCGTAGTTTTTGATGATAGGGGAACATGGTCCCCACAGCTTTCAATAAAGTTAAACGCAGTGAGAAGTTCTTCTGCTGCAGTGTTAGGATTCGCTAAAAGATTGGGGGGGAAACCCTATGAAGCGATCCTGGCAATCTATAAAGCCAAGACTATTTCAATCGCAAGGTATGGTGCAGCAATATGGGGCTTTACCAAACCCGACCTCATTCAAACAGAAGAAAATAAATTTCTACGGTCCCTCTTAGGCCTTCCCCAATCCACAGCTACTCACTCTGTCCATCTTGAGTTGGGGATAGGATATATAACAGACATAATCAAGATAGCCCCTATCCTGCTATGGATCAAAATTTGGTTGAATTCGAACCTTTCCCTAAATCACAAGATTCTAAAGGACTGCATCAATTTAGATAATATGAAGGAAATTCAGTGGCTGTCCTATATAAAAATGTCATCTGTGTATTTGGGACGCCCTGAGATTTTATCCAATCCAGAATCTTTATGTAAGGCTGACTTAGCGTGGGTAAAAACTAATTTTACCATGCTAAGTGAAGCAGAGTGGGAAGCAGTAGAATTGTGTAAACCATCGGTCAGGGGCCATGTTCTGGTCACTTTGTCATCAGCGTTGTCTCCATATTTGTCAATAGTGACTAACTCTTTTCATAGATGGCTGTTGACAAAGTTCCGGTTCAACCAAATACATATGGTATTATGGGATCTGCAGGGATGGAGTAGGCTTGAGGACGCTGCTCCGTGCAAATGTGACAATTTTTCTTCTCAAGACACCCTGCACTTTATGATTTTTTGTCCTTTGTACCATGAGGCCAGGAAAAGGTTTATTCTTCCATTATTGAAAAAGATGAACTTTATTCAGTGTAAACCTGCTTTACTGTCTTTACAACTATTGGAATCCCCTGAAATCATGTTTTGTGTTGCCAGTTTCCTTGCTGCGTCTGTTAGAAACAGGAGGGTTAGACAGGAAGCTGCACAAGTAATTCAATCCTCTTAAAATAATGTTTATGTATACCGATCATTGGTTTTAATTATGGAATTGATTGTTAATGATTTTTAAATGTTTTTTGTACTGTGTTTTTACTTTGTATAACATATTTGTAATAATATTTTTAACCGTTTTGTATATGTATAGCATACTTTTATGATTTTAATTAATCGAATAAAGTGGTTTGACTTGAACAATTTTAGTTAGATAAAGTAATTTGACAATAAGGATTTTATACCTTCAGTGTAATTGTTACAAATGTATATTATCTAAAAGCTGATATTTTAGCATAATGGACACATTACAGGCAATACAATTAAATGAAGAATACTGGATATCCAGAAAGCGTGTTCCATAGAGGAAAGCCCCTCATCTAAATTAAGGGAGGAAAGGTAAAAAAACAAACTAAAAATGAGCTTTTGGTTAGGCAAATCGATCATGGGTGAGCTTCTGAAAACATAATGAAAGCCTCTGATGAGAGAGTAAGAATGCTCAGGCATGACGCCTTTGCACTCAAATTGAGGAGAATTGCAGTGATGAGACTGAGTTTTTCGGGTTGAAGTCAGTGAGCATCTCTCTAGTGCACGAGAAGCAAGAAGCTAGGGTGCCCATCCCTGGTCTAAGGAAAATACGCTAATATAATTCAATACAATTCGAGTTGCAACATTTTAGCTCATTTCCCCTCCCTGGAGCTAATAATTCTCTTCCAAAAGTTGGGAGAAGGTAAACTTCCCAGTTTCGCACATCTTTACAATGGTTCACACGGGGCTATCGGCCACATGCATCAATCTAGGATTTTGCATTTCCTAAATAGCGAAAATTAAGGAATCGCTATTTAGGAATTGCAAAATCCTATGCATCAAGAAATCCTAATTTTTTTTAGGATTTCTTAAATTTTCGGAATTTGCGATTCCTTAATTGCGAATCGCAATTAAGGAATGGCATTACATTGATTCCTATGGGATTAGAGGCCCATAGGAATCGATGCCGTTTTGCATTTCTTTTTTAGGAAATCGTTATTTGTTGATGCATTGCAAGGGTCCAAAGGACCCCCCCCCTGCACCCCTGAAATGTATTTTAAAGTGCATGTTTCACACACACATGTCCTAAGGACATGTGTGTCTGTAACATGACACTTTCCAAAATGCATTTTTGGGCTAGTTAAAGAATTTTGCAAATTAACACGATGGTCAACCTCGTGTTAATTTGCACTTCCTATTTCAAAATTCGTATTATTTTTTAAATTGATGCATTGCATTTAAGGAATCGCACAAATGCGATTCCTCTTAAATGCATTCGCATTTTTAGGAAATGCAAAAAAAAGCGCATTTTGAAAAAATGTTTAATGCATCCCAAAAACGTATTTAGGAAGCGCAAACGGCCGAAATTACCGATTCGCACCGTTTGCACTTCCTAAATAGGTTGATGCATGTGGGGGTATATCCTTAAGTCATTACAACGGACACACTCTCTAGTAAAGACAACTCTTCCAGTGAGATACATTTTCTGGAATCTTCTTTTCCTCCTGGTGAGAACCTCACTATCTGCCGCTTAAAACGTGACAAAGGCCTATTCACTAGCTAATAGAAAGCTACTGGGAAAATACAGCATCTTCAGTCTGAAGAAAAAAATTGAAAACATCTCGTACTAAACAACTGTGAAAGTTGTGAGCAGGACTTTTAGACTTAATATGTAAAGTCGACATTCAAAATGGTAATAATAGTAGGCTAACTTAATGGATTTCATCATGTTAATTCGGGTGTTTGCTTATGATAGCTAAGTAAGTTAACGTACTGGAAATTATAAGATAAATAAACACATACTATTAAATATTGTAAATTGCACCTCTTAATGAATATGTTGAATTTTTTCAAAAAGGAAAATCATCCTCCATCACAGCCTGTTGCCTCTAGTCTCCTACAACTGAATTCTATCATCTGAACACACCCTATCAGGCCGAGAGGTGAGATTGCCATAATGAGATAAACGGTATGGGCATGGGAGGCATTGCACCGGAGATCTGCAAGTGAATGTATACTCCCCCACCCTACTCCTGCTAATAGCCGAGCTCCCCCTCCCACTTGTTACCCTAAGGCAATCTATCAAATTATTAAGTTTGGTCTCATACTGCTAGGGGATTTATTCTGTGAGGGTACCTTTCTTCCTTGAGAGACAATCAAGACACATGCTTTACATTCTCCCTTGATATATTTCTCTGTTTTTGACTCTGTGAGGCACATAGAGCCATCTTTATGCAATTGCCTGTGTCTTCACTAGTCTTCCCTCCTCTTGAGAGGCTGTTGGAGAGTCAATAGCTCAATAAACTGTTTTCTAGACTATGGAGAGGTGCAATGTTGCTCATCTAGCTGCCCACACAACACCCGACAAAAATGGGAGAGTGGCACATAACAGCTACTGAGTCTGACAGATAAACAATGGGCATTCTTTTGCCAACTTACAAGGAAAATCTTCATGATTATAAGCAATGCCTTATAGATTTAAGGTACCTTCATACGATCTATTACACACCTGCTTCATTGTCTTGGATGGGCTTATGGACGAATAGCTGCCGTTATAGGCGTGGGGTTGCTAGTTCCAACTTTGGAATTTGTCATTGGACTGCACTCAAATTCAACAATACTCAACCATTATCCTAGCAATGTTAACACATATGATCTACTCCTCTGTCCCCCAGACTGTAGGAACATGCACTATTTGGATATGTGAAGGACTTTCCAACTACCAATTGCAAGATCCTAGTATTAGACCTCCTATTGGCCAAGCGGAGAGTGATGACGTGATGGGGAGAAGTCCCCTCACCGAGAGCTGAGGACTTGTTTAGAGAGCTAGCCTTCCGTAGGGAACAGTCTGAAGCACATTGGAACTAAATGTCACTCCATTTTTGGCCCAAGGACATTTGGGCTCCCATGAAACAATACTTTTGAAACGACGGTGAGTTCACAGACGTGGAGGATAACGAATCAAAATCAACATATTTTGGTGAAATACACTTGAAAATACTAATGAAATAAAGAAAAAACGCCTAGAAAGAATTGTTGCAGTGTTTACCAGGTGGAGTCAGTACAATTGGATTCGTTACACTTTCAAATGATGTTTAAAAGGTGTTACCATTTTAACACGCAGGCCTTCTTCTGAGTTGCCTGGAGTGGTTTCCCGTGGGAGGATACCCCCCAGGCAGCTACACATTTTTGGTGTCCCCAGGTCTTGAATGTTTGAGTTTGCAAATAATTCCAGGTACAAAAATACTGGACCCAGATAGTCTCAGGAGCTTCAGGGTCTTTAGCCAGCTGCTGCGCCTGGCCTCTTTCCAATCTCATACCTCACCATGGGGGTGTAGCCCCACCACCCGATCAGGTAAAATGAAAAGACCTGTGCCCTACCAGAAGCCCCCTCTCTCCAGCCTTCTCATGGCCAAGAAAAAGCACCTTTATAATTTACCAACAGCTCCAAAAAGGGGGTATATGTTTGCAGATTTGGGTCCGTTATTTCCACCAGAAAGAGGAGAAACATGCAAAACTGGTCCCAGTATTACCACATGTTGTTCCCCATCTAAAATTCACCTTATCTCAGGGGAAATATCATCCAGTATCCCCATGCAGAGATAACGGAGAACTTACAATGAGGCCCTAAGGGTGTCACCGAGATGACCTTTATGTTTGTCACATCCTGTTACACCCGGATTCATGAAATATGCACAGTGTGGTGCTATTGATGTTCCTACAAATTGAGGCTACAATAGATGCATTGTGTGAGCCACTGATGCTCGTTACAACCTGAGGCCATGACGTGCAACTGGTTGTTTGTCATTACATCGCACACTAATACCACGCATGCCATTACAACGCGGATATTACTACGCGATGTCAATGACAACGACATGCAAAAATTTACCTCAAGTATGCCTTTACCATGCATGCCATTACAACGAAAAGGCATGCGCGGTAAAGCATACTCGTGGTTACATTTTGCAAGGTAAGTGACAACCCTACTCCTACACAACCCTACCCCGACCCCCAGTCCTCTCCCTACAATAACACTACACTACCCTGCACGCTCCCTCCGACACTACCCTAAAACACTACACTACAACACTAACCTAAACTCTAAACTACACAAACACTACAACACTACCCTAAACCCTAAAACACTACACCCCACAAACACTACAACACTACCCTAAACCCTAAAACACTACACTACACAAATGCTACAACACTACCCTAATGCCTAAAACACTACACTACTACACTACCCTAAAGCCTAAAACACTACACTACACAAAAACTACACCACTACCCTAAACCCTAAAACAATACACTACTACACTACCCTAAAGCCTAAAACACTACACTTAACAAACACTACAACACTGCCCACACTACTCTAACCCCTACACTACCCTTAACCCTAAAACACTACAAGACTACCCTACCCTAAACCACTACCCACACTACTCCCACCCCTGCACTACCCTAAATCCTACAAAACCTCAACACTACCCACACTACTCCCACCCCTACACTACCCCAACCCTAAAACACTACAACACTACCCTACCCAAAACGACTACCCACACTACTCCCACCCCGACACTACCCTAAAACCTAAGACACTACAACACTATCCCCACCCCTACACTACCCCTAACGCTAAAACACTACGACACTACCCTAAACCACTACCCCCACCCCAAGCACAATCAGCCTTACCTCTTCCCTCGTGGTTCCAGCACCGCCATCTCTGCTCCCGGTTCCTACTTCCTGCTTCCAGGGGTGGTGCACTTCGTTGTGAGGAAACAGTCTCAGTTTCCCCACAACGACGTGGATAGACATGACATCCCATGCATTTTAAAAGCGCATGTGATGTAATGGTATGCGTAGTAATGGCTACGCGTAATTACATCGCATGTGTTGTAACGCATTCGATGTAATGGTACGCAGAGTAAAATCCACGTTGTGATGCTGTTCCCCATGCGCACTGCATGAAGCAATTGTTGCTTGTTACAGAACTGTGAGTTATTTATGATACCAGATTATCATGGACTAAATATATTCTGACATAAATGTCTAGTCCTAAATTAGGCTTATAGAAATATCACTTGTTGGATTTAATATTAGAAGATCTGCAACTAATGCAACGACATTTTTAAAAGATATTTAGGACACGATAATTGTGTCACTCGATATATTTGTCAACAATATTCTGGTATGTAACCAGCCTAAGGTCCTTATTCATGTGCATTATAGGACTGCTGATGCTCCATAGAGTCTGGGGCATGATGTAGTCACCATGTGGAGTCATTCATTGATGCTTGTTTTACACCTATCTATGTCATGACAGTCCCATAAGTAGCACTGTCACCTTGGTCACGTGTGTCCTATGCCTGAAGTTGGTGAACCAATGTGTGTTCAGACAAAATATATGTGCTATGACCAATACACAGCCTTGTGTGTGCCCTGACTGGCAAGGCAGCACCTTGTGTATGCTACGTGTAGCTGGGCATTACCATATGTGTAATTTGAACCCAGGATTTCTGAGATCTGGTCATACAACTTTAAATCGACTGCGTTTATAAGTGCTTATTTAGTTGCAACACTCCCTCCCTCTTTCAAGTGCCTACTATCATGTTTGTATTTTATAGCTTCAAAGAGGAGAAATGTAGCTTGTCCCTGTCATGTGGCAGCTTAAGGCTGATGTGATGTGTCATTACTGCCTCAGTACACGCATTTGAATCTTTCACAGATGAACCATTAATGTAACTTTAAAAAGATGACAGGATGGCAACTTCACTGCTCTCAGTGCGAAAGTATATACACTGCAATGCCATAATATTCCTTCTTTTTCTCGTGACTTTGTAGAATATTATGTGTTCTTCTTGCAGATGCGATTACATTACACATGTAAGTACTATGCCTCCAGACATGCTAAAGAGATTAACTTTCATTTATACTTTTCAGAAAAGAGGATGAAAAATGCGTTTGCAAAGAATTTTAATATTTACATGCATTATTATTATTTAACAGGCAGTGGGAAGCATTTATTTAAGTTACAATCAACCTTAAGGGCTATAAACAATAAATGTAACAATATAAATTACGGCAACAAATACGATTGGTTTCTGTTCTTGTATTTATCCCACGACTGTATTTTCCCTTATTAGTTACCCCTTTTTTTGTTTAAATAAGCTCAGAAGATATTATTTAAAGTCTCAGTAAAATAAAAGAACAGAATCTCAAAATGTACAGTTTTTTGGAGAAACGTAACTTGATACCAGTATAGGAGTACTGGATACTGTTGGACCCGTAAAAGTACACCTTTGTGATTAGCTGAAAGTAAACTACTTTTGCTTCCTAAGTTGGGAGCAAGTAACAAAGTGATGACTGTTCCTGTCTGAGATAAAGTGAGCGAGGATTTTTTGAATTTGTTTTAGTAACTCTGAGAAACATTTCTTTCTGAGTAATACCAGTAAAAAGTTGTCTAATGCATTATAATGAAAGAAATAATAGCTCCAGGCCACATAATTATAAGGCATTCATGATAATTTCAAGAGGTGTGCAAAATGTATTATGTTTGCTTGGCTGGTGATGTTACTAGACACGTTGCTGGTGACGTTAAATTGAAAACAAAAATAGCACATGCTCCATAGGCGGGGCTCAGAGCTGTCACGCCCCTATCTGATTATTGATCGTGTATACCTAGGACAAAAGTCAATGATAGAGTTTTGTGCAAAATGTGATTTGAAATCTGACAAGCTTTAACAGGCAGAAGGCCTGGCAAAGTCCTGCCCTCGAATAAGAAAAGCGACTTAGGTCAGAGCTTTCAGCCCCAGCCTCAGATCCTAGGCAATCAAGTGACTACTACGGAGTTATAACTGGAGCGCCTCTGACCTGGTCATCATGAAGAAGCCAGTGTCTGGAGCACTAGCACAGTGGTCAGGCACCAGGCTTTTTGCATGGGCTTCACTAATCTCTCATTCGGGCTTCTTTGAACTGCTGGCCTACAGCAGCTAGGCCCTAAAACCCTGCATGAGGAATGGGCCCTAGGCATTCATGCAGCTTTACTGGCCTCCCACTGCAGACTTTTGTGAGTTGATGCGCGAGAGGAGCACACTTGGGTCCCCTGGTCTGGCAGACCCGATCTTGGGAAGGGAATGGGGTTCTGGCCAGTACCTGGAGTCTGGGCCCAGGATGACCACGCATCAGGCATTCACACAGCTTCAGAGACCTTTCGCTGAGGCTTATTGGAGCAGGTCGCACCCAGTCCCCTCCTGTGATTGCTCAGTCAGTCTAATCTTGGTGTACAGGTATGTTAGTCACTTTCCTGGATGCCATGCCTCTGTAACTGAGGCAGGGTAGGACCCCTGCACCCTTTCAGCCTACTCAGTTGGACAGTTTTCTTCATGTTAGGCCCAAACAAAGTGGGGCTTTTGGAACCTGATAGTTATGGCAAGTTGAAGTTAGCCGCATATATTGGTGCTCTGTCCATGTGGTCCGCCAGCCTCTAACCAGATGGCTCAAACCAGCCACCAACAAGAAGACGCTGGCAACCCATTGACCATATGGCTCTGACTAACTGTAAAACAGATGCCCCATGCCAACTGGAGCCAGTAGCCAGAATGCCTTGGCTCACTGGAGCCAGTGGCTACAGCATGCGGGCAACTGGAGCCTTTGGTCAGAATAATTATGTCTAAAGACCCCAGAGCCACTAACGGACTTGCCTCCTAGTACAAACACTCACTTGATCGATCTGGAAATGAATCTGGCCTGCAAAGAGTATGCCACCAAACCTCCCTCTGGCCAGTACTCCTTCCCTCATGCAGAGGGATATCAGCAGGGGCATCCAAAAAGACTATAGACTGGCTCATAAGATAACTTTCAATAGATTTCAGCAAAGCAGCTGCTCTTCTGCTTACATACACCTCACTCTGAACCAGATCATATAGCAAGGATTGACTCCAGGTGCCACAAGAGCACTATGATGATGGATGCATCCTAAAGCAAGCAACTGTGCACACCAGCTCAGAGAATGGTGATTGCAGAGCAAGCCATGCTCCAAAGCACTGCAGTATGTTTATGGTTTTAGGAGGATTCCAATTTAATGGCATGGAGTGATGTTGCAACAGATAGGAGCTTTACCCTATTTACTCCACAGCCAAAAACATCCACCAAATATTGGAAACTGAAGTTCTTCTCATGCTGAAAAAGATTACTTTTACTAATCACATCATCAATAGGGTAGGTTTAACCTGCCTCAGGATGGTCTACACCATTCTCACCTTCCCTTCTAGTGGGTAAAGGATCCAATGTGTGGTAAATTCCACTTCACAATACATGAAAGGACCAGACATCAAAGGGTCAAAAGCAACATCACTATGAATGCTTAAGAGGCACAAGACAGTTACACTCTTCAAATAACGTTTCTGCCCTCTTGCTTGAAACCCAAAATGTTGAATAGATTATGAGGGCCCGCCTGTATTGACATCGAAGATTAAAAAAGTGTGTATTTTCGTCCTCTGCTTCGCAGGAAGTTTCTGCCCTCTCTGAGCTGACCTTAGAACACCTCCATTATCATTTGGCTGGTTTACTGCCCTGGTCAAACTCCTAACCTGCCACTCTCCCCAGGCTTTGATTTCCTGAAAGTTGCTTGATAGTCAGTGGAATAACTGCTACTGGTACTCTGGTCAGAGGTACCTGAGTGTTTTTCAACCTCTGACTTTAGTTATTGGTTAATTTAAACATTCTTGGCAACAGCTTTCAAATTGATTCATCTTAAGTAGGCCCGAGAATTATAACTCTAGTGATACAAAATCAATGTCCCCTCTTATACTTGGTTCCAGTTCTGAATAACAACAGAATAAAATAGGAGTTCTATTCCATTTTTCCTAGCAGAGTATTTATGTGAATGACTTGCATATAACCCTCTAAAGTTTTCAAAGTAATTGCTTCAGACCCCATGACACACAATCAAGAGCAAAAAGGGGAGCTGAAAGGCATGGATTGGGGCAGGCATTAACTCACCCTGAGGTGCACCTCTAGTCCATTTGCAAGATCCAAATATAAGATGTTTTATTGCAGCAAGTTTCATATAAGCTATTGGACTGGGAACACCACTTGCCCTGCAAAGAGTTTTGTATTGCCATTTTTTCTGTTACTTTTATATGTAAGGAGTGGGAATTTGCACACCTGATGACTTCCTTGAAAGTAGTAGCTGTTTTTCAGGATACTCACTGGAACTAAATCCTGTTTATCAAATACCCATTACCCAGGGTTGCCATGGTAGTCACATAAAGTACTATTAAAAGACGACAGACATCCTAATGTATTTGTGCTGTTATGAGAAAGTGGGATCAGCCCAATGTTGCCAGATGTCATCAAAGTGGTCAGGCACTCCGAGTAGGTATAGGTCTAATTAATGTATTCATCACAGGAGGTCAGAGCTCATCAGCATGTATATGCTCTAGAATTATCAAAATTATCCAAGTAGCAGATGAGGCAATCAAAGGAGTCATACATTATGTAAGTAATTTGCAATTTCACTGTAGAGGATTTCTGTAGCTGAGCAAGCATGGCTTCATATTTGAGACAAACATTTGCTACTGGCTGAATCAACCAGATGTCACATTTACTAAAGAAAGTGTAAGCAGCAGGCCCTTCTCAAACAAATCCTCATACCCTACTGCCCACAGGGGCTGTGTGGACAAGACAGCGGTAGAGCCACCAGCAGTGTACCCTGCACTGCAATGGTAAAATGGAGCAGCGCACATGGACCAAGTACCCTCAATCAATGCAATTCAAAAGAGCTTTGTTAGGTATATACAACAACCATAAAAGCAGAAACAGAATGTAAAAAACCTTTTGTTAAGACATTCCAATACATAAAACATTCCAGTTAATTATCGAGCACAATGCCTTTCCTTGCAACAATTGTTATTTAAATAAGATATGTAACATAAAAATATATCCCAGGATCATTAAGAGTAACCAATAAGTTCATAGCAGCATGGGTTGTTCTCGCATTGAATTTTATAAAAAGTGGTTTCAGATAAAAACATCTAAAAGGAGAATATAACTTACAAAAATGCATAAAATGTATGGTGCTTTGTTTAGAATTCCCATCACAGGGGCATGGGGTAGAGGGAAACAATTTGATAGTAGGAAAGGCAACTAGGAGGTGTGCTATACCTAATCTCAAATGGATCAGGATGAAGCAATGTGAAGGCCGAGTCACTACAGACAAGTAATCTTGAAATCCCGCACTAAAGTCCATCGGTTGTTAAAATACAAAGGTAGGTTGCTTCCCTACCACTCTCTTACGAGTCTCTGTTAAAAAGGTATTCTTAATGGCCTGTTTAGATATGGTTGTCACACAACCTGGATTTGCTTGAATCTGTAAATTGAATAAATTACTAAACGAATCAGGGATATATTTAAGCCTAGGGAGACATGAACTTTTGTCCAAGAGTAGACAATCTTTAATGATGGTTTGAGTACAATTAGTCTCATCTTTGGCCCAGATAGATCTCCATGGTAATAATGGCCTGGTCTGATAGGTAGTATATTCCTACTTCACGATGTATTATTTCGGTGAATGCTGATGGGGGTAGACATAAAAGGCATTTTATTCTTTGTGTTGTAAAATCTGATTATGATTATGGCCCCACACCCATGCAACATAAAGGACTGCGCCAACACATCTAGCCTTATATATGTCTACCAATTTTATTTAATTGAAGATTGGAGGTGGAAGTGGGTTGCTGAAGTGATTAGATGAGTTGATCGCTAGAAGGATGTTGTAGATGTCACTATCACTGAGTTGAGTGAAGGTGTGCCAGGATGCATTGTTCTTAGGGACATTGCCAGGGAGCCCGAACCCCTCACGACCCAGAGGGTTAACTAGAGGAACTATCCTTGTATTTAGAAGAAGAGCCCTCATATATACCATCCCCTCATATGAGAATCCAGAGCTGTTGTTATTAAATGAATGTGCTGAATACTCCACAGATTCAGCAAATTCTGATAAAATATGCTTGGCATGATCAAGCGAGACTACAGAAGGAGATAAAAAGAACTGTATTGAGCAATACCTAAAGACAAAGTTACTAAGCAAAGTGGAGAATTAAAACTAGCTATGAAAAAATGACTGATCTTTTAACACATTTCTTTCAAATTCGTCTTTTCTGATTTTGTAACAGCAATGGAATTGTCCGCAACGTACTGAATATCCATGTTAGCATTCCACACGGACAGTATAACCGTAAATTGTAGGTATTTTTGGGTGACTTTCTTGTAATGATATGTCGCATAGCTGACATAAAACTCTTACTTTGGATATTACAGGGCGTGGCAATGCAAAACGACATTTGGTATAGAACTTATCCTTAGACTTGTACTTCCGTCAACAGTATTTTCTACAGTGATGGCTTTGGAATCGTAAGACTTGCTGTCTTAAGTTGTTTTCTTCTGTGCTTTTGGGTGCAGCACGTGTGGTATATTCTTCAATAAAAGACAAAACAGCATCATACGAATCTGTACCGAATTTGGGGGCATCCTTAATCCATAACAGCATATGTATATGAGGAGCACCTCTTGCTTGATACTCCTTTCTCCAAAAGAAATCCACAACTTCTCCAAGAGGAGGATTCTTTTTATTGCCGATAAAAACATCATAGCTTCAAATCTATGATAAAAATACCTGCATACATTAACAGGATCCAAAGAGCACAATTCTCCAGGTGTCTTGTATTAAATATTTTTTATATTGGAATTTGCCTCTCGAAGAAATTCAAGTAAATCATCCGAAGCGTATTTATTACAGCTTGGGGTAAGAAACCATGTAGGAGTTCCTAAGTTCATTAGCATACATTTAAGTTCTCCATGACGACTGTACCAATATTCATCAGTGCCACGGATCTCTCTGGTGCACTTTATCCATAAATTCCTTTGCAGAAAAAATTTGCAGATGTACTCCTGTTTTCAATATGTGATTGACTGCATAGGAAAGTCCAGACAAGTCACTTTCAAACAAAAGATAAAATATATATGGGATACATTGTCGAAATCTTGGATCTTCTGCATACAATCTTGTTGTCCGATATTCAGATGCAGGAATCTGCACAGGTCGTTCATCATATCGTCCTCCTTTTTCCTGTTGGGAACAACTGCGGAAAACAACAAGCTTCCAAGCTTTCTTCCGATACACTCATGGGACTTCCCTTCGCTTTTTTCATTTGGAATAACTCAATAGTATTCTCCATCACTTCTTTTGAATGAAGTGGATGTACACTGTAATGTTCATAGATTTCTTCACTTCTGGACATATCCACTTTTTCAATTTGTTCACTTGACGTTTCAGTGTCTTCTGCTAAAAGGATTTTTTCTTCTCCCATATACACATTTTTATAGTACTCATTGTTTTTTATGAAATACAAAGTTGCCTTTTGCACTTTCCTAACATCCACTAACTCCTGCCAGATTTTCTTACTCTTAGTAGGCACACCATTAACTAGAATGACTAGTGGTTAATTTTCTACACACTCTACACCAATAGTTTTAAAAGATTTCTTTGAATCTAGAGGTAAATATACAACTCTTCTTTTTAATCATCTCAGTCAATCTGAAGGAGGCAAGTTACCTGTTTTAGGCTCAATACAATCAATAGCCTGAAATGGGTGCACACATTGAATGAGAATAGACTCATAGGTGTTTAAATCTATCAGTCCTGGAGGAGTTCTGGAGGAATAGTTACCAACTCTAGATTATTATGGACAGCTTTAGTGGGCATTTTATTCTCATCTCATTTATTATAACAATATTTACAAATACGCTGATCACAATACAAATCAAAACAATTCTCTACCAACAAATTTATTTATTTTTATTTTTTATTTTAATTTCTTCTATAGCGCTGGAATCAATCCCGTAAGGGTATCTCCGCGCTGTGCCAGCTATAGGATTATCAGGCAGTACATCTTAGAGAGATTAAGTGGACAGAAATGCTTCTTGATAAAGGAGGGTTTTTAATGTTTTCCTGAAGGATAGGTAATTGATAGTTGTTCTAACATCGGGGGGAAGTTTGTTCCACAAGGCAGGTCCGACTGAAGAGAAGGCCCGGTCTCCTTGTCTGGATTTCTTTGTGGCCGGGGGTTTTAAAAGGGCTTGGTTGCTTGAATGAAGGGACCTACTGGGCTGATATAGCACCAGAGATTGAGACAAGTATTTAGGACTTACACCATAAATGCATTTATGAACCATGCAGCAGATCTTAAAGTTGATGCGCTGCCGTATAGGGAGCCAATGCAATTCCCTCAACAAGGGTTTAGAAGGAGTCCTAGCTGGTGCACCCATGACCAGTCTTGCTGCCGTGTTCTGGACCACCTGCAAACGACCTACCGCATCAGTGTTTGCTAATGTCAGCAGGCCGTTGCAGTAGTCCAGACGACTGGTCACTAATGCCTGCACAAATGTCTTTCTGTAGGTGGCAGGAAGATATGGAAAGACACGTCTAAGTAGGCCAATAGTGTGGAAGCACAATCCTGCGATGTAATTGGTGTGTTCCTTCAGGGTCAGCTTTTGGTCCAACTTCACCCCAAGATTCTTTACATGATGTTTAGATGTAGGTGCTGGGCCGAGATCTATTGGCCACCAGTCAGGGGACCAAAGAATACTTGCTTTGCCAAAGAGCATGACCTCTGTTTTTGTTACATTACATTGGAGGCAGTTCATCGCCATCCAACGTGACACCGCCCTCATACCCTCAGCAAAGTTCTCCTTGACTTTAGAGTCAAGGGAGCTGAAAGGGTAGAGGAGCTGGGTGTCATCAGCGTAGGAGATCGGTGTGAACCCATACTTCCGCACAATCTCAGCAAGGGGGGCCACATATACATTGAACAATTTAGGGCTAAGGCATGAGCCCTGTGGCACCCCCTTCGTGAGCCCCCTGGAGATGGAACGAAAGGGGCCCAAGCTGATAGATTGTGATCTCCCGGAAAGGAAACTCTCCAACCATGATAATGCTAGGCCTCCAATTCCTACTCCCTGCAAACGGCTGAGAAGGATGTTATGAGACACGGTATCAAAGGCTGCAGACAGGTCCAGCAGCACTAGAATCATAGAGCCACCTCTATCCTGTGACATTTTGATCTGATCCGTCACAGAAAGAAGGGCTGATTCAGTGCTGTGGTTGGGCCTGAACCCAGATTGTGATTGGTCCAGGCCCCCTGTCGCCTCGATAAAGCTGGAAAGAGTGGTATTTACGTGTTTCTCTGCCAGTTTGCTGATGTAAGGAAGGAGAGAAATCGGGCGGAGGTTGGAGAGTTCAGACCAGGGCAAGGTGGAATTTTTGCGTATGGGATTCACTACCGCTTCCTTCCAGGCTGATGGAAGCAGACCCTCAGCATAGGAGAGATTGAGCAATTTCAGGATGGGAAGTCCTACTATCTCAATTAAAGGGGAGATACATTTGGCGGGTATCAAGTCAGTAGGAGAGCCAGTCTTTATTTGGTTGGTAAGTATAATCAGGTCCTTAATAGTTATTTCTGGGCTTGCCTGAAGAGTTTTTCCAGAGGTCAGCATAGGGGACATTTCGGGGACCTCAATTTCCAGAGGATCTGAGACTGCAGTGATTTTTTTATATATCCCATCTATTTTGTCCTCAAAGAACTGAGATATGTCATCACATAGAGCCTGGGTAAAAGTGTCCGGGCTCTCGCACACTTCAGGGTTGGTAAAGGTCTGAATAATTTTGAAAAGCTCTCTTGTAGAGTTGCCTGCCTCTTCAATTTGGGTTGTAAGGCTTATTTTCCTAGCTTTTTTTATGTTTTTGTAATAGGAAGTCATTACTTCCAGGTAACAATTCTTATCTTCCTCCTTACCTGTCCGTCTCCAAAGTTTCTCTAGTTTTCTGCATCCTTGCTTTTCTGTTTTTAGGGCCTCGGTGTACCATGCTTCCCTTTTGGCCATGGTAGATTTTTTTACATTTTTCTGAGGGGCAAGAATGTCAATAGCTGTCATCAGAGTAGAGTTAAACTTGGAGAGAGCAGTGTCGATGTTTTCAGAGTTGGAGAGAATCGGCTGTTCCCATGTTTGCATGAGCTTAGCAGGAGTAATTTTATGCCATGGTCTACGTTTGATGGGCTGAGTAGCCAGGCGATTCAAGGGATTGGTTATATGTGAAAAAGAGAAGTTTATCAGTTTATGGTCGGACCAAAAAATATGCTTAGGGGGATAGCAGTGAACGTTGGGATGGGAAGTAAGAATCAAATCCAAGATGTGACCACCTGAATGAGTAGGTTCACTATTTCTTGGATATAGACCTAAAAGAGCAAGGTCCGTCAGAAATACATTAGTATCCGGGTGATCATCAATATCAATATGAAAATTAAAATCTCCCAATAAGATAAAATCTCCATTAGCCTTCATATGGGGGGCTACCAATTTAGTGAGGGCAAGAGAGAACCCAGCATTGGGCCCAGGCGGGCGATAAACTAATGCTCCTCTCCAGTATACCTTGGGACTGATTTTTAGGTGAAAAATTAACACTTCCATGGTAGGTAGCATCACTTGTTCTAAGACTCTAATATTCATCGTATCTCTGTATATGATGGCAATTCCGCCTCCTACCTTCACAGGGCGATCTAAACGGAGAATTTTGTATCCCGTAGGTATCCCCAGGGTGATAGTGGGGGTGGTATAAGGTTTCAGCCATGTTTCAGTTAAGAAACAGATCTCTGGCTGAATGCTATGGATAGTATCCCATAATTGTATGTGATGTTTAGGGAGTGATCTGAGATTTAACAGAAAACTTTTCAAGCCTCCCTGGGAACCTATGCTGTCAATAGGCCGTCCAGCAATAATATGGGAGTCCATAGCTTGAAAACCACATTTAAAACATGAAAAGGGACCCTCAGGACAACTTAGTGTATTGTTGGTACAGTTATATTTCTCCTGGGGTTGCAGTGCTCTAAGAGCATGTGATGCATACCTGATCGAGGGGGTAAGCATAGAACAGGCCATAGTAACAGGGCAGAGTGGGTGGCCCCTGGCCCCGTCCGGTCGAGGACGGGCCACTCTTTGGCTACTCTTCGGCGTTGTCTCCGGCTCTCCTGCGCGCGATCGCTGCGCGCTCAGAAGGGGGCGAGGGCTAAATAGCCCCGTCAGCCCTGTCCGCTAGAGCGCTAACCGCTCAGCGAACCCGGAAGTGGTGTTCTCCCTCCCCGGTACACAATCACGGGGAGGCGGGGAAGCGAGCGAGTGCTCAGGTAATTTATCAGCGTGTGTGTGCGAGTGTGTGCACTATTTAAATCTAGTGTCACAGATGTGGTAAATTTTTAAAATCAATTTTCACAATTTTCACAAATTTAAAGTATTAAAATTTCATTTATGCGCAACACGCTATTACAGAAGCAATGCAATGGACTGAGCGTCCCAAGCAGGCCAGCGGGTCCGGGAAACACTGCCACTGTCCCCCCTACCGCAGCGCGGGAAAGCAAGGCTCAGCCTAAATAGCCCCGTCAGCCCTGTCCGCTAGAGCGCTAACCGCTCAGCGAACCCGGAAGTGGTGTTCTCCCTCCCCGGTACACAATCACGGGGAGGCGGGGAAGCGAGCGAGTGCTCAGGTAATTTATCAGCGTGTGTGTGCGAGTGTGTGCACTATTTAAATCTAGTGTCACAGATGTGGTAAATTTTTAAAATCAATTTTCACAATTTTCACAAATTTAAATAAGTTGAAAGTTGCAAGTTCCTTCCACTTATCATTATTTTCTTTTCACTTTTTAAATACAGATCAACAGTCCTAGTCTGATTTTTATAGTGACTTTGCCGACAACAAATACAAGAATAATGTGGCCTTTCACCTAATATCACCTTAAACTTTTAAGTTATTTCTTCAAAATGTTTCGTAGTAGTATGTTGCACATTCTCTTCAACATTTTCTTCTATTTATGTCTCAGATTCTGCACTCTCTTGTTCAGGACCATAGTAACAAAACTCAATTTCATCACAAACCTTCTTCAGATCTGATACTGACCCACGCAAAAGAGCACTGTTCAACTCATTTAATTTTAGTGCAGAACTTTTTGCATAATACAATCTTCGTACTAACTTCCGCATTTGAGAATGATATACTGCTAACATCCTGAAATGATGAAAAAAAACTTTGACATACTTTTCTAGAAAGACAAGTCAGAGAATGACCTTACAAAAAAGTATTTATTCTCACTCTGCAAGGGTCTAGTCCTTGCAACATCATATTATTTTGTTTAACACTTTTTTTTACTGTTTTGTCGTAAGAAATTGCATAAAATATCAATAGATTTTTGTCGTGCACTACAAATACTACTGCATTCTCAAGTGTACACTGGGGCTTTAGTACATCTGCCTAGAACTTCATCAGCTAACACTTCTTCAGCATTTCTGGGAACAATTTGCTCTTTCTCAATTGGACAACCATTTCTAACATCAAAAGCTCGACCACTGGTATCAACTGCATGCAGTAAATCATTGGTCTGAAAAAAACTCTCATCATTAAAGAAAGCTCTGAACTTGTTGAACTGTGTTTCCATTCACCCAAACAAAATCACAAAAATGAGTTCTGTTAATTACTCTTTTCCTCTTACTTTTGGCCTTCATTAAATGGATTGGTTTATCTAGTGATTGAATTCTGTTTAAAGCTAAAATGAAGTTTTCTTTTTACTTCAAAAGCCTTTTGAACAATGAATTTAATATGTTTCTTCTTTTTTATAAAATAATGCTCTTTTTTTATATTTTTCACCTCTTTGAGCAAGTTATGTAACACTCTATTATAAAAAAATTGTATGTATTTTTCTATACTGATTTTGCCTTCTTTTACCATACGTCGTATCTTTTGACTGTAAATTACGTTTTTTTCCTTTCCTGTTATTTTTATTATTTCTTTTCTGGTTGAATCATTCTCAATCGTTTCCACATTCTGCACACTGTTTCTGGGCTTAGAAAGCTTTTAAATGAATAACTTAGTTATCTTACCGGAAGATTTTTTCTTTTTTGCCTCATGATGTTGGTCATCCAATACTTGTTGAATTTTCTTAAAATAAATGTCCTTTTGCTGTCTTTTTCTCTTTCTTGATTTTACAGGCATGATAACTTTATTTCAATAAATATCTGTAAAAAATAAACATAAATAAATGAATTGTAATAAATAAATAAATTATACTTTTCTATCACTATACAAACACATTGTAAATAAAAATAATGTAACTACTTTCTTTTCTCATCACTAAAATTTAAATTGTAATTCGAGGTGTATACATACCTGTATAGGAATGCATTGAAAATTACAGGGTGTTTGCTAGAGTGCATGGATACTGACTTAGGAATTGTAGGCCACATATTTTAGAACAGCAGTTTAGTGTAGAAGCCTGACTCTTTTTGCAAATACATAAGCAATGACTGGTTTCAAATTCTACTAAAACTTGAGAACAGCATAGGGTTTTAAAAAGTTATGTATCTGCAAGCACATAAAGTACCCAAATACTTCTGTCAGAATGGTTTAAAAATGCACACAGACTCACAGTGTGATTCTAGACAAGTAAGAGTACTCCCTGGACTTTACCAGGAAAAACACATTAATCTTATTAAAAACAAAGACACCACATACAACCCTTCACAATTTAATACCTCACCTTTCAAATTGATTTGTAGATTAAGAAGTATGTCAGTCACACACCAGATTTTCTTATTCAGAATCTCTGTAAAGCACTGCTCTTATCAAAACCAAAAACTGGCAAAGTTTCCCTCTCATTCTGCACACATATACAGGTAGATATCAAATCATATTGCTTCCCACATTAATTCAAAAGCTAACACACATTTCTATTGGTTAGACATTCCAACCCTTTGCAATTGACATGAGTTTGAACTCAACCCCCAATCTGCTTACTGCCTGTTTCCATAGAAACTGTTCATGGAACACTCAACTGAGAACACAGGTGAAAAGTTCGGGACACAGCCTGAACAACGAATCCTTAACAATGAGTTTATTAAACAACGAAGCCTTAACCACGACCTTTACCAGAACCACAAACTCATTAACAACTACTGTACACTAACAACGACCACCTGAACCACGACACATATTTTTAATTATTTAGGAATGTGTAATATTATTTTGTACATTTCAGGATTTTAATTACGATGTAGAAATATTAATTTGTTTAAATTTGGTGTGTTAGGCCAATAGATGGCAGTGTTGGTTTATTTTACAGTGATATGCTCAAGAACAGTGCACAATGCAAATTATCTCTGCTTGTAAAAGTTGAAAAAGTTACAAAATGGTGGATATGCATTTTTATCTATGTTTAATTTAAGTGAATTATTTCTAAAAAAAAAACTCTGTAGTGCAATCGAATAAACAAAATCAGAAAAAAATCTGAGACCTGTTTGTGAAACGGCAGTTGGAGTTATAAAAATCTTTTTTAAAAAGTAGTTGAGCATAAGAAAACATGTTTTCTGATGCACCTAAAAATACATTTACCCACCGAAGTTCAATCAGGAGTTTCCTTAATTAACTATTATTAAATAGCGTCCCCTGGATCTAATGTTTAAAGTCTTAAACAAGTTTGAAAACGCACCTGACATAACATATTTTGGGTGCGAGTCTCTTGACCACATGACTAATAATCGTAATTGATTTTTATGAGGGAGACGTTTGTAGTATGCTTGGAATTGCTGCACGCCCTAGAGAACAATCAATTGGTGGGGGCAAGCATGCTCAAACAGCACATGCAAAAAAAGATTTAAAAAAGTGAACATTTAAAGATTATTGAAATAACAATATTTAAGTTAACCATGAATCAAACATGCAATTTTAAAAACGTAGTGGTAAATTCAGGAAATATGAAAAATGATACATTTTCGTGTTTTAGGCATTCGTTGTACAGAAAGTAGTGGTTTGGCTTTGGTAGTGCTTTAGCCTTCGTGGTTGAGGCATTCGTTGTTTAAGTGGTAGTTGTTTAGTCATACAACCGAAAAGTTCAGCACACAATCAGCCAGATGCATCAACAGATGGAATTGCGATTCCGAAATAGCGATTTTTAAGGAATCGCTATTTAGGAATTGCAAACGCCTATGCATGTAGGAATCGCTATCAAAATAGCGATTCCTACACTTTCCTTAATTGCGACTCGCAAATTGCGAATGAATGGGGAGATATTCTCAATTTGCGATTCGCAATTAGCAAATCGGAAATTGAGAATGCAATTTCAAGGGTGCAGGGGTGTCCAAAGGACACCCTGTTGCACCCCTGAAATCTGCATATGGGTCCATCTTGCAAACACACATGCCCTAAGGGCATGTGTGTGTGTAAAATGGAACTTTGAAAAATGCACTTTAGTGCATTTTTCAATGTTTTTGCAAATTACCATAAAGTTCAACTTCATGGTAATTTGCTACTCTTATTTGCGAAATCGCTATTTCTTTTAGTTTGATGCATTACATTTAAGGAATTTCAATTTGGGATTCCTTAAATGCAGTCGCAATTTAAGGAATCTCAATTTAGAGATTCCTTAATTGCGATTTTTGCATTTGGGATGATGCATCCCAAATGCAAAAATACCGGTCGCAGAGGGGCATATTCTGAGAATCTCCCCATTTGCGGCCGGTTTTAAGGTTGATGCATCTGGCTGTATGTTGCTAATCCAAACAGCAAGTTTGCTTGACTTTTCAAAATTTCACCTCATGCTGTGTAATGTCCCATTCAAACAGTTTTTTTAACTAATAAGAAACATGCTTTTAAAAAAAACAGAAACCTGCAGCCTTCCTTTCAGTCTAGAATGTTCTCAAACAGCCAATCATTTCTTTTCTTTTTTTCAAAACTGCATTTTATCCACCATTTTAGAACAATCCTTATTTTCAAACTGCCATTTCATTTACAGAGACCATTTGAGTGCATCCAGACCTCCTTTCAAGATGCTTAGAGTGTGGATTGTGGAACACAGTTATATTTTCTGGAGCCAAAGGTATGCAGAAAATAGAGGCATTGACAAAGACCTAGCCTTGCCAAATGTAGACATTACATGGATTGGACAGAGAGGGTTAAAGTGGCACCGATTGATGCCATTGGTTAAAACCTTTTTGCATCTCCAACACCCTGACCTCATAATTGTGCACTGTGGTGGCAATGACCTAGGCACTTTGACTGCCGTAGGTCTGGAAATGGTTATGAAGGACACCTTTGGAGAATTTATGTCACTTTTCCCCCAAACTGCCTTTGTCTATTCTAACATATGCCAAAGGCAGAAATGGAACTGGTCAAATTAATTTTGTCCACAGATTGAGAAAGCTAGGAAACATATCAATAAAGCCAGTTCTGGTTTTCTCCGAGATTATAGGGTGGGGGCCATTTACCACAACAATCTGTGTTTCAATATGAATGGCATCTATAGGAGAGATGGTGTACATTTTACAGATGAGGGTAACAGAGTCTTCCTCGTCAACTTTAGACTGTGCATAGGTACTTACTTATAGGTATCATCATCTCTCAATAAACACAAAGGCTCTTTTTAGAGCCACCCAAGATCTAAACACATAAGCTTGATGTATATCTGAAAAATATAAAAAGAAATTGCTTGGAGTCGCGCACCCAACATTTTAGAGTCGTGCACCCAATGCGCTGGAGTCGCACAACCTACACGTTAGGAGTCGTGCACCCAACGCGTGCATACCAGGGGGCCGTGCTGAGCGCTGCGTTGGGTGCGTGACTCCCAATTTTACCGTAAAAACAAAATACCACCTATAACTACTTTCCATTCTTCTTCGGGACCCCATCCCCCGAGGCCTATATGCAATGTTGGGGACCGTGGTGGGAGCTCCAATGCCCCACGGTCCCAGTCAGCTGCCCGCGTCCTTTGGGAGCCGGCTTTGCTTTTCCACAAGGGCAGCTGCTAACATGCAGCTCCCCGTGTGGAAAAGCAATGTGGTTTGCATTTTGAAAGAGAGAACAGGTTTCCCTGCTCTCTCTTTCAAAATATAAACCAAGTGTGCTATGACAGGGCGGGAGACTCAGCTCCTGCCCTGCCATAGCAAACAGCAGTGTCCATGGGGTAGGCACCCCGAGACACTGCAGGAGCCGGCCCTGGGGGATGGTGGGCCCAGGGCCCTCGATGGCGCCAGGGAGGGGCCACGTGGCCTCCCTCCATAACATTTAAAGCCTCAAGGTGGCAGTCTCTTGAGGGGGGCCTTTGAGACCCCCTCCCATGTGTTTTTCTGGGGGTGAGGATAGAACCTCCATAAAATTAAATATTTTTTGCCAGGGGGCTAATTATCAGAGAAGCGTGGGCTTGGTTTTTTTTTACAGCAGGATCCGCGCACCCTGCGCACATTTTGCCATTTAAAAAAAAATACATTTTGGGCCCTGGGGGTCGTTGTGGGAACCCCCTAAGAAGGTCTAGAGGTTCAGGGTATTTCTACCCTGCCCCCTTTATACGTTTTGTACACTTGTTCCACTGATTTCTAAAGCCTCGCTTCTACTGATGAACTCTGTCATCGTTGTACAGGCTTCTCCTTCATTAGAACACATACCCTGTGTTGCCAATAGGTGAGTATTAAGAAACCCCCCCGAGTGGTGACCGGTTTAGTCTAAGCCAAACCCCAGTTAAGAATCTAAACCTAAATGATATGGTCAAATTCTCATGCCGAATATCTTCCATTCTACAGGACAAGACCCTCCCATGAAAGGCCATTCTTCTTAGCACACGTCGAGGACCCCCCCAAAAATTGGTAAGCCTCTGCAGAGACTGGCAGTTGTATCGTAAAGCTGTGCTTTTGTTGTTGTCTTAAGTTGAACCGCAAAACTACAAAAATTTGCGTCAAAGATGTTTCCTTTTCTTTTCCTTCTTCTTTTTCTTTTCATTTGTCACATATTTTGCAGTAGGCCCTGAAGAGAATCCCCAACGACTCCAGTGGGATTCGAAACGCGTAGGCCTTGACACAATTGGTCTACGTGAGCATCTGGGCATTTAAGTAGTTGAACCCGGAGCTCCATTTTGTACATTACCTTCCAGTATTGATTTATAATGAGTTTGAATCAGTTTGTCTGACATACAGGAATGTACCTTATAAAATAGCCCACTTCATTGTTCTTGGAAATCATATGTAGACCGTGGCTGTCTTTTGGTTTGTTGTTATTGGATTATGTTCTTAAAATGTCTTTCTTTTATAGAGTGTATGAATCTCATATGGTTGTTTGTGATATGCCTGTGATCTTGGATGAATGATTGAATGCATGTTTAATATTTCTATGTACCACGTGTTTGTTTAAATACCACATTTTGTACTATGAATTGAACCTTGAAATATATCTTGAAAAAATGTTTTGAATAAAAAGCTATTGAGTAGCAAATTACCATTCTTGAATTTCTTTTATTGTTTTGGATGGTCATGATTTATATCAGTACTGGCAACCCTGTTTTGATAAATAATTTTCCGGCTCAGCCTTACTGATTAGAGGCAGCCCTTAGTAATTTCTTGTCGCTTCTACGAGGCATAACATGGCTGCCAATACTTCCTGGTTTGGAGTGTTGACAGACATATGACAGCTAATTAGCATGCAGCTCGTGATCATAAGGGTGCGCTCAGGATAGTTGTAGGTTGTATTTGTTCCAACCACTGATGATGACACTTTTTGTTTTTATATGTTTTCTGTACACTGTCTTTTGCAGTAGCAAAGTTTAAGAGCGGAGGCCCTGAAGAAAGCCGAGGGTAATAGCTGCTCTAGCGGCTGAAACATGTTGGCCTTACGTATTGCAGTTATTTGTTGAAACTGCCCCTTGCACTGTTCTGTTTTTAGCTTAGGGGGTGAGGTTACTTACATAATAAAAATCTCGTTTTCCTCCTCATCACCCTATTTTAATCACTACTTTCTGTTTTTGCACTGCACTGTATTCCCTTGTGGTCTAAGAATCAGGAACACACTATAGGTTCCCCTTTTTTTTGCGTATTTGGTTTGATCCAAATGAGCCAATTCCCTATGATCAACGGACACACCAGCCCTATGGGTGGATGACCAAATGATAAGACTGATCACTATGACAATATTGATGGGAATCCAAACATTTGCTCTAGGATCTCACTGATTATCCTTTCTTAGTGTTTGCCTCTTGTTTCTCCTTTCTGGTGTTTGGTTGTGACTTCCTTAGTTTGACTCACTGTGTGGAGTGCTTGAAGTCAGTCGGCAATCTGGTCAATTTTAGACCCCCGGTTCTATCCGTTGTTGTGGTTATAGTAAATGGGGATGGGAACCTGGGCAGGTCTTTAAAATATCCCTGTGACCCTATATCTCTCTGTTGTGGTTATTTGCATATATATATAAGTGATGTCTACCATGACGCCCACCAGGGGGCAAATACTTTAAATAAAGCAAATTGGTGTTTGTTCGGTTTCAGCCCATTGAAGGTTTCTGGCTCCCCTTTGAAAAAGGTCTGTGACAGACCGAAATGCATTAGGGATTAAGAAATGCCAGCGCTCTCAAAAACCTGTTGGTTGCCTCGTGACATGTGCGGCTCATTCCTTCTCTGGGAGAGGGGTTTAGTTCATCTATATATATATTTATGCATATATATATATGCATATATTATCCACGAGGTTGCTCCTACGAGCAGTCCAGACGCATTAAAGAGGTGGCTCGTGTCCGGCAGAGCAGCCAGAATATATATCACGAAACAAGCGGCGTTCCAAAGAGCACTCAGCAATACATCACCGGAGTCGTAGGTCGTATGCCAAAGAAAAGGGGTTTATTAATTCATAAACCTTGCGACGTGTTTCGTGCTTACAAAACGCTTGTTCACACCTTTGTAAGCGCGAAACGCGTCGCAAGGTTTATGAATTAATAAACCCCTTTTCTTTGGCATACGACCTACGACTCCTGTGATGTATTGCTGAGTGCTCTTTGGAACGCCGCTTGTTTCGTGATATATGCATATATATACATATATATGCATTTATATATGTATGTGTGTATGTATATATATATATATATACATACATATACAAACATATATATAATCAAATATAAATGGATGCGTACATTTACATATATATATATATATATGCATACATATGCATGTTATGTACATGAAAGTTTGAAAAACACTAATAAAAGCAAAGCTAAAAAGCCACCTAATTACAAACAGAATTGCTTTAACTTAAATGAGGACGAGACCTATTACATTGTACTTTGGTTCCAGAGGGCATTCAGATGTCACACATTTGCATACATTCTGAATGTTAGCACTCTAGTTGCTCATTAGATCACTGTAGTAAAGCTACTGCTCACCAGGGAAGTCTGCTGCTGGTATTCAAAGTGCATGTTTCAGTCGGCATGTTAGAATTTTTTAATGAAATAGAAGAGGATTTGGGAAGTCAAAATGTGCCCTCATTTTTCTTTCTGCAGCACTAATCATAATTTCTATGGCAAAATGAAGCCCCTCATTTTGTTCTTTTGCAAATTAAATGTTTTAAGCATTACCACTTTATCCAATCAAGATTGCTTCAGGTGTTCCATACTTTTGTCATAGTAAGACTGTTAGTGCTCTAGTTTTTCTTCAGAACACTCTGGGACATTCTGTCATTGGGTTATACTTGGGCTACCAATGGGAAAGTGGGAAACTATAGAAAACATTCAATTATCATATGCCATCTCATTTTAGCTGAAAAGAGAATATTCAAGACAGTAGCGACCAAGAGCACAAGAATAAAGAGTAATTTTTTTATAACAATATATAAATATTGTATTTTATTTTAGTTTTTTGACTTGTTTTTCATTCTTTTATCTTCAGTATATCCAATTATTCAACAATCAAATTCATTATATTTTAACACATATATTCATATAAATTAACATACACAAAACAATATTAAAAAAACACATAATAAGAAACAAATTTTTTTGGGGGCAGAGGTCGATGTACTATTGAGGTAGGCAATGTGGTGGATTGAAGCTACGCGCATTTCGGCAAACTGCCTTCATCAGGTGACCGTCATTCGCAACAATACTCAAATAAAAAACGCTGGAAAAAATAAAATACAAAAAGATATGTAAAAAGAACATCATTCGCTACTTATTATTGTACATTAAGCTAACAGATATCAGCTAAAAAACATGGTCCAAGATTTCATATTTATCTCAATAGAGTTTTAGTAGATTTTTTAGTTCGCAGCTAATTATCTCATACTTCTTGATAGCTTATATCTTAACAAAACTTAGATGATACTAATATGTTCTACACAGTCTTATCTTACAAACCTTTTATGTACAGGACAGTTCGGGTTAAATATCTTTATTTTACACATAAATGTTCAACATATGTCAATCATGCTGTTTATGAAAAACCGTTATTCTAAAGAACTTTAAGAAAGGAAAGAAGAAGAAGAGAAAGGATAAGAAGAAAAAAAAGGATAAGAAGAAAAAATAAATAATAAGAAGATAGGAAGAAAAAAAGGATTGAAGTAATATATTTGAACCAGGAATATCAGGAGGGAAGAATAGAGGGCCCAGAGGATGATTATTATATTCCATCCTTCCTTGTTGCGCAGATTTGCAAACCACTTTTTCATGCACTATTTACTTGCGCATTTCTATATAATTATTTCAAAGTATTACTTACTACAAGCTTTTTGATAACCGTCCCTAATTTTAACGATTTGTAGACGGACATTTTTGATAATGGGATGCTTCTCTCAAAATGACCTCATATGTTTAAAGAGGGCCCTTTATAAGATGGAAGAAAGAGAGAGAGAAAAATGTAGTTATATTGTTTTTCGCTTATGAACAAAGTCAAATGTGATAAACAAACCAGATGCTCTATTATATTTATCCCTATGCTGTAGTTATTTCTTTATTGCATTTGACCCATTTCTTATCAGATAAAGGATAGGTTGATTACTCTGAAACCACAGGTTATTTAAAGCTGGTCGTGGACTTGCAAGTAAGGGTAAACTGAGTTTCTATAAGGTTTTCAGCTTCTATTCAATTTCTGAAAATGAAACATGTACATCAGTGTAATGTTTCAGCTATTTCAGCATTATTATTAGCATACTCTAAAACCCAGATCCTGATTAAATAATTACCATATTTTAGTATCCACCATATTTCTTAAGGTGCAGCCTTACAAAGAGTTATAACTGTGGCAGGTCCGCATTCTGCAGGTTTCAAGGTGATGCTTTGTTTATACAGACTCTGTAACAGACATAGAATTATCTAATGTGTCTCTAATAATTACTTAGAAGTCTTCCTAAACAAAGATGTACACAAGATATTACCTTAGACCAGGGGAAATATTTGGAGCCTTTACCACGAGGTTTAATTATTATACTTGGGCTACATCTGGGTGATATTTGTGCTACATTTGGGCTCTTTTGTCTCTGGTGACCATCTTGGGAGACATATTTGTTATGAAGTTTCCTAATTTCCTTATTTACTACAGTCTCCTCGGTAGGAAATACTTTCAGGTTTTTTACTTTGGTTCCATCAAGAAGGCATTCAGATGTGTCACACATTTGCCAAAAATTCTGAATGTTAGCACTCTAGTTGCTCATTAGATCACTGTAGTAAATCTACTGCTCACCAGGGAAGTCTGCCGCTAGTATTCAAAGTGCATCTTTCAGTCTACATGTTAGAATTTTTTTATGAAATAGAAAAGGATTTGAAAAGTCAAAATGTGCCCTAATTTTTCTTTCTGCAGCACTAATCATAATTTCTATGCCAAAATGAAGCCCCTCATTTTGTTCCTTGCAAATTTAGGGGCCCCTTACAATGTCGGGCGGATTGCCCCGCCAGGCTCGCGGTACCCACTGCCAGCCTGGTGGGGGCAATCCGCCCGACATCCTTGCACTGAAGACCCCCGCCATATTAGGATGGCGGGGGGACCTCAGCGGACGGAAAGACTGTCCGCCGCTATTCCGCCCCGGTCGCCTTGCGGCCAGGGCGGAAAAGGAATAATATGGTGGCGGTGTCTATCAGACACCGCCAGCCATATTAGGATGCCCTTCCTGACATGCTTTTCCATGGCGGCAATGCCGCCACGGAAAGGCATGCGGAGACTCCCTGCGGGGGCCCGTAGCGGGCCCCCTGGGAGTCTGGGGGGTGCACAAGGGGGGTATCTATGGTACCTCCCGCATTTCAAAGTGCAACATGGCAGGCACCACGCGGTGCCTGTCATGTTGTGCTTTGAAATGCACAACGTGCATTTGTACCATTGTGGTGGGCGGCGCTTTCTGCACCGCCCGCCACAATGGTAAAAATACAGGATGCGCCCGCATGTGTGGCGGGCGCATCCTAATGCTCAAG
Organism: Lissotriton helveticus; assembly: GCF_964261635.1. Classification (NCBI taxonomy): domain Eukaryota; kingdom Metazoa; phylum Chordata; class Amphibia; order Caudata; family Salamandridae; genus Lissotriton; species Lissotriton helveticus. The sequence goes on along the minus strand of NC_136059.1, from coordinate 1,779,492,655 downwards.
GCAGGACCTCCGCTCCTATGGTGGATGGTCCCATTTTGCACAAGGATGGCGGGCGGGCAAAGTCCGCCCGCCATCCTAATGACCCCCTAAGTGTTTTAAGTGTTACCACTTTATTCCAATCAAGATGGCTTCAGGTGTTCCATACTTTTATCATAAGTAAGACTGTTAGCGCTCAAGTTGTTCTTTAGAACACTCTGGGATATTCTGTCATTGGGCTATACTTGGGCTACATCTGGGTGATATTTGTGCCACATTTGGGCTCTTTTGTCTCTGGCGGCCATCTTGGGAGACATATTTGTTATGAAGTTTCCTAATTTCCTCATTTACTACAGTCTCCTCAGTAGGAAAAACGTTCAGGTTTTTAATTTGGTTACATCAAGTAGGCATTCAGATGTGTCACACATTTGCCATAAATTCTGAATGTTAGAACTCTAGTTGCTCATTAGATCTCTGTAATAAAGCTACCGCTCACCAGGGAAGTCAGCTGCTGGTATTCAAAGTGCATATTTCAGTTTGCATGTTAGAATTTTTTAATGAAATAGAAGGGGATTTGGGAAGTCAAAATGTGCCCTAATTTTTCTTTCTGCGGCACTAATCATAATTTCTATGGCCAAATGAAGCCCCTCATTTTGTTCCTTTACAAATTAAATGTTTTAAGTGTTACCACTTTATTCCAATCAAGATGGCTTCAGGTGTGCTATACTTTTCTCATTAGTAAGACTGTTAGCGCGCTAGTTGTTCTTTAGAACCCTTTAGAAAGCTGCAGTAGAACACAAAGGAATCAACTGACAGTCTCTACCCTTGTTGGATGTCCATGTTTTGCTGAGAATGTCAGACTTCATTCTCACATGACTGAGAAAGATAATGTGAATTTACAGGAATGATGTTCTCGGTTTAGCTTATAGATCACCTTCCAAACCTCGGTGGGAAAAGCATGAGAAAATAGTTTTCTCTCAAACATGATTCATGATATCCCAGCAGAAGGATTTTCCACATGGTAAAATCACCTTAGAACACACCATAATTCCTAAAATAAGTATGATACCACCAACAAATGATTTATATCATTCACTCTGCCCTCACCCTTTTCACCGAAGAAAACTGCCTTCTTCATCCATCACAATCTGGGTTTAGGGCAGGATTCTCTACTGAAACAGCCCTACTAGGAGTAACCGAAAACATCAGGAAACTCCTAGACGATGGTCAGACAGTCGCACTCATATTATTAGACTTGAGTGCGGCTTTCGACACCATCTCCCATTCCAAACTTCTGGCCACTCTTGGGAGAAATGGCATCAGGGGGGATGCGCTAAAATGGATTGAATCCTTCTTGTCACAAAGAACTTTCCAAATTACATCCTCAATAGCCTGCTCCGATACGATGAGCGCCCCCCATGGAGTACCGCAGGGCTCCATACTGAGCCCTCTGTTCTTTAATCTCTATCTCCGGCCCCTGGCTGATCTAGCTGAGGAATCTGGGCTCACTCTCATGACATATGCAGATGATTCCCAAATCATCTTCTTCCTGTCAGAATCAAACCCACAGCTCACATCTCGTCTTAAACAAGGTCTCCAAAACATCTGCAGCTGGATGTCCACAAACCAGCTGAAACTGAACGGAGACAAGACCGAAATCCTCCTCCGGGGGAAAAATAAAGACCTTTGGAACGCAACTCACTGGCCCTCTGAGCTTGGTTCCATCCCCACTCCCGCCACCCAATTAAGAAATCTGGGGGTTACCATCGACAACACCCTGTCTATGAAGCAGCAGGCTAACAAAGTGGTTGGCCTTTGCTTCACCATCCTGAAATGGTTAAAAAAGATCCTTTGGATGTTGCCCCTTGACACCCAAAAGTCCGTAGTCAATGCACCTATTACATCTCGTCTTGACTACGGCAACATTCTCTACTTGGGTTCAAACAAAGCTGTCATAAACCGATTACAACTGGTCCAGAACTCAGCGGCTAGGCTACTCTGTAATATTCCAAAAACTTCCAGTGTGTCAAACCACCTAAAAGACCTACATTGGCTCAGGGTGGAGAGCCGCATTAGGTTCAAAGCCCTGAGCTATATGTTTAGGATCAAATCTGGTACCGCCCCTAAATATCTTCAAACCCTCGCTACTCCCTACACTCCGGCAAGAGTGCTGCGTTCTCAATATGCCGCAAACTTTTCCACCCCGAAGTTCAGGCTCGCGAGAATGGGAGGAAGATCTTTCGCTGTCCTGGGGCCCACACTCTGGAACAAACTTCCTCTCCATATCCGCAAAGAAGACAGCTATAACATCTTCAGAAAACACATAAAGACCTGGCTCTTCCAGAAATAATCCACCCTGTCATTAACCACCTTCCTAAACTGCTTCAACTCTGTCATCGGCGCCGGGAAACCCTTGTTGGGTAGCTGCGCGCCATACACATGTAAAAAATAAATAATTAAAATAAATAAATAAATAAATATTGTAACTAAAGTCTTAAAACCTTCTATTAACTGCAATGCTTTTTAATGAGGTGCTATCATGTATATTGGTCCCAAGACGGCTGCCAACACTTCTTAGATGAATTGCTGACAGCCAATGAGATCTCACGATGAGATGTGTTATTAGGCTCTGCCCAGATATATATGTCTTTTTTTCCTTTAACATCTAAAGAAACTACTGAACAAATTAACACCATTTAACCAAAAGGCATGGGTGTGAACCAAGGGCTACCTCTTTGCCAAATTTGGTGTAATTCCATTCAGCAGTTCGGACTGTAGCTGCGATTAAAGGTTTCTATTGGAAAATGCATGGGGCAAACACGTTTTCGGACCCCCCTTTTTTCTCAGCCCCCGCTTGACGAATCACCCCGAGACTTTTAGGATAGGAGCAGACCAAAGCTGGCCATAAGCTTTGAAGATTTCACGAAGATTGGTCAACCAGCGGCAAAGTTATTGCAAAAAGAATGTTGCGGATTTCCTATGGAAAATATGTCCTAACTATAACTACCTACTGGCGTCACAAATCACATCATTTGTTTGAGCACATTATATCGTAGATTGGCCAATTATAGTTAATGTGGTGTGGTTACCGTGTTCAATACTCGATGTAAGGAGCTGCGTGAATGTAATAGTTTTAAGGTGTTGCAGAAATGTAAATTAATGGTATAAGTATAACCTTAGAATTTCTATTTTTTGTGTAGTTTGAGTTTGGTTTGTATAGAAAGAATAAATAGAGTTATAGTATTTTTTCAGGTGGTTTGTAAATTATTATTTAAGATATTACTATAGCTTTCAAATTCCGTATCTATGAGCCTCTTTTCTTCACTCTTGCACCATCCTCTTATCTCATGTCTCTTGTAAGACATCATGAAGAAATATTTGATCTTCTTCAGGATTCCTCACCGGATATACTTTTTTTAACAGAAATTTGGTTAACTAATAATTCCATGGCAATTCCTGCCCTGGCCCTCTCTACATGCTATTCGATACTCAGACAGAATAGACCTTGTGGCAGGGGAGGTGGGTTAGCGGCGATATTTAAATCTGCTTATTCCTGCCCTCTTCACCCCAGGCTATTCCTGATTGCGAGTGTGCCCTGTTTAAAATGATCATATCACACAATTTTACTCTCACAGGGCTTCACATTTATCACCCTCCAGGGACAGCCGGGCTTTCCTGGAAGCCTTAGCTCATACTACATTCACGCTGGCCCTAGAGACAGCTAACTTTGGCATTAAAGGTGATCTCGATCTACATTTGGAACGCCTTGACTCCCAGGAGATTACCAACTTTCTGGGAGACATGGATGCCTGTCAACTAACTCAACTAGTGGAGGGCCCATCACATCTTGCAGGGCACCTATTGGATCCAGTATTTTCTAATATTCGGTCTTTCCATGCCCACGCCCCCCTCCCACTAACTTGTACCGATCATTTTCCTATTCATATGTGTCTCGGTCTAGCTGGTGCCCCCCTACAGACTTCTCACCCGCCTTTTAAGAAGCGTCCCTGGCAAAAACTGGATGCCCCTAGCTTTGTGTCCAGTCTAAAATCATCCCACCCCGACTGGCCTACGGATTTGGAAGAAGCAGATAGAGCATGCAGGGAGTGGATTAACAACTCACTCGACCACTGTACCCCTAAGAAACTGACCTGTGCCAATCACACGCATTCACACGCTTGGTTTAATGAGACATTAGCGATGAAAAAAAAACACTGTAAAACTCTGGTACGAACTTGGAGGCGTACCTATGACTCCATAGCTAAAAAGACCTACAGACAGGCCATTAAAGTCTACCACAAACTAGTGAAAGCCGAAATCTACACTAACTTGCTCACAACGAGGTTCAAGCCTTCCAAAACCATTTTGACCCTTATAAATGACATGACAAACCCCCCGGCAGGAACTAACTACATAATATCTACTAACCTGCAATGCAAATTTTTGGCATGCTACTTCATCAACAAAGCTGAGTGTATCTACAACACACTCGACGCCAGAAGAGCCGCCTCTAAATCATGGCCGCCTAACTGTTTACTTGATCTTCCCTACTCTCTACAAGAACTACCATCTATGTCCTTTAAAGACCTGGAAACTTTGGCTGCAAAAGTGAAATCAGGCTCTCCTGATGATCCAGTAAAACTGGACACCTTTAGGAAATTCCAGGCCTTTTTTTTGTCTGAAAGTTGGGAATTGATCAATAGATCGCTCCAGTCGTCAGTATTTCCTAAATCTTGGAAACATGCCAAGGTTGTTCCCTTACTGAAAAAGCCAGCACAGGACGCATTACTGACGGACAATTTCCAGGCCAATTTCTCTACTTCCTTATTTGACCAAGGTAATGGAATCCCATGTTAATATCATCTTGACCAAGTATTTGGAAGTTAATGAGATTTTGGACAGGTCACAAAACAGATTCTGGCCTAAGCATAATAAGGAATCCGCCCTGTTGGCAGTTACAGAGCAGCTGAGGGCATCACTGGACGTGAGCAATACCTCAGCATTGATCTCGCTGGATCTGAGTGCGGCCTTCGACATGGTCTCCCATGAGATCTTGCCCCATCGACTCAGGGAGATCGGGGTCAGTGGTGGGGCCTGGGCCTGGTTTGCGTCTTTTCTATCCGATCGCTCCTTTCAGATCCTCCAGATCTGTCCAGTACTCATCCCCTCAATTGTGGTGTCCCCCAAGGCTCTGCTCTAAGCCCCACGTTGTTTAACATGTACGTCCGCCCTCTTGCCCTTTTGGCTGAAGCTCCGAAGATTAACATGATATCATAGACGGAAGACACACAATTGATTTTCACTTTCACTAATAACCCAGCCCAAGACCAACAAAAATTCCCTGACGATGTCCTGGCCATCTCAGATTGGATGGCAGATAAAACTATCTTCAACTTAATTCCTCAAAAACGGAGGTGCTTCTGGCAGGCTGGGATTCCCAGAAATGGGACTATCAGTGGTGGTCTGCGGCACCGGGCCCTCCTCCCCAACCAAAAAGGGCAGTTAAGAATCTAGGGGTCCTGATGGACAATTCCCCCTCTTTCGAGCTCCCTGCCAAAAAAGTGGCAGGCACTTGCTTTGGCCACCTAAGCGGTCTTAAACCCATTCTGGGTTTTTGAAGGCTTCCACCCGACAAGTGATTATTCAATCAGTGGTTCTGTCACGTCTCAACTACTGCAATGGGCTGCTACAGGGCGTTAATAAAACTGTCACAAAGTGACTCCAAAGGCCACAGAATGCGGCCGCCCGCATTATTTTTGCTCTCTCTAAGCACTGTCACACCACCCATCTTTTGCACCATCTACATTGGCTGCCTATCGAACAGAGATTTCAGTTTAAAACTCTCTGTGCCACCCATAAGATCGTACACAGCCAGGGCCCCCAAATATTGCAGGAGCTCTGTACATTTTATGTCCCAACGCAAGCACTGCGCTCACCAGACCTGTATATGGCCTGCACCCCTAGGGTGCGCAGAAATAGAGCTGGTGGTCACTCCTATTGGTCTCTGGCCCGTGCCCTATGGAACTCTATTCCACTCATGGCACACAGCACCCAGGACCACTGGGCATTCCGAAAACAGATTAAAACGTGGCTGTTTTCATCCATCTAGTTGATGTGTATGCGCATGCCGCACTACTGTTCCGTGGCTCCCAGAAACTGACTATACCTAACTGTCTCTTCTTCTGACTTACACCACTTTCCCTGGACATCCGTCCGCGAGCGCTGGGAAGCCCCAATGTTTGGGCAGCCATGCGTTATACAAGCACGTCTAAGATAGCATAACATCCAATGTGCAGGACTCAACTTAAAAATGAGATTTATAAAACCACGCAAGGCTCCCTTAATTTTGACATTGACCAATGTACCTAACTATAACGTTACTTTAACTTTTTTCCATTAAATATATAAAGTAACGGTGTAATGTATCCAAAGATGACGTGTATGCTTAATTCACATTTTCTCACCGTCTTCCATGCATCACTTCTCAAACTTTCTGATATTCCAATCTGATCTTTGCACTAAGCAATAACCAGCAGAGGTCAGAACTGATCATCATTATTGGTTTTTGATGTGTTTAGAGAACAGGGGACACCAGCACGAGGCACATCCATTCACAACTGACCTTTGGGGACCATTCGACTGTCTTGCAACAGGACATCTCTGGAAACAGAACATCCAATCAGAGACATGCATACACTGGCAGCAGACCAATTTGCAGCATGCCATCATATGATTTCACATCTAATCTAGAATTCAGATGCGAGCATGTGGAGCTCTCTTGAGCCATTGTGCTGTGGCATGAGTAACAAACCTCAATGATTAGCTAAAAGAGTGGACAGACAATTTTGTGATTTTTCAGGATAGTCGCTGCCAAACAGCGGTGTGCAGTCTAAATATCGAGTTTTTTATTTCGAATGGACATAATATCGACTCCAGAATATCGAGATGGCATTAATATCGAGGTAAGTAATATCGATGTATTTTTTATCGATTGTAATGTATGTTAAAAAATATCGATAGATAAAATATCGAGTAAGTAATAGCGTTAGTAAAAAATATCGATTTGTTTAGTAGTTTCAAAATATCGAAAGTTGTGTTATCGACTGTCATGATATCGACTGTCATGATATCGACTATTAATATGGATATAAATAATATCTAATAGTTAAATGTACACTGTTTTAATGTTTTATAAATACATTTATTGTTAAAATATATGTTATTTATTTATTTATTTATATAGAAATAATTTAAAAAATAATTAATAATTCCCAAAAATTATTCAATTACTATAATAATTTCTAGAAGCGGGTAGTGGGTTTTTAGGGGAATAGGGTGGGAAGTATTTTAAATATAATTAAATAAATATGTAAATCTATTAATTGGTATGAATATTTAATTAATTGTTAATTATAATTTTTAGTTAATATATAATATTTAATTGGTAATTAATTTAATTTAATACATTATTTGCTAATTATGCTCATTTAAATAATTTATGTCATGTAGCGGGTTGTTGGTTTATAGGGGAATAGGGTGGGAAGTAATTTAATTATAAATAATTAAATATGTTAATTAATTAATTGGTATTAATATTTAATTAATTGTTAATTAAATAAAATATGTTAATTATATATAATTTAATTGGTAATTTATTTAATTTAATTGAATAATTGATAATAATGTAAATTTAAATATTTTATGTTATGTAGCGGGTTGTGGGTTTATAGGGGAATAGGGTGGGAAGTAATTTAATTATAAATAATTAAATATGTTAATTATTTAATTGGTATTAATATTTAATTAATTGTTATTGAAATAAAATATGTTAATTATATCTAATTTAATTGGTAATTTATTTAATTTAATTGAATAATTGCTAATAATGTAAATTTAAATATTTTATGTTATGTAGCGGGTTGTAGGTTTATAGGGGAATAGGGTGGGAAGTAATTTAATTTTAAATAATTAAATATGTAATTTTATTAATTGGTATTTAAATTTAAATTATTGTTCAGTAAATCATATATTGTAAATGTAAAAAATTTAATTGGTAATTAATTTAATTTAATAATAGCTAATTATGTTACTTTATAAATTTAATGTCATGTAGCGGGTTGTGGGTTTATAGGGGAATAGGGTTACTACACTTAAAATTAATAATTGGTCAAAATTTTTAAATAATTGTTACTTAAATAATGTATTTAAATTATATAAATTTTAATTGGTAAATAATATAATTTAATTGAGTAATTGCTATTTATGTTATTTTAAATAATTTATGTTATGTAGGGGTTGTGAGTTTATAGGGAAATAGGGTGGGAAGTAATTAAATTAAAATCAATTAAACATGTATTTTTATTAATTGGTAGTAATATTTTATTAATTGTTCATTTAAAATTTAATGTTCATAATTTAAAATATAATTGGTAAATAATGTAATCTAAATGTTTAATTGCTAATTATGTTACATTAATTTATTACTTTTCTGTAGTGGGTTGTCTGTTTATAGGGGAATAGAGTGGGAAGTAATATAATAATAAATAAGGAAATATTAATATTTAATTAAGGTATACAACGTTTAGCACACAACGTTTAAAATGCACTACATTTACAATGAAACTTTTACAACGCTAAAACCATAGCAACGCATGTATTTAGATTAAATGTTTTTACTATGCAGGTATTTTTAGAATGCATACCATTACAATGTAAGTGTTGGTAAGTATATAATTATATAAAAAATGTTATAGTTTTGGATTGTTGGGTAAAGGGGTATTTTTAGTGTTCTTGGTCAGTTTTCAGTATTTGGGTAAAGGGGTAGTTTTAGGGTTCAGGGTCAGTTTTCAGTTTGTGGATTAAGGGGTATATTTAGTGTGCAGGGTCAGTTTTCAGTGTTTGGGTAAAGGGGCATTTTTAGGGTTCAGGGTCAGTTTTCAGTTTTTGGGTAAAGGGGTATTTTTAGCGTTCTGGGTCAGTTTTCTGTTTGTGGGCTAAGGGGTATTTTTAGGGGTTAGGGTCAGTTTTCAGTTTGTTGTTAAAGGGGTATTTTTAGGGTTCAGGGATAAGTTTTCAGTTTGTGGGTAAAGGGGTATTTTTAGAGGTCAGGGTCAGTTTTCAGTTTGTGGGTAAAGGGGTATTTTTTAGGTTTCAGGGTCAGTTTTCACTTTGTGGGTAAAGGTGTATTTTTAGGGGTCAGGGTCAGTTTTCAGTTTGTGGGTAAAGGGGTATTTTTAGGGTTCAGGGTAAGTTTTCAGTTTTTGGGTAAAAGGCTATTTTTAGGTTTCAGGGTCAGTTTTCAGTTTCTGGGTAAAGGGGTATTTTTAGGGGTCAGGGTCAGTTTTCAGTTTTTGGGTAAAGGGGTATTTTTAGGGGTCAGGGTCCGTTTTCAGTTTGTGGGTAAAGGGGTATTTTTAGGGGTCAGGGTCAGTTTTCAGTTTGTGGGTAAAGGGGTATTTTTAGGGTTCAGGGTCAGTTTTCAGTTTGTGGGTAAAGGGTATTTTTAGGGTTCAGGGTCAGTTTTCACTTTGTGGGTAAAGGGGTATTTTTAGGGTTCAGGGTCAGTTTTCAGTTTGTGGGTAAAGGGGTGTTTTTAGGGTTCAGGGTCAGTTTGGGGTTTTAGGGTAGAGGGGTACAGGGTAAAAATAAGGTACATTTTAATTTTCATTAAATTAATTAATTTTTAATACATTTAATTACATTTTTTACAATTAATTTACATTAAATAAAATATTATATAATTATAAATACTTATGTTGTAATGTTTTGCGTTGTAAAGGTATTTGCTTTGTAAAAACATTCGTTGAAAATAAATGCGGTGTTTTGGTATTTGGTTTGTTAAAGTTTCGTTGTAAAGGTATGTGTTGTAAAAGTATGTGATAAAACTTAATACATCTTTTATTTAATTGTATTTAATAGAAAAAAAATGTAAATTAATTTATAATTATCTAATAAATTATTGGTAATTAGTTGTATATTAGTATTAATAGGTAAGTAATAGAAATAATGATAGTTAATTAGTAATTTAAATATATTAATTATTATGTTAAATTAAATAGTTAATCATTTGTTAAAACTATTATATTGATATTATTTTTAAATTTATTTATTAATATATGAAGTATGTACTTTCCCTACTGTTGCATCCACTGGAGTGGGAATAGTAATTAGTATGGGTTAAGTGTCCAGCACCTTCCATGACTTTACAATTGGTGAAATGGGAATTGTAATTTGTATGGTTTTAATGTGTAGTATGGTTTTGTGAGTTTATAATTGGTGCAGTGGAAATAAGAAAACATGTGTTATATAAATAATTATTATTGGTAGGATAACATAATAAAGTTTTTACATTACATAGAAATTTTTTATTTTTATTATAACTATTGTTATTGTAGTACTTAAAAGGTTAATACATTTTTTTTACTTTTCTGTAGTGGGTTGTCTGTTTATAGGGGAATAGAGTGGGAAGTAATATAATAATAAATAAGGAAATATTAATATTTAATTAAGGTATACAACGTTTAGCACACAACGTTTAAAATGCACTACATTTACAATGAAACTTTTACAACGCTAAAACCATAGCAACGCATGTATTTAGATTAAATGTTTTTACTATGCAGGTATTTTTAGAATGCATACCATTACAATGTAAGTGTTGGTAAGTATATAATTATGTAAAAAATGTTATAGTTTTGGATTGTTGGGTAAAGGGGTATTTTTAGTGTTCTTGGTCAGTTTTCAGTATTTGGGTAAAGGGGTAGTTTTATGGTTCAGGGTCAGTTTTCAGTTTGTGGATTAAGGGGTATATTTAGTGTGCAGGGTAAGTTTTCAGTGTTTGGGTAAAGGGGCATTTTTAGGGTTCAGGGTCAGTTTTCAGTTTTTGGGTAAAGGGGTATTTTTAGCGTTCTGGGTCAGTTTTCTGTTTGTGGGCTAAGGGGTATTTTTAGGGGTTAGGGTCAGTTTTCAGTTTGTTGTTAAAGGGGTATTTTTAGCGTTCAGGGATAAGTTTTCAGTTTTTGGGTAAAGGGGTATTTTTAGGTTTCAGGGTCAGTTTTCAGTTTGTGGGTAAAGGGTATTTTTAGTTTTCAGGGTCAGTTTTCACTTTGTGGGTAAAGGGGTATTTTTAGGGGTCAGGGTCAGTTTTCAGTTTGTGTGTAAAGGGGTATTTTTAGGGTTCAGGGTCAGTTTTCTGTTTTTGGGTAAAGGGCTATTTTTAGGTTTCAGGGTCAGTTTTCAGTTTGTGGGTAAAGGGGTATTTTTAGGGGGTCAGGGTCAGTTTTCAGTTTTTGGGTAAAGGGGTATTTTTAGGGGTCAGGGTCAGTTTTCAGTTTGTGGGTAAAGGGGTATTTTTAGGGGTCAGGGTCAGTTTTCAGTTTGTGGGTAAAGGGGTATTTTTAGGGTTCAGGGTCAGTTTTCAGTTTGTGGGTAAAGGGGTGTTTTTAGGGTTCAGGGTCAGTTTGGGGTTTTAGGGTAGAGGGGTACAGGGTAAAAATAAGGTATATTTTAATTTTCATTAAATTAATTAACTTTTAATACATTTAATTACATTTTTTACAATTAATTTACATTAAATAAAATATTATATAATTATAAATACTTATGTTGTAATGTTTTGCGTTGTAAAGGTATTTGCTTTGTAAAAACATTCGTTGAAAATAAATGCGGTGTTTTGGTATTTGGTTTGTTAAAGTTTCGTTGTAAAGGTATGTGTTGTAAAAGTATGTGATAAAACTTAATACATCTTTTATTTAATTGTATTTAATAGAAACAATTGTAAATTAATGTATAATTATCTAATAAATTATTGGTAATTAGTTGTAAATTAGTAATAATAGGTAAGTAATAGAAATAATGATAGTTAATTATTAATTTAAATATATTAATTATTATGTTAAATTAAATAGTTAATCATTTGTTAAAACTATTATATTGATATTATTTTTAAATGTATTTATTAATATATGAAGTATTTACTTTCCCTACTGTTGCATCCACTGGAGTGGGAATAGTAATTAGTATGGGTTAAGTGTCCAGCACCTTCCATGACTTTACAATTGGTGAAATGGGAATTGTAATTTGTATGGTTTTAATGTGTAGTATGGTTTTGTGAGTTTATAATTGGTGCAGTGGAAATAAGAAAACATGTGTTATATAAATAATTATTATTGGTAGGATAATATAATAAAGTTTTTACATTACATAGAAATTTTTTATTTTTATTAGAATTCTTGTTATTGTAGTACTTAAAAGGTTAATACATTTTTAAAAATATTAAAATTTAAAATGCATTTTTATATAGAATATTTCATATGCAATTAATATTTATATACAATTATAAAGAAGGAAACATACACAGGGTTAAATGCAATAAATAAAAATACTGTTTATTAACATATAAAAAATAAATTGTAAGTAGAGATTAATTTTTTATTTCAATTGAAATTTTTTAATAAACAGTTTTTACTATCCAAAAAAATATATGAAGTACATATATAGGTTTTTAACACATAAATGATATTAACATAATTTTATGTTTATTTACATATATTGTAATTTAAATAGTTAAAGAAATAAATTGGTAATATGTACTTTTTATTTAATAACAATTATTTTATTCACATAGACATTGAATATATTGTCATAGATAAATATGTACATTTCTTTTGTAACAGTAACATTTTTGTTTTTTACTAAGTCATGTTATTTTTTTTAATTGATAAGCAAATGTGCTATCAGTGGCGTATTGGATACTCAAGCTTGATTTTTGTAGATGTCGCCGGATACATTGATTAAAATGGTAATAGCAACCTTGTATTGCTGTGTGTGGGTATGTTTTAAGGATGCTGTTTATCATTGCTTTTTCAAAGTCAATGATAATTTTTTGTGGAAAATAGTTGTTAGTATGTTGAATGACTTCAGTTAGTATTTCTTGATAGGTAGCTTGCTGTTTGTTTGGTAGAAGGGCATAAAGGAATGGAATATTTGCATTTTGGAAATGACCGTGGATGGTGTATAATTGATAAAAAGGTTTGGGGCATACAGAAAAAGTACCGTCCATCATCCAAGTTTGGCATTGGGTAAGTTTAGTCATGTTGTTTGCTGTGGCAAACAGTATAATTCTTTTATCTTTAGATTTGTTGTCATAGATTATAAAATGTTCTTTATTGTGAGTTACAGAGAGTTCAGGGGGAATTTGGACTTCTTCAAAAGTTTTTGGTGTGGGAGGAGTAGTGCATGTTGCTCTTTTTTGTCTAGCTACAGTTCTTTTAAGGGATTCGATAGATGGTAATTGGCTAGAAGCATGTTGGGGAAGTACACTTAAATGGTGTTTCAGAATAGCAGTTGATGGTTGATCAGTTCTAGTACTAGCTTCTTTAAGGGAATCTAGCATTTGTCTAATCTCTATTTCTGTTACATTGGGTGGGTGATTATGTTCTTTAGTATAAGTAACAGTAGTTTCCTGAGTTATAGCTCTACCATAACATTTGTTGGCATAATATTTCGTACACTTCCAAAACACTTTCAAATCTTTTTGTTTCTCTTGAGTGTAGACATATCCCATGTAACAAAGAAGCATTTTCCCTTTTTGTGAATAAATGAATTTAGCTCCTTCAGTCATGATTGTTTTGTAGTGCTAGGAGGTAATTAAAAGAGAATGTCATTACATTTTTAGAAAAAATAATGTTCTAATCGAATTATACAGTTGAATACATTTTTAATTTACCTGTAAATCTTTTGATGATTTCAAGTAGTTATTTTCAGGTGTTGATGTTCTTCAAATTGTTATTTTCTGTGTATATCTTTTTGTACCTGTGAAAGTTGAGAAAATGTGTACAAATATTTTATTAATATTTATGATATTTTGATAGAGGTTTTTAGCTAGTTTCTATTTAGTTACCTATCTATTAAATGTTGAATTTACATTTCAAATATATACTTACTTATTTATATTAAACTTTTGATGTCCAGGTGTTGTGTAGGTCTTCTGTATTTTCTTTTTGTCTGTAGGATAAGTAGTAAAAAAAATACATATATTTTAGGTATTTGGCTTTTAAACATAGGTGTGAGGTTTCAGAGTTACATTTTCGCTGACTAATAATGTAGTTGTACTTACTTTAGATATGTGTAGCTGTCTTTATGTTGAAGTCAATCAGTTTTCTTTCAGAAATCCTGCAGAGTTTCGTCTACCTTTAGTTAGGAGATGTATCCTGCATTTTTAGTTTGCTGTAATCTCGTTTATATAGTATTAGTCTAATTGTTTCAGAAATAGGATTGGTTGTTTAAATTGATAGTCTGTTTTTATTTGTGGATTTGAATTTTTTTCTCTGTTATGCTAATTGCTTTCCTTATATGGGTGACGCCAATTAACGTTTTTTAATGTGTAAGGCCTTATTTAGTATAGGTAATGTTATCTTTATATTTGTAAAGTGGAGGAATATCTATAATTTGCAGTAAGAAATGTTTAGTGGTTCGAAACATTGTTTATGTATTATAAAATGTATGTTTGTATTTATTGTGTGTTGTAAATGTTAGGAAAATATATAATATATTTCATCTATTTATAGAAACAATATCTGAATAATTATGATTAGTATGACTCAATGTAAAAATAATAAAGTCATTTATTCAAGGATGTATTAATGGCGATATTTAAAAAAATCGATAAATTTGCTATCTATATTTTTGTATTTGATATTTTGACTGTTTTTCATTTAAATATGTGATAATCGATGTTTTAGAAATCGATAATGTTGTTAGTCGATATTGTTGTAGTCGTTGTTTTTTGTCGTCGATATTGTGGTTTTGATATTTTTGTGGTTTGTTGTTTAAGTATTGTCAATCGATAATTTTGTTGTCGATAATTTGTCATCGATATTTTGTCCAGTCGATATTCGGTCTGTCGAGGTTATGTCAGTGATCCCAAACAGCAGTATTGGTGATCTGCAATACCCATATCAATCAAAGCTTTGTTTTCTGATGTTGGCCACAGATAATCACGTTACGCGAAAAGACTCAACCGTTTATCATTTGGGTATGGACCTGCAAGGGAATCCCCTGGGACCACCAGAAACTAGAAGGGCTCATTAATTACTGTTTCAACACATGCACAAAGGGTGTGAGACATAACTATATTATGTGATTTATGCCATGACAGACATGTATGTTCATGAGTGTGCACTTCATTTCGCTGCACTGTTCAGCATTCATATGTTAAATAAATCCAATTTCACATCATAATGGCGCCTACCTGCGTGCCTAAATGTGCATTTTGGCTGAAACCTGCAAAACGTAGCATGTGTTGGATCACATGTAACACAGAGCGGCCATGTATGAAGCCATCCTGCTGCTCTAGCCCACATACACTCTCGGCCATCACAGGTGCTCATATTTTGTAGATTGCTCTTGACATTTGCTATAATTAACGCCATGCTCTCTATATGATCGGTTGTGCCATGAGAAGTATGTTAGAAGGACCTGGGCCGTGAGACCCTCTAGGTGAGTAGTGCGCTTTATAAATACCTGAACTTGAACTTGAACTTGAACCTGTTACATAAGGTGCTTCTGACGTGAGGTAGGTTGCAGCATGTGGGGAACGTGGATGTGGGTCCAGGCATGCTGTATTGTCAACTATTGACCATTAGGGCTGACTGCCTTGCTCAAAAATGCAACAGACCACGTGGAAGATGGATGAACAGAACTGGTCTAAAAAAAAGGAGCATTGCAGGTCTGTGGTTCTAGCACTTAAAACACAGCTTTAAAATACCAAACGTTTGCTTAATTCACGAACTGAAGATTTTATGTGTCTTCTAAAATGCTATGGTGGGATGCAGAAGCACGTGAATTGGTGTGGCTGATTGCAAACCCACTGTACGTTTGTAAATCCATGTATAATGTGCCTATAGGACGTTTGCCAGGTTCACAATCATGTGTCTCAAGCATCGACTTGTCTATTTGCCACACTCTTTATCTGCACCACAATCTGTAACGGCTTGACAATGCTTTTATCCTAACTAGAACCTGAGAAATGTTCATTCACATGCCTTGTGGTTTCCCTAGCATCACAGATGCAGGCTGGCTGTCTGCCACTGTTTCCTAATAAACAGGAGCTGCTTGTGTTTGATGGCATTGTGCCACACATGTTATCTAACTTACATTGGTCCCTTTGAAAATGTGCCAGTGCCTTCAATTGATGTGTTACGCTTATGCTGGCATGTTTCTGCGATTTGGAGATGTGCACATGCTTGTTTTCTATGATGCATTTCAGCATCTGCTAATTTTCAAGATTTTTCATGTTTAGACTTATACTTCCCACATGCCTTGGCATGTGACTTTTCGATTGGGCAGAAATATTCAGTTGTTCCAGTATATGAACCAGCAACATGGCAGGGGGTCAATGATCTCATTCGGATATCTACTTCAGAAGTTTGCGCCTGCCCAATTTGTGCAGGCATGAAAAAAATCAGCCACAGGTTGCTATGCACTAGTAGTAGTAGTAGTAGAAGTAGTAGTAGTAGTTTTAGTAATGCGTTCCTGCGCCGAGTAGAAAAACTGATTAACAGGGTTTTAAGTAATGCAACACATACTAAATACCAAGGGTCTCATTTACAATACATTGATGCATGGCAGCGCAGCTGCTGTGCGTCAAAATAAAAGGTCAGGAATTCACCATATCTACAAGATACGGTGAATTCCTGTCCTTCTCCTCTACACCAGCGCGCAAAACAGAAGCCATGCAATAAACAAGATACCCTTGCGTCATGTTGAAAGTGTGCCTGCGTTGCGGGGATGATTGTTTTTGCGCACCTTCCTGCACAAAAGCAATCACTGATGGCATTTTCCTATTCTGGGGCATGTATAGACAGAGGAAAGAACGAGCCTTGTTGAGGCACTCCTATACCTCCCTTGGAGAGGTGTATCATTGTGACGCGTTCCTAGCTGTACAAAATGAACTAAATCTGGGAATGTGTCAGGTTTCATGGATGTTGCTTGGAAACATGCACAGCAACACCCAGGCAATGACCCTTTCATGCAGAGTAATACGTGAAAGAGGTCCATATTTACAAGAATGAGAAAGGTCAAGCAAAGTGACTTTACGTAGCCTTGTAAATTTGGGCAACGCCATTTTGCTGCTGATGTGTCAAAAATAGTATCGCACCAGCGGGGCAATCAGCTTGTAAATGAGGCCCCAAAATGGGATTAATATTAAGGCAAGCATGTTCAATTGATGAAACGAGGTACTGAAAAGAGATGTTTAACTGCATAATTTCTGTATATAGTGTAAATTAAAGTGAGATAATATGTGAATGAGTGTGTGCCTGAGTTACTGCACTGAGTGAGACACACACGTTCCTCTCACTTTCAGCATCAATAGTTCTTTTGTAAGGAATTCACTGTAGTCGTTTCCAGTGACCTCTTTTTAGAAGTTTCTTTCTGAAATTGGGAAAGGCTTTTCTTTTTCAGATGTAAAAACTGAAGATTGTATTTTACAAAATAAGTATATCTTCTTTCTCGAACATCATACTTGTTTCAGAATGATTCATTTCAAAGATCATTTTCCTTTTAAGAGAAACATTTTTCATCCAGGGACGTTTATGAGAAAATTACGTTGTGGCAATAAATATGAAGGATATTCTTCATATAGGATGCTGCATTGCTCTAAAATTCATATATAGTAGTTCTTAACAGAGCAGCATTAAAATATATGCAGATTGTATGTATGGATGAGGACAGCAGAGTCATTTTGCGTCTCTGTGTGCCATCACAGCAGTCATAAGCCCTTATATTACAATCTCCAGGAAGCTGCTGATGCGATTTTAGTCTCAAAGTAAAAGAAGAACCTTTGCAATTAAGAAACAATTGCAGAAATTAGGCCCTGCCGTTAGGAAACATTCTCACAAAATTGAAATCCTGTTAAAGAACATTTTCTGGAATTTACTATGCAGTTAAATACATTTTGGGAGACGTGATATGCTGTTAACTCAAGCACTTCTGCCAGTGAAATTGAAGCAGCAAAAGATTGCTGTTTAACATTTAGAAGAAATTTCGCTGAGCTCTTTTCACAAGTGTGTAACAGATTTTACATATGTGAAATGGTAGACTACATTTACGTTTGTAGAAACACAAATTGGAGGTTTAGGGCAGGGATCACGGAGGAGTGTAATAGATAGTGGTGCCAGATGTGTTAGGTAACGTTGTAGCACTAGATGTATGCCACCTGAGTGCAGTGGCAGGCCATGCAGGTAAGCGCGGTAGGACATAGCGGGATGAAGCGGGGGTGGGGTGGAAGGGACAAACGATGGAATAGGAACAATTAAATAAATAAAACCACTGACCTTGCGTTCACCACATCGCCAACTCGGCACCTTGCTGCACTGCCTTACACCAAAGTGAAAGGGCAGGACTGGACTGTATTTATGAATATAGTGCATTCCTGTCCTTTCTCCCTGCAACGTTTTGGCAGCCTAGTGCCAACCTAGACACTCTTGCACCATTGTACAAAGGTGCTTCCATTGCATACAGGATTATTTTTGTGCAGGAAGTTACACCTTTCTGCACAAAACAATCCTAAGAGGTGTTTTCCTCTTTCTACGTGTGCTGCAGAATGTAGCACACACAGAAACAGGAAAAAACGAAGAAAAATAAATATATTTCTCCCCCTTAGGCCTTACCTCGAGAAGTGTAGGGATTCGGGGCTTCCGAAGGTTTACATGATTTTGTAAATATGTGCCAGCATCAAATTCCATGGGTGTTGCATGGAAAAACCCTCTGCAACACCCAGAAGTATCTGGCATGTATGCTGTATGAAGTAGCATGCCGATCACTCTTGCACCAAAAAGCATATGATGCACGGGCAGCTGTCATCATGGGATTGACAGGCCTATGCTGGCAAGGCAAAGACAGGCTTGGGGCATCTCTCTCAGTCCCAACCGTGTGCTCTTGTTTCAACTTCACTTTCATCTCTATCAGTCATTTTCCTTCTATAGGCTTCATTTCCTTCCTTGAACGTTCCAGGTTCATTTAACAAATGTAAATGGCCACTCCTACACCAAAGAGTCCAGATCTTTTTCACAACAACTCGTCCGCAAGAGAATGACACCAGGGCACCGGGTGACACATTCCGCCAACCAATATCACTGGCCTGCCTTCCTTTGACCAGCATCTTTGCTTCCTAATGGGTTGCTATCCGAAGCATGCTGATGCTTGGCTTGCAGGCTGAGTGATGGCGTTGGTAACTTTTTGACAGAGGTGGGCACTGGGCACACAACCACTCCCATGCACCCACATCACTTATGTAAGCGGTTATACAGGCAGGCTCACACTTAGGCACTCACGAATAGCATTCAATTAATCTGATCCGTTAATATTTGACGAAAACATCGTGGCTGGCAGATGATATGTTTATATTTTACAAACAAATACGTTCTGGCAGGCAGGGAACTCAACTATCGTTCACTCCATTGTGCCTATTCGAATTGCCCCTGCTTCTACTATGTTCAGCCACAGCCTTTCCAACTTGGCCTGGCCACATACAAAACACTTACAACTTTTTCGTATCCACCGTGCCTCAGATGAGTATTGT